>NC_136068.1:277039439-278239439 GCF_964261635.1 Lissotriton helveticus
GATGACTTGATGTCCTCCTCCCATTAAGTACTACTTTAACTCTAAAATACGCCAAAATAAAGTCATGCTACAACATTATTCTGGACAATGTATTTGTCCTATGACAATTAGATAAGAAATTTAAAGTTGAGAAAAAGATGGCTTGTTCCACCTCCATTTCATTATGGCATAACTGGTGCATAGACCTGGGCACTTCATCATTCTTCCTGACCTTTGCAGAGTTACAAAATACGAACCACATTATTAAGATGAACTTTTATAAATTTCTCAAACTAATGCTGCTTTCCCGAAACATGGCAAATCAGAAGATCCCAATCTAGGTAGCACGCTAACAAAACCCTCTAATTTAGAACATATAATAACTGAAGTTTACAAAATGCTATCCCCAGACACCTCAAAATTGAAAGCTAAAATTCAAATAAATGGGATTCAATCTGCACTAACTTAAATCTGCTCCTAATGCCCCACATGGCCTCGTGTTGGGCTTGCTTTTACTATTCAACCATAGGGGGCATTTTTCCCTTACATTTGGCCCATGAAATACTTGCTATGACAGCGCTATCTTATGCAGGTATTCCCACCACTTCCCTCTCTAAGCAGATTTATTTGCATATGAAATTAAACGGGAACTGTTGACATTTATATAGCAAATTCAGTAACAAGCATAAATCCGAATGTTGTTAATTGTAAGTTTAAATTTGTGGTCACAAAGACTGCCATTTGTGAACCTAAGTGCCACTTCGATGCCAAACATTTTGTGAATAAGGCTCACCTTTTCTTGCTTCTCACTGAAGACTTTACCCTGCTGTCTTGAATGACGTGTGATGTGTGTGTGCATGTGATCAGTGACAAAGCAATGCATATCCATTCATTGTCTGATTTTCAGCCTTGTTTCACTTTTACAGAAAATGCCATGTTAGTCGTTGTACTTGATCCCCTGGTTGTGATGTTCGGTTCCCTTTCTGATCCTCTCCCAGCTAATCCTCTCCCTCACCAAAGACACAACCACCGCCAAATCCAACCTACACGAAGGGATGAAAGACGTAGCCGAGTGGATGAAGAACAGTCGCCTAAAACTGTACTCTGACAAGACGGAAGTCCACATCCTAGGATCATCCCCCTCTGCCTGGGACGACTCATGGTGGCCCCCGGCCCTAAGCAACGCACCCAAACCAACGGACCATGCTCGCAACCTGGGTTTCATCCTAGACTCCACCCTCTCAATGACCAGACAGGTCAACGCCGTCTCTTCATCATGTTTCAACATCCTGCGCATGCTCCGTAAGATCTTCCGATGGATCCCCACCGAAACAAGGAAGTCGGTCACCCAAGTACTCGTCACCAGCCGACTAGACTACGGAAACACCCTCTATGCCGGAACCACAGCCAAACTGCAGAAAAGACTTCAACGCATTCAGAACGCCTCAGCTCGGCTCATCCTAGATATACCTCGACACAACCACATATCCGGTCACCTAAGAGACCTGCACTGGCTCCCCGTCAACAAAAGAATCACGTTCCGTCTCCTCACCCACGCACACAAAGCCCTCCACGACCTAGGACCCAAATACCTCAACACTCGCCTGACCTTCTACACCCCCACCCTCCAACTACGATCGTCCAACCAATCCCTCGCCGCGATTCCACGCATCTGAAGAGCCACCATGGGAGGAAGATCCTTCTCCTACTTAGCGGCCAAGACCTGGAACTCCCTGCCCACCCACCTTCGCCTTACACAGAACCACCTCTCCTTCAGAAAGCAACTCAAAACCTGGCTGTTCGATCAGTAGCGAACCCCTCTCCCTTAAGCGCCTTGAGACCCTCTGGGTGAGTAGCGTGCTATACAAATTTCTAACTTGACTTGACTTTTCGGATGCATTGATTGTGTCATTTGATTTGCAGCGTCAGATTGTGCACTATTTATCTATTTATCGCAATAGTATTGTGATCCATATTGTGTAGTGTGATCTGCTAACGACAGTCAACCAGTTTATTTTTTTATCTTTTCCTGTTTTTGACTGTCGTGATGTGCTGCACCTGGGATCTCACTGAATGGGGTTGGGGAGGTATTGCACTAGAGTTGGGACTTCTCAATTTACAAGTGACACATTGATGTCTTCAATAGTTGCACTAATCCAGTAACATTTCTTTCTCGAATTGGAGAATCTCTAACCAAAAAATACTACCCAGATCCCTGTAGTAGGGACGTTATCCCACCTAACTACAAGTTGATGTTGTAAGCCACAGATCACACGCGAGTGAGCAGGTGCATTAATCCCTTGAGGTTTCTCACTGTCGTTAGAAGTTGTAGCCTGAATATTACATCTGGATGAAAGTGAGTTTCACTAGTTTTGGACCCAGAGGCATCTTGTAATGCATAGCTTTCCAGGACTTGAACAGTGACTCCCAGATCAAACAGAGATTTATAAAGTGGTTACATTACCTACTGAGTTATCGCAGTCTTCTTATATCAATTTAAAGCAAAGCAGGTTTATTATCCTCTTAATATTTCACTTCTTTCGTTTCTTCTCTTCCCATTTTCACACTGAGTCTACATTCTCCTTTCTCACCTCTTTTTCCTTTGTTTTTAAATGTTTCTACTGATTTATTTCCCTTTTTATTATTTTACTTTTCCTCTTGGGCAGGCTTTGTCCCCTGTATTCTACTTGCCTTTTCATCCTTTTACTATGATTACATTATCACGGTGCTTTCAGTGTATTTAGTGCATGGCAAGCCTTTAGCAGGTGCGACCTGGGCCCATGCCTCTGGTGCCGACCTAGCTCCAGAGGGGCACTGAAGCTCCCTGCAACGGTCTCCCTAAGACTTAGGTCTAAGGAAATGTGTGTTTGAAAACGTTTTCTAAAGGCTACTGTTGTCCTTGTCTGCTTTATGTTGTGTTTTTTCATGGCGCTCAGTAATCTTGCCTCCCCATCTTCCTTTTACTCCTCCCAAATTGTAAACACATAGATAATTAAGAAGAATGAGTGGAACGGGACGCAACATTTGGTTTCGCCCAGGGCAGTCTCTGAGTCAAGTCCTGCTCTGATTAAGTGCATGCCATTACTCTACCTTATGTCTGAATTAAGGTTCAGTAAGTGAGTTTGAGTGTGTTTAACATTTCATGTAAAGTTGTTCCCTGATAAGGTGTGGAAGTGGGTCATTTTGAATTTGGTGGGCTAGCTGCCAAACAGTTTGATGAGTGCCTACCAAAGGGCTTAGACACCCTGCTATAATTTGAGTGTGCTGGGGGGACAGTCTCTTTTCAGTGCAGCAACAGGTTCTGAATTTCATATTCAGGACCACTTGGGAGGAAAAGTTGAGCAACTCTCAGGCCACCATGTCAAAAAGCATGGTGGCCCAGCTAACACTTTCTACATTGGTTGAAGGAAGAGCCTCCAAACTTATGTCTGTCCTTAGAAAATCTAAAACTAATTAAACTAATTTGAGTGTTGTCTCTTAGTGCGCAGGGGTGCAATTTTACAATTTTCCATTTTTTCAATCATGGTAAACATAGAATTTTCAATTAGGAAAAAATAGTTGGTTGAGTCATGTGAGAAGTTGGCCTGATGTGCAGTGCTCACTATTCTAGTGATCACTATATATCAGTCCAACAACCCTTATTGATGATTGGTTGTAAGTCAACCTTATAGACCAGCTATCCTAGTAGCATGGATACGAGCAGTCTAAGGCTAAGACTCTAGAGGGCGTGTTAAGCCAGCTGTTTTACCATTACATTACCCCTTGAACACCCAGTGAAAGGACACCACACAAGTTGTTATGAAAATAAACAGTGTATTTATTTATAACAAGACTACCCTGGCTCTTTATGAGACAGGGAGCTAAGCACACAACAAAACTCTTACGAAAATACTTTTAAGTTAGCACGTTACACAAATGCCCGAGGGGCACGAAAAACCATATACGCTAAAAGTGGAATGCGAATTACTAGCAGGTAAGTAACGATTCTCA
The DNA here is from genome assembly GCF_964261635.1 of Lissotriton helveticus. NCBI lineage: Eukaryota > Metazoa > Chordata > Amphibia > Caudata > Salamandridae > Lissotriton > Lissotriton helveticus. Next base: position 277,043,409 of record NC_136068.1, read on the forward strand.
GAGGCTTTGGGATCGCTAGGACTGGACTACTGAACCTTTAGATTACTAGCAGGAGGCCTAGGGAACTCGGGTGCAGAGTGTGCACTCTCACGCGGGATGCGGGACAAAGTCTATGGAAGCTAGAATTCACAAAGTTAGTGTTCACGGGCGAACCCGACCTGGTAGGGAGAAAACGACAGTGGATCCTGACCCTTGGATAGTGAGGCTATGCTGGGACACCGGAGTGCCGAAGTTACCTAGCCCAGGGGCTGCAGCTGCATAGGTCTGAAAAGACGTCGGGGATCTCGTTGCCGGACCAGGAGCCTGGAAGGAAGAAGTTGCTGGCAGGCGACCAGTGAAGGAAAGTTCGATGGATCCAAGCCTGGACCAAGGAAGAAGAAAACCTGAAAGCAGAGGGGACCAAGTTCTTGAATCACTAGCCAGTGATTAAGTGGGCACCAGGATGGCACCGGGCGAAGTCACCGCAGTCAGGTGAGTGGGCGCTGCTGGGCTCTGCAGTCTCTCGGACCAGGAGGCGTTGTCGGCGACCAGGATGGAGGTGCGAGCTGTCCCACGAAGGATGAAGTCGTTGGCGTCGAAGTTACCCAGGATTGGGCAACAAGCCTTGGCTAATTCAAGCCCACGCGGTGGACTCAAAATGGCGTCTTGAGTGGACCAGGAGGGTCCGGGGTGCTCCTCTTCTGGAAGGGAGCAAGGGCCAGTCTGGAGCAACCAGACCAGCAGCAGAAATGTCGTCGGGCGTCGTCAGGAAGGCCACAAGCCAACGGGCTAGTAGCCAAACAACGCGGTGAGCAGCAAAAAGCAGAAGGGCCCCACGCAGATCGTGGAGATGCTGGGGGGCTGCACTTCGGAGCTGGGGCTGCTCAGAGTCGGGGCTTCTCGGACCCCAAAGCACTCACCAGTAGATTACTCGGCGGGCTTGCTGGAAAGAAGTCGTGCAGTCTTGCAGATGGCCGGTCCCTTGAGGTCTCGTCGCACCCACGGTTCTCAGCTGGGCTGTAGAGGTGGGTAGAGGTCAGAGGTGCCAGGGAAGCCGGTTCTCGTTGAGCTGGGCAGTCGGATTCCGGAGGAAGGACTTGCAGCAGACCGCAGTGTTCTTGGATGGTGCCTGCGGATGCAGGGTGACTACTCCTTAGTCACAAGGGAGAAATCTTAGGAAGAAGTCTTGAGTTCCTTTCGCAGAAAGTAGTTTCAGGATTCAAAGATGATCTGATATGGAAGGGGGCCAGTTCCTACCTTTATCCTGTAAAAAGGGGCTGGCACGCGACTAAGTCCTGCCCTAGGGGTGGGACTAGGAGGGGGGTGGTTACACCCACTTCCTTGGCGGGCTTTTCCCCAGCACAGGGTCTGGAGTGACCCTGGAACTGGTTCCAGCCAGCCTATGCACAGTGAGCACCGGGGTGCCACGTGCAGTCACCTTCCTCTAAAGCCCTGCCTACCTACAATACACAAAACCCTGTCTGGGACGGTGCTGGCACCGCCCCTGGCAGGAAACCCTTTGTCCTTATCTCCTGCTCTGGGAGGACTCCCAGCAGCAGGAGGGCAGACTTGTGTCTCGGTGGCAGCATCCATTTTGTGGAGCTGAGGCTCTGTTTGACTTTAACCGGGGTTAGGGGTTACATACATGTCGTGTCCCTCTAGAAGGGTGGAATGCTAACCCCGTCGCCAGAATTGGCGAGGGGTTAGTATTCCAATTCGTATGACACCTTACTCGACATGTTTTGATAAAGCGATACCAGAGTTGGCATATAACCGCGAGGATTATAATGCACTTAAGAGTATATGGTATGCGATATCATGGAAACGGCTAAGGGATGGGTCCCGAAAGCCGCAGACAGGCTCAGCTCATGCCAGAGCACCATCTCACACGATTCCAAGCACTCTGCCTTCAGGATTGTTAAGGCCTGCCATAGGAGTGACTGATAGGAGATCTGTGTGTCCATTTTTAGGGTTAGATATAGGTATACTATATCTAAAGCAAAGGGTGATTACACCACCTTGCCCCAGCTGTCAAGCAGCCAGTTGTGTCAGATTTGGATGGCCAGCCAGGGGTGGCATAATGCATGCTGCAGCCCCTGGTAGGCCCTGGGTACACCTATGCCCTGGGTACCTAAGGTACACTGTACAGGGACTGGTAAGGTGACTCAGTATCCAATTTAGATATGTACCTAAGGTACATGGAATCCATTTTACAGAGAGAGCAGTAGGCCTGGGGCCCTGAATAGCAGGGTCCCAGGTCAACTAAGTCAGAAAACCAGCAAAACACCAGGCAAAATGTTGGGGGCAACCATAGTCAGGGATCTACCTTCCTACATAACCCCCCCCCAAACGAAAGGAGATAAGGCTAGCCTTGCCAGGTAAGCCTATATTGCCTGAGTGGCCATATAAGGAAGTACCAGCACTGGCATGGTTACCCCCTATCTCATGGTCCACTAAGCAATCCCTCACCCTAAGGGTGTCTGAGGGTCTCCACCATAGGGAATCTCTACCTGTGGTGTGTTTTGGCAAAGTAAAAGGCTGGTGCTGAAATGGAGTACTGAAGTGAGGCTCCACTAATTTTGGGCTCAGCTTCCTCCAATCATTTTCCACCATAGAGGCCTTTCTTTCCAAGACTGAGTTGTTTTGGGCTCTCAGGGTCAACCTCTGGCTACCTACAGCTGGAGGTTGGGTCCCTCTGTTTGGCTTACTGGAGGGACAGGTCAGGTTTGGGGCCCTCAGGTCCCAGGTTTGGCTGTGCCCAACAGTGTCCATCTGTGGGAGGTCCCTAACTAAATTTAAGGGGGATCCCTCAGGAGTTGGTTTTATTTTCACTTGGCTAGGACTACTAGCTTCAGTGCCCTTAATCTGCTGATTGGGGAATTCTTTTGGACAGGGGGCCCTTTGGGGTCCACCACTGGCCTCCCTGACCTCTACAGCCCTGGGCTGACTGAGGCAGGGTAGAGAGGGGCAGGTTACCTGCTCCAGACTGGGTCCCACCTTGGAAGGGTCCACTGACATCAGGGGTTCTGCCAGGCTAGGCCTGACTACCTCTGTGGCAGTTTCTTCACAAGGGGTCAGATCAGTTCCCTGAGGAGGCTGATCCTTTCCTAAAGTCTGGTGGGAGGGAGATTTCTCTTCCTCCTCAATACTCTCTGTCTGAGTGGAGTGATCCATAGTTTCAGGCTTCACAACACTATCATCTGTCTGAGTTTGGGCTGTGGCCATCACAACTCTCCCAACCTTTTCAGGAGGGGGCTCAGTTTGGGTGTGGGCTGTTACCATGACAGCCTTGACAACCTGTTCTGGGAAGGAAGTTGTCTGAGATTGGGTTGTGACTGGCACAACCCTCCTGACCTGTTCAGGGAGGACATCTTGGACTGGGGCTGTGGCTACCACTGCCCCACTAACCTTACCATGGATGTTTACCATTTTAGAATGGGTTTCTTGCTCTACTTCAGCCCAGGCTGAGAGCTCTAAATCATTCCCCAGTAGGCAATCTACAGGCAAGTTTGGTGACACTGCCACTCTCTTGTGGCCAGTGACACCTCCCCAGCTGAGATTGACCACTGCCATGGGATGATCTCTCTGTACTCCATCAATATTGGTCACCTGGTATGTGGCACCAGGTAAAAGTTGCCTTGAGGGGACTAGACTCTCAGTCACCATAGTGATGCTAGCCCCTGTATCTCTATAGGCCTCAACTTTTATACCATTGATGAGGGGCTCCTGTCTGTACTTGCCCAAAGTGTTGGGACAAGTTGTGAAGTTGGCAAACCCCATGCCAGTCTCACAGACAAGAGTATCTAAGTCAGGGGACCTGGTTAGGCCAGAGTCCCCAGGAACTCCCAAAGTAAATGCACCCAAATTCTTGGGGGCACTCCCACCACCTGGGGGATTACTACTAGTAGTAACAGGAGGTTTGGGAATGTTACTTGGGGGTATGTTTTCCTTATTGTTATTCTTTGGGCAACTGCTGTCAGTTTTTAAATGACCCACCTGTTTACAGGGATAACAATAAGGTTTCTTCTGGTTATTGGAAGGATTCTGGGACCCACCCCCCTCAGAGGATTTTTGGGGCCCTGATGTGGTTTGATCTGGAGATTTATTCCCACCCTTCTCTTGAGGCTTGGTTGATTCCTTTTTCTGGTCACCACCTTGGTTCTTGGGCCTAATCCTGGTTCTGACCCATTTGTCTGCCCTCTTACCCAATTCTTGTGGAGAGGTCAGATCAGAGTCTACCAGGTGCTGGTGTAATAACTGGTTCTGACAATTATTTAAGACTTGCTCTCTCATAATTAGATTATACAATCCCTTGAAATCAGTAACCTTACTACCCAGTAGCCAGCCTTCCAAAGCCTTAGTGGCACAATCAACAAAGTCAGACCAGTCCTGAGACTGAGTTTTCTGGGTGTCTCTGAACAGCAACCTGTACTGCTCAGTGGTTAAGCCAAACCCATCAACCAGTGCATTTTTCAGGACCTGGTAATCATTAGCATCCTCCACTCTTGTAGTGAGGAGCTTATCTCTACCCTTACCATCAAAGGAGAGCCACAGTATAGCTGCCCACTGACTCTGGGGAATGCACTGCACAGTGCAGGCCCTCTCCAGAGCAGCCATCCATTTCTGGATGTCATCCCCTTGCTTAAAGGGGGGCACTATCTTAGTCAGGTGTTTAGTATCTAAACCCTTCTCTCTATCTCTTGGGAGATTGCTGCCACCAGTGGGAGTTAGCCCACTCATCTGCTGCTCTCTTGCCAGGGCAAGCTTCTCTTTGGCCAGGGCAATTTCTTCCCTTTCAATCCTTAGTTCAGCTTGTCTCATCCTAGCCTCATGCTCCCTTCTCTGAGGGGAAGTAAATCTCCTCTGTGGAGGATTCCTTCTCCCCTGAGAAGAGGCATTAGAGTGCAGAGATCTATTGGAGTCCCTAGAAAGAGATCTATCTCTCCTAACTCCAAGGTTAGGCCCACTTCGGGTTAGTACTGGGGGGCCCCCAGATCCTAGCCCAAGTAAGTCTAAGTTGGTCCTAGTTAGCCTTCTGACTACCTCAAGACCTTTGTCTACCTCATCCCCAGAGAGTACCTCCTGATCCTCCTCCTCAACTGCTGAATCAGTGTTGGGGAGGTCTGGATCCCCAGAGGTTCCCTCTAAGGCTGGCATGCTCTCATGTAACTGAGAGAGCTTTCTGGCATCATATGTCTCTAAGAGACCTATCAGAAAGGGAATGGTGGGGTTAGACCCCTGCTTCAGTTTCCTGGAGACACAGAGTTGCCTCATCTCCTGAAAATTGAGAGCTGCATATCTTGAAGTGACCTGTGGAGGGTCAACACTGACCAGGGGAGTCTCAGTAGAGTCCCCCTGAGTCGACATGCTTTTCTAGTGAGGTGTAAGTGGTGCACTTACCTACACTATATGTTTGCCTACTGATCCCTTGCTAGAGTTGTAGTTTAGGGTGTGCTAGGCCCTAGGAGCTACAACAGCTGGTTCAGTAGAACTCAGAGTATTCTAAGCTAAGTTATATGTACCTTTAGTACTTATGTGATCTTTCACAAGATATTCTTAGGGCATGTGTGGCAAAACAACAGCAAGCTCAAATCCCAACCGCTGCTCACCAATGTGAGAAGTTGGCCTGATGTGCAGTGCTCACTATTCTAGTGATCACTATATATCAGTCCAACAACCCTTATTGATGATTGGTTGTAAGTCAACCTTATAGACCAGCTATCCTAGTAGCATGGATACGAGCAGTCTAAGGCTAAGACTCTAGAGGGCGTGTTAAGCCAGCTGTTTTACCATCACATTACCCCTTGAACACCCAGTGAAAGGACACCACACAAGTTGTTATGAAAATAAACAGTGTATTTATTTATAACAAGACTACCCTGGCTCTTTATGAGACAGGGAGCTAAGCACACAACAAAACTCTTACGAAAATACTTTTAAGTTAGCACGTTACACAAATGCCCGAGGGGCACGAAAAACCATATACGCTAAAAGTGGAATGCGAATTACTAGCAGGTAAGTAACGATTCTCAGAGGCTTTGGGATCGCTAGGACTGGACTACTGAACCTTTAGATTACTAGCAGGAGGCCTAGGGAACTCGGGTGCAGAGTGTGCACTCTCACGCGGGATGCGGGACAAAGTCTATGGAAGCTAGAATTCACAAAGTTAGTGTTCACGGGCGAACCCGACCTGGTAGGGAGAAAACGACAGTGGATCCTGACCCTTGGATAGTGAGGCTATGCTGGGACACCGGAGTGCCGAAGTTACCTAGCCCAGGGGCTGCAGCTGCATAGGTCTGAAAAGACGTCGGGGATCTCGTTGCCGGACCAGGAGCCTGGAAGGAAGAAGTTGCTGGCAGGCGACCAGTGAAGGAAAGTTCGATGGATCCAAGCCTGGACCAAGGAAGAAGAAAACCTGAAAGCAGAGGGGACCAAGTTCTTGAATCACTAGCCAGTGATTAAGTGGGCACCAGGATGGCACCGGGCGAAGTCACCGCAGTCAGGTGAGTGGGCGCTGCTGGGCTCTGCAGTCTCTCGGACCAGGAGGCGTTGTCGGCGACCAGGATGGAGGTGCGAGCTGTCCCACGAAGGATGAAGTCGTTGGCGTCGAAGTTACCCAGGATTGGGCAACAAGCCTTGGCTAATTCAAGCCCACGCGGTGGACTCAAAATGGCGTCTTGAGTGGACCAGGAGGGTCCGGGGTGCTCCTCTTCTGGAAGGGAGCAAGGGCCAGTCTGGAGCAACCAGACCAGCAGCAGAAATGTCGTCGGGCGTCGTCAGGAAGGCCACAAGCCAACGGGCTAGTAGCCAAACAACGCGGTGAGCAGCAAAAAGCAGAAGGGCCCCACGCAGATCGTGGAGATGCTGGGGGGCTGCACTTCGGAGCTGGGGCTGCTCAGAGTCGGGGCTTCTCGGACCCCAAAGCACTCACCAGTAGATTACTCGGCGGGCTTGCTGGAAAGAAGTCGTGCAGTCTTGCAGATGGCCGGTCCCTTGAGGTCTCGTCGCACCCACGGTTCTCAGCTGGGCTGTAGAGGTGGGTAGAGGTCAGAGGTGCCAGGGAAGCCGGTTCTCGTCGAGCTGGGCAGTCGGATTCCGGAGGAAGGACTTGCAGCAGACCGCAGTGTTCTTGGATGGTGCCTGCGGATGCAGGGTGACTACTCCTTAGTCACAAGGGAGAAATCTTAGGAAGAAGTCTTGAGTTCCTTTCGCAGAAAGTAGTTTCAGGATTCAAAGATGATCTGATTTGGAAGGGGGCCAGTTCCTACCTTTATCCTGTAAAAAGGGGCTGGCACGCGACTAAGTCCTGCCCTAGGGGTGGGACTAGGAGGGGGGTGGTTACACCCACTTCCTTGGCGGGCTTTTCCCCAGCACAGGGTCTGGAGTGACCCTGGAACTGGTTCCAGCCAGCCTATGCACAGTGAGCACCGGGGTGCCACGTGCAGTCACCTTCCTCTAAAGCCCTGCCTACCTACAATACACAAAACCCTGTCTGGGACGGTGCTGGCACCGCCCCTGGCAGGAAACCCTTTGTCCTTATCTCCTGCTCTGGGAGGACTCCCAGCAGCAGGAGGGCAGACTTGTGTCTCGGTGGCAGCATCCATTTTGTGGAGCTGAGGCTCTGTTTGACTTTAACCGGGGTTAGGGGTTACATACATGTCGTGTCCCTCTAGAAGGGTGGAATGCTAACCCCGTCGCCAGAATTGGCGAGGGGTTAGTATTCCAATTCGTATGACACCTTACTCGACATGTTTTGATAAAGCGATACCAGAGTTGGCATATAACCGCGAGGATTATAATGCACTTAAGAGTATATGGTATGCGATATCATGGAAACGGCTAAGGGATGGGTCCCGAAAGCCGCAGACAGGCTCAGCTCATGCCAGAGCACCATCTCACACGATTCCAAGCACTCTGCCTTCAGGATTGTTAAGGCCTGCCATAGGAGTGACTGATAGGAGATCTGTGTGTCCATTTTTAGGGTTAGATATAGGTATACTATATCTAAAGCAAAGGGTGATTACACCACCTTGCCCCAGCTGTCAAGCAGCCAGTTGTGTCAGATTTGGATGGCCAGCCAGGGGTGGCATAATGCATGCTGCAGCCCCTGGTAGGCCCTGGGTACACCTATGCCCTGGGTACCTAAGGTACACTGTACAGGGAGTGGTAAGGTGACTCAGTATCCAATTTAGATATGTACCTAAGGTACATGGAATCCATTTTACAGAGAGAGCAGTAGGCCTGGGGCCCTGAATAGCAGGGTCCCAGGTCAACTAAGTCAGAAAACCAGCAAAACACCAGGCAAAATGTTGGGGGCAACCATAGTCAGGGATCTACCTTCCTACAAGTCATCAAAAGTACCACCTTTAAAAAGGTGGGCCTTCCTACCTATGTTCACCAGTGACTCTACTGTAGAAAAGTACCTCCAACAACTTCTAAGTGAGGAAAGCAAAACTGTGGACAATTTTTGATGGCCGACCTGGCACAACCCACATTTAGATCTGACGCTTCCTCTCTTCTATGTTTCTTGCCCATTAAGCTTCAATTTGAGATTTTTCTAAAAGCTTGATCATGTTTCAATACGACGGCTTTTTTTCTTTAATTGTCCTTTTATTTTAAAGATTATTGCTAGGTAAATGAATTTGATACAGGATGGTTCCTTTGTGATAGAGAAAAAAGGCCCTTTCTTCACTGTTTTGTCCGGTCACAGATATACATCACAACTCTACTGAGCTGTTCCAGATTGTATGTTGCATGTTTGTCTGTGGGCCCTGTTTTTTCGAATAAATACATATTTGTTTACTTTCTTACGACTGTTCCCTATGTATGTGCACTATGTAACATTGCGGTAGCTTGGAACTGTGGACCTGTAATGAAGTATGCAGGCTTCACTTCATATAGGGGAAGGTGGATGATGGTGGTGTCTCCAAGACTTAATGAGTAGTCATTATGGCTTAGTGAGGTGAGGTGCCCAAAAGCCTGAGGGCGAAACTGCAAAGCTCTTTGAGTTGCCATATCTCTTGGTCTGTTTGGTAATCACTGTTACCATACTTTTTAATGGATATCCCAACCTCAGATAAAAGCTCTTTCGAAACCTTTTTTAAGCTGCTTGGCGGTGTATCTTTATCACTTTTTTGCAAAAAAACAGAAGAAAATGCTTTTCTGGGAGAAGGTACTGTTAAGAACCTAACGCTGAGATGGTCTTTTGACTTCTCTTCTAGGTTGACTGAGGGAAGGGTGAAACCATAAAAAGCTTCCTTGGCAATATTCTAGCTCTTGACAGAAAATGAATATTAATACTAGAGTGATAAGCAAGGCACCATACTCCTCAGGGAATCAGAAGGAGAAAAGAGTTAAGCAGGAAAATCCAGAAACAGAATCAGGTATACGTTCTAACAGTTAGGAGCAAAAATCAGGGACAAAAACATTAGCAAGGGGGCAAACCATGAAATACAAAACACAAAGAGAACAAACGTGTTGCAAAGCATCCTTCACTTGGAAATTACTTTTTATATATAATTCAGACAAGAACTGAGATTACAGGAAAAGGCTCTACCTAAATTTGGCTAGGGAAGCTCGAATAGCATTCTATGGACTGACCGCTCTCTAGTGAAGAGCAGCTAATAGGGCTTGTTCATGCCACTTTCCTGAAAACCAGTGTGTTGTTTGGGTACATGAAGAAGAAGCCCTAGTTTTACATTCTTTACCCAGCACTGGATTCCGCAGATCTGTCACCTCCCTTTATTCTTGGCACTTCAGGAAGTTTGAGGAACACTTCTGTGAGAAACAACAACCATGGAAATGCCAAAGCAGTCCAGTTGGATGCTCAGCCGTACACTAAGCAGGCCACCTAGCTACATGCAGCCTGGAGGCATGATCCTTCTGAACGCATATAGTCTCTGGTATGTTCTTGGCACAGATGTGACAGATAAAGGTTATGAGCAATAAAGTCTCACAAAAAATGGAAAAGAGACACATCATGGATGAGAGATATGATGTAAGGCATAAGCTGAATATGGGAGGGCATACAAAGCACAGCGGCGAATCAGGGGGGTAAAACAATGAGAGAGGATGACCAAGGTACATGAAGTGAGAAGGTCACCATGATGGGACAAGATCAGTGGGGGAAGTTGATGGAGCGAGTTTCAGAAATGCATTCATTTCAGCTCGTGAAGTTACACTTCCATAATTAATTAATAATAATAATGATGATGTGTGTTGTGTGTTTACTAATTCAACCTAGAATAAAGTTGCATTCACGAACATATGGGTACAACATTATGTGCTCTATGTTGCAGCAAGTACGTTTTTAAAAATGAATTAACTAACCTTGTTCGTTTGTCTATTTGTCTTATTAATTGCGGCTGTTCAATTAATGGCATGTGCCTATTTTATGTATGCTTTTGTCTATGTGGTGTCTTTTTATTTTATACAGGTATGCGGAGAATCCTGCTGGACTAAGTGAAGAATGGTAGATATAAATGCTGCTTTAGTTGTTTGCTTCTGCTAGGTAATATAGACTAATGGGTTAATTATTAGCAATGATGGGTGGGTAACAGAACGAATTTCATTTCTTGCATTAATTATTCTTTTGTGTTTGTTTATATGTTAGTTGTCAGTGGTTTTGGGCCTAGCGCATTCGTGGCTGGAAAAAATTCTGCTCGAAGAAAGAAAGAGTCCAAATGTGGTCGAATTCTCTGCCAAACTTATTGACGTGATGAAAAATGAAACGTGATGAGCTGACTGTTCTTTAGTCAAGCAAGGCCAAGGCCAGGAACCGGTAGAGGAGTATGACAAACTGAGGAAGTTATGAACCCTGTTATTATAATGTTGCAAACTGGAGGAAGCCTCACAATTCGAAATGCGAAGGACAATGGACTCTAAGAAAGAGACGGAACTAAGGTTCTGAAAATTGCAATGACATGATGGCCTGTCACTTGACAGCCAATCAGACTCCGACTTGAGCAGAAAAATATAAGTTTTCTTAGATTAGTTTAGCGTAGAAAGGTATAACAACTCTTTCCCCGGGGAAGAGAGCTGCTGCTTCTTGCTGACCTTTAGATGGGAGTGTCGTGCTGACAGACTTCTCTTGGAGCACGTAAGAGACCCTTTAGGCCCTAAAGATTTTTACCCTTTATTCTTTTATGTAGCAAGAGTAGTCAGGAACTTAGAATTTCAATGATGCCAAACTACTATTTTCTATTTGAATTCTGCTTTTAAAATGTACTTGAAACTGTCATAACTTTTTTACAAAGACTTTAATAAAAATGCTTAATAAAAGATTCTAATGCACTTTCTAAATATTAGTTAATAAAACATTCTTTGAAAATAAAGCTGGCCTTGTTTTTCTATGAGTTTAGGTTACTAATAGCAGATCTTTTCGCCACAGTGGCTTAATTAATCGTAGGGTTTGTTAAGGTGTGATGAATTCGTTCTAATGCAGTTGTATATAAATGTATATATTTTGTGAATAGGTTAATTAGGTCACATGATTCAGTTGGTCAAAATATGTCATGTTAGTTTATGGGCTTATGAATAAATTTTGGTGAGTATTGTGAAGTTGGGTAGCGTTGCTTATGACATATTTCCTATAGGCCGCTGGATCAAGGAGACTAGGCAGAAGAGGGATATGAAAGGAGAGTAACACACAAGTGAGAAGGACTAAGGTACAAAATGGGTGAGGGTGGAACAAGGCGCAAGAGAAGTGAGTTACTAGTAGGAAAGGAGAGTGGAGCGGAGTACACATGACATGAGAACTAAGGTACAACACGGATAAGGGAGGAGTATGAGGTGCACGTTGGGTGGGTGAGAAAGTGGAAGCATGATGTGGATGTTAGAGTTACTAGGGAATAAGACTAATGAAAGGGTGGTCCAATGTACTTAATAGATGGGAGGGGATGGGAAAGGGGAATGAGACACAAGAAGGGTGAGAAAAAAGAATGAGTTACAAGATGGATGAATATGGAGACAAATACTCACAGTGGGTAAGAGTGTGGATCAAGGCGCAACATGATATGAGGAATGTGATCAATAAAATGGGATAAAGATGGAGTGAGAAACCAGCCAGAAGAAACAGGAGAGTGAGGAACACAAGAGATAAAAGGTGAGACTGCGGAGTAAGAATATTGAGAAATGTGGCAGATACGAATTATGGATGAAAGGGTGGCAATTGTATATGATGTATTCAAAGGGGAACCAGAAACCTAGAGAACCTAGATAAACACATATGCAGGCGAACATTATTTTTAGGAAATAAAATTGCAGCTCATGTGACAAATGTGTGTTCCGCTTGGTTACTCTGCCAGCCAATTAAAATAAAATACGCCTTCCACCAAGTGATGGAATCATGAGGAGGGCCAGTCCCCTCTTAAAGTTATTGATTTAATTTCCCCATCCAGTTCTCAAATTTCATGCAGATAGTCCTGCACTAAATTATTATTTTAACAAAAGGGGAGGTGGTGGGGGCATTGAAAGTGGCTGAGAAATGTTTACCATTGCTGGGTGGCATAACAGCGAGCATCCCTGTCAGAAGGAATTAGTCTATCTCCTGTCTTGGTTAACATTTAGGTAAAACCTGAGGGGCGGCCGACATGGCTCAGGGTGGGGGTGGCGGGTGCGGGTGGAGGAGGAGCAGTCTGCTTTTGAAAAAAAAAACGTACATTGCCGCCGCCAGGTCCTGCATCTTCTCTCCTGCTCGCCTGTGTCCGACTCAAGGTCAGAACAGGAGGAACGCAGTCATACTCCCACCCCTAAGCCAATCACAACGCTGCTATGCAGCATTGTGTGGTCTGAGCACCATGATTCAGCGCTCAGCCAGGGGCTGGAAGGTGGGCATGTTCTCCATGCAGGCAGCTTGCATGGAGAACAGGGAAGTGCGCATGACTGTTTTGGGCAGCCCGAGAGGCCAGACCAAACAGTCATTGCGCACAGGAGTGTTCTACCACTCCTCCCCTGCAGCTCCACCCCACCCCCTCACACACTGCTGCAGCAGAAGGAAAAAATAAAATGATAATAACATTCTGTTATCATTTTATTTTTTTCCTTTCTTTGCTGCTCCTGGCAACTTAGCGCAAGAGCCTCCCCTGCCTCTGCATGACCCTGCAAGCATGAAAAGTAAAGTTTCATAACCATGCTGAGGACACCCATGTGATGTTCCCTCTTACTAATTCAGGTGCTAAAGGCCGTATAAAGGTAGCTGGGGTATAGGGGTTAAAATTCAAGACTAGATGGATTGAGAGGCACCCCCCACGTTTAGGAGAGGGGTGCCTTTAGTGGGATTCAGTGCCGAGGGAACGGTTTTGTTTTCCTGAAAGTGGTCAAGGGGAGGGTCGCCTGAAATGCGAGTAAAGAGGGAGGTGCATTGGCGGTCCCTCCCCGTGGGTGATAAAATAGCGGGAATCAAGGTAGTAGCCCTCTTTGTCCTCTCGCCTCTCAGAGTGGCCGGAAAGGCGCAGCGGGAGCAGTTGCCCACCCACCCATCCCTAAGTTTTAAAATAGATTTGGCGGGGTCCCGGACAAGATGAAAAGGCCGGGGGACTTATTTTGGCGGAAACTGCCCGACCCTGCAACAGGGAGGCAGTCAGTGGGGCTCTGGGCTGGCGGGAGAGGGGGCCGTCCTGCTGGTGGTCCTGGACTCTCCGGCCCTACTCTAGTAGCCGGTGCTTGGATGAAGCAACATGGTATCTCATATGGACGAAGTGGTAAGGGGTTGGGTTGTGTCCTGCTGGTACAAAACGCCTCGAGTGGATCTAGAGCTGACAAATTGTAAATACAAGGTAACCTGTGGCGCAGATGTATACTGCGCCTCCTTATGTTTAGTAATGGGATTTTATGGTTAATAAAATTGGTCAAAAGTTGAAGGTTTTAACAACAAATAAAGATGGTGTTATTTGAAAAGTAATAAAAGCTACGCAGTGAACACCAAGTTCTTGTAAAGTGTTTTGTGGTGGGGGTGTGGGGGACGAATGGCACGTGATATCCCCAATATTGAGTGGTGTCTGCTTCACCACGGATTAGGCAGCGCTTCTTGTGATAGCCAAGACTTTGGAAAAAAACGTGATACCTTTCTAAAAACATAATATACAGTGGATCCGCAGGACTGTTTCTCCAAGGAGGTGATTCGTTGTTTTAATGGAAAAATAGGCTCAAAACTGTAATTTTTTTAATTGATGAATTATCAGGAAACTGCCGATTAAATCACACATAATGCCAATGCCCTGCTTAGAGAAATTCTGCACGTTCTAAAGGTCTACGTTTATATCAGTTTGAACATGCAAAGATCTAAGAGAATTATAAATAACAAATAAGGTGTGGGAAGCCTTCTTATAGGAATCGCCACTTTTTACAACTAAATCACGTTTAATTTGAGTGATTCTTTATACCTAAATTTTTCAATTTCTTTTTCCATTGTCAGACCGATTTTTTAAGACAGTGATCAGAAGCAATAGTGGCACACTGTAAAGATGGCTCTTACTCCAAGAACATTAACAAGTTCTTTATCGGCAACTCTGCTAAACACAGCAAGGACGATCACAACATGTCGCCGTTCCCTCATCAACTGTCCCTCCCTGGAACCCCACGCATGCACTCCTATTCTAAGAACACTCAAACATTCTAGCTAGGAATACTACAACACGACACATCTTCCCCCTTAACAAAAAAAAACAAATGAGCAAAGAAAACTATATACAACATAATGATCTAGAGGAAAGGAAAAAACTATATACAACAAAAGAAAAATAACCAAACTAAATTAACATACAGTCCTTAAGTCTGTGAGGAATATTCTTCCAAATCTTCCCAGTCTTGTACAACTATCATCTTCAGTTCTTACTCCATCTTCCACTTCTTCTCCCCTAACACCATCCTCTTCCGTTTTTTTTTTACATTTCTACATTTAGCTATTCGACTCACATGCCACACCAGACATTCCACAACTCCACATGGTTTGGAAAAAACACACTTCCTCCTTTTGTCACTTTCCCCACTTCTTAGCTTTTACCCAGTCACCTACTTCAAGTTCTTCCACCCTTGTCACACTCTTAATGACAAAGTTCTTTTGGTACACCTGTTGTCCTTTTACAATATTTCCCTTAACTCTTTCCGGTGACGTACTATCCATCCATCCTATGTCAACTCTCGTGAACGCTTCCCTAGCATTCATCGTTACAAATGGACAAAACGTACCCTCTCCATTCCTGCTCCAGAGTGGAACAACAAAATCAAAGGCAACCAAATTCCAAACCATCCCAGAACAATTTTTAGGTGACAAAGATGGTTCCAACTTTGTTAAACTTTTATTTGAATCAGCACACTCCTTGCATTCCCTCACTACTCTTCCCCACTCAATATCAACACCTGCCCACCAAAATGAACTTTCCACTCCCTTCTTTGTCTTAACATTTCCGAAAGATTCCTCATGAAATAAGTCTACTTTTCTTCCCCTCAAAGCACTAGGTGGTATAACTTTTCCACCTCTGTAAACAAATCCTGAATCTACACACAACTCACCTCTCACTTCCCAAAAGCTCTTTTCTTCTTCTGCACTCAGTTTCCCTTCACTCCAAACTTCAAAAATCTTCTCTTTTATTTTTCCCATCAGCCCATCTTTACCATAATGTAGAAGCCACTCAATTGACTTCTCAAACTCTCCCTCCACCACAGCAACTTGACACTCATTCCACTCACTCCTAGGTACTTCCTTAATCGGTAAGGGCATTCTACTCAAACAGTCCGCAACTTTATCATTATGTGTTAAAACCGCACCCATCCATACCGAGGACTCAAACCTCTCAACTATTCCTGAAGTCTCCAACCGTACTAATTCTTTTCCTAATTCATTCCTTACTGTAAACTGTTCGTTTCTTACTTTATGATTTACATGAACGGCATTCTCTTCTAATTTTATCTCATGTTTGAATTCCATAAGCACGCCAATTTTTCCTGAGAACACATCACAACTCTTTCCTTTAAATTCTTCCGCTAAATCATCATCTTTAACTTCTTCCGCTAAATCATCATTCTCACCCATCACCATAACCTGCTCTTTTGCATTCGGATTTAGTATTATATCCAACCCTGCCTGATCTTTCCATCCTAAAACACTTGGTCCATTTTCCGCAACATACATTCTTCCCTCTGTCACTCTACCTTTAAACACAAATATCACATCCCTACACCCCACCATAGGAATGCTTTTCCCAGTGAACCCTCTTGGATTTATGTCACTTTTCATTAAATCAACACCAATCTCCTTCACAAATTTCCTCTTCCACATATCCAAATTAACTATAGTATATGGCGATCCCGAATCTGCCACTAATATCACCTTTACCCCCGCCACTTTAATTTCACATTTGGGTTTACTTCTTCCTTTACTTTTTATGTCCAAAATAAAATCTCTTATCATAAAAATGTCATCGTCTTCATCTGAATCGTCTTCTTTAACTTGTTTCCTCAACTCATCTTCTCCCTTTGTCACATACTTTATCCTTATAGTTTTATCTCTTCTATAACAAACTCTTGCATAATGTCCAATTAATCCGCATACTGTACATTTTTGATCTCTTGCTCTACATGCTTGACTGTTCGCTAAATGTGTATAACTTCCACACCTAAAACATGCTAAACTAGTTGTGCTTTCTCTTCTATATTCATTTTTTGTTGCTTGAAAATATTTCTTCTCCGTCTTCTCTTCATCAAATTTATCTTTCTTCTCTGCACCAACGCTGCCTGCTCTTATAGTTTTCCTCACAACACACACTTCTTCTTTATCTTTTCCTTTCTCTTCTTCCAGGGCTGCTTTTGCACATCTGACTGATACTTCAGCCTTCCTTACTACCGCTAGCACCTTATTCAGTGTTCCATCACCCATGGTCCATAATCTTTCTTGCCCCCTTTTATTGTTTGTGAGCATAATGACTTGATCTCTTATTAACTCTTCTTCTATCTGTCCAAATCTACATTTCTCCGCCATTCTTTTCAATACGCTCAAATAATCATCAATCTTCTCATCCTGTTCTTGCTTCCTCCTGAAAAACTTGTATCTGTCAATTGCCACACATACCGTTGGTGCATAATATCTCTCTAAGTCATCCAACGCATTCTCATATACATCCGTTTCATCTTCACCTCTTTCATTCTTTTGCATCTGCACATATTGCCTGATTCCTTCTGGTCCTAAGGAATGTGGCAATATGCCTTTCTTTATTTCTGGTGTCATTTCCTCATTTTTGATAGTGAACATATAATTATTGAAATATACCTTCCATTCTTGCCATCTTATTTTTGGTTCTCCTGGTTCTGTTAAAAATGGTATTAGTGGCGTTAATGTAAATGTTTGTGCCGCACACATTTTCAGAAAGTATAGATTACGCTTCCAATAAACTTCCCTTTTTTGTTAGAGTTCGTTCTTCCTTTTCCTTCCTTTTATTCTCCTTTTTCTTTTACCCTATTGTTGCAATTACACTTTTTAAAACGACTTCTCAACTCTTAAACTGCTTCCTGATGTTTAACCATCGTTTCTTTCTTTAATTGTTATTGGTGGTGTCAAAGTGAACGTTTGTGCTGTACATATTACCTCTTTATAATAATATTCTTTACACTTTATAATATTCTTTTTTGCATTCAATAAACTCTTTTTGCATTTATTAAACTTCTCTTCTTTTTTTTTAAATTCTTCCTCCTCCTTTCTTTTATCTATCACCTTGTTCCATTTCCATTCTTCAAAAGAGACTTTCCGACTTTTTAAATTGCTAATTTGATTCCTTTCATCCGTTTCCTTCTTTAAAACGAATACGAGTTTTCCCAACTCGTTAAAATGGCCGCCGACGTGATGACGTCACACGCTAGCCAATCAGCGTGTACTCATTCGCTTCCTTCTTCACGCGTCACAATCACAAAGACGCTGCCTCTTCTGCTGCTGTGCGCAGTGCCTGAATCACCCTCCACGCACCTCTCACTGCTTCTGTCGCCGCACGCGATTCTACGTGCCTCTCAGCTGACATGCGCTGCTACACACGGTAACACGTTATTTCCACTTCTTTCTTTTTTAATTTAAAGATCATTTACTTCTCACTCCGTCGTTCCCCTCACCTACGCCTTTATCAATCTCTCCCTCAGTTCCTCTTTTCAATTATCCTCGTCCTTCGTCTGTATCTTCTTTTCACTTCACTTCACTTCTTCTCCTCAAACTCGGTGGGTCCGCGCAGAGTTGCCCAATCCTCCGTCGCCAAAATTGTAAAGATGGCTCTTACTCCAAGAACATTAACAAGTTCTTTATTGGCAACTCTGCTAAACACAGCAAGGACGATCACAACATGTCGCCGTTCCCTCATCAACTGTCCCTCCCTGGAACCCCACGCATGCACTCCTATTCTAAGAACACTCAAACATTCTAGCTAGGAATACTACAACACGACACACACTCATGCCATTCCCCCTTCCAGTTTTGAGTCTTAATTTCCCTTTTTTTTGTTCAGAACATGTTAACAGGCCTGCAACACCTTTTAGGTATAGCTGCACGATGTAATTAATAGGCGTCGATGCACGTCCAATTAAGCGTTTTCATGCCTCCTTGTTCTCTTTTCAGTAGTTCACTTTATATATGTAGTTTTAAATATTCACCGGTTCTCCAGGTTCTTCTACTTTTGGTAAATAAAGGCTTGCACAATTCAAGGCACATACACGTCATGCTGGTCAACAAACTGACAAGGAATTAAGTAAACAAAAGTAAAGCTTTTAAATGCCGTTTTACACTGTCAGGTTTCATCTTTTCATCTTTGTTTTTTAGGTTTTGCCTGGCGAAAAGATGCGCTCTGCGCATCTTTTTCGCGCAGGCGAAAACCTAATGAGAACTGTAGTGTGGGTTTGGGTCGGCCCTCGTCATTTATTGGCTGGCTCCATAAATGGAGCATAGCCATTGGACGAGGGGCCTGTCCGTCAATGCCGGACCAGATTCGGGGGCGTTCCCGAGATTCTTTGGCTTTTGCCGACGTCACGCGACGTCAGCCGAAACCCGGGAACGCCCCCGAATCTGGTCCGGCATTGCCGGCACTTCTGCGTCTCTCCACCCCCCTTTCCCGCCCCCTCCCGCTTGTTGCCTGATGCTGGCCTCGCAATGGCGCTGCGTCTCTCCTCCCCCTTCATGGTTTCCTGCTTATGCCTGTGTTCACCTTTGGCGCTCGTAGCTGCTTACATTTTAATGCAGCATTTATCCCATGTTCTGCATGCCCACGCTGCGTCGCTGTTTCTTCTTTTTGAAACTTTCATAACAGTGCTGGTCTGCCAGGTTTCCGTGGAGCGCTTCCCTATCCCTCACCCTTCCTGCCTCGTTACAATACCACTGTGCAGCTGCGGCTGTAAATCTCACGACTATCTTGAAGATATGCCATTTCAAGTAAATAAAGTAGTAGAAACAAAATGTGTACACTGTAAAATCGTAACGAAAGCAAACAATGTGCGCTGTTTATGTACAAAACAGATGCATCCACTTGCAGTATGTAGCGAAATCAAATTAATATTTAACCATTAGCAATACCATTAGTATACGATGTGCTCAAAGAATCGAAGACTTTCACATAGCTTAAAAATGTGCTTGCCAGTGCTTTCTGCAATTGAGCTTTTTACAGCAACATTACATAGCAGGCAATATTTTAAGGGGTAGGCCATATTTCTGTAAAGGGCACTACAGTTAGAAAGTGTTGTCCTTCTTCACTGTTCTTGCTTATAGAACTCCAGCAACAAGTACCAAGACGCCCAAGTGACGTCATGGTTCTAAGGTCCCGCTGTTGAGCAGACGGAACCAACCTGTTTCTAAAAAGTGACAGGAGGAACGCAGCACGTTTACACATTTGCAGGCAGCGTCGAGGTGTTGAGATGGTTCAGCTGAAGTCTGTGCGTAGCAGTCAGGACTATGAAGCGGACTGCAGTGGTATGACCGAGGTGAGCTCTATAGCAGCACAATTACCAACAGATTGGCGGGGAGCGCGATGTTATGCACTCGCACTTCCCAACAATCAGGGGAATGCACTTGCGCGGGCATTCTGTTTATTTGTATAAGTAACATTGTATAGTGTCACAGGGCTCCCGACTATATTGCCCACCTCCAGAGGCCGCGGCGCAGTGTGAGTAGCTGACCGTCGGTACACATTTACTGTCCGTCCTTGTCCTTGGTTTTGAAAAGAAGAGAACTTCCGCTTTGCCAGCTAGCGTCGGTTTCTGCTGAGCTGGGAGCCTTCTGAATTATTCGGACCACCCTGTAGCCCCATCTGAGGCCAAGAGCTTCCATCTGCCCCAGACTCACCCTAACCCCCGCTGATCTTAGTTCTACTCTACTTTTGTTACACTTCACTTCTACATGTAAAGATGACACCGGTAGTACTGCCGTGTACGTCAAGTGTATACAGTTCATTGCACATGATTCTGCTGCAGACCTTGTGCTTCTAACAGACGCAGTTTCCCCAATCTCATAGAAGGAAACACTCTAAAGTATGCATGTACGCCGTTCTCTTATAAAAAGTGAGGAAATAGATATTTACATTCCACCATAAGAGTTAGAGGTGCAGCATTTCATACTGGACGCATGGGTGCCTGTGCTAGTCCGAAAATAAAAGAACAGACCTAAGGAGGTGCAAACCCCCTCAGGAAGTTTCTCTTCTTCCATTATCTACATTTTCTCTAGTTTCCCCGTGCAGTTTTTGTCCTTCTATAATCTTGAATCCACTCTTCCCTGAACTGTCTGTGGCTGCTACCTCTTCCACCTCAACCTACTATACTTCCCTTCCCTGCTTCCGATCTCTTGCTCGTTCTCCCGCCTCTCCACTGCTGTCTCTATACCCCAACATTTATTTTGTGAGGTCTTGGTCTCTTCTGTCTTATTCTTCTGGATATCCTATCTCTCTCTTACCTTCTACCCCCCTGTCTCTGGACCCTACCCGCTCCTACAAAAGGTGTTTTTATCTTCGTTGAGTTTCCCAGCTCTCTCACCTTTTCCCCCTGAAGACTCTCTGTACCCCACTCTCTCTTCCGTGTAGTGTCTCTTCTTTGTCGGGTATCCCACATCTCACTGAGTCTAACGCCTCACCCCCCAGTAGACTGTCTCTATACCCAACCCTCTCCTGTTGAAAGTATTTCTTTACCGTCTCAGTCTGCCAGCAGTCAACAGCCTCTCATACTTTCTCACCTGCACACTGTCTCAGTTACACGTTCTCTCCCGTCTCACACTCTGTCTTCCTTTACTGTTTCTCACTCTTTCTCCCTGCCTTTTGTCTGTCTCCATAACCTCTAATTATCTTCCCTGAAGTGTCTTTTCTCTCCAGTGTGGGTGTGTGGGGGGGGCTCTGTGTGGGTGTGTGTGTGGGGAGGCCTCTGAGTGTGTATTGGGGGGGCTCTCTGTGGGTGTTTGTGTGTGTCATTTGCGAGAGATCAAGCTAGTGGCATTGTAAATGACAATGCCATTTATTTATGTTAAAAAAAACATAAATAAAAATATTGTCAAGAGCAATGCCAATAGCTCAAACTTTAACAAAGGCAAAACCATTGCATTGTAAATGCTTGTTTTTTGTGGGGTTCTCAGGGTTTATCTGTGTGGCTTATAGAGAGCAGTGCCTCTGCAATTCACTTAACACCATCATGAGGCTCTGATGGGTTTATCTCCTTAACAGCGCGTGCAGCGCGTGCTCGTGGTATGTGCTTACAGGAAATGCCAACCAACTGCACTTCGTGAGACGTTTTTGGAGCAAATGTCTGTTGCAATTAAATGACACCGATAATCTCAGTTTTGGCTGCTGCGACAAAAAGGGAAGCTGAGGAAGAGGTGCCCAAAGACTGAGCTGCTTTCTTTTTGCATAATAAAAGGATCTTTGCAGTACTTTGTCAACCGAGCATGCCTGTGACGTCTGTGCCCACCCCCCTCAGCAAGTACAGGCCTCATCCAGCCGCCTGAAATAACTGCCTTGTGGTTAAACGCAAACTGGCTCTGCTGGGGGTAGTGTACCATTCGTAAAACAAAGCAATATTTTAGCATTGTTTGAAGCCTGCTATTCTCAGGGATTTTTAGATTATATGTTCGTGACCCTTAAAAGAGACATTTGTGCAAAATGCTAATGAATGATCTCTGTTTAGCCAGAATTGTTTAATTCGAATTTTCACTGACGTTGTGCGCAGTAGGTAGTTCCTGCTTGGTGTCCGTGTACTGTAAGCAGTAAATCACATGCTCTTTCAGTTACACCAATACTGTACCTTAAATTATTTATGTAGAATAATTTATTTCAGTAGTGCCACGGAACCAGTTTTCAGGTTTCCTTTTCAGCACGGAAGAGTTCATTTGCACGGCAGCAAGAATGCTGCTGAACTACTGGCGAGGTCAATGAGCTGACACCGAACTTCTTTTCGTGGAGCTACTGTAAACAAATAGTCTGGTGAAAAAAAAACCAATGAGAGTCAATGAGGTGATAAAATAACAAATCTACCATCACACTGTCGAAAAAGGTTTTTGGGCTTATTAAAAGCAATACAGCAAGCCAATAATTTACCTGATCAGTTCTAAAATGATTCATGATAAGATACACAATACAAATAGTGTAATACACCCTCAAAATAAATAAAAATATGTTTAAACCCTGATATTCCATTCATTTAATTCTTCAGGCTGCTGGAGGTAAATGTTTCCTGGGCTAAATAAGATTCTGGAGCTGTAACTCTAAAAACCACTGACATTCCCCCATTATAGTTAACTGAAGCAACTAACTAGTACCCTCGACATGCACTGCTTATTACCTCACACATATCACTCTTAACATTTTCTAGAACATAATTGACATATGACAGAATATCAACATACGTATAACACAGATATTGTATTTGCCAAAAAATGGGCAATAATTACAATACATGAATGTCATTAATTCACACAGCTCAATGTTTTAAAAAAGTGATTGTCATTTAAATAAAGCTCTATTAAAACACTTATCTTTGAGTCTTTTCATTTATATATTTCATTAACTCACACAGCTCAATGTGTAATAAAAGATATTGTTATTTAAATAAAGCTTAATTAAAAAAAACTTTGAGACTTAAAAAAAAAAAGATTACAGGCTAAAAAGTGCGGAACCGATCACAAGGGAGCGCTGTACTCCAGCTGAATAGCATAGAGCGTAAGCCAGGAGAAGCTCTAAATAAATATGGTATTGATTTAATGACCCAGGAGACTTACAGTTTTTTTAAAGTTGTTAGGGGGCTACTCAACTCCCTGCAGCACCCTAGTATCATTATAAAAATGCTTGGTGGTGCCACTACCTGTTCTGGAAGCGCTGTCAGGCTGGATAAATATGTTTTAAGAGCCCTTGCAGGACATTATGGGGTGATCCTGGCAAGGAGGAGTAAGTACTAAATGAGCAGTTCCAGCTGCTTGTTTATTATAAATCTTATCTTTTAATTCATATTTTGGTTGTTCTCTTTTGCTAAGGGCTTTGGGGGGGGGGGAGCCACAGGGCCACCACAGCCCCACCAGCTCCCCTGCCAGAACCCATCCTAGGTGTTGGTGGGAGCCAAAAATTATTTATTTATTGAATACAGGGGAGCCAACACTGGCCTCCGAGCACAGCATTCCACTGGGTCCACAAGGCTGCTTTGTTCCTGCCTGACAGGAGCAGGTTATTTTCTCTGCTCCCGCTAGGCAGAAGTAATCTCTGTTTCCCTGCTCGCAAGAGAGCAGACAGGGAATAAAATGTCTGCTGTCACCCAGCAGGAGCATTTTTCCAGCTTCCGTATACAGTATACATTTTATATTACATACCTCAAGCAACTAAATGCCTACATAATTCATTATATTTGTATTTCATTCCATTCCTCTCAATCTACATGTCTTACACATATCATCCTGCCCTATGGACTAACTATGGCCTACCTTTCGGGTGACATATATGTAGTAGAAGGGGAGTTTAAGGCCTGGCAAAAGGGTTTTAAATGCCAAGTCACCTCGCAGTAAAACTGCCCTTGCAAACTTTGCAGTAGCAAGCCCGAAACATCTTTAAAGGGCTACTTATCTGGATGGATGACTTGATTGTGTCAGCACTTGAGTATAATTGTGAGTGAGTATATCAGTCTGTTTGTGGGTGTGTGCCTGGATGTAGCTATATCGCTATTTCACTAACTCTCTTAGTAGCTCTATAAGTCTGCAAAACTGTATTCAAGTGGCTGTATGGATAGCCTACTGGCTGTGTTGGTGAGTTTAGGGTATGTAACTGTGTGTGCAACCGGCTCTGTTACTGCTGGATATATAAGTGCTGTGTAGTTGTGTGAGCAGGTGTGTGACTGGGTGTGTGAGTGGCTCGATGCTTTTGTAAATAGGAATGCGAGTCGCAGTATGGGTGAGAGACTGGATGGGTCTGTAAGTGTGCATGTATTTCACAGAAACTGCAAAGTATGTCTTACCTTGTAAGCACATATCACCCTGCCCTATAGGTTGCCTATGACCTACCTTAGGGGTGACATATGTAGTAGAAAGGGAGAAAGACAGCCTCTACACTAGCAGGCTTCAGACATGTTTAAATGACTGCTTGTTTGCATGAGTGACTAAAAGTGTTAGTACTTCAGTATATATCTGAGTGAGTATATGAGTTCCTGTGTAGGCATATCACTGGATGTATAAGTAATTATGTTGGCATAGCGCCGCGGCCAGGGCGACTGACGCTGGAATCTGGGGATCAGGGTTCGATCCCCGGCTCCGGCGGCAGGTTAGCCCAGCACCATGTGACTCTGGGCAATAGCTTGCTTAATCTTCCCGACGGCCCCCAGCGCCTAGAGACCCTTACGGGTGATTGTGCGCTTTACAAATGTGGATTATTATTATGAATACCTCTCTCAGCAACTATATAGGTCTGTAAATGTGTATGTATGTGGCTGTATGGATTTGTTACTGTTGTATTAGTGAGTATTGTGTATGCAAAAGTTTGTGCTGTCGGGTCTGCTACCGCTGGATACATAAGTGGTGAGAGGGTGTGAGAGTGAATGTGTAAGTCTGTTTGCCACTGCCTGACTGGGTTTGTGAGTGAATCTATCCTTTAGTAAATAGGTTTGTGAGTTGCACTATAGGAGTGTGTCACTGGATGTCTAAGTTAGTTTGTCACTATATGAATATATTTCTAAATAAGTGAGTATCTATATGAGTATGTATGTGAGTATATTGATTGCATACTGGCTCTTTAGTCTAACTTTGTATATAACTCGCTCTGTTGCTGCTGGATACGTAAGTGCTATGTGGGTGTCTGACTGAATGTGTAAGTGCCTCTGTCACTTTCTCACAGCATGTAGGATTTACTATATGGTTTTGTAATTTGCTGTCTCAGTCTCTGCAGAGGTAGCTGATTGTATGTGTAACTGGGTATATTAGTGTGTAAATGTATTTTTTTATTTTTAACATTTGTAGAGCGCACCGCAACCCTACGGGCATCCTGGTGCTATGAGATTGGGAGAAAAAGAGCTGATATGAGAGGTTACAGAGCTGGGCCAGAGGGCCATACATTTGGGAAGAGCCATGTCTTAACTTTTTTACGGAACAACATTAGTTCCTGTATTCTCCTAATTTCCAAAGGAAGACGATTCCCAAGATGGGCAGCTGCCACGCCGAACGCTCTTCCCCCAGAGTTGCTTTCTTTATCCTGGGGACCCTAGCAAGAATAGCAGAAGATGAGCGAAGATTGCGTGCAGGTTCATACCATTTGAATATGCCTTGGAGCGGTTTAGGCCCCTGTCCATGAAATGCCTTAAACACTATACATAAGGATTTAAACAAAATCCATTGATTCACCGGAAGCCAGTGCAGATCTGCCAGTGCTGGTGTCGTCGAGGAGCGGCTTGCCTGGGTCAGAGCAAGTTTTGCTGCTGCCGCCTGGATACTCTGGAATCTAGCAATCAGATATCCCGGAGACTCCAAGAGCAGGGCATTAGAGTAATCCAGGCGACTCAGAATAATCTCACTACCGTTATTCTTGCCTGAGCTGGCAGTAATGGTAGCACTTTCCGGAGTCCCTGGATGAGAGTATAGCAACCTCCCACCAGTTTGTTAACATGTGATTCCAGATTCAACTGTTCATTAAAACTGACCCCCAGATTGTGTACTGTGCTCACTGGTACCAGAGGGACGTCTATAGGTATGGGCCAGAAGTCAGCTGATAGTCCTAAAGGGACACCACCGACCTTACAGTGTAAAATCTCTGTTTTCTCACTGTTAAATTGAAGCGAGTTGACCCTTAGCCATTTCACCATTTCTAGCATACACGCATGAAAACGTCCCTGAGAATCCGCATGGTCGCCGTCCAGGGACACCATAAGCTGGGTGTCATTGGCATAATTGACCACGCTAATATTATGCGTTTTGATGATATCTCGAAGTAGTCGCATGTGTGCATTAGACAGTATGGGGCTGATGGAGGACCCCTGAGGTACCCCATGTTCATTTTTGACAAATTCCGATTAATACGGGGGGAGTGCTACTGCCTGCCATCTATCAGATAAATAAGAGCTCATCCACCTCAATGCCACACCTGTCACTCCCAGAGTTTTCAGCCTTGTGAGAAGGATAGCATGATTGACCGTATTGAATGCGGCGGACAGGTCTAGCAGTATTAAGGTTGCTGATTGTCCCCTGTCTGCCCGCATTCGAAGGTTCTCCAGGACGGTCACCAAGGCTGTCTCTGTTCCGTGACCAGGCCTTAACCCAAATCGCTCATCTTCTAGTTTACTATTTGTCTTAAAAAAAGAGACAATGCCCTGCTTACCAAACATCCCATGATCTTAACTGGGTATGGTAATAGGGAGATTGGCCTATAGTTCTTATAGCAACCTGGGTCCAGTGTGGATTTCTAACTGTCTAAAAGTTCAAACTACCTGTTTTACCTTCTAAGCACATATCACCATGCCCTATTTGGTTCTGAGAGTTTACCGTAGGAGTTATTTATATGTAATAAAAGCAAAGCTTTACTTTTGTACATTTTGTTACAAATGGCAATTTAGCATGCCAGTGTAAAATGCACATATAGATTGTGTCACACTAATAAACTCTTCAACTTCCTAATTAGGACTCTTTTGGTATCTAACTAGATTTCTTACTGACTGTTTCAGTGTGCAAGTGGATGTATTACTGACTGTATACACGCATATAACACTTCCTATACAAATGGATGACTAATTGTATCTGTACTTTACTACATATGTACCTGAGTATATTAGTGCCTCCTTGTGTATGCGACTGAATATCTTAGTAACTTCCCCACTGTCTTTCACTTTACATACACTCATAACTCGCTTATTACATTTCCCCTTTTTAAAAGGACACCATTATTGACAGACCTCTAAAATGTATGTGCTGTTCTTCAATTTTTAAATCAGTATCACATAAAATCTTTTGTTACGCATCAAGTATCACATGTAAAGTACAATAATGGTGTACCACTCATAGTACTAAAGAATCAGAGATGGCAATATTACCCAGTCTTTTTTCAGTGATAGTGATATACTTAGTAAATCATAGTCTTCCCTTCATTTTTTTGTTATTAACTGGTCCATTCTTTTTAACCCTTTCTTTGTCTCCTGTGAAGAAGCCCAATCTGGTAGTGCTTGTGGGCAGATTTAGAAATCTTGTGACGCTCACCACTGCCCCCGTATAACTTGGCAACAGTTTCACTAATCTCTTCGGGAGTCCGTTATACCACCTTACATTCAACTACTATCACTTTGTATTTATATTCCACTTCTGCAAGTAGTAGTGGTTTAGAAAATATATATTTTTAATTCATAGCCAACTGTACTCCAGATGAACTGCCTTTCATTATGAAAACTGTCTCATTCAGCTCCAGCCGTCTCATGTCTGCTACTACTTCTTGCCTTCACAATGGTTAGAGTGTAGTTTGTGTGACATAGCTTTGTGTTTTGGGCTAGAGAGTGTACTAGAAAAAGTGGCATTGACAGGAAATTGGGTTTGCCTAATGTGGGAATTACTTGGGTTCGCCAGAGAGGATTAAAGTGGCATAAATGTCTCCCTTTGGTTGTAAGCGATGCGGATTGCCAACACCCTGACCTCATGATTGTGCGCTGTGGTGGCAATGACCTAGGTACGCTTACTGGGATAGAACTGGAAATCCCAATGAAGGATACCATTGCTCAATTAATAGAACTTTTCCTTCACACTTCTTTGGCATACTCTAACATCTGCCAAAGGCAGACATGGAAGGGGTCAAATGAATTCTGTCCACAGTTAGACAAAGCTATGAAACATGTGATTTAAACTGTTTCTGCATTCCTTAGAGACCACAACATGGGCTCCATCTACAACAACAATTTATGCTTTCACATGGAGGATATATATAGAAGTGATGCAGTTCACTTCTCAGAGAAAGGCAACAGGCTGCTCCTTAACAAATTGAAAGACCTGTATCCTGTTTAATGTGTAGTTATCATCTACAAAACATAAACACAAAGGCTCTTCTCAGAATCACCTTATTTCCAAACAATGGTTAATATTTTGTTAAAATCTCTTTTAAAACATGTTTTGGGGATTTGCGAATCCTTCTCAAATCCATAAAGCAAAAACACACATTCAACACACATCATCACATTTTGGGTTCTCGTGTCCGTCTCAAATACACAAACCAAAAACATACATTTAATACACACCAACACATTTATGATTCGTGACTATGTGAATGACTCTCTCCACCTCTCAGTGGCCATGTAAGTGAGGGCATTAGCATCTGAGTTTGTCTGTGAGCGGGTGTGAGAGTCTCTGAGTGGGTCTGTGAGTGTGTGTATGTATCTCTGAGTTGGTGTGTGAGTGTGTGCATAAGGGTCTCACTGCATCTGTGAGTGGCTGTGTGTGTCTATGTGAGTGGGTATGTGCATCTATGAGAGGGTGCATGGGTGTGTGACTTAGTCTATGAGTGTGTGCATAAGCCTCTTAGTAGGTCTGTAAGTGGGTGCATGAGTCTCTCAGTAGGTCTGTGAGTGGGTGCGTCAGTGTCTGAGTGATTATTTGAGTGGGTGCATGAGTCTCTGAGTGGGTCTGTTAGTGGATGCATGAGTCTCTGAGTGGGTCTATGAGTGAATGTGTGAGTGTATGAGTGGGTCTGTGAGTGGGCTTGTGAGTGTCTTAGTGGGTCTGTGAGTGGGTGTGTGAATGTCTGAGTGGGTATGTGAGTGGGTGCATAAGTGTATGAGTGGGTTTGTGAGTGGGTCTGTGAATAGCTGTGTGAGTGTCTGCCTGGGTGTCTAACATGTGTGTGTCTGGCTGTGCGGGTCTGGGAGTGGGCATGTCAGTGGTTTTCTGGGTCTCTGAGTGGGCGTGTGAGTGGCTGTATGGGTGTGTGAGTGGGTTTGTGAGTGTTTATGTGGGTGTGTAAGTAAGCTTGTCAGTATGTGAGAGAGTGTGTGGGTGCCTGTGTGGCTGCTATTTGGGTATATTACCTACTGGTGGTCGCCAGTAGGTAGTTATAGTTAGGATCTAGTTTCCATAGGAAAAGGATTTTGTTTTTTGTTAATAACTTTAGTGTGGTTTGACGAATATTTGAGAAGATTTTGAAACTAGTTTGTCAGTCACTGCAGCTGCGGGCTGGAAAGTGTTTGGGGTGATTCTTCAAGCCTGGGCGGAGAAAAAGGGGATGTCCCAAAACACGTTTTCCCCTTGCAGTTTTCCGTGGGGATTTTAGACATGACAGCAGACC
This sequence comes from Lissotriton helveticus, assembly GCF_964261635.1. Classification (NCBI taxonomy): domain Eukaryota; kingdom Metazoa; phylum Chordata; class Amphibia; order Caudata; family Salamandridae; genus Lissotriton; species Lissotriton helveticus. The sequence continues at coordinate 277,073,102 of NC_136068.1, forward strand.
AAACCGCTGAACGGAATTACACCAAATTTGACAGAAAGCTAGATCTTGGTCCAGAAAGAGTGCTTTTTGTAATTTGGTGTAAATCTACAAATGCAGATCCATCAAAGATTCACCATGGTGGATCTGCGGATCCATGCACCACCAGCAATGCCGTGACAGGCTGGCTGTAACCTAAGAGAAAAGTTGCATCTGCCGTTTTGTGAATCAGGACATGGTTCCCAGGGGTGAATATAAAGTAGAATTAGGATATATGGGGTTGGATGTACGACATTACAACGCATGCTTTTACATTACATGCTTTTACAACGTGAGTTTTACAACGCATACCGTTACAACGCATAGTGCTTTGGGGCGCTGGATAGTGATTTATTTAATTTACTATTCCAACTCCAGTCCCCGTGGATAGTAGGGAAGGTGTTGGATAGTAAATTAAATATATTCCCTATCCTAGAGCGCCCCCCAGCGCAATGCGTTGTAATGGTTTGCGTTGTAAAAGCTACGATGTAAAAGCACTGCGTGGTAAAAGTTGCGTTGTAAGTGATGTTCCCCATGGGGTCAGGGTAAAGGTATCCTGACCCATTGCGACAGAGAAATTGCCCACATATATTTTTGGGGGGCTGCGAGGATCCGCAGTTCTACCATGGAGTACAGCACAGCCCCCATGTGAATCTGCAATGGATCCACACACCTACTTACACACGTGCACAACCACTCATGCCATCTTTCCCTATTCTCAGTGAAGAATATCTATATAGAGAATATGTGCTCATTAGTACTAATTTTCAGTATAGACTCAAGTTTTGCCTCTACAATACTAGGACCCCTGTGGGTGATCTAATCTAACACCTTGTCACATCAACTCTGTCTAACTGTCGCTGATAAAATAAGAGGTATTTCTATAATTAGTCCTGATGAAATTCAATGAGGAGGAACAAAGCAGGTGGGTAGTCATTCTGTGAAAAAAAGTTTCGAAATATGGAATAAAGGATGTTATGAAGAGCCTGAATAAACACTTTTTAAGTTGAAACAAAAAACAAGGCTATGAATCAAACACTTTTCATCATGGAACTTTTCAGTTCATTTGAGTATACTTGTTGACAGTGGCTCTCCTACAGGAGGCCCAGATCAAAAACTATGAATGATAATCAGTTATAGCACATAGAGTTCAAGGATTCATTAAAATCCAAAGAAACATTGTCAAATCATAAGTCATGATCATTATATCACTGAATTGTTAAGAGATCATCCACCAACTACTTTTAAAAAAGGTCCACCCTCTTCTAAAATGGTGACCTATGGCCACTTTCAGGACAGTGATGAAAACGTGCCATGAAAGCAAAAGACAGACTTCTGGGATTGTCATAAATGTACAGCATGTAAATATGACTAGAACATGAACAGCCTGGGAATGGATGGAAACCCCCCCACAATTTACGGAAAAGAATAGCATGCAAAGACACCGTTGTTATGTACTTGAATGCTTGCATGCGTTACAATATATTAGCTGTACGACTTGAAAAAAGATTCTTGAACCATGTGCTGGCAATAATAAAAATAAAGAACGATAGTTTTCCAGTAGTGAAGCACTTTGAAAGAGCACATATGAGTGATTGAAGTTCATTTAAAAACTTTGGAATGGACCAGTTGGGAAGAAACAAAAGAGGTGGTGACAGAATCATAACGCTGCTAAAAGTGGAGCCCAGGTACATCATACCACACAGTTCTCTTTGGGGCAGAACTTTGATTTTAATATTATAATCCAAGCAGAGAGCTCAGAACCAGTAGGGCCATGTTTTTTAGCTACTGCCTTGTAGAGTAAAAGGATTGGGAGGTGGATCCTTCTCTTTTTTAACAGCGAGAGCATGGAATGAGTTTCCCTTGTCCTTACGTATCATCAATAATAGATTTTTAGTTAAAAAACTTTTTTAAACTTTGTTATTTGCTTCTTTTTAGTTGTGCAGAATAGACAATTTGCATTGCTTATCGTTTAGGGCAGGATTCCCCATTGGGGCAGTTATTTGTGCTTTATGAATACATTCAGTCAATATTCATTCATAGATAGCTTTATATGAACTTTGAATAATAATGAGTCTTATAAAGAGTATACTAAAGAGAAGAAGCCTTCCTCATATTCAGTACTCATTGTTATGAAATTTGAAGAAAGAGGGACATAATTTATAAGAATACAGAAAAAATGTGAAGTAATGGCCACGAATACCCTACTAGAAGATTTATATTAACAACAACTGATAACTAACTTCTGGTCATGTAAACAAAAAAAAATCCTAGGGGGTCAATACAGTTATATAATGCGAAAATCATCAGGCGAATGGAGGACATTAATTGAATTATAAATGCAGCAAAAGTGAAGATGAGTGTGCAAACTCCATATAGGTATAGCAACAATGCTCCCGAGTCATGGTAACATCAAAACATGAATAACAACAGTGTAAAAAGCGTTCTGTAAACCGAACTTGATGAATGAATTGAGAATTTTCATATGATGTAAAAGAGAGAAAACTTTGTTTAAAAATATATTTGTATCCAATTCCAATTCTCAAAAACTTTATTTCGGTTGGATATAACCATAAAAGCACATACATGTTGAAAAAGAAAACTTATTCCAAATGATCATCCCTCATTTTTTTAAAAATACATTTGCTCACAATCCATTTAATTTAAAATACATCAACACAATGGGATATCAGAATGGGAAGGGAAAATTTAAGATTTGTAAAATTTTAAATTAAGTCTAGATGTCATTAAAAGAAGCATAAAAAATACATGTTTACACAAATTCATTCCAGAAATCTACATGAATAAGTTAGTACAGAAAGATTACAGAGTTTAGCTAATTGATTTTCTACGTATTTGCCACATTAAGAACAGGAACTTTGCAACTGCAGCAACTATCACAGGACTAGTGTCAGTTCTCAAAATCCTGTAAAAAACAAGGTAGTTCCTAATGCCCAGGTTTTTACATAACGGAATGACCCACTTCTTCCGAATTACAGCATATGTTGGGCAGAAAAGTATAACATGAAGAGGAGATTCCTCCTCCTTCCTGCATCCAGGGCATGGGTGGTGGGGGCCTCCCATCCACCTGTCGATAAAAGCATGTAGAGGCAGAGTTCCGTATCCAAATTGTAAAAATAGCTTCTTAGCTAAAGTAGGTTGTATAACATCTAGCTCGGTCTCGAAGCCATAATGAGGCTTAAATTCAAGAAACTCGTTAGTTAGGCTTGGAGTTTTGGCGGCACCAAGAACTTTTGTAAGGTTATAATCTTTTATTATTAGGGCAAGTGCTTTCTTGGAGATAACTGAGCTAGAATCCTCGGGGTTAGTCCAGGGGTTCTCTAGCCCGATCGAAATAAAAGAATGCCTGACAAATTAGAGCCAGGGAATCTTATCAGCACCTAAAGAACCCAAAACCACTTTTAATTCGTGCTTATAGCTCGCCAACTCCGGGGTGCTTCATAGTCTCCTCCAATACAGCAAGGGCCGCAAAGCTATAACGTCAGAGATAGGACATATGTTTAAGTCGAGCCTTAGTGGCACGAGCGGCGTATTTTTTGGGAGGGACATGATCTGCCTAACGAACTAATTTTCTGTACTAATTAGGTCATTTGATGTTCTATGGCCCCAAAGTTCCGCCCCGTAAAGGGACGAGGACCTTGCCTGAACGCTAAAAATTTCAAGAGGGGCACTTATTATTTTTTCGACACATTTTTTTTGTACTTTTAAAATACCCCCTGCAGCCTGCGTTAATTTTAAGTTTGCCTTGACTTTTTGGGGAGCCCACCTCTTTTTGTCGTTCAGCGTTAGATCCAGGTACTCAAAGGTATGGACCCTATCCAAAGGCTTACCCTCCATCATAGGGTGGGGACAATTAGTAGTATTGGCATTGAAAGCCATGTACTTAGTTTTGTCGATATTTGCCACCAGGTTCCTTTTTTGCAGAAAATAGTAAACTGATTTAACACCCACTGCATGCCCATTGGCGATTTTGAAAGCAGCAGGGTGTCGTCTGCAAACATGAGAGCAGGAAATCTTTGAGAGGCCAATTTAGGGGAGTCAATATCTTTGGTGGCCAGAAGTTCATCGATGAGCCCGTTAAGGAAGAGAGAAAAAAGGGTGGGGGCGAGAACACAGCCCTGATGAACACCCTTTTCTACCGGAAACGGACCCGTCAATTGTCCATTCTTTTCGTAGCGAACTCTGGCATATGTCCCTTCGTGAAGAAGTTTGAATTGGTAGCATAGATATGGTGGAGCTCCCATTGATAGCAATATATTCCAGATTACGGTCCACCATATCAAATACGGACTTCAGGTCCACAAAGGTCAGATAAAGGCTACCCCCATCCAATACAACGTGTTTCCAATGCAGGACCTGGAGCCTGAAGAGTTGGTCAATAGTTGAGATTTTAGCCCTGAAACCCGCTTGAAGCGGGGTCAGGTTGCTATTTTCATCAATCCAGGCCTGCAAACGTTGCAGGAGAAGCCGAGCAAAGATTTTCTGGCTCACATCAATAAGGCTGATGGGCCTATAATTGGACGGTTCAAGCGATGAACCCTTTTTAGGTCTCGCCTCTCAATGCGCATGCGCATTGAGCGAGACTATAGGCGCTTAAACAAGGTTTACCCAAGGTTTGCCTAGACTGGCGATTTGGTGCTGTGCCCGTGCGCTTAGCTTCACTTCAAAGGCCCCTGCCGCTCTCCCCGCTCCGCCCCCTGCTGCGGCCGTGTCGCACTTCTCCTCCCCCCTCCTCACATTAATGCCATCCGTCTTGTTTGTTGCAGTCTGTCTTCCTTATGTCTCTCCCTATCCCTCTTACTTCACCTTTTTCTCTCCCCTTCCCTCTGCTTCGCCATCTCTTCTTTCCCTCTCGATTCCCTGTGTTTCCTCCTTTCCCCCGCCTCACTCTCTTCACTAATGTCTCACTCCTTTCTTTCTCCCCTTTATATATTTTTTCCGTTCTCTACTTCTCTCTGTCCCTTACCTCTGAGTTGTCCGCTCTCCCCTTTCTCTCACCGCACACCCCTTCCCTCCCTCCACTCGTCTGTTCTCTCCCTGCCCCCTTGTCTTTCCACTGGTTGTCTTAATCTTTCTTTGTGTCTATGTGCACTTCGTTCTCTCATAATTATATTTCCATTACTTTGTTTTTTGATAATCATGGTGAATTGTGCATTACGTTTAATTTGTCAATTTGGATTGGTTACTGCATCGTATTAATTCACTAAATGTCGTGTCCGAATCTTTCCATCATATTTAACGGTCTCCAGCTAGGATTGACATTGTTTTTCCCTACTTCAAGAGGGCAACTGTTTTAGTCTGGTACCGGCACTCTTTCACTTCTTTGCACTCCAGTTGTACCCTTTTTACTATCACGGGCACACACAGCGTCAGTTACCAGGAGCCTTTATTTTGAGTTAAGTTGCAGTCTCTCTGGCCTTTCACCATTATGGGCATATATGGCGTCATTTACCAGGCGCCTCAGTCCAGGACAAGATATTGATTGAGCCCGTCAAATGAAACACATTCAGGTAACTTTTATTAATTTTTTCGCATGCTAGCATACAGACCAGTGCATCTATTTAATCTTTTGAACCAATATGCATGTGTAACGTATCACAATCACCGGCATGATGACTTGTTCACCGTGATTTGAACACTTTTCGTACCGTATGTTTTTGTTATCACTAGGAGATCGGCGTAATTAATAAGTCACTTGATTGTACTAACGAGCATATGTAACATGTTGAAATCCCTGGCACGATGTCATGTTGCAGTTAATCTCAACACCACCTCTTCCACCACCATCTGAGTACGCCAGACATCAACGATCATTATGTGAGTGTCTCTGCCAGACTGGCCTTGAATGGCCTCAGTCATGGCAAGTGACTGACTCTGCCACATCCGTACTGGCCTCTCACAGGCGGAAGCATAACACGTTCTCTTTAATATTAGCCTTTCACAAGCACCAACCAGATGACACAATATCATCAGCGATTCCAGAGCTTTGCCCTGGGCTTGCCTTTACCTTTTAGGGTGCATTAGTACATCTGTTATAGTTGAAATGAAACAGGACGACAACTCCCAGAATGCATTCGGCTGTTAAAAGGAAAGCTGAGCACTATTCTGTGTAGCTGGTATTGTGCTCTTACTTGTACATCCGTTCCTGTGCTATGAGCTGCTCCTGGGCTTTTAAAAATGCAGCAGTCCTACTGAGAATGTATATGGAGTCCCTGCTAATAATTGTTGCATCTGTGGCATTAAACAAGTCAGACCCCTCACCCTCACCCCCTCACCCTCAACCCCTCACCCTCAACCCCTCACCCTCACACCCCCTCACCCTCACACCCCCTCACCCTCACACCCCCTCACTCACCCTCACACCCCCTCACTCACCCTCACACATCCTCACACACCCACTCACCCTCATACACCCTCACATCCTCTCACCCTCACCCACCCACCCTCACACCCTCACCCACCCTCACCCTCACCCTCACACCCTCACACCCCCTCACACCCCCTCACCCTCACACCCCCTCACCCTCACACCCCCTCACTCACCCTCACACCCCCTCACTCACCCTCACACACCCTCACACACCCACTCACCCTCATACACCCTCACACCCTCTCACCCTCATCACACCCTCACCCACCCTCCCCCTCACACCCTCACTCATCCTCACCCCCTCATCCTCACACACCCTCACTCACCCTCACTCACCCTCACACCCTCACTCAGCCTCACTCAGCGTCACCCTCACACACCCTCACACACCCTCACCCTCTCACCATCACCCCCCTCACCCTCACACACCCTTACCCTCATCCCCTCACCCTCACACACCCTCAGTCACCCTCACACCCTCACCCTCACACCCCCTAACCCTCACACCCTCACCCTCACTCCCTCACACACCCTCACTCACCCTCCCTTACACCCCCTCACACACCCTCACACACCCTCACCCTCACACCCCCTCACACCCCCTCACACCCCCTCACTCACCCTCACACACCCACTCACCCTCACCCTCACACCCCCTCACCCTCACACCCCTCACCCTCACACCCCTCACCCTCACACCACACAGTGCTACAACACATATTGTGTTACAATAGGTGTCACATTTGCAAAAGATAAAACTATTGGCATTGTAAATAACAAAGCTATTAATTTCGCTATTTTCAAAACAAGCACATAAATAAAAAATGTGTCCTTTACAATACCAATAGCTCAAACTTTCCTAATGCGAGACCTATTGCATTGCTGTGCTTCTCTCCCCTGCTGCACTCTCCTGCTCTCTAGAGATGTGGCCTAACGACCAGAGCTGCCATCTAAGTCACGTAAATACAAAACATGTTGCATTCCAAATGCTATAGGTGTCACATTCGCGAAAGTTATAACTATTGGCATTGTAAATGACAAAGCTATCAATTTAGCTATTTTAAAAACCAACAAATAAATAAAATATTTGTCATTTACAAGACCAATAGCTCCAACTTTTCTAATGCGAGACCTATTGCATTTCCAATGCTTGTTGTATATTGGAATTATCTCTGCACCCGTCCAGGTAGATGGTAATGGTGAGCCCTGGAGGATATCGTTAAATAGTAATAACAGGTAAGGTGCCCATACGATCTGTTCATCTCCGAACAGATCGCCTGGGATCCGGTCTAACCCTGGCGCTTTATTCTGGTGAAGGCTTTTTAGTGCCAGTTGAACTTCCGTAAGCGTGCAGGGTGGCGTGCCCCATGTCAGGTCAATGGTCAATAGAGTGGACAGGGGTTCGCTATTCTTATTCTGGGTAGTAGAATAGAGCTCTTTGAAATAAAAAGCCCATGATTCTTCAGGAATGTTTGGATCGATCGAGGATTTACCCTCCGGTTTCCCGCTGTGAACGAGATTCCAGAAGGTCCTTGAATCTTTTTGATGAACGCAGCCCTATGGCTTGCCATCGTTCGATTTCCCATTCTGATTTTGCGTTATTAATGATTTTCTTATATGCCTGCCTGGCTTCTGTGACACATGCCTTGTTGCCTTGCTTAAGGGCTTTAAGAAGTACACTCTTGGCAACCCTACATCCCCTAGTAAACCAGGGGTTTGTATCCTTCTGCTTTTTAGGTTTAGTGGTGGCTGCTTTGTAAAAGGAATCCGCCAGGGTTGCGACTAAATCCCTGTGGATTCCGCCCATATCACCTCCCGCGTCATTAGCTGTAGAATTACCAAGGATGAGGTTTACCCTTTCAAATAGGGGAAGTATACTCTGGTACAGAGAGGCCATATTTTCACTTGACTGCTTGATCGTTGCCCAGCGGATTCACCTCCTACCTTGCACCACTCTCAAATCGTCATTTATGGGTGTCACATCATCATGATTCTCATCCACCATCTGGAGATCCAATACAATCGTCAGGGGATCATGATCGCTCTCCGTACGTCTTGTTATGTTAAAGTCTATAATTTTATGCCAAAGTTCCAGACTGACCAAGAAGTCATCAATCACAGAAGCGTGACCTATTCCCCTATAAGTCGGTTGCCCCGGGGAGTCCCCGCAAAATCGCCCATTGCAAGCTCTTATAGAGAATGATTAAGTGAGGGAGGTGAGTTAAAGAACCAAGGGAGTCCAACCTTTGGCACAGTACATACTCGGGGGGGAACTGACCATATTTCACCTTCCTCTGGTGAGGTGGGAGGGACGCCACTAAGGGGTTCAAAGTGGCAATTAAAATCACCTCCAATCAACAGAGTGGTATCTCCCGGTAGAAATTCCATTAGAGTGATTAAAGCCTCTAGGGTCTGGGAAGTTCCGCCATGTCGTACAGGCCGCGAATAGATGTTGATTAAAGCAAATTTGGGTAGTTTCTTGTGGGTCATAAGAATACAGGTTAGTTCAGGGCTGTTTGCGTTGATTCTTTGTGCCGTGAATCCAAAGTGTATACCCACCCAAATGCACAACCCACCTGATGGTCTTCCTTTCAAGCCCTTAGTGGCTTGTTCCGCATAGGTGATGTATCCCATTCTGTGCAGGGGAGTTTGAGCCCATGTTTCCTGGAATAAGCAGATCCCGTGGAGATCTATCAATGCACACCAGTCAGGATTATCTATATTGGTTTTTAGGCCTGCAATATTCCAGGAACAAATTTTCAGGGATTTTTCCCGGGGCATCAGCATTTTTCCCAGATTAACCTGCGGCTTTAAGTGATCCTGACCACCCCTATTAATAGAAAGAGTAGAGTGTGGGAGGTCGAGACACACTGTTTGACCAACAGCGTAGGAAGTAGGTAATTGACCCCTTAGTGCTTCGTGATGAGTTAGCCCAACCCCATGCTCACTCAAGAGTCGGGGCGAGTTCTCAGAGCGGTTCATAACTTCCACCATTGTTGAAGGGGAGTCTAGTGTCCCTACAGACCCACCAGGGCTTTTCGACCTCTGGTGAGCTGGAGTGGACTGTAAACAACACATAGTAGTCACCCTTAGTCAGTCAACCTGTTCTAAATATATCTGTATCATAAAACTACATTTGCGTAATGTAGTGTTCCAGGTCAGTCATGGCAAGGGCACAGGAACTATTAATGCCTGTGGAAAGTGCGGTATGATTACAGTTGCCATGCCCAAGCTGGATCCTGGTCGAAATGCATAGGCTGTTGTTTATCGGTCTGTGCCTGAGTAAAGTTAATAAATAAACTTGTGTAGCTGTTTGCTACCCCGAGTGCCGCTGAAGTATGAATAGGCGTGGTCAGCATACACCAGGAGGCACTGGTATATGAGCAGCTCATTGAAAAATGCTTATGCTTCTCTGATCCATGTGAAATCTGCAAATGGCAGGTTAAAATACCTAAAGGTAAACATAGCCTCTCATCCGCCTGCATTTGATTAAAAAGTAATATTGGAGGGGCTCAGGCTGGTGGTAGGCGGAATGGCTGGTTTTTTCCAAGCAGTCTTCACTGACCCTACTGTATAGGGAGCCGTTTCTGGGATGCAGTGACTTGCTGGATACAGATAAGAGGCTGAGTAATTATACATTGGTGGCTATGGAGAAAGGAGAATGAACAGGTACTGCACAATGCAACCTTGTCTAAATGTTTGTTGTGGAATTTGAAAGACTGATATTACGCCATAGAGAAATGGGTAAATGATGCTCTTCTGGAGTCCCTTGTATCATGTTATGTCATCCGAGATTTGTAGGATGCGAAATTTGCGATACCGCTGCCCTTTTGGTGCAAACTCTTGTCAGACACATAACACTGTTTAATAATTGATGTGTTATCGATATATTAGGTATTTAGGGTTCTCATGACCTGGAGATGGTTGTCACTGACTTTGAGACTGAGAGGTAGACTGTTAAACAGTTGTCTTGCCTTTACAGGAAAGGCAAGTCCTCCAAGTACTTTTATGAAGGTGATGAGTTTTCAGCCAGATATGAACATTGCCTTCTGTCATAGTTGTAATGCCTCAAATTGCTGATCAAGAGTGTTTGCCCTCTAGCCTAAAAACCTGGCAGAAGATGCACATGGAATTACCTCAAATTCAGATAATCACTAGTAATCAGTGGTGAAAGACTCCTGGTTATTTTAAAATCTTGGTATTTTAGCTAGAGTAAGTAGCCTTGCCTTGGAATTTTGAGGACTATACAGGCCATGGGAGGTTAGGTGAATACTGTTAGCATAGGCATGACTTAACACGATCAAGGATTTTAAGGCTTGGACCCATTGAGTGAGGGTTGCCTAAGGCAAAAGTTTCTGTAAGGTCTTAATTGTTGTAGAAGTACCATTTGTAGTTATTCTAGCCACTTCTTTATTGTACGCAAAAGTATGAACTGTTCATATTGTTTGAGGCATTCTGTAAAACGTGTTTGATTCTCTTGAGGGGCGTAGTCTTAAGAGTGTAGTGTAGTTCCTATATTCCCAATAGGCTCTGCGCATTGGAATAACATAAACGATAGTTTAGACGTAGGACTGAGGTCGACTAGGTCTCTATTGAATATGTTAGACTTAATTATGAATGCCAGCTAGCTCAGAGGTCACTAGAAACTTTCTCGAGTAAACAAGGAGGTGTTAACTTCCCTGAATAGAAAAGAAGGGATTGGCTTCTGACAACCGCCTTAACATGACAACTTTGCTCCCCCCAGAATAAGGAGTATATCTCCTGAGTCGCGGAAACAATAGATAACTATTTCACCCAGTCAATCGTGCATGCTTAGTTTCACCAGAAGTGCAGAGAAATAGAGAGACGGGCGTTTTCAATAAAAGTGGTTATTTATTGAACAGTCTTCTTTCTCATGCAAGAGAAGTGAGTTGCCACAATTGCAATACTTGTCATAAAGTAAAGTGCGTACGGTAAAAAGAGTATTATGAAATAATACTGTAAAAGCATGGTACAGTTTCTAAGCCATACTGTGTTTAAAATAGATAAAATATATACATACATAAAATCATTGACTAAACGTACTCAACTGGTGCTTCTAAGATATGCCTACCCCGGTGTACCTAACCTAAGCCTAGTATGTGGAAAGGAGTAAGTGACCTGCAGTTTTAGTTAAGTTCGTTTTTGCCAAGAATCTGAATCAAGAATTCTCTAAGGATCTAATCAGCTCCGTACCTTGGTTATAGAATGAAGGAGGTCTTGTATCTCGTTCTCAGGACTTGATCTCCCAGAAACCCGCAAGGGTGACTGGAAACACTGGAGCTGGATTTCTCAGCAGGAGAAAAAGACAGCGTCTCTCTCAGTGCGTCAATGGGAGGGTCGGCTTCCTTCGGCTCTCGTTACAGCTGGGCTTCGGGTAAGTAGATAGCCGATCTGCTCCAAACCACCGTGTGTTTGTTAGGGCAGCTGTTGGTATATTTATACCTGGAATGTGCCGGGTTTGACGTAAGGTTGGACATAAGACGTCACTAAGAACTTGCAGTTCTTTCAGGACTCCAAGAGCTCTTGGACAAATCAAAACAGAAGCAGGGGGAATTCCCGGGCTGCTGGAGGCTTGGTTTGTTTAAAGAACGCGTTGTACTTTCTAGGAGTCTATGGGAGTAGTCTTGCCGTATTTGGACTGCATTGGCTATGACTAAATATGGATATGATTCTTATGCCTTTATAAGGATATGATTTGTTATAACCACATAAGGGCATAAATCTGGAATATTTAAATAGGGTCCTAGATACGTTCACAACAAGAGCACCTGCATATATTGATCAAAGTTGAAGTATGTCGTCTTGCAGGCTCTGCAAAATTTGCTCAAGTAGATTTTATAAAAGTTAAAAGCATGGGGGTCTTTTTGATACCTGTGCAAGGCAAAATACATGTTGTTGATCTTTAGAATGGTGGTGGGTTGAATCCAAAATCCTCTGGAAGGATTACATCCATTGTGGTAGACATTGATCCCCTAATTCTGTCAGCATGACAAGAAGGGTTTAAAGTTTGACAATGTCAAAATACAGTAATTATGCTCCTCTATCCTTAGATAATTTGTTATGGAGAGGATCACTTATTAGGTTTTTATAGGCCAGGTAGAAGTTTGCTTGTGGAGAGTCCAGAATCTTGTTGAACACCACAAAGTGTTTGAAGTAATCTACTTATGCGTGTTGCAAATTCCTGTGTTTGATGTGTAGACTGAATGTATGCTAGAAATTCTGTTGAGGCATAGTTTTGTTTTTGCCCTGAGCTATTGCTTTTAGACCTTCAAATTCATACGTCAGATTTATGGCTCAGAAAGGCAGGTAGTTGAACTATATGTGGACTTACCTACAATGGTAGTGTTTATCTTAACTATTTTGTTTCTTAGATTTTAAGAGACTGTGATTTTGTCATCAGTCAAGTGGGGTTAATTAAAAGAGTACGTACTGATGGGTTTTTCAGTCAAACGCTTTTGTGTACTATGCTGTGATGTGGTCAAAGTTATTACTTTTGAAAATGATACATTATTACTTTGTTGCAATTTCCAAATCTCTTTTCATCTTTATTACTGCCTTAATCAATGCTAGTGTGTAAACTAAATGTTAAGCTGCTTCTTCTGAGTCAGTGTGAAGTGCGTAGATGTGACCCTGGCTAAGTCTCATACAAAAAAATTACTGATGTGCACTTTGGCTTCCAAAACTGTCCCAGATATGGCAGGACTTCGTGGAGAGGCCTACAACCACAGTCTCTATTAAGATAGATTTCTTTTGTCTTTTAGGATAGGCAGATGGAACAGGTTTCGGGCAATATGCCCCTAAATAGGAATTTGAAATGCCATGGCTTGCTGGTCCAGCCATGCAGATGATGCTGTAGGATGGGCAATTCAAGAGTTTCTTAGATTACCTACTTTGTTTATCGGAATATATACTTTCTTTCTTTTTAGCCAATCAGTCTAAATGGGGTTGCAACTTCATATCCACACACACGATGAAAGTAACATCCCTCAAAGGTCGAGCTCAGGAGTTATCAACAAAATCAGCACCAGATCTAGGTGTATCCAATGAAAAGGTAAATAATCTCCATGGTTATACTGTGTATCGACATACAGAATATTGTGGTACAAAAATATCGAGGGACAAAACATTGAAAGGTTAGTGCCTACAGGGATGTATAGACTTGCTATTTCTAACTGCACATCTACATGCATTGAAGATATATTTATCACCAAGGTACATATATGTGGAGTTAGGTATAGAAGATATAGACTTACCTGTTGCTATTTTATTTGAGATGTTTTGTCCTCAATATTTTGTCCCATCCATATTCCGCTGTCGATATTCAGGGAGCACACTGATCTCCACTGATACAAGAGACAGCAAAATTGCCCAGTAGAAACTCACAGTCTTGAATTTTTCCAGTCGCGGCTGCTCCCATGAATCTGCAGTGGGGTGGGGGGAAGGGCGGGTGAATGGGGAGAAAATTTAAAATAAAACAATTCACTTACCTGCCAGCTGGCCGGCTGGTCGGCCACCGCCTCTCTTCCTTCCTCTTCCTGGCTTCTGTTGGAGTAGGAAGCAGGATAGGCTCCCCTAAGCCAATCACAATGCTACAATGCCGCACCATGGTTCAGGGCTCAGATGGGGAATGGAAGCCAGGGCATGTTCTCCACCCAGGCTGTAAAGCAGCCTGGGTGGAGAACATGCAAAGTGCACATGAATGGGGCTGGCGAAACAGTCATGCGCACTTAGGAAGATGCTACCACTCCCCCCTGTGCAGCCTAGCCCTGCACCATAAAACTGCCCCAGCACAGAAAAATAAAATGATAATAAAATCTTGTTATCCTCATTTTATTTTTGCCATGCTGAGAAAAGGCAGTGGGGCGACGCTCCTCCGCCTTATCTAAGCAGCCGATTCTACAGGTCAATTCATTGCTTGTAGAAAAAGGTCAGACCTTCCACCTAACAAGATCAGCAGCTTTTTTATATGAATTTTTTACTCATTTTTAGTTAGATTTCCTGTTATCAATAATTTAAAAAATATAATCATCTTCCATCAGATATAATTCATACAGATTTAAGATGAAGCAGGAAATTTCATTTTGGCTTACCTTCTTAATCATTGCACACAATCAATATCTGGAATAGTCAGTAGATTACATTAATGTCAGCATATCACTTACAGATTTTTTAAAACGTTGTCTCCTTTCCCAGTCTCTTCACATGCAAACTTTCTTTAGTGTATACTTTATTTAGCTTCTTAATCCAAGCTCGAATTTTTACCAGATTCTAAAGTTAATTTGATAGGGAAGTACCTCCCCACTCAAAGCTGCTTCCCAAATGTTAACTATAAGAGAGGAGTTCTCATTCTTTTAAAAACCACAGCCTTGTTCTGGTCTTCATCTTTTTAATGAAAGCGTTCTCTGCATGCAGAGCTCTTTTTAAGTGCCAACTGTAAGAGTAGGCACTAATAGACAGAGAGGAAACATTCCAAGCAATAGCGGCATGATCTCATAAAGGATTCAAGATTATTAACACTGAGAACTTTGTGAATTTAGAAGATATGGTGGTGCATGACCACCCTCACCAGGGAGGCCATACATTGGATTTAATGTTTGCACCAGATAATCTGATCTCGGTCACCCTTCTATGCTGGTCAGATCACGCGCTAAAAAAATTTCATTTAAATGTTCCTGAATGCTCCACCGTTAGGAGAGCACCAATCCTTGAGAGGAAGAGGAGGGCCTGTCATAAGCTTGCCTTTTTAACTTTTCTACTAGTTTTGACCCCAATGAGTCAATTGAGACTAAATGTATGAAGTTTGATTAATAGATTACAATCCTTCTGGATAAAGTAGTCCCTTTTATTAAGCTAGAACCCCGTAAATGTCCATCAGCCCCATGGTATAATACGTCCCTAAAAGCAGCAAAACTAGAGTGTAGACAATTAGAACGGAAATGGCGTAGAACTTACATGGATGAAGAGAAAAACATCTAAAGTCAGCACTAAGTCAGCACTAAGTAAGTATAAAATGGAGATTGGGACAGGAAAAGCTGGCTTTTATACGGATTCTAGTTTAGTGGCTGCTAAGAGTGCAAAGAAGATCTTTGAGATCTTGCAGGATCTCTCTAATCCTCAGAGTTTAAAACAAGATATCATCCCTAACCAGCAGCTGTGTGATGACCTTGCGACCTTCTTTGTAATGAAGATCAGCAAGGTCCTGGAGAATATTGATAATATCTCTGAGGTGGAGTCTGCACCTTCTAGTGATAATACTACTATGACTGTTGCTTCCCTTCCCAATATAGATGCCCTGAGAAGGCTGAGTATTGCAAGGGGTGATAAAGCTGACTACTTGGAGAGCTCCCATGGTGGTATTGAATGTTTTGAGCCAATTACAGAGGAAATTGTGTTATCAATTGCCACATCAATGATATCTGGATCTCCATTGTATCCCCTTCCGCCTAAGTAGTGAAAAAAAAGGATGGATGAGCTGATGCCGCCATTGAAGCTACTCTGTAATCAATCATTATGATCAGGTTTAGTACCTTGCAGCTGGAAGAAGAGTTGTGCCTCTGCTGCAGTCATCAAGTTTTAAGTAGCTACAGGTCAATCTTATTCCTGCTGTTCTCAGTGAAAATCTTGGAACGTTATGTAAGCAAGATTTTATCCTCTTACTTGAAGTCTCACTCCTTGTTTGAGGAGGAACAGTTCAGCATTAGACCGGACAATGGTACAGAGACAGCTTTGGGGACTGCATTTGATTGAGAGCAGATAGCGGTCAGTCTACAGCTCTTGTTATTTTGGATCAGTTGGCCGCTTTAGAGAAGGTTAACCATAACACGTTGCTGACAGGATTGGCAGATTTGGGTGTTGGTGGTTCTGTAAGAAATGGATAAATTCCTACTTGCATGATCACTGTCAGCTGGTGGCGATACCCTCTTATCAATCAAACTTTAGACATATTAGGCAGTGGATACCTCAGGCCTTAGCCCGTGCTGTTAAACTTCTATATGCAGCCACTCAATACTCTTATTAAGATGCATGATATTTTTGTGGTTAATTATGCAAATGTTGCACAGCTGATTCTGTCTTTTACCAACAATCAGCCAGAGGCTGAAAAAGCTTTCCAGACTTGTATAGCGAATGTTGCACATTGGATGAGTGCAAACTCTCTGAAATTGAACGGGGATAAGACCGAATTGTTATGCTGTTCAGCTAATAAGATTGTGATGCCTCCCACTATGAATTTTTTGCCATTTCCGACCGAAAATGTGTTATGCTTCTCAGAAGCAGTACGTACCTTTGGAGTCACTTTTGATGACCTTCTTTCTCTGGAAAAGCTTGTGAACAATATGGCTGGTGTTTGCTATCCACTGCTACAAGGATTAAAAAAAGTTTTTGTTTTACCTGATTAGGCCAAAGCATTAATTGCATGTAGAGTTATACTCAGTAGACTAGAGTATTGGAATTCTCTTTTATTAGGAGCCCTTCATTGCCTGATAAAGAGACTACACAGAGTGCAGATGGCTGCAGCAAAATTGATGTTGAACAGATCAAGATGATCCCCGGCATCTAAGGCTCTAAGTGAACATCTTTGTTTCCCAATGGAGCAGAGGATCCTCTTTAAGGCAATGTGTATTGTGTTCACTGACCTTCACAATAAGGGTCCTATACCTCTGCAGCGAAGATTGGAAAGATATGCCCCAAGAAGGGCTCTACGTTGTGCAACTGCCAATCTCCTCAAGAAACACAGTTTTCGGAAGACTCAACAAGAGGGCCGTGCCTTCTCAGTGATGGCCTCCCAGTTGTGGAATAAGCTATCATTTGAATTGAGGGCTCTGACTGATCTGCTAAAATTCAGGAGAGCTTTAAAGACTTGGCTGTTTCCTAGATAATGGATGCCTATAGATATAATTGTTGCTACAGTGTCAGGATACCAGTCTGGTCACAGTGTTCTTTATAAATAACTTAAATAAATAAATAAATCTTAAGAAAAGGCGATTCTAGAAGCCAACTGGTATAGAGAAGGAAAGTATGTACAATACCTCCAAAGTGGATTAGCAGCTCGCCACAGATTGAACAAACCATGCTCCTCCTTAAATTTAGCTTTGGCTCTGTCAGTTTTGGGCATAAGTTGGGGGGTAGAACGTGTACTTAGATCTCAATCGGTTGACGGGATAAAATTTAAATCCTCAACACTATTATGTTTTGCGAAGCCCACTAGCTGAAATGATTGCTCGTAACTAGCCTGGCAAACATCCAGAGTTGACCCCTAAAATGAGACCAGCGAGAAATAACCTGAATCATCTGAACCTCCAATATAACCCACCTTCCTAGCTGATCAGAAGCTGATTTAATTATACTGTCCCAGAAACTTTCGGCCTATTCAAATTGCCACCACCCCCTAGTGGCTGCTGATGTGAAGGAGTGCCCTACTAATTCAAAGGGGCTCGAATTTATTGGTTTTAGCTTTATATCTTTGGTGTGCGTTTCAAACAATAAAACAATAGACACTGTTTGTCATTCAGCCAGTCGATAGCTGTTTTCCGCTTTCACCCCTTTGATGTTTAGAGAAATAATTCTAACATTCAGGGTAGACATGCATTCAAAACGGGCAAATACATCCTATCCTGACAGCAAAGTAGCCTGCAACCCCATTCCATTGATACATTTAGCGTCTCTAATGGCTTAAACTGATCGTAGATTTATTAATAATACTTTCGTACAGGAAACCAATTTACATTTTTGTGTACTACCCTTTACAGCCCACAGGTCTCTAACACCACCCACCTCATGATTCCATACCTTTTCCTACCTCTTATACCCCATCCCCATCCCCACCCCCTTCAACCTCTCACCCCTCTTTATCTTCCTCTGCCCCTGCCAAGCCCTTAAGCTGCCCAGCCTAGTCATCGTGCCATCTTTCCTCTATGGTGTGGTGCTTGCACCTATACCAGTGGTTCCCAGGTGAACTGTTCCACTCTCCCTCTCAGAACACATAAAGGTTATTGAGCAGCCAGCCTCACCCTGTTTTCCCCCTCATGTCCTCCCCGAACCCCAATGGAAGTCTCACCCATTCACCCCTATATAACTACACACCCATGAGCCTGCACTGTACTAAAATCTTGTAAATCAAAAAAAAAGCAGTGCATTAAAAAATGTGACACACCTCTCTAGCAAAAAGCTATCTACATCCTCTACTTGAAACAGATTATCAGTTTTCTTATGTCCTTGGCACCTCTTTGCTCAATCTCTCTCAAATAGCTCTGTGCTGGCTGAGAGTTCTGTTTTTCCAGAACCTTTAATCTAACTGGTTGTAGTAACATGGAATATGTGTCAGCACCTTGGAATGTTGGGATCAGTAGCTGAAGATCCTTGCTCCTCTTTGAAGTCTCAAGGCCATATCCAGTACGACTTGAATCAAGCACCTTTGGACACCTCACTCCCCTTTTGCTTAATAGCTTACAAAAGTACCTTTTTGTGCATTCTAAAATGTTCAAAGTTGACCAGCATTGTGAGTGGCGAAGAGTTGTTCGTATATTCTAAAAATGGGACTTGATGTTCACAAGTTATTATTAAATCCTCTGTATCCCCCTGTAGTATATGTGCATCAGTCAGATTGTATATACATTTTACGAGGTCACGTTTGCCTCCTCCCTCTCTCTGTGATCTCTATAAATCTGGGGTTGGACCTCTCTGAGCAGTTGTTGTGTTCCTGCAGTTGTTGCCTTACATTGCCCATTTCCTTTTTAAGCATGGAGTTTTGTTTCAGCAATCGCTTTGGTGTCCTCTAAGATCAAGATCCTTGAATTCATCTCTACTCAATATTTACCATATGTTCATCAATCTTACTTTCAGATTCAGACATATTATTATCCAGTGTTGGAGTATGGAGGGTCTGACCACCTTCATCTCTTTGATTGCCACCAAAATTGTAAACAATAAAGATTACATTCTCATTCCTGAGACTTGCATCATATACTTAGGGCTAGATGGAGATACCATGTATTCTTCGGCAGGTGGGTCCTTACTACCGCTTGGGTCTGGCAGCACATTTATGGTGAATTGCTGAGTCACTGAGCAGGTCTGCGTAGGTCCTGAGTCTGCTCTTGCCTGCTTGGCTGAAGCTGGAACTGGAGATTGTCTCTACTTCGACTAGCAAGCTTGTAGCCACTTATTTCTGAGTATTGCTTTATTACCTTTTGAAAAGACCACAAAGATTTACCCTGTAGTTCATCTATCCAAATCGCCTAAACTAGCTAGATTTGTGAGTTTCTCAGAAGCCAGCTTTCATGTGGTTATGGGGAACACTACGGTTTTGCTGTCAAGAGTATCCTTCGTAAAGTTGCCAACATAATCTGAATTATCTACCCTCTTTCTTTGTGGCCCTGTATGCCATAACTAGCTGGTATTTGAGGACTTCTTCCTGGCGTGGTTGCAATATTTTCTAAGGCCACAGATGAAGGGGAGAAAGCTTGAGTTATCCTAAAGCTCTCTATCTCTTGATCAGCACTCTTTCTCCCATTATCCATTATTGCTTTCGAAAGAGACAAGGGAGATTAACTGTATCATGATTAATAGCCTTAGCAACAGCTTCAGTATCTTCAGGGCCAAAATCTGCTGCTTTCTGCATTTTTGATTTTTGATCCAGGGTGAACACGTTTGATTCGGTTGAGGTAGAACTAGCACTTTTCCTTTGCAATAATGGTTTGGCACTTTGCTCTTTCATGGAGCAACCAGGGCCCTTCATATCAACCGCAGGCCTAGCTTATCCCTAGGCATTTGTAGATTGAGAGACTGGTCCTTGCCTACACACACTACAGAATTTAAACCATGTCTAGCGCAGGAGGGTGAAAAAGAGGGAGCAAAAGTCACTCTGTCCTTTGATCAGATGCCGTATTGCCAGCTTTCCTTCATTAGATGGAAGTGCCACTTGATTAGAAGCCCCACTTAAACATCTTGTCACAGCTTACAGTCTTATATAGCACAACATAGCATCTTATCACAATGCTATGCCTGCCTTACCTGGAATTCTCCAGGTCCATCTCTCAGGTCCCTGGAAGACCAACCTGTTTTTGCCAGGAAGGCACCGCCACAGCACATCTTTGCTTCACTGTACTGCCACGACTTCAATTAGTGCAGCCAGAGAGGGTGACAAAGGCTTCTCTGTCCTCTCCTCTGAGAAAACAGCAGCAATCTTCTCAGGCTCCTGGAGCAATATCAAAAGGGAATCCTAGGCTGTAGAAAGGCTCTCAAAGATCTGTCAGCATTACACAGTCGCCGGAGTTGAGCAAAACACAGTTTCCAGCTCAGCAGCAGTATAATGGTAAGCAGCCAGAGAGACAATCAATAGCTGGCTTAGCTCAGCTCCAATAGATTTTGCCTCTCTGTCTCATTTCTCTGAAATTGCAGCAGCAATATAAGACTCCTGTAGGTTCATCAGTTTCAAACAGGCAGCGCTGTAGGGCAAAACAGAGCCTCAGGGAATAGAGCTCAGGCACAGTTATGCAGCATTCCTTCCAACCATGATCATATGCTTAGTTGGGGCAGTGGCCTCAGGCTGCTGGAGCACGCCAGGCGTGGACATGCTTCACCGCTTCACAATAGCCACCCTTATTTACTCATGAGAAACTATGGGGATGACTCTCTGTAAGTCATGACTCCTTCAGAGGTAGGAGGCATTTGTTTTCTAAAAGAGAAGATTAAAGTTATCCAAGGTATGCATTGCTTTCATAGAGGGCAACACACAGCAGAAAGAAGACTCAGAATCTGGTGTATCTTTTTTCCTAGATATTCCCACATTCTGATTGACACTGCTCCAAAGCAGGTCCTCTGTCCTATGACCTATTCAGAAGAGGTGAGTCAAGAGAGGAAAAGGAGTGAGGTGATGTTTTAAAAAAAATTCTAAATAACATAGTTGAACATGCAGAAGTAACGTGCAAGATTTAACGAAATAAAACGCTTTCTAAAATGTAGAAAATACACTTAGCAGTCATATTTACTTGTACTAGATCTTAAATGGTTAAAGCTGTATTTGCTTGTACTAGACTAGTACTTGACTAGTTTTGCTGAAATACTCATAAAATGTTTCATTCTTGACTTCTCATTGATCATATCTTTTCCAATTCTAAGTTACACAAATGTTTTCACATAACTGTCCTAAATGTTTCTACCTAGACAAAGAAGACTGTCAACATTTGGTTAGAAATTTTCGTATAGTAAAATAATGATGAAAATCATTGAAAAATGCAGCCTTTAAACTGAACGTGACCTCTTTTAACATACCCGTTTTATTTCCAAAAGATGATGTCTTGCGGAAATGTTTTCTTTTTATTAAAAAGATGTTCCAGCTTATATATAGATCATTGTTAGCAAAATGTACAAGTTCATATTTTAGAAGGTTAGACATGTAGTTAGATGTGGGAAAGAAATCCTCCATGAGTAATTGTTCAGCAAGAATCAAATTTGTTACCTTGAAATGACGAATCTAACATTTTGTTGAACACTATTGTATTCATGTGAGTAGATGGGAAGTAAATGCTTTCCCAGGAAAGTTTTGAAAGGTTATTGGACGAGAGAAGGAAAGGATGCAACATGAACTGCAACATTGTTTTTGACTGTTTATAATAGAGCATGTTCCTAGAGTAGGTTAACACTTTTTTTCCCCAAACACTTAGCCCATACCTTATTGCTGTTTGCGTTTGCTACTGCTGCTGCACCTTTACCCTGCCTTGGCCCACGCTGCTCTGAGACTCTACTGAGTTTCTTGAACCTCTACTTATGGGAAGGTCTGCTTTGATCGATTATTGATTTATTGAAATGAATTCTGAGCTTTATGTGTTATCTCTCACTTGAACTACAATTCTTTATGGGTTCTGACCACTGTTCCCAAGAACGTGCGCGGGTGAGCGCGCGCGCACTGAAGTCACCCCGAGCATGCAGTGTCCCAATTGTAGAGCGCACACACATAACACACCTTTAAAACGAAAGGTGAGTGGGGCGAAAAATGGTAATTGCCGGATTGTAGGAGGCAGAGCTGGAGACAAGAATGAAGAGGACACAGCCGAGCCAGGAAAGTGTCTCCCTTATGCCCTGTATGGGTAGGGAAGGCTCGGGTTTACGAGCAAGTGGCGCCTGCTGCCTTTTTTTTCTTAATAGTGCACTGCGGGGCAGATTGTGGGCCTTTGTGAAAGTATTCATGTTAATCACAGCGCCATCATGTGCTGCAATTAACATGAATACTTTTAAAGGCCCACAATCTGCCCCGCAGTGCACTATTAAGAAAAGGAATGTGGCCATCTAAAGGGCGACGTGTTCTTTCAGATGATTCTGAAAAAACACGTTGTGTTTGACTACTTTCCTGTGCTAATAGTGGGCATCTACAGGGCTGAATGTGCGCCTTTGAAATAGTTCTCATGCTTTTTGCAGTGCATACGGGCGCTGAAATTAACAAGAATACTATGTCAAAGGCGCACATTCAGCCCCGCACTATCAGCAAAAGGAATGCAGGGTCATACACAATGTGTGGTTTCAGAATCATCTGAAAGCTCATGTCGTGTTTGACCCTGCAGTTCTTTAGCTAATAGTGGGCAGCTGCGGGGCTGAATGTGGGCCTGTCAGATAGTATTCTTGTTAATTCCAGCGCCGGTGTGCACTGCAGTTAACAAGAATACTTGCATAGCTAGGGGAGTGCGGGGGGGGGGGGTGGTGGGAGCGGTCCGCCCCAGGCATCACAATTTTGGTTGCGGCCGGCGGCAGCTGTGTGGCACTGGTGGCCAGCCCAGGCTTTATTTGGGCACATATTCACTGAATTTGATGTACACCCACCACCCCCACACGTACGGCTGTCGTTCTTTATGGGCTACTTCTGTATAAGACTCGGCAGTCAAAAGCTCATCCTTAATGCAGGAGACAGCCTGAATAAAATAGCAAGCAGGGGCCACGAAAACCGACAGCTGGGTAAGTAGAACACGAAAAGAAAGAAAGAAGGACTGTTGCAAGAAAAGGGTGAAAAAAAGGAAGTAGGGATGAAGGAGTAGGAGGATGAATGGATATGTGGATGAATGAGTGGGTGAAAGAAGAAGTGAATGATGATGGATTGACACATGAAAGTATAGTAAAGTAAAGGGATGGGTGGATGGGCGTGTGAGTGAATGGATAGGTAGATGGACAAGTGAAAGGATGGCAGAGCAAGGGGATGCATCCTTGAGTGAATGAATAGGTGGAGGGACAGCTGAAAGGAGGATAGAGTAAAGTGATGGATGAGTGGGCAAAAAGATCTGTGAATGGAAGTCATAGTGGATGGATGATGAAAGGATGGCAGGGTGAATAGATGGATGGCAAAGTGAATACATTTATGGGTGGATGGCAAAGTAAATGGATGGATGCGTGGCAGTGTGAATGGATTAAAGGCAAAGTGAAAGAATGCATGATTGGATAGCAGAGTGGATGGATTGATGAATGAGTGGATGGAGTGATAAATGAATGGCAGGATGGATGGCAGAGTGGATGCATTTATGGATGAATGAGCAGATGGATGGCAGAATGGATGGATGGCAGAGGGGATTGATGCATGGCAGAGTGGATGAATAGCAGAGTAGATGGATTGATGGATGAATGAATGGCAGAGTCGATGGGTGTTTGAATGGATAGATAGAACAGTTGATGAATGGATGGGTGGCAGAGTGGAAGGATGGTGAATGGGTGGTGGAGTGGATGGCAGAGAGGGTGAATGACAGAGTGGATTGATGGCTGGATGGAAGAGAGGATAGGAGGATGGATGGATGGCAGAGTAGGCTGATGGATGGCCGAGTGGATGAATGGAACAGTTAATGAATTGATGAAAGGATAGCAGTTGAATGATGAATGGCAGAGGTGATGGTAAAATAACAGAGTGGAGGATGGATGGTGGAGGATGGATGGCAGAGTGAATGAATCGATGGGTGGCAGAGTGGATGGTTGGTTTTTAGACTGGCTGGATGAGCAGATGGATGGCATAATAGATGGATGGCAAATTGGATGGATAAATGGATAGAATGTGGAAAGTTTGAATGATGGATGAAAGAATGGATGAATGACAGAATCTAAAGGTGAAATAGTGGATGCAAGTAGGTGGATGGAAGGGTGAAAGAATGAATAGATAGGTGCATGGATGGAAGAGACAAGGAAGCTGTTCTATTGAGGGTTCAGCTCACTTGCTTTGCTTGCTTGGAGGCATCAGCACTTTAATTCAAAGTAGAGGCACTTTAATTATTCTGCAGAAGCAATTGTTAGGACCAATTAATGTCAATGCTTGCCACCTATAAGTCGCCACATTTTGTCCCTGGCCACTGCTCATATTTTCTCTAAATTTTTTTATCAGTGTTCATGGCACTATTGTTTTTTGCAGAAACACTGCAGTGCGCATGTCAGGTCACCAGTGTCTACTTCAGATCACCAGCTTCCCCTGAAGCTGACAGGAGGATGACTGAGGGGGCTGAGGCAGACCCTTAAAGTACTGGAATATTTAATCATCGCCCCTATAGAACCTATGTTTTTTTTTGCTTTAAAATGCACTATTTAACCCCCTTTTCAAAACCATTTTCAGGGTAAAAAAACCCTACCACAAAGTCCCCACAAGAAGTCAGACTTCGCTGGAGTTCAGTGTAAGTATTTTACTCCATCACTTTCAAAGACAACCAGCTGCCACTGCATTCAGGAAACCAGTGATATCTTTATTAGAGCAGCAGTGAGTCAACTGATTAGAATATGCTTAATTTCTTATTTAAAGGTAAAGTTCTTCCTTTGCTGTTCGGATACACTCATCCCTAAACATACCCTATAGAACCCTTGTAATGTTTGATCCTTTTTAAGAAGCTTTCCTCATCTGTTGAGGCTATTGGAGGTCGGAGAGCCCTGTAATAGCAGAAGAGACACCTGAGATTTCCAATAGATACTCCTATGTTTTTAGTCTATTTGTGAATGAAAAGAGTTATGCAATTCACTAAACGACCGCCGACACATGGCAGAGTGTCCAAGTGGGTAGACCATTTTCTTCCAGCGCAGTTACCTCTTAAAGCATTTTGTCAGGTAGTTTTATTCTTCAACCTGTTTTTATCAAGTTTGCCATTTGGCTTACCAGTGTGCATGGTACATTTCCACCGAAAGTAGGATGGTCCACTCTGAGCGCTATAACTTCTATCTGAACGGTCAATGTGCTAGTTCTTTTTTTCAGGAAATTTTCTTTTTTATTGGACTCCTCAGCCTTGGTCTCTTTTCTAGAATTTGTTTAATGATCACTCCTTCTTTGCATATTCCTACTATTGCTTCCAGTGGCGGCTGGCTTGTACCGAGGGTGGTGGGGTTCACAAAAACAAACAAATAAATAAAAGAAATACACTTACCTCCGCAGTGTAACGTCCTCCTCCTTTGGGTGTCTTCCAGGAAGCTCCGGATGCAGGAAATTGCACTACCCAATCCTGGCGCTGCTTTCACAGCATGAAAGCAGCACCAGGATTGGATAGAGCAGGCTCTCTCAGCATTCCTAAGAGCACTGAAGGCCTGCACTTTCTCTAACCCAGCTGTCTAAAACAGCTAGGTTAGAGATCTTTAAAATTTGCATTTCTGGCTGGCCGTACAAAGACTGCCATGCACATTTTAAAGCGCACAGCTCCCTGCTGCTGACACTCAGCTCCCTACTGCTGACACTCAGCAACACTAGCCTCACCTGATCCTGAAATTTAGTTAGGGACGGGTTGCTGAAAAAGAAAACAATAATAAATAAGCTTTATTACATTTTATGTTTCAGCTGTGGGACTTGTGGGCGACGCTCCTCCACTCAAATTGAGAAGCTGTCCCTGACTGCCCAATATGATCTTGCCTCATGTGGGTCCAAATTGCACGTCTGTAGATGCCATCTTCCTACACAAGATTTTATTTCCTACAGCTCTCCACTGTCAAGCACACCAGACAATCAGGGTTCTGCATTGGCATTTACCATCTGCTCAGTATGTACATAAGTAGATTGCATTATAGATATTGAATGATGTTGACTCTGCTCATATACTCCAATTGCTCTCAGCAGTCAGATTTCCAACACCTACACTTAGGACCAGACAGCCATGTATACAATTTACTGTATTAGTGCTTGAAAGGGTGTTCTAACTTTAACCAAACACTGTGTAAGGCAACTCATTGGCAAGATGGGTAATGCTGTGTCAGTCTCCTTGTAATTACTACGCACTCCTTTGGCATTGCAAGCCAATGCGCGGGGCAGTATTGAGACATGTTTTTATGTAACTCCGTGTTTAAGCTCAGTAGTTTCAGGAGCCGGAAAATAAGAAAAGGCTCTGGGGTCGTTGTGAGGCTAACCCAGTGCTTGCACTTTGTGTATTTAAAGGCGTCTCCAAGCCACCCACAACCAGATTATTCTTGTGCCATATCCATGTGTATTGTATATATGTGATCTTGTAGAGGCTCCCAACATTTTCCCACCCTATGAACAGTGCTCGAGTTGAGGATCTTTAGTAAAATCTTAAGGTACCATCGTTGGAGTCCTATGCTTTTCTAAACCCAAAGTGTACTTGCCTGTGTAACCAATTCATGTCATGGTGTGTGTATCTAAATTGAACACCTGCTTTTATACCCTTCATGTGATGCTGCAGGTGTGGAAATGCACAGTCATTTCACTTTTTAAAGCAAATATTTGGAGTGATATTTGGCGCTGCACCCACACGCGCGGTCTGGTTCCCGGCGTACATAGCCTGGGCTGCAGTGCACAAAGACCTTACACTGCCGCACACAGAGGAAAAAAATTAGAGGGAACATTGGTTCTGACTGACACTTTTTCGCCCAATTCTCAGATTGGTGATGCTTTCCTTTACGGAACACTCTTAATGCATTTATTATGACTTTTATTAACCATAACCATTTTAAGATCTATTTCTATTTACAATTCATTCATTGACATTGTATATCAATACATTGTATTACTTTGAATAAAGATGAATTACTAAACTTTGAATAATAAAACCCTTTAAACTTACAGCCAAACTCTCATTATTGACTGAACTTAGAATGGAAATCGTGATTACAATTTATGTGATGATTTGCTCCTGATCTTCTCTAAAACAATGTCAAAGATCCATCTGACCTGGAAAGGAGAAACAACTGGGGTCATCCGGTGTGATGGTAAACGGAGTTTTATTTAAACTGAATCCCACTCCAACAGGAGCAGTCACAAAAGGAAAGGATTCATAAGCCAGAACGAACCATTCAAGAAAGACATGCTTTGAGATAAACTCTTCTAGGCCCAGCGTTTGGCAGTAAGGGCAATAAAGAAAGTATTCATTCTTCATCTGAATGTCTCTTTGTTTATATAATCAAACTGTGCACTACAGAGATTTACACCCTGGCAACCCTACTGATATACATACACTTCACAAAAAGATGTATGGATTATAACTTCATGACATACATATGTCTTGGGCATAAGGCACAAATGTCGAACTAAGTGCCCCCTGATGTTTTACAAGGTCTGTGCTAACACTGAAGAAAAGGCCTGCCACAGGAGTGTGTAGACAGGGGTTGAAGGGGTTAAGAGCAAAGAGGATGGTCGGTGTATTCAGGGAGAGATTAGACAGGTTAGTACATAAGAAATTTAGTATTCGGTGAATATAGATGAGAATAGGCATCTGTACAGCTGTTTGGGCACAGTGTCTTAGCTACTGCTGCTCTTCCTCTGTTTCAAATAATCTGTTCAGTTTTCACGACCCTCACATGGAAGTCGTGGAGGAAAAGTGAGCTTCGGACCACACCACTGTCATCACCCAAGAAACGGGGGTTTACATTTCTTAACCACCTTGAACTCACCATTTGGCTGCAGTATTGATTGTTCTGGGGACAGTAAGAAAAGGTGTCACACCGTGGATCAATATATAGGACACCATGTTCTCCAGAGCAGCACTGGAAATAGTCCTACTAATTGTCCATGCCAAAACAGTGAGATTCGTCTTCACACAAAATTGATAGTGTTGTGAAATGTTTTTGCCAATCATTCTTTCTCTTTGTTATTGTTCTACTAAAATCATACAGTTCTTTTGAAAGCCTAGACATGAAATAACAAACAAGTGCCATAGGAGAATGGAGCCATTTTGTTCACCTAAATAGGTGAGAAACTACTCATGCTTCCACAGTGCTCCCTTTTTTGGGTAAAGTGAGTGGGAGTGCTAATAGGCTTGCTATTAATGTCTGTGGTTGAGAGTCACTGTCATTTATATTGGTTTCTACAACTGATAACTCACTGCTATTGCATAGCAACATAGCAACCGTTGATAACGAAACTCATTTTCCACTTTTGCTATGTCATGAAGGCCTTCCAGGCCAGGCTGGCAGGGCTCTCTTGTGAAAGCTTGTCAGTGCAGCACTGCTTGTTTGCTTTGGCTTAAAGCAGAAAGCACAACTGGAGGGTGGGGGGAGAAAGGCAGGGAAGGTGGTGGGGCTGGTAAGCAATTTACCCTTACCTTTGAGTCTGGGAGGAGAGGCCATGTTCTGTATTCCTCCCCATTCCTGGTTTGCCGCTGCGCAGCAGTTGAAAGCAGAGGCAGATGAATTTGGGGCCATACGTAACTAAATTATAGATGGGTATAAAGTGATTTACAGGGATTTTCTTCGCCTTGTGGTTTTGAGCGATATCAGAAACTTCGCTCTCGGCTATTTGATGTCACTCAGAACCCCTTGGTGAAAAAAAATCCCAATATTTCACTGTTACCCATTTATAAATCTATAGATTGTCAACACTTATGGGGCAATAACGACTGCTAATACCCTCCTTTGTTAGCGCTATGGGGGAGTACCATGAGTGGTGCATGGGCATTCCTGTGCAACCACTCAAGGTTTACCTGAAAAAAGTAGACAGGGTTTAGCGTGAGAAAATAGCACTCAGTTTAAATAGGTGCTATGATGGGGAAATGCTTTCATTTATCCTTTCTTTTCCGACTTTGGACGTGTGCTGCACTGTACAGCACACATACAAAGTGGAAAAAGGTTTCAAGGTAGTCTAAGCGTGATATTTTGTACTGGAAGGGTTCCTCTTTCAGTACAAAATCTATGCTAGACTTTGCACTATGGTGCAAAG
Organism: Lissotriton helveticus; assembly: GCF_964261635.1. Classification (NCBI taxonomy): domain Eukaryota; kingdom Metazoa; phylum Chordata; class Amphibia; order Caudata; family Salamandridae; genus Lissotriton; species Lissotriton helveticus. The sequence goes on from NC_136068.1 coordinate 277,102,624, forward strand.
GTGTATCCATGGCCCTCTGCAGCATATTTCTGCACACACGCTAGGGAGACGGGAGGAGCGTGCCATATTTCTGTAAATATGGTACTCACGCAATGCAGCACAGCATTTGTGGCTGCCTCACTGCGCTCCCTGAAAATCTAGTAAATCTGCCCCTTGATGTCTTCCATGGTTTTCACTTCAATTTCACTTCTGCAGCATGCCAATATTTTGTCACATTTCCCACCAAGTGCAAGTTTTCGCCTTTGAGATTTGTTTCAACTGCTTGAGCTATAGTTCTTATTTCCAGTTTGCCAAAAAGTGTTTTTAACAATTTCGGCCTCTTCATTTCCATTCTTTAACTAACACATATGGGCAGTAGTTTTAGCATAAGCACCACAAGGATGACAAAATTTACAATTGGATTTAAGACTTTGATATAACCAAAAGTGTAACGTAATAGAATTCTCACCTGAAGAACATTACACCTTATAGTTGATGTGAGAGAAGCCCAAACAGACCTTATCTTCTAAGAATGTGATGATTGTTTTAACAACTGTGTGCAGCAAGGTTTCAAGTGCCTTTGGTGGTATGCTAGCTTTCAGTAGCATCATGCAAAATGAGGCGCACCCCCACCCTCCGCAGAATGTGTTGAGGGGGACCCTGAGACGCCCATATGTCACAGATACTCCTAGTATTCAAGTTTATAACTATTTTTTTAGGTAAAACATCATTGAATGTTATTGTGTTTTAACAACGATCTATTTTAAGTCATAAAAATGTTTAAGAAAAAGAGAGAAATGTGAAAGCATTAACTTAACTTCGTAATCAAACCAAATGGGGGCTCCTGCGGATGTGGCCCCCTTTGCACTGCAGGAGCTGCAGAGGCCTGTGTTACAACCCTGCTAACTTTGACTGATCCCTTTGGGGTGATAACCATATTTAATCTAAGCAGCCATCTAGTTACAATGAGATTTTTGAGAATTTAATCTACACACTTAGTTGACAGTGTGAGGTACACTTGGGTAATGAAAATAATTGTCTTTAGATTCCGTAAATAAAACTGTCCAAAATAGGACACAATTTATTACTAAAAGTCAAATGTCTGTACAATCGAAGAAAATCTGTTTCAGCTTTAAAACTGGAAGTATTTGTGCTACCGCACGACTTTACATTGTGGAATATATCACCGCAAAGCATACACTATATTTGAGGCTTTACAATTCCAAGAATTAACATAAAATCGCAGCCAAATCTAGTACGCTGTGTAACACCAATAGATTTAACTACCCACCTTTTCTAATTTGTGTCCACTTATGGTCGAGTTACCCTATCAGAAGCGTCAATATTACACTAACATATATATTATTATTACCTTAAGATTGTTCTCTTTATTATGTAAGTGTAATCATTTAGACCCATTGTAGGCATTATATAATACTTTATCTGATCCAAATTGTTAAATTGTACATTTTTCTGACTGGGGTAATTTACTCTGGGGCAAACTACTTTATGACGTCTAGAAATCTTGTGTTCCCCAGACATAAGGATTCGATCCAATTGGAGAAGAGTAGTGGCATTGTGGATTGTTCTTAAATATTATGGGGGATTTATAATCTATTGTGATTTGATAGAGTATGAGTGACAAGAGGTTGATAAGCGTGCTCATGAATTAATATAATTGTTGATAACACCAGTTATGCTTAAAATTCAGAATGCTTGCACTGTATTCAAGTCTTTGACAGCAGAAGCCATCAGGTCTTTCTACGTCAGCAGTCCCTGAAAGGCTAGTCACTGTACCAGAACCTAACCTGCCCATGCCTGGAGATGCCCCTTGGGTCTTGGTATATTGATCTGCACATCTGTGCTATTGATCCACACACTGGTCTCCTTACTCTTTCATTACAAATAGGCATTAGCTGTCATCCTGCAACTTTTAATCACTATGGTTCATGGGTGAATTTCAAACAGTGACTCAGCTGTGAAACATTTCCTCTCTCAATCCGAACCCATCACTGAGTCATATTCCCAATACCGAGTCATAATCACTGCCCACAGAATGTTCCATTCAGATGTAGCTTATTTTAGGACGATTTATACATTTGGCACTGGAACAGGGGCTAGCATGCAGGAACCTTTATTAGTAGTTGTGAGACTCATTTTCTCCTAAATAAACGTTAAAATGCTGATGTTGTGTAAAATATATTATCTAGTGTATGGTGATCTATTCTGCGTTGTATGTATTATAAAGCTTGCCTTCTAATTACTTGTTTCGTTTGAAAGAACGTGCACATAATTATCGAATTAATTTAGGTTGATAATTTGTTTATTCCTCATGGTGAGGTTGTCATCCTCACAGTAGAAGCCCACCAATCACAGCCTCTGAGACTGTTCCTTCAGCCGATAGGTTCCCACGACCCTAAGGTTCCTGTGAACCTAAACACTTACCTGAAACAGTCACGCTGGGGTCTGTCTAGAGTAAAGCTCCCGCTGCCTCTCTCGCAGACAGCACAAGCAATAATAGTGCATCACAATGAATGGGGATGACTTTTTATATCTGCATTCTAAGGCTAAAGGCCTTCTCTAGCTCATGTCCCTTCTACACGAGTACATATAACATACACGAAGAAAAGTCATACATTTATACCTGAACATGTACTTCTATGCACAGGTGTAATGTACACATTTTGGGAATTCTCAAACATTCTCAGAAGTATGCTTGGTAAGCTGCCACAGTCACAGCCTGCTAGATGTACTGGAAGTGTCATATGACTTCTGATATTTCCTGACTGATGAGTTATATGCAGAGTACAACTCTGCATTGGGAAAGTTCCGCCTGATGTGGGACATTTGTTTCTTTTTTCTCCCAAGGGGTTGATAGAGCCACACAAAGATTGAGGTTCTACGGTTCCCCTTTCATCCTGTAAGGGGTTACTCCAGCACCTTACTAAAATAAGGGCCTTATTTAGATCTTGGTGGTACTCCCCTCATCCCTCCGTGGCGGTGATTACAAGTACTACATCGAGCAGACGGAGTCCCGACCACCGTATTTAGATGTGGGCAAGTTGAACAACTGTCCACGTCAACAGACTGTTTACCATCGTGTAAGCGGTGCACCTCCGTCGACACGGGGACACTCCTCTGCTGGCTAACAGTACTCCATTGACATCAGGTCAATTTCCAGAATATCCTCCGGTTTATCACTAATTGGATGACCTTCAACTCTTTGAAGATAAACCCAGATAAGACGGAGGTCCTGGTTTTGTCTGCAATGACTTCACCTTGGTCTAGTTGTTGCTGGCCTGTAGAGCTAGGCACAGTGCCCTCTCCAGTACCTGTAGTTAAGAGTCTGGGCATTAGGTTGGATACCGACCTCTCATTAAAGCAGCAAGTTTCAGCAGTAGTTGGGAGCTGTGTTGGCTTAATGCGGCAGCTCTGGAAGCTGGTACATCTGCTGTCTGTATCAACTAGACAGACTGTGGTGACCGCGCTTATTCTCTCCCGGTTAGACTACGGGAACGCAGTATACCTTGGACTACCTGAGATACTCCTCAAAAAACTTCAGGTTGTCATGAATGATGCTGCAAGGTTAATTTACATGCTACCTAGAAGCGCTCAAGCAACACCAATACTGAAGCAGCTGCATTGGCTCCCATTGAAACAACAAATTGATTTCAAGGTTTTATGTATTGTACATAAAGCACAGTATAGTATAGTCCCAGAATATATCGGGGACCGTCTTAAGGTCTATGCACCCAGTCGTTTGCTCCGTTCATCACACTCAAGTCTCTTAGTCTGCCCACGGTTTAAAGGAACTAGACTGGGTGGCCAAACCTTTTCCATAGTTGCTCCCAAACTCTGGAATAAACTACCTGAAACTCTCAGCAAAGAAGCCAGGCTCTTACCATTTAGGAAGGGCTTGAAAACTGTGCTATTTAGAGAAGCCTATGGTTAGCTCTACCTGAGGCCTCTGTTTGGTTGCCTGGTGCCTGAACTCTTTTTTTTCCCTCCTGCTGTCAGACTCTGCAGTGCATTTGTATTTTGAACTGTGTTAACATCCTAGCGCTTAGAGACCGTGGGTGATAGGCGCTTTATAAGTATAAATACAAAATACAATCAGGTCAGGTTTGCGCCGAGAATATTTAGATATCCTTGTTTTGCTGGCATTGTCCTAGTGGCGGATTCCTGATGGAGTGAATACCTGGTGGAGTGGAGATTGGTCAGTACTACTTATTAATGTGTCAATACACATATATGTTGGGTTTGATAATAAAATATATATAAGTAATTCGTCCTGATCCTTTTTTAGCATATTGAATTTAACACAAACACACACACACACACACTATTGAATGCACATCCACAGCCACCCCAAACACAACATCTACAACCTCCACAACAACACATATTTTTTTAATTGTCAATACAGGTGTCCTCATTTTACCATGATAGGTCGTAAAAGGAACATAAAATGTATTACACATAAGAAATAAATTGCACGAAGGGCAATGCCAAGATGCACTAGGCTAAAGCAATTGTCAACACATGATTCATAGTAAGGCAATTGTAAAGGAAGCTCAGCTTAGAACCCGGCAACAATGGAGTTGAGTAGCGTCATGTTAAGTAGTAGCAGTAGCAGCAAAGGAATGACCTGGCCATAGGAGTTCAAGACAGAAATGGAAGTGGAAAACAGGAAAAAAGTTAAGTTTTAACCTCATTTCTTTCTGTTCCACCACCCCAGAGTAGGAGGTCTCCCTGCGACAATTACCTCGATGGAAAGGAACATCATGATTGACCCAGTGGTAATCTTGGCTGGACTCCTGCCGACAGCAGCTTCTGCCTATGACGCCGTTGACGTGGGTGAAAATTCATGGCAGAGCTGGCTGCACTCGGGCGGTCTTTCGTCCATGAACCCATTAACATCTGTATTGAGCGGGCAGACCGCCAAGTAGGCGGGCAGTGATACAGTTGGAAAAGTGACGGCAGGATCAGATCTACCAAGACCTAAATCAGGCCCTAAAACTTTAATCATTTCCACGGAGGAAGGGGGCTGGAGAGGGATTTGTGATTGCTTGCAAACTGAAGTTTTTTGGCGTTCATAAACTCTCAAGGCAAACCATGCCTTGATCCTCTTAATATCCTCCTCTTCCATGTAGTTTAATGTAATGTTACACAGTCATTGCTTATAATTTCACTGTAGTAAAACAGTCTATGCGTGCTAAGTATTCTTTTGGGGATTCCTGACAGTCATAAATGTAGCCATGTTTTGTCCAGAAACATGTTTGTGTTTGTAAATGGTTATGAATTGGTCTCAACATCAATTTTTAATTTTTTAATTTTTGTGGATTATGAATCTAGTTCACAAACATTTTTTTCTGTTCCTTGAAATTCTGGAGTATGTTGCACCCAAGATGGAACTAACAAATATTTTTTGTAAATAGGACACAGTGTTTATTTTGCTGATTACATTACTAAAAATCACTGCATTGCTAGAAATACGGACACAACGAATCAAATTCATAATTGTAATTGTGTCAGTGGCTTGAATGAAGAGAATACACAAATCCTTTGTATAAAATAAGTAGGATTGTGACATTGGTACTTAACACAAACATGTTTATTGGAATGTGCGATAAACTTCATTTAATCAACTTTAAAAGGATTGAAGCTAAGATTATACAATAAAAGGATACACAAGCTTCAGGGTATCTATTAGTTACTAATTTCTTTAGCAGATATGACAAAATGATGCTATTTATAGATATTGAAGAGAGTAGCTTTCACATATATTTCCAACATTTCATCTCCTCAGAGCTGTTGATTAATACTGTACCATTTACGTTTCCACAGTGAATAATAAATAAGGCTTAAAATAAACAATACAATGAGAAACTTGTTGCTAATGGCAGGTAGTTTTTCGAGGCACAGCTCGGAATGCTGAGGAGAGTCACACTAAAAAGTGCTAGAAACAGTACCAGATAGCTTCAGGAGTAACAACTAAGGAGGTCCGACCTTGCACAACTTCTTTACATGGTGTTAATATACATAAATATATATTCATTTCAAAAGAGGAGAAGCAGAAATATAAGGCACGCGTGCCCCCAAGCTTGAAGTGAGAGTGACGATGGTGACGAGGAGTTGGCAGAGGTGGAGAGGAAACGGGTCAGCGCTGGGATCAGAGACTCCCTTGGCGGGCACTTGGGATCCTCCACTACAGCCGTGGCCTCACCCTAGGAATGCCACCCGGGATTGGAGTTGGGCACCGTATTAAAGGCACTGGCCGAGCGGTGGGGTTTTAGGACTTTACCTTAGATTGGAGGATCGTTTACTATGCTGTCGCTTCAGTGAGTACTCTATTTGGAAATGAAACAAAGATTTGGGAGCAATGCTTGTTAATCCTGCGAGACTATGAAGGATATTTATTCCCTTGTAGGTGTCAAAAAATCAATTATGAGTCTCTAGAGAAAGGAAAGGCGGCTTGGCAGGTATGAAAGAGTTTTTTTTAATACTCATTTCGTAGAAGGCAGCACAGGACTAGTGATATAGATGTAGCGCTCTAGTGCTCCGAGGGTCTCCCCTGAGCCCCGGAAGCACTATCACACATTGCAACACTTTCTGGCCAGGCGTGGCCAGAAAGAGATAAATAAACGGACTGAAGTGGCACGGCACTTCCTGTCCAGACCAGCACTCCGTGTGTGTGTGTGTCTTATGTGTATGCATGCAGTGCGCACATGTAGCGACCCCCAGGGCCCTGGTGGTCAGCGGTCCCCACACTGGCGACGAGGATGGGATCCATCTAGATCCTTGAACGGACCAGCTGACGGAGAGGCCGGAGACGCCGAGCTCCGAAAACGGCCCAGACCCCACAAGCCCAGCACCGGAGACCCAGAGACGAGGAAGAAGAAAGAAATCGCCTACCGGTAAGCAGCGTATGCAAGGAGCTGCGTGAGGGACCGGTACCGGCGACGCTTTGAAGCGGAGCACGCAGCGCCGAGGAAGCGCCGGAGAAAGGCCCAGCCGGCAGGCCGAGCAGTGCGCGCATGCGCAGAGAAGAGAGGCCGACGCATTCCTCAGGCCTGACGCCGCGTGAGCACGCGGGAGAAGAAGGAACAGCGCACTAGCACAGCAGCGCCAGACGCTGGGGGCACAGGCGCTCACACGCGCGCAAAGGTGGAAGAAGTGAAACAAGCACAAGGCAATCCAAACAAGCACACGGCAATCCAAACAAGCATAAGGCAATCCAAACAAGCACAAGGCAATCCAAAAAGAAAGGACACGGAAAAAGGAAAGGGATTGGAGCCGAGCAAGGTCAAGCATAGCCTGAACCAGCACAAGATAAAGCTGATAAGGCCCAACACACGCAAGCATGTCCCAAAATCAAGGAGGAGCCACCAGTGGCACACCACAGGCAGCAGCGGCCCCCGTAGCTCAAGTTCCAACACCCTCAGCACATGCACAACTACAGGCATTGCCGCCTTTCAGCGAACTGATTGACCCTGGGACAGCAGCGCCACGATGGGCAGTGTGGCTGGGGCAACTCAACAATTATTTCACAGCCACCAGGGAGAAAGACAATGAAGTAAAGCGATCTCTACTGCTCCACTTCGGAGGCACAGAACTTTACAAGCTATTCAGGCACCTCCCCAACACAGGTGCCGCTACTGACTTTGATGCTGCCGTCAACGCCCTCAATGCCCATTTTGACCCCCAACTGAATCCTCACTATGAGAGATTCAAATTCCGACAAGCCAAGCAACGGGAAGGGGAGACAATGGACGCGTTCCACGCGCGACTAAGAGACCTCATAAGCACGTGCACTGAGGACGACGAAAAGAAGGAAGTCACAGCACAACTCATCCAGGGCTGTCGCAACAAACACCTGCGAACATTGATCCTGAGACAGCCGCGGATATCCCTCGACGAAATCTTGATCCTTGCACGGTCCCATGAGCTATCTGATGCTCGCGCTACCGCGATGGAAGCGGCCCTCAACCCACACCATGACGCAGGAGCAGCGATAAAGACAGAACGGGTGGACGCAGTGCGCATGTCGAGCCGAGGAAGCAGAGGACGAGGGCCGACCAGGACACAACGCCGAACACCGTGTGGTTACTGCGGCAGGGAAGAACACACCCAAGATGGCTGCCCAGCACGAGGGAAGACATGTTCAAAGTGCGGTATCCCCAACCACTTCGCCAGCCTGTGCAGAGGAGGCTCTCGAGGACGGAACGCCTCAGGAAGAAAGACAGCCGCTGGAGCAGTCAAACAACTATCGCAGATGAGCCCACAACATCACGCTCAACCAAGTCACAAAGACAACAACAGCCACAGTATGACGACTCATCTACAGATGACGAAGATGAGTGCTACTTCGTATCGTTTGTCAGCGAGCTGAAGAAAAGCCGACGACCACAACCCAAGTGCCCGATACAGATCCACGGATCACCAGCAATCGGAGTCATCGACACCGGGGCAACGGTGAATGTAATGGGCATTCAGCATTACAAAGCGCTAAACCCGAAACCCAAACTTGTTCCTTCCAAGGCCAGAATCTTCACCTATGGCAGTCAGGAGCCCCTCCCGCTGCGAGGGAAGATGGTAGTACAGGTCCGAGCAGAAGACCAGGAGGTACTGACCACATTCCATGTGATCGACAAAGAGGCGGACCTGTTGGTAGGGAGCAACACAGCAGAGGACCTAGGCCTCATTGCCTTCGCAAACGCAGTACGAGCGCTGCAGGTAGAAGACATTTTACTCATGTTCCCCAAGCTGTTCACAGGCCTTGGAACTATCAAGCACCCTCCTATCAAGCTGCACATAGACCCTGCCATACAACCGGTTGCGCTCCGACACCGAAGAGTGCCGTTCCACCTACGTGCTGCAGTCGAGCAAGAACTGAACCTGCTGGAAGCACAAGGGGTAATTGAAAAAGTATCCGGACCGACGCCATGGGTGTCCCCCATGGTGATAGCCGAGAAACCGAAGCAACCGGGAAAAATCAGAATTTGTATTGACATGAGGATCCCAAACAAAGCCATTCGGCGTGAGCGGCATCTCACGCCTACAGTCGATGACATCCTGACGGACTTAAACGGCGCCCAATGGTTTTCTAAACTGGACCTCAATGCGGGATATCACCAACTGAGACTAGCAGAAGAAAGCCGATATATAACAACTTTCTCGACGCACCTTGGATTGAGACGATACAAGAGACTAAACTTTGGGATCTCGTCTGCAGCCGAGATCTTCCAAAACACGATCAAAGAGATCCTCTCCGGGCTCCAAGGAGTGCTGAACGTCAGCGACGACATTTTAATCCACGCCAAGACGAGTGAAGAACATCACAACAGGCTGAAAGCGACGCTACAAAGACTTGCACAGTATGGTGTGACACTTCACAAGGACAAGTGCCAGTTTTTCAAGAAATCCATCGAATTCTTTGGCTATGTGTTTGGGTCGGAAGGAGTCACCGTAGACCCCCGCAAGTCGCTGGCTATCAAGAATGCCCCTGCGCCTACCACAGCGTCAGAAGTGCGAAGCTTCCTGGGAATGGCGCAATATTGTGCGAGATTTATCCCCAACTTAGCCACAATTGCGGAACCGCTGAGAAACCTAACAAAGAAGGAGAACTCATGGAAATGGACAGAGACTGAAGCCAAAGCCTTCGACCAAATCAAAGCAGCATTGCTAGACAGCACCACGATGGCATACTTCGACACCACCAAACCCACCGAAATAGTGGTAGATGCCAGCCCAGTAGGCCTGGGAGCCCTGATATCACAAGAAACCGAACCAGGAACATGGTCGCCACTAGCATTTGCGAGCAAAGCACTAACTATGACTGAATCAAGGTACTCGCAAATAGAGAGAGAAGCCCTGGCAGTGAAGTGGGCGTGTGCACATTTTCACTTATACATCTCCGGACACCCTTTCCGCATGGTGACAGACCACCAACCGCTAATACCCTTATTCAGAGGCACCGCTCCTCACCCACCTCCGAGGATAGAACGCTGGGCGATACAAGTGCAACAGCACCAAATGGACCTCATTTACCGCCCAGGCGCCAAGAACCCTGCAGACTTTCTATCTAGACACCCTGGCCCGGAGGAATGCCGACCAACAGAACTCGAGAACCACACCGAGGACTTTGTAAACATGCTGTCGGCTGCCTCATGTCCTCAAGCTCTCACGGCTGACGCCATCATACCTGAATATGTGAACGATGCGGTCATCCAGCGAGTAGCAGACGCCATACAGTCAGGCTCCTGGGAAAACTTCCTGCGGAATGTCAGCGGTTGGAGCGAAGAGGACCGGACACGCTTAACGCAGTTCTGGAGAGTGCGACACGACTTGAGCCGAGCAAGCAATGGTCTCATCCTCAGAGGCCACCGTGTGGTCATCCCCAAGACTCTCCATGAAAGAGCGACAGTCCTAGCGCACGAAGGACACCAGGGCACCCGCCGGATGAAAGCAAGGATGCGGGAGAAGGTCTGGTTCCCCAACCTAGAAGAAACCGTTGACACCATTGTACGCCAATGCCGAGCATGCCAGATGACTAGCTCAGCTGACGCTCCCGCGCCGATAATCACGGAAGAACATGCCCCATCACCATGGTCATGGCTCAGTTTGGACTTTGGGAGTTTCCCAGATGGGAGGGTCACTGTCGTGCTGATTGACAGCTACACAAAATACCCAATTGTGGATCTAGCCACCTCCACCAGCTTTGCTAACATCCGCCCTCTCCTGAGCAAATCATTTGCCATGTTTGGAGTTCCTCTCGTCATCAAGACGGACAATGGACCCCCATTCCAGGGGAGCGAGTTCCGGGAGTTCCTGCACAATCTAGGCATCCGACATCACCGAATCACGCCCCAGTGGCCTCAAGCAAACGGAGAGGTGGAACGGTTTATGAGGACAACCAACAAGATCCTACGGATCGCCACCGCTGAAGGAAAGGACCCGGAAGAAGCTCTGCAAGTTTTCCTGCGGGAGTACAGGAGCACACCCCACAGCACCACACAACAATCACCGTGGGCGCTGATGCTCGCCGGGCCAAGAAGAGACCTACTCCCCATGGCCGACAACTGGGCACCAACACCATTTTCTCCCAGGCGCACCCAAGAGAGGCGGAGGAGAACGAATGAGAAAGCAAGTCACAAGAGGCGAGCTCAGTCCCGGAACATACAACCAGGCGAGACTGTGCTAATCCGGACCAGAAGACCTGGAGGGAAATTCAACACAGCGTTTGAGCCAGAACCGTGGGTCGTCAAAGAAACACGGGGCACAGCGGTCACAGCTCGCCGGGATGGAGAAGAAGTGACTAGGAATGTCTCCTGGTTCAAACAAATACCATCGATGCGACAGCACATACCCGACCAAGTGGAACCTGCAGGAGAAGAGTCCGAGACAGGAGCGGGAAGATCCAGTGATGCGAGCACGCTCTTGAACACCACAGGACAAGACGAAGTGATTACTCCATCACCAGGCCCGAGACCTGAGCCGGCGCCGACACGAGGCAGGTGGAGGTACGACCTCAGGCCAAATCCGAAGCCGAGCCAGAAACTGTCTGACTTCATATGTTGAACTATCATTTACAATTATTTTCAGATCCAAGTTGGGAAGGGATGTAGCGCTCTAGTGCTCCGAGGGTCTCCCCTGAGCCCCGGAAGCACTATCACACATTGCAACACTTTCTGGCCAGGCGTGGCCAGAAAGAGATAAATAAACGGACTGAAGTGGCACGGCACTTCCTGTCCAGACCAGCACTCCGTGTGTGTGTGTGTCTTATGTGTATGCATGCAGTGCGCACATGTAGCGACCCCCAGGGCCCTGGTGGTCAGCGGTCCCCACAATATTCCAGTCCAGTTGTTGAAAACACCAATGCGATGTATTGTGGAACACTGCAATAACAAATGTTTTATTGACAATTGAAGAAGCACAAAGTGGTATTTACCGGACTTAAAAAAAAAAGACTTACTCAAGGTTTAATGTCAACAGTTGTTGAAGCAAAATAATGTGTGGTATTCATATTTATACGTGGCAAGTTGTCCTAAATTTCGTTTTTAAAGAAAAGGCGCAGCTATTGGCATAGTATATTGTCTATGTTTATTGTAGTTTAATTTTAAAAGGAGCTTCAATGTGGCAAACAATTTTAGAATGAAAAAGGCGTGTACTGCCGAAATGCGTCTCTGTGTACCTGTGACTGTGGCAACTTGATCCAATAAACAGTTTCATTTCCCCTGACTTCCAGTGCCTGCTTTCATTCTCCTAGCAGAGTTTGGAGCATTTTTTTAAATATATATAAGTATATGTGTGTGTGTATGTGTATATATGTGTGTATATATATATATATTACCTACTGGCGGTCGCCAGTAGGTATATATAGTTAGGATTTTTTCTCTATGGGATTTTTGAAAATTCTATGTCTAATAACTTTGGCGTTTGTGGACGGAATTGGCTGAAATTTTCAGGAAAATGGCACATTTTGTTTCTGAGCAGCCCTTGAAAATTTGGGGGGGTTCGTCAAGGGGGGGCCGAGAAAAAAGGGGGGTCCCAAAACGTGTTTTTAACATTGAGTTTTCCATAGGGCGGTTGGCCTCACTTTTAGCCCGAACGGCTGAATGGATTTGCACAAAACTTGGCAAAATTGTAGGGACTGGTAGCCCGATGTGCCTTTGCTAGGTCTCAATATATGTGCTTCAGTGGATTTTGAGAAATTAACGTTCAAAAAAAGATATATATCTGTAACAGCGGACCGGGCAGCGCTCCGGTTCGCGGACTTTTCGCGGTACGGAGCTTTGTGAAGCGAAGCTGATTGGTTCTCCGGCGTCTGTGAACATTCCAAACAGTCCGTAGCGGCCGCCATCTTGTCTCTCGGTAGGATCGAGAGACAAGAGGAGGCCAAAGCGAAGGGGCAAATGACCATAAGGGGGCATAGTAGATCCTCGCTGACCCCCTAGGTTTGATGTGGAGGTTTTAAAAGGGCCCCGCGGGGAAAAAAAAAAAATAATAATAATAATCGAACGGCTGAATGGATTTGCACGAAACTTGGTAAAATATTAGGGACTGGTAGCCCGATGTGCCTTTGCTAGGTCTCAATATATGTGCTCCAGTGGATTTTGAGAAATTAACGTTCAAAAAAAGATATATATCTGTAACAGCGCTCCGCTTCGCGTAACGGAGGTTTGCGAAGCTGATTGGTTCTCCGGCGTCTGTAAACATTGCAAACAGTCCGTAGCGGCCGCCATCTTGTCTCTCGGTAGGATCGAGAGACAAGAGGAGGCCAAAGCGAAGGGGCAAATGACCATAAGGGGGCATAGTAGATCCTCCTTGACCTCTTAGGTTTGATGTGGAGGTTTTAAAAGGGCCCCGCGGGGCAAAAAAAATAATAATAATAATAATCGAACGGCTGAATGGATTTGCACGAAACTTGGCAAAATTGTAGGGACTGGTAGCTCGATGTGCCTTTGCTAGGTCTCAATATATGTGCTTCAGTGGATTTTGAGAAATTAACGTTCAAAAACAAGATATATATCTGTAACAGCGCTCCGCTTCGCGGAGATAAAATTATCTCTGTATTACCTAGCTGTTGCTAACACCAGTTAGCGACGGCTAGTAGGAGATAGCGACCATCTTGGGCCCCACTTTGCATGTGAGTGATATTTATCACTAATGACATGCAAAGTGGGCATGCCAAGATGTTAGCGACTGGAAACAGTCGCTAACATCGCTATCTCCTATTACCAACTTTTGGAAATATTCGCGATAAGCGCGAATATCTCCAAAAGCTACCACCTGCCCTGAGCAGTTCTTAGCCATGTTATCCAATGGGAGGTGGATAACATGGCTAAGAGCATTAGCTCGGTAATGCATGAATATCGCTGAGTTTTCAGCGATATTAATGCATTGCGGTCGTTTTTTATCGTATTTGCGATAAACCTTGATAATAGCAAGGTTTATCTGCGATAATTTCTGAAGATGCTTAGCGGTAAAAAATTTGTTGCTAAGCATCGTTAGGGATAAATATCGCTTAACTTTGGTAATATGCCCCAATGTCTGTTAACGTTCGATTAGAAGGAAATCAGGAAGTGTTGAAAAACATTGTCTGCGCCATCTTGCCTTTTTTCAAATGCCACACTTTTGTCGTGCACGGCAGTCATTTTAGATGCCTTGACCAGACCCACTCTCTGCACGCTGTCGATCCTTAGCATGGCTCCCCACCCTCGCAAGCATCTCCCCCAGGCAGTGGTCACCCCCGCTCTCTGTCTTATGCATGGGTAATAAACCACCCCCCATCTGCGCTGCTCTTCCCTGAGAATCACACCCTGTGCCCGCCCGACACCTCCCTTTCGCCCTATTCACTACCGCACCCTCTGACACTCCTTTTCCTCTGTGTCCGATTGTCCAGGCCGGTCCTAGGGTATCAGCTAGCCCTGCAGATGTAGTTTATGGCCCCAGCTGTAAAGAATCACCCCTCTTCGAAGGAGTTATAGTAGATCAAGGCCCACACTCGATGAGATCCGTCACAGCAGACGCGTTCCTATTATCTGAAAACCATCCTGTATTGTGATTGGGGAGGGGACCGAGCCTGAAGCGGAAGATTCCAGGGATGACTCTTTGTACATCAAAGTTTTTACAATTATGTGTCACATTAAAAATATATAGCACTCCAACAAAGTAGTAAGATTATAAAACTTTAATAACTTATAAATATATACAAGAAAACAAAAACAGTAATAACATATAAACATTTTTAGGGAAAAACAACGAAGTAGCGGTCGGCTGTGCGAATAGTCCCAACGCAGCACAACGTCCAGATTTCACTGATTTCGGAATCCGGCGTGGGGCGTCGCGGGGGGTGGGTCATCAGTAGCAAACTGTTGTGCGAATAGTTCCAAGGCAGCAGAACGATGGCACCAAGGTGATGTCCAGTAAGTTGCCGCACTGGTTTTGGTATCCTACAATGCTGCTCCGAATAACGGCGTGGGGCGCCCCGGGGGAGGCGGCGTGAACGGGCCTCTCCAGGTGGAGTCTCGTCTGTTGTAGTGGGGCGCCCCTTTACCGTTTCAGTTGCCATTCCGTCCGCTTTTGGTCCACTGTGTCAAAAGCCGCAATTCAGCTGAGTTGCGCCCACTCTTGCGGTGCAGCGATAGGCGGCTGTCACAGGACTCTCAAAATGGCGGCAGGCTGTTTCCTTTTTGGGCCTGGTCCACTGAAATGGCCCTGGGACACCTTGGAAATCGGACGCTTGTCTGCTAGGTCTTGGACCCCATTCTCAAAAGCGTCCCCTCCGCCTTGAGGATTCATCAAAAGTTTTGGGGGCCCCCGACTCCTGCAGGCTTCTGGTGGGGAGCGGCTGCCATGATTGCTCGCGGAATGACTACGACGGAGCCACGAGATGGTGGTGCTTTCATGGTGACGCCAGCTTCAGTCTGAAACATCCAGAAACAAGGTGGGGCTTTCATCGTTTGGGGAAAAAAAAAAGTTTTCATCCAATGAAAAGTGTTGTTTTTAGGTCATATGATCAAGCCTGCCATCATTAGGAAACCAAAAGTAAAATGAACCAATGAAAAGTTTTATAAACAAGTCACATGACCTGTTATGCGGCATAGGGTATAAAATGCGGAGAAAATACGTTGGCACGTGAGGCGGCGTCAGTAGCGGACCGATGTGCGAATAGGCCGAAGGCAACACAACGCGCCAAGATCCGGATGGCACCGAGGTGGTGTCCAGCAAGTTGCAGCACTGGTGTGGCCATCCTACAATGCTGAAAGTCGGCGTGGGGCGCCCTGTTGGCCTGTGAGTTCGCGTCAGTAGCGGACCGATGTGCGAATAGGCCGAAGGCAGCACAACGCGCCAAGATCCGGATGGCACCGAGGTGGTGTCTAGCAAGTTGTCGCACTGGTGTGGCCATCCTACAATGTTGAAAGTCGGCGTGGGGCGCCCCGTTGGCCTGTGAGATGGCGTCAGTAGCGGACCGATGTGCGAATGGGGCCAAAGGCAGCGCAAAAATATTTTCTGAATAGAAGACACCACAAGGCGCTGAGATGCCAAGATCCGGATGGCACCGAGGTGGTGTCTAGCAAGTTGTGGCACTGGTGTGGCCATCCTACAATGGTAAAAGTCAGCGTGGGGCGCCCTGTTGGCCTGTGAGATGGCGTCAGTAGCGGACCGATGTGCGAATGGGGCCAAAGGCAGCGCAACAATATTTTCTGACTAGAAGACACCACAAGGCGCTGAGATGCCAAGATCCGGATGGCACCGAGGTGGTGTCTAGCAAGTTGCCGCACTGGTGTGGCCATCCTACAATGTTGAAAGTCGGCGTGGGGCACCCTGTTGGCCTGTGAGATGGCGTCAGTAGCGGACCGATGTGCGAATGGGGCCAAAGGCAGCGCAACAATATTTTCTGTATGGAAGATACCACTAGGCGTTGAGATGCGAAGATCCGGATGGCACCGAGGTGATGTCTAGCAAGTTGCTGTACTGGTGTGGTCATCCTACAATGCTGAAACTCGGCGTGGGGCGCCCCATTAGCCTGTGAGATGGCGTCAGTAGCGGACCGATGTGCGAATGGGGCCAAAGGCAGCGCAACAATATTTTCTGAAGAGAAGACACCAATAGGCGCTGAGATTCGGTTACCACCGAGGTGATGTCTAGCAAGTTGCCGCACTGGTGTGGCCATCCTACAATACTGCTCCGAATAACGGCGTGGGGTGCCCGAAGGGGGGGGGGGGAGGCGGCGTGAACGGGCCTTCCTAGGTGGAGGCTCGTCTGCTGTAGTGGGGCGCCCCTTTACCGTTTCAGTTGCCATTCAGCTGAGTTTCGGCTGCTCTTGATGCTACAGCGACAGGCGGCTGCAACAGGACTCTCAAAATGGCGGCTTGTTCTTTGGATTTGGGCCTGGTCTACTAAAATGGCCCTGGGACACTTTAGAACTCGGACGCTCGATTTTTTTTTTCCTTTCCTGTACATGCAAAAAAAGGTAAATGCCCGGTACGTTACACGCTTCATCTGCCACGATGTACTCTCCAGAGGAAACGAAAAAAAATATAGTTATGGTAACTATACCATGCATCGTCATATGGAGAGGCGGCAACAATTTATTATAGTGCTGCATAAAAGAGAGATTTGGAGGAGAACCCCCGACCTGCCAGTACATTCATCAAAGAAGTGGCACTGACAGCATCAGAGGCAAGGGAAATGGTCCCAAATATTTAGAACTTTGGAAAGATTAAAATGACATGTTTAGATTGTGGCAAATTAATTTTATGTGGACAGATGAGTGTTACTCTAATAAATACAGCATATGAACATCATCATAGTCGATGGTTGGTAGAGACATTTTGACTATATCCTGGACCTGCCCGTCCTCGCCCAAAATGGCGCCGGAATAAATGGGACTCGTAACTCCTTGTTGTGTACTGGTTGCAGAACCTTGAAATCACGAGATACGTATGCAGTTTTGAAGCATATGGCGGGCGGGGACGAGAATTGATTGAATATTTCGACATCCCTATTGATATTAAGTTCTGATGTGTTATTGATTACTGTACTATTGAAAGTTCGAATTAACGTCACCCATGGTACTTGCCCGCAAATGTATATCTAGATAATTTTATTGTAACTGGCCCTGTCGTATTTTAATTATAAAATGTACGTCCACCGATTCCGCAACTGTTAGACACCTTAGTTCTTGCAACCTAATGGCCCGCCCGTTACGTTCCTCTACAGTGTAAATGTCTACTCATCATATACGATTACAGTTTGCTCCGTGGCCGGCCCACGTGGTTATAGGCTCGTATTTGTATAATGAAATTTTCACAATAAAGGTTTTTAAAAGAAAACATGGTAGTAGTATATACATTGGCAAAGTTTTTAATAATAGTCACTGTTTTAGAATCATTAAACGGCAAGTGAAATAAAGCAGACCAATTACATGAAGGGTAAAAGGTATAATACGCAGGAACGCAATAAAGATAAATGGTCAAGGGCTGTTGTGTTTTCTACTCCTGCAACATAAAGTGATCGATAAGAATCTCATATTCAGGCGTATCGGCGACTAAGACAGCAGGTCGACCCTCTTTTGCTCAACGGATCCGTCATGGGACGAAGAAACGCTCTTTTTCTCGAAAAAAGAATATATTTTACTTGCAGGACAGTTGTAAATTTTCCGGGAAAGTACATTAGCCTGGAACATTATAACATATATTTAAGAAAAAATAATGTTCGGAAGTAATAAAAAGCGTAAATTTTAGGTCATATGACCAAGCCTTTCATCATTAGAATAAGAAAAGTAAAATGAACCAATGAAAAGTTTTATTAACAAGTCACATGACTTGTTATGCTTACGTTACGCGCTGCCGTCGCGCCCCGGATGACTTCCGGATGCGCTAACGCGGCGCGTCATATGACGCATTACGCGACAACGCAGGTCCAGAATATAGTCAAAATGTCTCCACCAACCAGCGGTCGGAACACAACCCCTTTCAGCAGGCTAAATAGTTCTGTTAAATGACAACAGAAGGGACAGGCAACAAGAACCATCAGTCAAAGAGGGGAGGGCTAGTTCTTCTCTACCGGGTTACATTGGGGCGCTACCGGAACTGATCGAATTGGTAGTCTACAGTGTTTCTGGATGTTTCAGACTGAAGCTGGGGTTAGCATGAGAGCACCACCATTTCGTAGCTCCGTCGTGGCCATTCCGCAACCAATCATGGCAGCCGCTCTTTATCGTTATTTTGGGCGGGGTGGGTGGCGGAGCCGAGCTGTTTTGCAGCCATCATTGTGTGGAGTTCAGTTCATCTCACTAGTTTTGTATTTGTCATGAGGGGTTGTTCCTAATATTTCTATTTTAGCGAGGTCAAAAAGAGATCCCATTAGTGGCCTACTGATTTTGCTCGATTCCTTTTCTTTTTTTTTACACGATTTTTCGTTATCTGCAAAGACTAAACAGAGTATTGCGACTCTGTGTCTGTTTGTAAATAGAGAATGAACCAAAGAGAACCAATTCTAAAACAGTAAATGCTTGGATAACAATCAATCAAATGGAGAGAGAAGCAGGCACGACGTATTACAACGGGGGCAAAGGCCTGCGTTAACTACCTTTCACTATCTGCAAAGAGAGAGTACTCCTAATAGAAATGAGGGGGGGGGCACCATTCAAAGCAGATCAGTGTGCATAAACACGAAAATGTTTTCACTTACCACGTACTTGACATTCGACAGCTTATGATATTTGCTATTAAAAAACCATTGAAATTCACTGAAAAAACCATAGGTTATAGACCATATATAGTTAGGAATTAGCATTTACAAAACCTTGAAAATTCACCGAAAAAACCATAGGTTATAGACCATATATAGTTAGGAATTAGCATTTAAAAAACCTTATTTTACTCACACAAAACCATTGAAATTCCATATATAGTTAGTTGCACTAACTATATATCGCGCACCCGCAATCCACTGCTGATGATGTCACATATTACATCATTCATGACATGGTCAGTGACATCACTGATGACATCACTGATGACATCTCAAATGACATCACTGATGACATCACTGATGACATCTCATTTGACATCAATGACCACATCACTGATGATATCATTCATGTGACAATACAATGCATCTCCTCACATTTTAACATAACCTCTGTTTCACCCAGTGTTAAATACAGAGTATAATTTTTGAAACCATTGACACACCAATACTAGTTACTACATACGCACTCACTGATTCCTACGTCTAAACACACATTCACTCATTCACCCATACAATCATTCATACATACAATCACTCATCTTTACAACACTATCATATGCACTCATACACCTATACAGACACTCACACTCTGCCACTCATCCATGGAGTTACTCACACACCTAGTCAGTCCTGTAAAGAATCAATCACACTTCCATTTTCTTGTCTATACAGTTAAACATAGAGCACCTTACATTTTCAAACATATACTAACACATACTTACTTTCTTATACAATCATTGATACAAGTACACATTGATCTGCAGAGAGTCACACACCTCCCAGCCAGCCACACACACACTCAGTCTCCCATACAAATACTTGGACAATCAATCAATAACCCATATAGTTAATCATATAGCTACTGATCAACACATGCAGCAGTTTACAGAACAACGGACATAATGATGCACAAATTAAGACAGTTTAGTCACTAACCCATGCACTCAGTGAGACACATTTAATCACTCACTCATACATTCAGTCATGCACCTACTAAATCCTTCGTCCAGACACTTATACATCTACTCATTCTTCAATATGTAAAACATATTTAAACTTTACAGAAACACACAGTCACTGGATGATGTCATCAGTGATGTCATCAGTGATGTCATTTGAGATGTCATCAGTGATGTCATCAGTGATGTCACTGACCATGTCATGAATGATGTAATATGTGACATCATCAGCAGTGGATTGCGGGTGCGCGATATATAGTTAGTGCAACTAACTATATATGGAATTTTAATGGTTTTGTGTGAGTAAAATAAGGTTTTTTAAATGCTAATTCCTAACTATATATGGTCTATAACCTATGGTTTTTTCAGTGAATATATATATATATATATGTGTAGTTATAGTTAGGACCTCGTTTCTATTCAAAAGGCGTTTTTTCTTTTTCCAATATCTTTGGCGCCATTTGATGAATTTTCACGAAATTTTCAAAACAAATTTTTCGCTCAGGTCACCTCCTGCCTTGAAAGTTTCTGGGTGATTCGTCAAGCGGGGGCTGAGGAAAAAGGGGGGTCCCAAAACATATTTTCCCCATGTTAATTCCCATAGGAATTTTGAAACAGGTTACCCGAACTGCTGAACGGAATTACACCAAATTTGGCAAAAAGGTAGCCTTTGGTTCAGAAAGAGACCTTTTTTAACAAGCATTTGCAATGCAATAGGTCTCGCATTAGGAAAGTGTGAGCTATTGATATTGTAAATGACACTTTTTTTTAAATATGTGCTGGCTTTGAAAATATATAAATTAATAGCATTGTTATTCACAAAGCCAATAGCTTACACTTTCCTAATGCGAGTCCTATTGGCTATGGCAGTGCTTGTTGGTAGCAAGCAAGGACAGTGCTGTTGTGGTGCTGAGTGATGATGTGGTTGGGCTGAGTGATGTGGTGGTGTATTAGAGTGATGTGGTGGTGTATTAGAGTGATGTGGTGGTGTATTAGAGTGATGTGGTGGTGTTCCCAGAGTGATGTGGTGGTGTCCCCAGAGTGATGTGGTGGTGTCCCTGAGTAATGTGGTGGTGTCCCCGAGTGATGTGGTGGTGTCCCCGAGTGATGTGGTGGTGTTCCAGAGTGATGTGGTGGTGTCCCTGAGTGATGTGGTGGTGCCCTTGAGTGATGTGGTGGTGCCCCTGAGTGATGTGGTGGTGTCCCTGAGTGATGTGGTGGTGTCCATAAGTGATGCGGTGGTGCCCCTGAGTGATGTGGTGGTGTCCCCGAGTGATGTGGTGGTGTCGCCGAGTGATGTGGTGGTGTCCCTGAGTGATGTGGTGGTGGCCCTGAGTGATGTGGTGGTGTTCCAGAGTGATGTGGTGGTGTCCCTGAGTGATGTGGTGGTGTCCCTTAATGATGTGGTGGTGTCCCCGAGTGATGTGGTGGTGTCCCCGAGTGATGTGGTGGTGTTAGCGAGTGATGTGGTGGTGTTGCCGAATGATGTGGTGGTGTTCCTGAGTGATGTGGTGGTGTCCCTGAGTGATGTGGTGGTGTCCCCGAGTGATGTGGTGGTGTCCCCGAGTGATGTGGTGGTGTCCCCGAGTAATGTGGTGGTGGTGTTCCTGAGTGATGTGGTGGTGCCCCCGTCTACTGTGGTGGTGCCCCTGAGTAATGTGGTGATGCCCCTGAGTGATGTGGTGGTGTCCCTGAGTGATGTGGTGGTGTTCCTGAGTGATGGAGGGTGGAGATGGAGGGTGGAGTTGGAGGGTGGAGTAGGAGGGTTGAGTTGGAGGGTGGAGTTGGAGGGTGGAGTTGGAGGGTGGAGTTGGAGGGTGGAGTTGGAGTTGGAGGGTGGAGTTAGAGGGTGGAGTTGGAGGGTGGAGTTGGAGGGTGGAGTTGGAGGGTGGAGCTGGAGGGTGGAGTTGGAGGGTGGAGTTGGAGGGTGGTGTTGGAGGGTGGAGTTGGAGGGTGGAGTTGGAGTGTGGAGTTGGAGTCTGGAGTTGGAGTCTGGAGTTGGAGGGTGGAGTTGGAGGGTAGAGTTGGAGGGTAGAGTTGGAGGGTAGAGTTGGAGTTGAAGGGTGGAGTTGAAGGATGGAGTTGGAGGGTGGAGTTGGAGGGTGGAGTTGGAGTTGGAGGGCGGAGTTGGAGGGTGGAGTTGGAGTTGGAGGGTGGAGTTGGAGTGTGGAGTTGGAGTGTGGAGTTGGAGTGTGGTGTTGGAGTGTGGAGTTGGAGGGTGGAGTTGGAGGGTGGAGTTGGAGGGTGGAGTTGGAGGGTGGAGTTGGAGTTGGAGGGTGGAGTTGGAGTAGGAGGGTGGAGTTGGAAGGTGGAGTTGGAGGGTGGAGTTGGAGGATGGAGGTGGAGTTGGAGGGTGGAGTTGGAGTTTATTTTATTTATTTATTTATTTTATATGCTTATAGAGCGCCAGACTAGACCCCCGAAGGGGTATCTCTGCGCTATAACTGCAGGTATAGAGAGAGTAAGAGACTGTGTCCAAGGATGGGGGCAGTTAATAGCTGGGAAACAGATGGGTCTTTAGATTTTTTCTGAACACCATGTGATTGGTGATTGACCTCAGTCCGAGCGGCAATGAGTTCCATAAAACAGGTCCGGTATGGGCCAGTGCACGTCCACCTTGCCTGGTTTTCTTAATTCTAGGTACTTTAAGTAATAGCTGGTCGCTGGAACGCAAGGAGCGTCCTGGGGTGTAAGGCTTAAAAATATCTATAAAATACTTAGGGCCCATCCCCATTAGACTCTTGTGTATGGTGCACAGAGTCTTAAAATGAACACGCTTCTTCACAGGAAGCCAATGAAGCTGAGACAATAGGGGACAGGATGGAGTCCTAGGAGGAGCATTCATGATAATCCTTGCGGCTGTATTTTGAATGACCTGCAATTTCTTGATTTGCTCCTCATTAGCTCCTTGGAGCAATCCGTTGCAGTAGTCGATCCTACTAATAACAAGAGCCTGCACCAGAGTTTTCCTGTGGTGATCCGGGAGATAGGGAAAGACACGTCTGAGCATCCCTATAGCCCGGAAGCAGGTGCCGGCTACTTGATTAACATGGTCCTTAAAAATGAGTTGTTGGTCAAACAAAACTCCCAGGTTCTTGACCTTAACCTTGGGGGTGGGAACAGGGCCAAGTTCCAGAGGCCACCAGTCAGATGACCAGTGTGTTGTCGCTTGACCGAACAACACAACCTCTGTTTTCCCGACATTGCACTGCAGACAGTTCGATGACATCCAGTCTGCAATGGCTCTCATCCCCTCTGCAAAAGATCTTTTTATTGCAGGTGTGAGAGTTTTAAAGGGAAAAAGAAGTTGGGTGTCGTCAGCGTAGGATACAGGGGTGAACCCGAAAGATCTTGCTAGGTTGGCAAGGGGGGCCACATATATGTTGAAGAGTGTCGGGCTCAAACAGGAGCCCTGTGGCACCCCCTTATTGAGCTCCCGATAGGTGGACTTGTGGGAGCCCAGCCTAACCTCTTGGGAACGCCCGGACAGAAAACTCTCCAACCATGCCAAAGCCTCTCCCTCTATTCCTACCTCCTTCAGGCGATGGAGAAGCACCTTGTGAGACACCGTATCAAAAGCGGCGGAAAGGTCCAACAGCACCAGAATCATAGAGCAACCATCATCCAGTGCCATTTTGATGTTATTGGTCACTGTCTGAAGTGCTGATTCTGTGCTGTGGTTAGGCCTGAACCCAGATTGGGAATGGTCCAGGCCTTCCGTCGCTTCAAGGTGTTTCGAGAGATAGGTGTTCACGTGCTTCTCCGTGATCTTGCCTAGGTAAGGTAGGAGGGAGATGGGACGCAGGTTGGATAGGTCTGTCCAGGGAGATGAAGCCTTCTTTCTTATTGGGTTCACCACTGCCTTTTTCCAGTCTGCCGGGACTTGGCCTGTTCTGAGGGAGATGTTTACCATTTCGAGAATATGGGGACCTAATAATGGGAACAAAGGGCCGACCATTTTAGCCGGTACAAAGTCATTAGGGGATCCTGTTTTGATATGAGTACAGAGAGTAAGAAGCTCTGTATGAGTGATGGGAGGGAAAAGCGTCAGGAAGGTTTTATTGTCTGAAACAGAAGTAGCGGTGGGACCGATTTTAGTTTGACTTTTGCTGGTATTGTTGGCAGCTAATATCTTTTCATAGATAATGTTGATTTTGTCCTCAAAGAACAGCGAGACTTTATCACACAATTCCTGTGAAAAGTCGTCTGAACTTTCACACGCTATGGGTTTTATAAAATTTTGTAGAATATTAAAAAGTTCTTTCGGGCTGTTACCTGCTTCTTCTATTTGTTGTGTCAATTGTAGTTTCCTCGCTGACTTAATGTTTTTATAGTATTCTGATTGGGCCTTTAGGAAAATCAGACGGTTGTTTTCAATTTTAGTTTTTCTCCAGACTTTCTCGAGACGTCTACATTTTTGTTTCTCTGCTCTCAGTTCTTTTGTATACCATTTTTCTTGTTTTGATACTAGGTGTTGTTTGTGTCTTTTTAGGGGAGCAATGGTGTCAATGGTTTTTTTGATAGATTCATTGAGTTTGGCTAATGCAGTATCTGCTGTATCGGACTCCAAAAAAATGGGATCTATCCATCCCTCATGAGCCGTATCGATATTAATTTTGTGCCATTGACGTCTCCAAGAGGGGGGGGGGGGGACATTCTTTATGGGTCTCGTAGGAGTAGGGAGAGTGAATTCCAACAAGGAGTGGTCAGTCTACGATATGCTGGTGGCCAAGGAACAGTTTATTTTAGTAGAGTTAGAGAAGATAAGATCGAGCATGTGTCCCCCTGTATGAGTAGGTCCATGGTTTTTTAATTCCAAGCCCAAATTCAGTAAATCTGTAATTAGAGCCATGGATTCGGTCAACAATGGCTGGTCAACATGTATATTAAAATCGCCTAGAAGCAGAAAATCTTCTTTTGATTTAATATGTGGGGCTAAGATTTCTTGGAGAGTGAGTGCAAAATTGGGATCTGCTCCCGGGGGTCGATAGACCAAGGCCCCTTTCCAGGTAAAATGATTAGTTAAATGAAATTTAAAAAGCAGGGTTTCTAATTGTGCGTTTGAGTGTTGTTCAATAATTGTACAATGTATATGATCCCTGTATATGATCGCTAAACCGCCTCCGGTTTTAATGTCTCTGTCAAGGTGTTTGATCTTATAGCCAGAGGGAATCCCCATTGCAATGGCTGTGACAGTGTGGGGTTTCAGCCAGGTTTCCACAAGGAAGCATATGTCCGGTTGGAAGGAATGTATTAAGTCCCAGACCTGATGCTGATGTTTAGGTAGGGAACGTACGTTTAATAAGAAGCTTTTCAAACCCTTGACTGAGGTATGACGGTCTGCAGGAGACACGTTGATGTTAGATAGATGTCGACATTCAGGGCAAGAGTAAGCTGCCTCAATGCGATGCCAGGGTATGATTGTATTACAACATGTGACAGGTCTTAGGCTGCGTAAGAGAAGGGATGAATATGGAAGGGGTTGGGAATTCTTACCGGTGACGGTTTGTGGGACAGAGCCAGGGTCCATCGCCCCTCGCCCCGTCCTGTCGCGGACGGGCGCAGACGGGCTTTTCTTCGGCGCTTCTTAGGCGCGCTCGAAGGCGCCCCCTGCGCGCAACCGCTGCGCGCTTGTGGGAAGGGCGTGGCTAAATAGCCAGGAGTGAGGTAGCCACTAGAGCGCTAACCTCAACTCCGGGGAAACCGGAAGTGCATTCTGCCTGGCTCTTGCCTGTCCGCCCTCCGCACAACGGCACTATTGCCGGGTCGGAACGAGGCGGGCAGGCGGGAAATTGAGCCCAGGAGATTCAGAGGGAGAGGAGCTGATTTAAAAAGGAACACGTGAGTCTGCCCAATTAAAACACAGTAAAACACAGTTAAAAATGCTGCAGACTCTAAAATCAGTCTGTTTGTTCAGCGTTTAGCGCTTCTCGCAGCCCCCTGAAATTACCAATCTCTTACAGGTGATGACACTCTCTTCGCACAGCAGCGGGTCTGGGAGACACTGCCACCGTCTCCCTACCGCGCCGGCTCGAAGGTCAGGACGGCCTAAATAGCCCGGAGTGAGGTAGCCACTAGAGCGCTAACCTCAACTCCGGGGAAACCGGAAGTGCAGTCTGCCTGGCTCTTGCCTGTCCGCCCTCCGCACAACGGCACTATTGCCGGGTCGGAACGAGGCGGGCAGGCGGGAAATTGAGCCCAGGAGATTCAGAGGGAGAGGAGCTGATTTAAAAAGGAACACGTGAGTCTGCCCAATTAAAACACAGTAAAACACAGTTAAAAATGCTGCAGACTCTAAAATCAGTCTGTTTGTTCAGCGTTTAGCGCTTCTCGCAGCCCCCTGAAATTACCAATCTCTTACAGGTGATGACACTCTCTTCGCACAGCAGCGGGTCTGGGAGACACTGCCACCGTCTCCCTACCGCGCCGGCTCGAAGGTCAGGACGGCCTAAATAGCCCGGAGTGAGGTAGCCACTAGAGCGCTAACCTCAACTCCGGGGAAACCGGAAGTGCAGTCTGCCTGGCTCTTGCCTGTCCGCCCTCCGCACAACGGCACTATTGCCGGGTCGGAACGAGGCGGGCAGGCGGGAAATTGAGCCCAGGAGATTCAGAGGGAGAGGAGCTGATTTAAAAAGGAACACGTGAGTCTGCCCAATTAAAACACAGTAAAACACAGTTAAAAATGCTGCAGACTCTAAAATCAGTCTGTTTGTTCAGCGTTTAGCGCTTCTCGCAGCCCCCTGAAATTACCAATCTCTTACAGGTGATGACACTCTCTTCGCACAGCAGCGGGTCTGGGAGACACTGCCACCGTCTCCCTACCTCCGAGTTGGAGGGTGGAGTTGGAGGGTGGAGTTGGAGGGTGGAGTTGGAGGGTGAAGTTGGAGGGTGGAGTTGGAGGGTGGAGGGTGGAGTTGGAGGGTGGAGTTGGAGGGTGGAGTTGGAGGGTGGAGTTGGAGTTGGAGGGTGGTGTTGGAGGGTGGAGTTGGAGGGTGGAGTTGGAGTGTGGAGTTGGAGTGTGGAGTTGGAGTCTGGAGTTGGAGGGTGGAGTTGGAGGGTAGAGTTGGAGGGTAGAGTTGGAGTTGAAGGGTGGAGTTGAAGGATGGAGTTGGAGGGTGGAGTTGGAGGGTGGAGTTGGAGTTGGAGGGTGGAGTTGGAGGGTGGAGTTGGAGTTGGAGGGTGGAGTTGGAGTGTGGAGTTGGAGTGTGGAGTTGGAGTGTGGTGTTGGAGTGTGGAGTTGGAGGGTGGAGTTGGAGGGTGGAGTTGGAGGGTGGAGTTGGAGTTGGAGGGTGGAGTTGGAGTAGGAGGGTGGAGTTGGAGGGTGGAGTTGGAGGGTGGAGTTGGAGGATGGAGGTGGAGTTGGAGGGTGGAGTTGGAGTTGGAGGGTGGAGTTGGAGGGTGGAGTTGGAGGGTGGAGTTGGAGGGTGGAGTTGGAGGGTGGAGGGTGGAGTTGGAGGGTGGAGTTGGAGGGTGGAGGGTGGAGTTGGAGGGTGGAGTTGGAGGGTGGAGTTGGTGGGTGGAGTTGGAGGGTGGAGTTGGAGGGTGGAGTTGGAGGGTGGAGTTGGAGGCTGGAGTTGGAGTTGGAGGATGGAGTTGGAGGGTGGAGTTGGAGTTGGTGGGTGGAGTTGGAGGGTGGAGTTGGATGATTCAGCTGCAGCTGACAGAGCTCAGACATGGTGCAGTACGGCTAGTGCATTGCAGCCCCTGTGTGACACTGAAGAGTGAAAGAAAATAATCAACAGTGAAATAAGGAAGTAATCAGTAGAGGGCAAGCTGCTTGCCTCCAAAAGTGAATGTGGATGTGGAGTTGGAGGGTGGAGTTGGTGGGTGGAGTTGGAGTTGGAGGGTGGAGTTGGAGTAGGAGGGTGGAGTTGGAGGGTGGAGTTGGAGTTGGAGGGTGGAGTTGGAGTTGGAGGGTGGAGTTGGAGGGTGGAGTTGGAGGGTGGAGTTGGAGGGTGAAGTTGGAGGGTGGAGTTGGAGGGTGGAGCTGGAGGGTGGAGTTGGAGGGTGGAGGGTGGAGTTGGAGGGTGGAGTTGGAGGGTGGAGTTGGTGGGTGGAGTTGGAGGGTGGAGTTGGAGGGTGGAGTTGGAGGGTGGAGTTGGAGGGTGGAGTTGGAGGCTGGAGTTGGAGTTGGAGTTGGAGTTGGAGGATGGAGTTGGAGGGTGGAGTTGGAGTTGGTGGGTGGAGGGTGGAGTTGGAGGGTGGAGTTGGATGATTCAGCTGCAGCTGACAGAGCTCAGACATGGTGCTGTACGGCTAGTGCATTGCAGCCCCTGTGTGACACTGAAGAGTGAAAGAACATAATCAACAGTGAAATAAGGAAGTAATCAGTAGAGGGCAAGCTGCGTGCCTCCAAAAGTGAATGTGGATGTGGAGTTGGAGGCTGGAGTTGGTGGGTGGAGTTGGAGTTGGAGGGTGGAGTTGGAGGGTGGAGTTGGAGTGTGGAGTTGGAGGCTGGAGTTGGAGGGTGGAGTTGGAGTTGGAAGGTGGAGTTGGAAGGTGGAGGTGGAGTTGGAGGGTGGAGTTGGAGGGTGGAGTTGGAGGGTGGATTTGGAGGGTGGAGTTGGAGTTGGAGGGTGGAGTTGGAGGGTGGGGTTGATACCTCAATGATTCAGCTGCAGCTGACAGAGCTTAGACATGGTGCAATACGTCTAGTGCATTGCAGCCCCTGTGTGACACTGAAGAGTGAAAGAAAAGAGTCAACAGTGAAATACGGAAGTAATCAGTAGAGGGCAAGCTGCTTGCCTCAAAAAGTGAATGTGGATGTTTGCAGGACAACTGAATTTGCTTTACTTAACTTATTTTCACGAATGGTGACGGCTGCGTGTTTCCATCAAAATGCAACTACCAGGCTATGCGCATGTGACATTTCTCTGCTTCTTTTGAGTATTTCTTTGCAGTGGGGCAGTTTGCTTCTATTATAGCAGACTTCCTTAGCAGCCCCCCCCCCCGAGCGCCATCGTGAGAGAGGGGGCTGTGATTTGTGAATGTCAGCTGGGTTAAAGAACGCACTGCACATAGCTTGCATTTTTGTGTGAAATGAATTGAACACTGACTTTCTGTACTTGCGTATCGAACCTGCTTAACGTGGCCTTTTTTAGAAGTTTTACTTACCTGGCTATTGTTCTGGGCATGGTAGGGCTCTCCCAACAAAAAGCATCTGCGGGCTTGCAGAGAGGCAGCTCAGAACTAGTATGAGGACGCCATGCTACAGTT
This sequence comes from Lissotriton helveticus, assembly GCF_964261635.1. Classification (NCBI taxonomy): domain Eukaryota; kingdom Metazoa; phylum Chordata; class Amphibia; order Caudata; family Salamandridae; genus Lissotriton; species Lissotriton helveticus. The sequence continues at coordinate 277,132,041 of NC_136068.1, forward strand.
TTGGAGCTCAGAGGCAGTAAGCAGAAAACGGAAGAAAGGAAGTGGACAGAAACTGAGGCAAGGTTCACAGCAGGACTGTTGACAAACAGACTCACTCTGTGTGTGCTGAGAGTTCAGCGCGTCACAACACAGCATTTGTGTCGGGGCCTATCTAATAAGTGAAACGCTGTGTTTATGTAGGAGGGTGGTGGCCGGGCTGAAGCAGCGACGGTGGAAAGCAACCAGGGAAATGCTGTTATTGTGTGGGAGGGCAATATTAAACAAGGAAGCGAGAGAGGAAACAGGGAGCTAGGAAGACATTTTAGGGAGGGAAGTGGGCAGGGTGGGCAGAGGAGGTGGGTGGGGCAGGGCAGAGGAAGGGGTGAGGTGAAGCTCAGCTAAGGATGTGACAGAGTGTGAAGGAAAGGGATGTGGCGCGTAAGAACATCTGATGCAGGGGAGCGGCAGCCTTTGAAGTCAGATGCGAGGCACAGACAAATGCTGATGGGGGGAGCAGGGGAGTGGTAGCCTTTAAAGTCTGATGCGAGGCACAGACAAAAGGTGGTTTGTGACGTGGCTGGTTTGTGCACGCGCATAGATCACATGAACTGTGGCTAATCCGCCGTTTTGGCAGACCTTTGGACCGCTTACTAGAAATCTCGACAAACAAGCATTTCTAAAGCAATGCTTTAGGTCGAGACCTAAAAATGGTGTAAATCCGTTCAGTAGTTCCTGAGAAATTAAATATATACATATATTGATATCTGAGCACCGAGGAGGAGTTGCGACTCCTCCCGAGCACGAGCTGACTTCTGATTGGCTGCCAACACTCCAAACCAAAATGTGTTGGCAGCCATCTTGTGACTCGGCTCACAGTCACAAGAAAAAGAGGGAAAAAGTGAAAATTTAAGAAAAGGGGGCAATGAAGAAACACCCTGACCCCCTAGACCTTATCACGGGATCCGTCCAAGTCCAGGGGGCATGCCAAATTATGTTGCAGGTGCACGTGGCCCCCGGCAGCCCGGGGACTGCCACCTCCACGGGGCTTTAGTCAAATAATGGCGGAGGGGCCTTGCGCCCCCCCCCCAAGCCCCGGGGACCACTACCTCCCAGGGGCTTTCTTAAGATTAGGGTGGGGGGCCTCGCAGGCCCCCGAGCCATGGGGACCACCACCTCCCCGGGGCTCTTCAAATTAGAGTGTGGGGGCCACCTCCCCGGAGCATTGAATATTTAAATACGGGGGTCCATTGCTGACCCCCGGGGACCACCACCTCCCCGGGACTATAGAAATAATGAGAGGGGGGCCGCGTGGCCCCCCCTCCTGGAGCCCTTGATGGCCCTGGGGACTGCCACCCCCCAGGGTCAGCTCCTGCAATGTCCCAAGGTGCCCACCCCGGGACATTGCTGTTTGCTACGGCAAGGCGGGAGCTGTGCGGCTAGCGCCCAGCCATAGCAAACACTGGTTTGGTTTTTGGACATGAGAGCAGGTTTCCTGCTCTCGCTTCCAAAAACTAAAGCAGATTGCTTTAGCAGAAGGGAAGCTGCATGTCAGCAGCTCCCCTTGTGCAAAAGCAATGCCAGCGCCTGCAGGAGGCGGGCAGCCGGCGGGATCGCAGGGCATTGCGGCTTACCCCACGGTCCCCAACTTGAGGGCTGGCCCAGGGGATGGGGTCCTCGGGGCAGAAGTAGCGCCAGGGAGTATATATTTTTCTTTATGTATGTATGTATGTATGTATGTATGTATGTATTTATATATATATATATATAGTCACTCCTTCTGCACCTACTCATGCACTCTCACACGGGTGCTGCATGCGGGGGGTGCTCCCGCTAACATCACGCTTCCCGTCTTCTTGTACGTCAAAAAGACACAGCAATCGCGGGGGAGAGTCATAGATTTTATTTTGACTCTTCAAACGCACCAGACGCGTTTCGGCATACGCCTTCCTCTTTTTGAAGTAGAAGAAGACGGGAAGCGTGATATATATATATATATAGATATATATATATATATATCTATATATATATATATACATATATATATAATAATATTATAGCCAGCATTCCATACGGGGAAATGCTATGTCTGGGCAGGATAGGCAGCATACAAACAATATTGACCAGGTCCCCTTCGGCAATATCCAATATTTTAATCAAAGTAACTCTAGTTGCAATTTTTTAACAACAACCTCCCCTTCTTTTTTAAAACTTTGGGGTAGAGAGTACAGTGTATCCATGCCAAGATTAAAAGGTCTCAATCCCTTCTACGACAGTCAAGAACAATGTCATCAACCAACAACACAGTGTATGGTGAAAAAATGTGGGAAGCGAGATGACCCCTCACGGGCGCACCACCAACGGGGAACCTGGTAGGTACTCACCAGTGTTGCCATGTTATCTTCATCAGCGGTCATCAAGCTTTAAAGTAAAGTGTCCAAAATAATGTACAAGTGCATTTTAAGTGCAATATGAAGTGCAGTGAATGAAAGTGCAACACACATAAAACAGACAGTGTAATGCAACGAGATAGGACCTGCACACAGACACAATTTGTATTCTTCTTCTTCTTAGTGCAGCCTATCCAATTAAAAACAACAGGAGGTGGCTATTAATTATATAGCCTACTACCATTTGCCAACATGTTTCATTACCCTATGGATTCTGGGCAATTTCGTCAGGGCTAGTAGTTTCTGCCACTGCAATCAATGCTGGACACACCATTCTTCATGACTGTCGAATAAACAAACACAAATTTAAAGTTCATTTGCCACATGCCCATCCAGACTTATGTGTAACAATTTGCACCAAATGTACAGTGTGAGTCACATCATTCCATATTTACCCTTCCACGGCCCAAGTGACTCCTACCGGCCGTGTGGTTGTGATTAAAATATAGACTAAACCCCGATCGTGGGTAGTCTCAGGTCTCGTTTTCGTTTAGTAACTGAAAACAGGGGGAAACATATACAAAACGCATGTAGGATAGGCAGCACCCAAGAAGACCTCCTTGAGTGCCAAAGTGAGGCTGCTAAGAGATTCAGGATACGTGGATATTAGGTTGGTGCCATACGCAAAGCCACAGAAAGAGCCAATACAATCCCCAGAGAAGAACTCCTAGTTGGGAAACCCGCCCCTGAAAGCATTAGTGCAGTTAACATCCTTGCAGAGCCAACTAGTATAGTTAACACCAGGGTGATCATAAACCATAACACAGAGGAAAGAGCTATTAGATCAGCTATTAACAAACATTGGGGCATTATCAAGTCTAACCCCACACTGGGACCAATAGTGGCGAATCAATCTGATATCACCTACACAAGGGATTTTTTCATGCAAGATGCGCTAGTCAGGAACAGTCCTGAAATCACAACCACCAAGAACTGGTTGGCAGATAGGAAGGGTTTTGTAAAATGCAATAGTTGCAGGGCGTGCAAATTTGGCAAGAATATTACGCAGTTGGACTCCGCTTTTAGACATGCACCACTCCAAATCAAGTATAGGCTGCCTTGCAGGACGGAGTTTGCTGTTTACATCCTTGAATGTAAGTGTGGGCTATGATACATCGGGAGTACTAAGTTACAAGTACACATGCGAAACCTGCAGCAGCTTAGGAACATCGTCAATAGTGACCCAGTGTACCCCGTAGCCAGGCATTTCAAGGAGGTGCACAATAACAACTTAGAGCACCTCCAGTACTAAGTCAGTGACTGCGTACCAGCACTCAGATGTGGGGGCAACAGGGAGAGGTTATTGCGCCAACTTGAAAGTAAATACATCTTGCTGGTCAATACCAAAACGCCCGCTGGCCTCAACACTAGTGAGGATCTGCACCATTTCCTATGATATTAACCCATGTTCTGAAGCTAGACTCATCACGCAAGATGGTAACATGTTGTAGCTTGGCATCTGACTCCACTGTACATTTTTTGAGCACCTCACAACCATATAGTTAGATTGCATACATTTCAACTTCCACACATTCAATTGGCCTTTGTGTATGGCTTTCAAAAAATAAAGTATGCCAATTGGCCAAATGCGGGTGCATGCCCCATCTTTTCTCTAAATGTTCACTCCCATGGCATCCAGCTGTCGGGAGTGAGCAGCTTCGCAGGCTGCCAGCTGCATTCCTCCCTTGTCGTGGATCATGTTACAAATTAAACATAACACAGTCGCTTTCAATTTCGTGGCCCCGCGTGCTTTTCTTCCACACTTGTCTGTGGTTCTTTTTCATGTTCACTCCTTTATTTGTTTCTTGCTTTTTTTATTTGTCATGCTATCTCCTATTGGTTTATTTTATTGCAAGCACATTATTTAATTAAAAGTCATTGTCTCAAAAGGCAGCGTATGCCTGCAGGGCAGGCATAGTCATGTCAGCTTAGCAGACCACTGCACTTTCGGAGCATTACCGGTGTGTATACCATGGACACTATGCTTCCACTTCCAGAGCATTACCAGTGTGTATACCATGGCACACTACACTTCTACTTTTGGAGCCTTACCGGTCTGTTTACCATGGCACACTACGCTTCCACTTCCGGAGCATTACCGTGTGTATACCATGGCACACTAGTCTTTTACTGCCGGAGCATTACCCATGCGTATACCATTGCCATTATGCTTCCACTTCTGGAACATTACCGGTCTGTTCCATAGCACACTACTTTTCCATTTTTGGAGCATTACTGTTGTGTTTATCATGGCACATTACGTTTCCACTTGCAGAGCATTACCGGTGTGTTTACCATGGCATACTCCGCTTCTGAATCATTACCGGTGTGCATACCATAGAACACTAGGCTTCCACTTCCGATCACTGGAAATGCTCTACTTCCAGAGCATTACTGGTGTGTTTACCATGGCACACTACCCTTCCAGTTCCGGAGCATTACCGGTGTGCATACCATAGCATACTATGCTTCCACGTCCGGAGCATTACCAGTGTGTATACCTTGGACACTATGCTTCCAATTTTGGAGCATTACCAGTGTATACCATGGTACACTAGATTTTTAATTCCGGAGTACAACCAGTGTGTATACCACAACACACTACTATTCCACTTCTGGAGCATTACCGGTGTGTTTACCATGGTACACTATGCTTCAACTTTTGGAGCATTACCGGTGTGTTTACCATGGCAAACCGCGATTCCACTTCCAGAGCATTACCGGTTTATACCATGCCACATTAGTCTTTTACTTCGGGAGTATTACCGGTGTGTTTACCATGGCACACTATGCTTCCTATTCCGGAGCATTACCGGTGTATACCATGGTACACTAGGCTTTTACTTCCAGAGTATTACCAGTGTGCTTACCATGGCACACTGCTCTTCCCCTTCTGGAGAATTACCGGTGTGTATACTATGGCACACTACGCTTCTACTTTTGGAGCATTACCGGTGTGTTTACCATAGCACACTATGCTTCCACTTAAAGTTACTGAAAATGCCTCATTTCCGGAGCATTACCGGAGTGTTTACCATGGCACACTACACTTCCAGTTCCAGAGCATTACCGGTGTGTATACCATGGACACTATGGTTCCAATTCCGGAGCATTACCGATGTATACCATGGTACAATAGGTTTTTACTTCCTGAGTATTACTAGTGTGTATACCATGGCACACTGCGCTTCCACTTCCGGAGCATTACCGGTGTGTATACCATTGCACACTAGCCATTTACTTCCAGAGCATTATTATTATTATTATTATGGAATTTGTTAAGCGCACGGCTACCCCCACCGGGGGTGTCCCGGCGCTGTGGACAGCAGCGGTAGTGACCATGGAGGTTAGTAGCTGGAGAACAGCCATGTTTTCAATTTGGACCTAAACTGAGATTCTGATTCGATCAGTCTGAGATTTAGCGGGAGGGAATTCCACAGCTTAGCAGTGACCACCGCAAAAGCTCTGCCTCCTCTTCTCGATCGATGGAAACGGGGGGAGCAGTAGATGGAGGTGGTTGGATCTGAGTGCACGAGATGAATGGACCTGCTTCAGTCTGTTTCTGAGGTAGCCTGGTCCCTTCCCATTCAATGCCCTGAAAGTCAGAACCAGGGCTTTGAACTGGATACGGTGGGATATCTGAAGCCAGTGCAGGTTCTTAGTAAGGGGAGATAGAATGGTGACAGGGGACGTGGTATATCAATCTTGCCGCCGCGTTCTGGACAATCTGCAATCGATGGCGTAGGTATGCAGGAGCCCCCACATAGAGGCTATTAGAATAGTCCAGGTGGGATGTGATGAGGGCGTGCACGACAGTCCTCATCGAATCCCTGGACAGATAGGGGGAGATCTTTTTAATCATGTGTAATTTGCCAAGCAGGCAGAGGTAACTCTTTGGATTTGGGTTTTGCAAGACAGTTCGTTGTCGATTTGAAAGCCAAGATTCCGAGCATATTTGACGGGGAACGGGGTGGGTTCAGCTCAGGCAGCCACCACGTGAAAGGCAGCAGTGGGGATTTCTGATTAAAGAATAACACCTCCGTTTTATCAGTGTTCGATTTTAGTGTATTCAACGTCATCCATGAAACAATGTCAGTGAGGCAAGATTTGAAATTGGCGAGTCCATTGTCGGAGTGGTCTCTAAATGAGAATATCAGCTGAGTGTCGTCAGCATATGAGACCGCTCTGACTCCATAGGCCTCAACAACCCTTGCCAGAGGTGACAGGTAAACATTAAAAAAGAGAGGGCTGAGAGCCGACCCCTGAGGGACTCCACATCCAAGGGGTTTCTTGTCTTTGGACAGATAGGGTCGACACCACACCTGTTACGTTCTTTCAGATAGGAATGATTTAATCCATGCCAATGGAGTGTCTCGTATCCCCATATCATAGAGTCTATCCAGTAATATGGAGTGGGAGACAGTGTCGAAGGCCGCGTACAGATCGAGGAGCACTAACATGGCCACCTCGTCCCTGTCCATGCTCTCCCTTATAGTCTCTGTTACTTCCAAAAGAGCTGTCTCCATACTATATCCGGATCTAAATCCGGACTGTGTATCATGCAGGAGATTGTTGGATTCCAGGTAGTCGGCCAGCCGTTCCTGTATGACTTTTTCCAAAATTTTGGCTGGGTTGGGGAGGAGGGATATGGGCCGGTAGTTGCTGTATACAGAAGGATCAGCGTCTGCTTTCTTTAGGATAGGAATCGACATGGCCTGTTTCCATCCCGAAGGGAATAGGCCAGAGGAAAGAGAGGCATTTCAGATTGCAATTAGAGGGGAGGTGATGACTGGAGCCAGGGTCGTGAACACTTGAGTGGGAGCAGGATCAAGGGGCGAGCCTGATTTACATCGTTGAATTTTTTGTAGGGCAGAATCCCGTGGAATGGGTTTAAACGCATCAACATTTTTTACGCTAGCTGGGAGTGGGGCTGGGCTGAATTACCCTCACCAGGCCCCCTGGTCAGTGTGAAGGAGGAGAAAATATCAATGATTTTATTATGGTATGTTATGTTATGTTATGTTAAACAAATTTGTAGAGCGCGACTAACACCATTAGGTTTCTTGGCTTATGAAAGAAATCCGAGAGGCCATCACAGAGTTCTTGACTGGGTTTGGTGGGGCAGGTAAGAGCTGTCGGTTTAGTGAAATCCTTCACAATTTGATAGAGAGTTTTGGCTGAATTGTCTGCAGAGTTGATTTTATTAGCAAAGTATTCTTTCATAGTGACCTGTTTTAATTTATGAAACTTTTTTAAGGCGGTTCTATATATATTTTTGGCAAGAGGATCATAGGTGCGTCGCCAAAGGCGCTCGAGTTTCTTACATTTACTTCTTTCTATACGGAGATTCGGAGAGAACCAAGGGGCTGAGGATTTCATGCGAGCAGAAGAGAGGGGAAGTAAGGGGGCAATAGCAGCTATAGCTGTGGAGAGATTAGTATTAAACTTCTTTACATCTGCGTCTAAATCATCTGAAGGTTTCCAATCCTGGTTGGATAGTGTTGGTACAAGTGCGTCGCAGGTAACTCTGTACCATTTTCTACCCAAATTCGATACCCCACTGTTCATGGTCAGTGGGGGGGATAGTCAGAATAAAAGGGATGAGGGAATGGTCGGACCAGGTCAGGGGAAGGGATGGCAGGGTAGAGAGGGCCGACAAATTAGAGAAAACAAGGTCTAAGGTGTGACCTGCACTGTGGGTGGGGCCATGAACTCTCTGGTCAAGGTTTATGCCGGCTAGCGTTTCCACCAGGGACCTCGCTTTTGGGCAGAAAGTGTCATCCACATGCAGGTTAAAATCACCTAAGATGGTAAAATGTGGGTGTTTCAGCGATAGGTCGGCAAGGGTCACTAATAATTCAGTGAGATAGGAAGGCTGTGTGCCTGGGGAGTTATAGATCAGGACACCTGCAAGGATCAGGTGAGTAGGATCCGTAATACTGAAGTACATCGTTTCAATGGGGCCTGTATTGATTGATTTCCTAGAGTTTATCTTCCATTGGGACCGTAGAATTATGGCAATCCCTCCTCCCACTTTTGTCCCTGGCCGACTGATCCAAACAAAGTGGTAGTCGGGGGGAGTTGCAAGCGAAATATCTGGGTTGGATGCGTCTTTAACCCAGGTTTCGGTTAAAAACATCAGGTCCCATGAGTGGGTAGTGAGTGAGAGCCAGATGTCGCCTGCGTGTCGCGGGAGAGACCGACAGTTAAGGAGACAAGCCTTTACCTCTCTGGGAGGCTCACTGTGTGGTTCCTTATAGCATCTTTCTCTCGGGCTGATAATAAGCGAATCGAGAGAGTAGGAGCAATCCTTGCACACGAAGTGTTCGACAAGTAGCTGAGAGAGGTTACACTTGGTGCTACAGCCTCCAGTCTGCGGCCTCATAGCTAATAATTGAGACCTAGACCAGCATGTTTGCCTCATTGTGCGTCCTCCGGCAGCCTGCCTGGCGCTGGTTGCGGCACAGTCGCGGACGGGCGCAGACGGGCTTGCCTTAGGCGCGCCAGCGGCGCGCCCACTACGCGCGTCCGCTGCGTATCTGAAAGTGCATCTCTTTAAGTGGTTGACGCGCTGACCCCTGACGCCACTCTCCCAGCGTCCAGAGTTGTGATTGGCCGCCCCGCCTACCCTCCACAGCAATCGGGCAAGTCAGTGGTGGAACGGGATAGGGAGCAGAAGTAGCTGGTGTTACGAGCGATATCGGGGAGACCAGGCACACACAAGGTAATTTCAGTAAAAAGTTTTTAAAAGTATCAGGGGAGAGTTAAAAACACAGCATAACCTGTAGCAGCTAGCGCGTCCAAATACTAGCGTGCGTCCACAGCAAACAGATTAACAATCTAGCCTTAAGTGGCTGACGCGCTGACCCCTGACTCCACCCTCCCAGCGTCCAGAGTTGTGATTGGCCACCCCGCCTACCCTCCACAGCAAACGGGCAAGCCAGTGGTGGACCGGGGTAGGGGGCGGAAGTAGCTGGCGTTACGAGCGAGTACCGGGGAGATCAGGCACACACGAGGTAATTTCAGTAAAAAGTTTTTAAAAGTATCAGGGGAGAGTTCAAAACATAGCATAACCTGTAGCAGCTAGCGCGTCCAAATACTAGCTCGCGTCCACCAGACGAGCATTACTCGTGTGTATACCATGGCACACTATGCTTCCACTTCCGGAGCATTAACAATGTGTAAACCATGGCACACTATGCTTTCAATTCCGGAGCATTACCGGTGTATACCATGGTACACTATGCTTTTACATCTGGAGTATTTCTGGTGTGTATACCATGGCACGCTATGCTTCCACTTCTGGAGCATTACCGGTGTGTATACCATGGCATACTACGCTTCTTCTTCTGGAGCATTACCTGTGTGTATACCATGGACACTATGCTTCCAATTTCAGAGCATTACGGGTGGATAGACCATGGCATACTAAGCTTTCACTTCTGGAACATTACCAGTGTGTATACCATAAACACTATGCTTCCAATTCCGGAGCATTATCGCGGTGTATACCATGGTACAGTAGACTTTCACTTCCTGAATATTGGTGTGTATCCCATGGCACACTATGCTTCCACTTCCGGAGCATTTGCAGGTGTGTATACCATGGACACTACGGTTCCACTTCCGGAGCATTACTAGTGTGCATACCATGGACACTATGCTTCCGATTCCGGAGCATTACCGGTGTATACCATCGTACACTAGACTTTGACTTTGGGAGTTTTACCGGTGTGTATATCATGGCACACTATGCTTCCACTTCTGGAGCATTACCTGTGTGTATACCATGAACACTCTGCTTCCAATTCCGGAGCATTACCGGTGTGTATACCATGGCAGACTATGCTTCTACTTGTGGAGCATTACCAGTGTGTTTACCATAGCACACTATGCTTCCACTTCTGATTACTAAAAATGCCTCACTTCCGGAGCATTACCACTGTGTATACCATGGCACACTAGTCTTTTCCTTCTGGAGCATTACCTGTGTGTATACCATAGCACACTACGCTTCCACTTCTGAAGCATTACCCGTATGTATACCATGGCACACTACACATCTACTTCCGGAGCATTACCCGTGTGTATACCATGGCACACTATGCTTCCACTTCCGGAGCATTACCGGTGTGTATACCATGGAACACTATGCTTCCACTTCCGGAGCATTACCGGTGTGTATACCACAGCACACTACGCTTCCACTTCCGGAGCATTACCGTGTGTATACCATGGACACTAAGCTTCCAATCCCGGAACATTACCGGTGTATATTCCACGGGGTGAACAACGAGGAGGAAAGATTGAGGGCCTTCTTCCCTGGTCTGTTTCCTGTTGTGAATAGATTCCATTTTGTATGGTGCATCTGCTTTGGTGAATACCATTCCTGTGGAAGAGTGCCTTCTCTGGGTTCTGGCTAGGGAGCAGGCTTATGCCTGGCCCTGTGGGACATTTTAAGTCATGACTATGGCCACTGCAAAGTATTCTAAAGGAAAACATCACAAAGTTAATTAAACATATCTGGTAAGGAGCTTAAATAATCGTAGCACAATAGAAAATAACTCAGCTCTTCAATAAAAATGCATTGAATGGAATCCTGGTATTTGTTCTGGAGTATTAATGTTTTTTCCAAATTAGTTATGAGATTTAATTTAAAAAACTTAATTTATGAATTTACATTTTTTGTTATATAATGTTATAGCCTGCTTTCAGAGCAAACACATTCATATGAGTTACCATGCTACAAAATCACTATGGATAACAGAAATATTTGCAGTGCGCAACACAAATGCTCAAATAATAATACAACATTTGGGTGGAAAGATGGGGCCCTGAGATATACAGTACCTTATAGGGTGCTCTACTGCCTTTTAATGTTGATTCCTTGCTAACTTGTGTCCAGCCTGACAAATCACAATAGTTTTTATTTGCTCAGTAGATTTCATTTCTAAAGGCATATCATTAAATAAAGAAATATGTGAGGTACTCAGCATTGTAATCTCAAAGTCTGTTATGATATATACACACATACATCCCACCAACACACATCATATCACAACTCACCACTACATTCCACACCATGCCAGTGCCCTTACGTCACTACACTGAGCACAACTTGCACACAACCTTTACAGTACTAAACACAGCAGCTACATTGCTCTACAACATACCTTAAAAACATTGCCAATATCTCTGGCTAAACACTTATAAGGTCCCAAAGGCGAGACCTATTGGCTATGCCAATGCTTGTTATACTTGTCCAGTAAGTTAAATAATACACTTGTAACTGACAACTGCACATGCAAAGTTGAGCCTTAAATTGCTGTCATCGGGCCCCAACAGCAAATAAAATATCAACCCCGGACAGATAACATTTGAAAGAACTCTGAGCAAGAAAGCAAGACAGCACTGACATGACACACAGTCAGGTCTAAACAAGACCACACCAGTACTGCTCACAAAGACATACCAAACACCACTTTGCAGAAACATACATTATAATATGGGGACTGATTTAGAGTTTAGCGTACAAAGTACTCTGTCATAAATGCGATGGAGTATGCTACCTGCCAAATTCTTGGTCCGCCCACCTCCTTTGGTGAGACGGTCGACGTAACCACTGTTGTCTCTATTGACTGAAAGATTCCTCTGACAACCCATCGGAGTAGGGGCCATTAGAGGAAGGGCATTATACTGTATGTCCTATTTAGGGCAAGTGGTGTGATATCATTTTTCACTGGTTCTCACCACAAGGAAGTTCCTGCACAGTTCAATAAACTGTACCAAAACAGCCACACTCCAATAAGAAATGCCTTAAATGAAAAAACAAAGCTTACAAAAACAGTAACCCATTTGTGAGAGTAAATATAATATTCTAAACACCACCTGGAAATAAAACATATTAAATATACATAAACATCCTACATTCAAATATAAAGAAATATCAGGATCGTGAGCCTAGATCTAACAAGGGTATATACCTCAGACACTAAAGAATACATAACATAATATAGCATACAATACATATCAAATTACACAAACCAATAAATCCCTCCAGAACATATTTTGAAATTAAAATACAATAACAATTTTTAAGAGTGTCTTCTAAACTCCTCTTCTAAAGTCACTAAACAATAGAGAAGAAGTCCCCCTAAAAATGCTAAAATGCAAACTTTCCCCCAAAACATAATATATCCACATGGCCAAAGTCATAGGTAAAATCCATGTTTCCCTAAAAAACGAAAAACGTATAGATAAATGTACTTCAAACTAACTACAAAAAAAAATTAAACAATAAAGGCTAAATGTAAAAAAAGTCTTCAACGCAATTCCTTAATATAAAAAAAATCCCAAGACCGACAGCAGGGATACAATGAAGCAAATGAACAACCTCAATAAACATTTTCTACACTGCTGCAAAGGAAATAAGGAAACATTTCCCACCCAATGAAAACATAAACATGTACAAAAAAAGCCTTAACAAATTGGAACATATTTTAAAAAAAACATAACCCATACATGTTATCAAATACATACCCTAGCAATCTCACCAAAACATGATAACAAAAAGTACAATTTAACAGAGCTACCAACGTCTAAAAAAACACTATAACAAATGCCACTTTTTCCTAAATGTGATACATTATTTTTTATTTTGTTTTTTAACATGGTCATTAGAGTTACAATACGTACTGATGTAATTTGTTTTATAAATAAATAAACTTCTTTCCTAAATGTTTAATAAACTTTAAAAAGTATATAATGTTTCAGTTGCTATTACTAAAATTACATGAACTACATAAATACTTTAAACTATGTATGAAAACATATCGCTCGTGTGTTGTACAATTACTGCATTGAGTTTACTGCAAATTGTTGGGGAGTGAAAACATATTATTTAAACTCCAAGGTCAACATACATTAGAGAAGTTCAGATATTTGGTAGCCTGATGATTTACAATTGTAACACCATGGCCTTCAAACACTGGGATAAGTGGTAAGTACATATACTTAGGAGATTACAGGACTACAAACATTGGAAAGACACACTACGTTTGGAGGGCAGCAGATTCATTATTTTAAATCCACAGCCTAAAAACACTGGAAAACTTAAGATATCTGGGGGCTGTAGGAAATCTGCCTTAAGTGCATGGTCATCCAAGATTTTTCACCTTTTTCTAGACCCTATTTTTGCAGGACCTTTACCGCTATATACGTTTACCCCTGCTAGACAGGCATACAAATCCCGTGCTTCCCCTTTAAACATGGTTACATTGACTTACCCCTAATTTACTTGTTTAACTTTCCTTAAATGTAACCAGGACCTGGAAGTTAAATGCTACCTGTGGACTGCAGCACCTATTGTGCCATTCACAGAATGGGTCGGAAAACATGGCACTAGGCCTACCATCTGAAGCTTGAATACAGCAGAATATAACCTGACAAAATAACCATTTGTGACCGTCTAGAAACCCTCATTTTTAATATTAATGATCATCCCTACGTCCACCTAGTTATCCACAAGATCGGATGCCTAATACTCAAAAGTGAAACATGTTGATGTTTTCCTGCACTGATTAGCTCCCTAACTCTATTTTTACTTGTAGGGCTATAGCTGGATATTAGAAAATAGCAAAGTACAGATTTTAAACTTTAATCTGTAACTTCTGACAGAAGACCATGAAAATTGTCATTCAATTTCTATTTTTCATGTTTACTAAAAGTCCAATTCATTGATGAAGTTGGATTTTTAATTATCTGCCTGAAGGTCCTAGAGGCTCATTTGCATTAGTCTGGGACAGATGTCCAGCAAGTGCTTGACCTTAATGAGGTGTGAAAACTGCTCTCAGAGCAGGAACAGTGGCATGGGAATGGGGAGGCAGTTTTCTTTCCTTTGGAGGAAGACTAGTTAGGGTGTGCGCAGTAATGTCAGTAACTTGCAAAGGGGCCTGACCTGTCATAAGTAAATTCCAGGTAAGACATGGAGTAAACAGAGACCTTTTTCCCGAAGTGACCAGTTGACCAGTACCACAGGAACTCAACTGGACCTTACTGGTGACCTCTGCTAGAGAGAGTCCTGACCCCTAAGTTATGTTGCTAAGGTCCTTGGAGCTGTAAAAGTGACCCAGAGTAGCTGCTCCAGATACCCTAAAAAGTTGGGGCTTAGAAAAGTTTTGATCCTCTACAGCTGTTAGGACCTTCCGGCAAAGCTGTCAGATTTCAATGAACCTTCCACGGATACAGCTTCAGGCTTACTCGCTGGAGGATTATGAGCTCCATTATAAAATCTTGAAGGTAAAATCGGTGATAGTGATGAACCTGCTTGGTTTATTTCCTCTGTGCTCCATCACGGTCGGCCTGCTTCTGTCATCTATAATTGGTTCCTAGTACTTTCGACACTAGTTTTACTTACATCTGTAAAAACTCATATCTCTGGTTCCCTTTATTAGATTTTAGTTACTTTGGTATCATTTTGTTTATTACATTTAATGTTTTCTAATTATTTTTCATATTTCTATTGTTTGGCCTTTATTGTTGTAATCTACAGATTGTCCTATGTTAAGCCTCTCAGCTGAGTGCCATGGCTACCAGGGGGTTGAGCCACGGAAAATTTATTGACTTTGGGCTTTACCCAGACAAGTTAGTGCTATTATTGTTTGACGTGGGGGACTGCCTAACCAAAACAATAATCCACTCTCTTACAGGGGCATGAAGAATTGGTATTTAACTCAAAATCTGACAAACATTAGAGTAATTGCCTTTATCTATGGGGGAATGCTTCTTTACTATTCTTACTCCAAGGCCTCCATATATCTGTTTAACTGCATATATTTTGGGGAGTGTTGATTCACTATTTAATATTCAAGAGCAACAAACACTGGGATAAGTGAATGTATTTGGTGGGGTACAAATATATAATTGAAAATCCATAGTCTTCATGTATTGGGCAAAAGATATATATTTGGGAGAGTGTAGATTTACCATTCTAACTCCAAAGCGTACATTTATTTCGGCTAACAAAATGTATTTGTGAGAGTGCAGATTTACCATTCTAACTACAAGGCCTAGGATCATTGAGGTAACTGAACATGTTTGAGGGATGGCAGATTTACTATTTTACTAATACAAATCCAAAGATTACAAATATCACGGCAATATCAATACTTAATACCTATCACACTTTAAAATGTTAACTAATTTCTTAAAACATTGAGGTCAATTTTGCTGTTGGCGGAATTGCGTCCGCCCAACACCTACTCAGTCCTGGGACCGACTGACACCCGGTCAGCGGTCCTAATTAGGATGCGACCGAACATTGTTCGATTGTATTCCTACATTTCCCTATAGGAGCATGCATTACGGCTGTAAATCGGCAGTAATGCAATCTCCCATAGGGAAATGAGAGGTGTGGTTCATCCCTGCACCACATGGCAGGCACCTTAAGGTGCTTCCGGGATCAACAGGGGGGCGTGCCCCCTCGGCCCCCAATCAGAGGACGCACACCTAAGGGGGCCCTGTTTGGGGGCCCCCAAACTTCCTTTCCGACATGGCTTCTATGTTGGACAGGCCAGCATAAAAATCGTGCCAGAAACCGTGCATCGTAATACCAAGGGCGGAAAAGCCCGCCCTTTGGGATTACGAGCCAGTTCCGACTGGCCAACAGGCTCCTTGAGCGTGTCGGAAGCCAGCCAGAATGACCGGCCGGTTTGAATTACGACCGGCTGCATCTTTATCATCTGGTCAGAATTGAAACCGACGATGGTGGTCGGAAAGCTCCGACCAAAGGTCAGAGGTTTTCCGACCGCCATTGTAATAAGCCCCTTCATGTCTACCTTCTTTAATTTTTTATAATTTCCAATTACATTTTAGAAACATAACCCTAAAGTATAATTGAAATTCAATTTTTTATTTTATACAAAGTATTGCTATTTACATTACTAAACTGTACTAAATATATAATAATATTACATTTCTATTTTATTTGCTAATCTCTAAATATTGAATATTGATGTAATATCTTTAAGGTAGTTATAGATTAATATTACTATTTTAAATGGTATTTCCTTTGACTTATTTATGATTTCTTGGGGATAATGATATATTTTAAATGTTAAGCCCCAGTTAAGTACTTTTTTAATAAATACAATATTCTTCATAATTTTCCAATAATCTATCAATTCTAAATGTAATTTCAATTTGTTTAAGTTTTGAAAATAGTATTTATCACATTATGAACCCCTACAAAAAATGTAACTTTAAATGTTAATTATTGCATGTTTTATATATTTAAAGAAATTGAATATTTGTATTAGAAGAACATTATAGCTTACTCCAATATAAAACTTACCACCCCTTTAACAACAAAAAAGATATCCCCCATACTCTGCTTTAAAAAACTACATAATAAAGAATAAATACATTAAATATTAAATAATTAAAAGCTATCATTGTATTATTAAAATGCAGAGGTGTATGCTTTCATAAAGCACTACAAGCGCAAGAATCCAAAAGATCCCAACAACCTCAAACCATTCATCAATTGCTATTGTTTTAAATACATGTTAAATTATTAGTCACTTATTAACATATCAAAAATAGTCATTAAATATTAAATACAATATTGTAGTACTCAACATTGTAAAGTTCAATATTATTGTAAAAAAAGAACAATAAAATGACCCTTGATAGTCCTTCCATTCTTTGATATTATGGCACTCACCATATTTTGCACTCAGGAGTATGGTCACTCAATATTCTTGAGTTGATATTCAAGATCTGTTCACTCACTGAGCAAAAAAAGATCCAAAAAAACTAGCCTGCAGTATCAACCCTAACTACCCCTCCCGTTCACTGCCTTCTTAGTCTCCTAAATAAAATAGAACTTATTACTAATATCCATTGTCTGCCTCAGTTATGTGATGGCTCAATATTTTAGATTTCTAGAATGAGTTAATGGTTTGAACCATTCAGAGGTTCTATGAAATTTGGTCAAACAAAATATTCTACTGAATTCTCATCCTGAAGTGGGATGACTTACAGCAGTGTGCTACTTACTGATTGTTTTTTTCCAATCTTTTGAATAAGATAAAAGTTCCTGTCAATAGAATGTCAGATACTCAGACAGATACTCTTAATGAGTTTTCTCTCCTCTTTAAAATACCACAGATGAGGACTCTTTGCTCACGGTGATTCACTTAAAAAAATGAAATTGGAGCGTTCCAATGTAGCCTGTCTCAGTCAATGGGACAGCCCCATTGTAGAGTAAGGACATGAAGTGAGGGAGGGGGCACAGAATTAGGTGAAGGTTGGAAAAGGGTGGAAAAAACTGTTAAAAAACAATCAGTAGAAACAAACTGCATTCCTCTATCTCCTTCACCATCCTCACAGCAAATAACCATTATAAAAACAGGGAAATAAGAACTATTCTATGTGCATATTTAAATGTAAGAGCCCGGAAAGATTCCTTAGGGTTGTCAGAAAGGGGCACACAAGGTTTCATTCTTTAATTTATTTTGGAATTATTGTCCAATATCAGTTCAAACAACTTTATTTCGGTCAGTATGACCTAAAAAGTACAACACAATACATACAAGATAATTGTCCAATATCTTCCTCAATGAAATATGTTTTTCTTGGAAGAACAATCTGAGTTTTTCTGGCTGTAAAAGCTACTTCTCTATGCCACTGTCGAGGACCTATACCCCATGATGATTTGCCCCACTAAAAAATTTGTCAGGTAAAAGGTATAAATGTCAGTACCCACCAACCTATATAATGGAAAGAATACTTTAAGAAGTTTACAGCCTTACTAAACTCAGGTATAATTCCAAAATCCTGGAGGGGAGTCATGATCAGGCCATTGCATAAAAAAGGGGATAGAAAGGACCCAAAGAATTATAGAATAATTATTCTATTGGATACTGGTGTGAAAGTGTTTTCCAAAATAATCCTGGGAGAACTGAAGGAATGGGTCGAATTAAATACAATTGTCCCGGTAGAACAAGTAGGGTTCAAAGAGGGACACTCGACTCTCGACCATTGCTTTGCCTTGTGGGCTGTAGCCCGGAAGTCAGTGGAACAGCAGGGTAGATTATGCTGCTGTTTCGTTGACTTCCGGGCTGCGTTTGATTTAGTAGATAGAGAATGCTTATGGGAGACACTAAAAAGATATAATATCCCCGAGGAGCTCCTAGAAGTCATTCAAGGTTTGCATAGTGAAAATTGGGCACAGGTTATTAAAGTTATAGCAGGGGGTTTAACTCGCGAGATAGAAATCAATAACGGCATAAGACAGGGTTACGTATTGGCCCCTCTTCTTTTCTCAATCTTTCTTGCTGATTTATCAAAGGTATTAATAACCGAAAGAGGAGCAAGCCCAAAGGTAAATGGGAAGCATCTGTCTTGCCTCCTATATGCAGATGACCTAGTTATTTTTGATCAAACTGAACTAGGACTACAAAGAAAGTTAAATGCATTTGAGACATATTGTTTGTCAAAACACTTAATAGTAAATATGGAAAAAACAAAAATACCGTGTTTTGGAAAGAAAAATCATAAATATAGCTGGTTTCTGGGTCAGACAAAATTGAAAGTCGTTAATGAATACAAATATTTGGGAATATGGTTCGATAGAGCTTTAAATTGGGGCATGCACTTACATGCCCAAAAAACAAAAGGACTTGCAGGAATCTGTGGGTTGAAAAAATTCAACAGTAATTACGGAGCCATGTCACACAGACCAGTGTTGAAAGCATTTAAGGCTATGATCCCTCCGCAGATGCCATATGGAGCAGAGATCTTGTGTTTAGGGGGGAAATGTTCATGGGATAATGAGGAAGTGAAATGTTTAAAAACTCTTCTTACTATGCCCACCTCCGCAATGATACAGGCCATTAGGTTAGAACTAGATTGGCCAGCATGGAACATACAAGTTCAGGTAAATCTATGTAGATTTTGGAAATGACTAGGATCAGGAGAGGTGGAGAAAGTGTCCTGTTGGTGTAAGAGGGAGATCAAACAGAGTGATCTGAAGTGGGCAAAAGCTACTAGAAAGACACTCTACTCCATTTGTGAGAATATAAAGGTGACTATTGACCCAGAGTCGTTTTGTATTGATGAACGAAAGAGTATTCTAAAAACCTTGGGAAATGAAAAATCTAGACAAATCGATATGGATTACCTGAAACAAAAAGAGTCTGTGCTCTTTCTGTTAAATAGCTGGAGAAATGAAAACTGGTATCCGTATCTAGATATTGTACCGAATTATTGGTTGAGATTGGAATTGTTAAAGGTGAGAATAGGTATTAATCCAGCTCGTGCAAATGAGAAAATAAAAAACATATTAATGGATGATGCCGGTAAATGTACCTGTGGGAGTGGCTTAAAATGTACCTGTGTCCATATTGTAATGGATTGTCAAAAATTGTTATCTGTGCGGTGACTGATTTTAAGGCCAGTTTTTTAAAAATATGGAATAAGGTCAAGGAACCAGGTAATTGAACTCCTCATTGACATGCAGTTCTTTGGCATTGCAATTGCTTTGGCGAAGTTTGTCCAAGTAGCAAAGAGATTTCTCATGGAATAAGGAAATGGAAAGAGTGGTCCAGAGAGAGACAAACACAGCAAATTCGGAGGATTTTAATTATTTTATGTATTCTCCTAACAGTGAATTTTTATGCATTGGACTTGGTTCACAGTACGATACTATGAAAACAAGTTTTTATGAGACATAATGAACTCTTGGTTTTAGGTACTTTTATAAATCTTAATAAGTGTACTTTTAACTGTTGTATGATGGTATATGTAGTTTAAAGTCCAATTGGTCATAATAAACTTATTTTTGATTGATTGATTGATTGATACTTTAGAGCCAGCGAGAAGACCTCCTTTCAGTCTAATTGAGCAATACAGCAAAACTGGCACATTTGCTATAATCTTATTTCTCTGAACCTTTGTACTAAACCTGGAAAATTTCACTACTATAATAGATTGCGGGTTGGAAGAGTTTAACTCCCAGGTAACATCACTTTTACCCACAAGTCCTCAGCTAACTCTGTAAGATTCAGGCCTCCGCCCAGCAACAGAATTCTCATAATACAAAGGTCTGTAACCCTTCAATTGCTCTATAGGCATTTTATATTGCCTTTGTTTAGGAAATGCATCATAGGCTCTTCTGATGAGGAAACGTCCTAATTATTACATTTTATCTATATATTCCTTTACACTCTTTCAAGTTATTGTCTCTAACCAAGTTATTGTTTCTAAATCTGCTTCTTCATCAGTGACCTTAGCCTTGAGGTCTTGTCATTTATGTTATTTGTGAAGTTAATATAACAAGGCCATCTACAGAATTTCATTCTGTGTAAGACTTGAGTCTTTGCGTACCTTTTGTGTAGCTGTTGTCCTCGTTAATGCTTGGTATCATTTATTTAAAAAAGTTTTCCTTCATTTGATGGTTTTACTGTGCTTGTGCACTTTGGTCGTGCATTTATCAAGGACGGTACCCTTAGTAGCTTTGTTCTCTATTTGATCTTTAAGAGCCTTCAATCTTAGCAGTCCTGCTATTGACATGTCTGTACAGACCCTCCAGGATTTCGCGATTTCTCGGTTTGCCGCGAAATCTGCACTTTTGTAAAAATGCCGCGATTTTTACAAAAGTGCCAGCGAAATCGGCACTGCAACCATCATTTTTAGAGGCATTCAGTTGCCACAAACTCGTGAATGCATTCAAGGTAATGGTGCCATATCTAAATTGAATATATAGCACTACTCACATAAAGGTCATATCATAGGCCATGCATTTTCTGTGTAAGTTGAAGAGTGGCGCCTAATGCCTGTCCATCTCGTGTCTATCATTGAGGCGAGACTTGAGGCCATGTGCACAGTTAGTCATACCTAATAGTGTGGTGAGACAAAGCTGGGAACCGAATATTTCATGGGACTTCTTTAGACATTCATTTTTACGTGAATTTACAGCCCTATTTTCCTAACTTTGAGCATTGCAACTGACAATGTCTTACGATGCGTTGTCAAAAGTGACTACAATAAATTAGCTACTGCCATTTCTCTTCATTGCAATTGAAATTGTGGGAAGTACATATGGCGTGTATGATGTCACTTCCTTATCTGTGCATAGCATTTGAAAGCGTGAAATCCATGTTGTGAAAATATATCTTATCACCCACAGTAACCTCCTTTCAGCAAAGACTTAACTTCACCAAGACGGGTACTCTGAGCCCAGCCGGCCGCTTTCCTTGCAAATCCCGTCAAGATATTGAGCTTTTCGGGTTTTCAGGAGGCTGCTTTTGTCTGTCTAAGCAGCTCATTAATAAACAATGAAAGCGTTTAAAGCTGTAATCTGCAGGCATGAGGTGCTACACGAGTGTTTAAAATAAAAACAAAACTACATATCATGAGTGTCTGAAATAAAAAATAAATACAATAAATGAGCAAACCCACGGGAAAGGCTGTGTTTCGTTGTGTAGGTAACACAGCCAGATAATCGGAAATTGCATGGGGGAGGGGGTGTCAGGGAGATAAAACCGGGGATTGCAATGTGCTTGACTAGTGCCAAATGCGTTTTTTTACAAGTGTTTCTTGGTGGGGCCCCTGCGTGTCCAGTGTGTGGCGGGCCCTGGGGGGCATTGCTTTTGGGGCATTTACTCATGAACATGTTTATGTCCTATACGTGGCCTTGAAGCCAAACTATGGGGCCGATTATGATGGCGGACGGACCTGAGTCCGTCCGCCACCATAGAGTAGGAGGGACCGACCGCAGGGGCTGCGGCGGTCCCTCCGTGCAGATTAGGATGTGACCGCCAGGGTGGCGGTCACATCCTCAATCTTTAACATTGCGGCGGGTGCAGCTTCAAGCTGCACCCGCCGCAATGTTAAAAATGCATACATTGCATTTGTATGCAGAAAGCGGCAGGCACCGCGCGGTGCCTGCCGATTACTGCATACAAATGCAGGGGCGTACCATAGGTACCCCCCATGTGCACCCCCCACCCCCCCTTCACCCAGGGGACCCGCAACGGGCCTCCGCAGTGAAACTCCATATGCTTTTCCATGGCGGAAAACCCGCCGTGGAAAAGCATTTCTTTTTGGGCGTCCTAATATGGCCGACGGTGTCTGAGAAACACCGTCACCATTTTAGTGCTTTTCCGCCGCGGTCGTAAGCCAGCCGCGGCGGAAAAGCTGCGCACGGAAACCAGGACCCACCTGCCATCCTAATGTGGCGGTGGGTCTTTGGTGGGTCCGCTGCGGTTTTTCCGTATCCTCCGGGCCGGCGGTGGCTTCCGCCGGCCCGGAGGATGCGGAAAAACCGCTATCCTAATCTACCCCAAAGTGTCTACATTGTAAATAAACCAAATATACATAGCTTCATGTTGTTAAATAACTCAAAAAACTAATATGTTTGTGTTTGTTGTAGGAAAAGTGGCCAAATAAAATCCAGCAAAAATGCCGCTTAATTTCCATATTTGTGCCGCTAATTTTCCATTTGGGTGGCGCTAAATTTGTTAATCCATGCCACTATATCCTGGGGGGTCTGTCTGTAGAAGGTGCCTTGAAATATTTTTTCGTTTACTTTATCAGACATTAAGGATGCCAGGGGATATTAGCAACAACCCACAAATGTGGAGTGTAAATCAGTGTAATTTAGTTGTTTAAAAGTGTAGTTGAATGTTTATGAAAAGGACAGGCAGAAGTATTTGCAAGTGCTTGAAACTAGAAAATTAGCATGCCAAACTGAAGCAATAAATTGTTTGAATAGGAACAAATTAATGTTTAAGCCACTATTTTCAAATCAACTCTAACAAAAATTTGGTTGAGCATTGCTAGACATCTTAACTTGGTTGGACAAACTTTAATAAGTGAAGAGATTAGACTTTTCGTTTTAAGCAGGTATCAAAGTCCAGTTCATGTTCTGAACTCTGACTAGTATGCCAGAAATCCCTCCTAAATTCAGTAGAAGTGTAAAAACAAAATTGGCTCATATCAAAGATTCAATTACAAGAAAGGTTCTATTCTATGTGCTCTTTGAGGTCCTGTTTAGTATGTTTGGTTGTAGTTTGCAACTTCTAGACTGCAAGACTTCAGAAACTATACCCACATGCCACAGATTAATCTGCCTGAATCTGCACCTCTATAGTACTTCTAAAAAATGCATATATGAATTTATAGTCCATGGGCCCAATGCACTAAGGTAAACTGAGACTTTAGTCTAACTTCACTACCTTTCGGTATTCACAACGATAAAGTAACGAGCACTGTTCCCAATAGGCCGCGCGTGCACTGAAGTCAGACCAAGCACGCAGTGTGCTATAATTAGCGGCACACAACAGCATTTTATCCTGCAAGACAGTATTCATGTTAACTCAAGGCCCACAATCAGCCCCGCAGTTGTGCACTGTTAGGAAAAGAAAAACGGTGTCTCAAACACGACGTGTGCTTCAGCACACGCAGAGTTTAAGACTCTGTTTTTCTTTTCTTAATTGTGCACAGCTATGGGGCTGATTGAGACCCTTTGAGTTAGTATTAATGTTAATTGCAGCGTCCGTGTGCACTGCTATTAACATGAATACGACTCAAAGGCCCACAATCAGCCGGCAGCTGTGCATTGTTAAGAAAAGAAAAAACTGTGTCTCAAACACGACGTGTGCTTTAGCAGACGCTGTGTTTGAGACTTTGCTTTTCTTTTCCTAATTGTGCATAGCTGCCAAAGTTTCAAATTGCTATGGGTGACATTTTCATAATTTCTGTGAAATTATGAGTGACATTCAACAACTATGAGTGACACTTTCTAGTGAGCAAAATCAAGCAAAGACGAGGAAAACCTATACATAAATATCAGAAATTACACCAATTTTAGCAACGAGAAACTCGAAGAAGATCTTAAAACTACTGGAAAGCACCAGATATGAAAGGGCACTAGTGCCAATGCAAGTGCCAATGTAACCTGATGGTAGTTAAACAAATACGTAAACATAATAGGATGAGAGAGAGCAGACTCTGAGCCCTGGCAAAACACACACCACCCGTCTGTAATTGTCTGAAGATAAATGAAACCCTCTCAGTTTAGGTAGTACTGGTGCCCAATGACCTCAGAATAATGACTCACAGACCAGCCCTGCCGCTCAGCCTGCAGAGTTACCTGATGAAATGCAGATGTCATCTTGCAGATAAACCTCTCACTCAGTATGACGAGACAGAGCAGCCCTGCCTGCAGATTTTACTGTCTACCGAGTCTGAAATTAAATCTGAGATCTCATAATTTGCAACGTGCGTGTGCTCATGCTAAAGTTAGAACACAGAGAGACAGTTAGTTATAAGTCAGTGGCAGCAGCGCCTGCCCAGTGGCGGAAACTAGTAAGAAACTAAACAGTAACTTTACTTACTTGAACGGTCTTCTGACTTCTCTGTCAGTCAAGACTGACTGTCTCACACCGACACAGCCTCATCCGGCGGCCGCGGTGGTGAGCCGCACGGGGCCACGGCCGCACTGCAGCACAGCAGATGATGACTGGCACCATCAGTCATTCTGGCAGACTCCCCGTAGCGCCCGCAATCATGCCACCCTTGATGCAGCACCGCAGCCCGGCAGGCCTTCGTGCTGAGTGTAGTCTGCGCAGTCTGGGTCGAAGATGCTGCCGTCCTGCTGCCGCCCGGTCTGAACACCGCTGCCTGGTAATATTAATTAATTATGCGCAGCCAGCAGCAGCAGGCTGAGGCAGGCAGCACTGCAGCGGCGAGCACACTTGGCTCCACTCGACTGACTCCGACGAGTCCCCCGCCGCTTCTGGCGACCCAACCTCACTTCCTGCAGGACCGCGTGAGATTAATAATTCCCTCCCTCACGATGCGCCACAGCCAGTAATTATTACTGCAGCTCAGGGCAGGCCCCGCCATGGGTGTTTCAAATCGGCAGAGTGGTGTCAGTCACAGTGAACCAGACAGCCGCCTGCGCAGCGCCCCGGGCAGCCCGGGAATAATTAATTAATGCAGCCAGGATGACAGGCCCTGTGGCTTAGGCCACAGATTGTAACATTGTAGCAGCACTCTCAGTGCCAGAGCTGAGGAGCAGACAAGAATTGAAGATCCTTAACTGTTTATGAGCCACTAGCTGCTGGCGGCAAGTCTGCTGGGAGCAGCAGAGCCGGCGCTAGGACCACGGCGTAGCCAGTTTTGTGGCATTAAAAATGAGTGACAAAGCATTTCAGTGCAGTGATGCGGAACACCACACTGAAATGTGTTAGAGTCACACGTGATGCGTGATACTTGGCAGGCCTGATTGTGGGCCTTTGTGTTAGTATTCATGTTAATTGCAGCGCCCGCGTGCTAAAGCAAACGTCGTGTTTGAGACACTGTTTTTCTTTTCTTAACAGTGCACAGCTGCGGGGCACTGAGATTTTGAATAGGCAGACTGCAAGTGGGTCAACTTGAAACACTCAAAATACGCCCAAGTGGAATATTATTAGAAATTACTCTTTCACGTAATATGATGGGCCCCTTTGGATTGAAGTCTTAAGCAATTTTGCAAAAGAGGGCTAGTTTAAAATCAATGGACTCATGGACTCCAAGGGCACTCTGGTCAATTTGCCTAGCAATTTAGTGATCAAAGGTCACACACAGAGTTTAAAATTAATTAGGCTATTTATGTGGTGCGAGTGTCCGGCACCACGAATTGGTGGTGCAGTAAGCACATTGTAAGAGAGAACTCCATCCCCTCCTCAGTATTTGCGCCTCATAACACAAGTGTCACTGGGGCCAGAGTTTTCCTCAAATGGTAGAAATGGTACAACTAGCCCGTGCCGCAGGTTGACAACAGTGCTGTGGGCATGATAACTTCAATCCCATCCTCAGCATTGGCAAAATCCACAGCCATACAGCAACACCCTGGTTTACTTCAATTCAATTAAATAGGGGACCAAATGCAAAGGTCCACGTGTCTGAAGTACACCTTACAATTGCTCTTGTCCAAACCAACAAGCTGAAGAACAAGGATTAGTCTGATAAAAGGCCGGGAGGAAAAAAGGGTCTGGGTCGAGGGTTCCCGCACAGCAACGGAGCATTGGCCCATGCTCACCCGCAAGCACCCAGCAATCTCTTCTCTTGATTCAGAGGTTGCATGAACCTCTTGTCAATCGGGCCATGAGACATATGCTATTGTAGAACTAAAACCAAAGGATACTAAACACTCTTACCAGGAACAACAGGAGATGCCTGATGATCGAGCCAAGTGGGGTGGTCTTGCCCTGGGTCCTTCTGGTGTTGACAGGTGCAGACCGGAATTGCCCTTGGCCGTCCCTTTGCACTAGTGTGGCCTGTGCATGTCCCATACTGCAGTAGGAGGAAAAGAGCTAGAAAGCGTGCAGCATTGGAGAATCAGCTGTGGCCCCTCCTCCTTTCTTCTGTGCAGCAAGGCAGTATGAGACACTGAGTGCCTGGGTATGCCAACAGCAGCAGGCTCCCTGATCATCCCAGTTGATGAAAGATTTTTCAATGAAAATGTTGTTGGTACAAAACTTCAAATATAGATTTCATGAAACTTAATAGGAACAGGGTTGACCATTACTATTGTCAATGGAAAAATGGATACAATTCTACAAACTGTGGGATTTTGCCAAGGTTTTGTGAATTACGCAGACCGCCCAGGATATTGTGGCATAGATACGCAAATTTAGCGGCACAAAAATGTAAATGTGGCGACATTAGTGCAGCACCTTATTTTACTCTAAATCATTCCTTTTCAGTCTTAAATCAAAGTAAACTGTTTTAGCAGAGCATTCCACTTCCAAATAGGCAAGGTTAAAGTATCTGAGAGTATTTGTTTGTTATGCTAAGTCTCCTAGTCCTGTAATAGCTGTCAGCAAAATTTTTCTCATGTTGCTGACAGCCAATGGTTTGCTGTAATTCAATTCTCCCCGGCTGCTCATGCACCTAAAACTGCGCAGTAAACAAGTTGCACACGTAATTATACTGACTGATCCCACCCTCGCCCCCACCTTCCTCCTACCACCAGCCCCTCCTCAATGCGAACAAGTCCTAAACTGCACTGCTGAGCTGGAACAAGAACAGCAGAATCAAAATATATTGCTTTAAACTATTGCTGTGCTGTTCCAACCGTGAGGCTCTCCCTGCCATCTGTAGTACTAAACAGCTACCAATTAGGATCAATCTTTGAAGAACTTGCCTTCCAACCAACATTGTTCCCTGCATTTCGCACTATTTTTTCTGAAGCATTGAATCAAATAAAAGACTGCGCTGCACTACATGGTGCTGAAGAAGGGCAGCAATAGGGTCACTTGCCTCAATCAGCTGGCCGGAAGCAGCCAAGACACAAATTATGGGAAAGAAACCTGCGCTCAGGACGCTGTTGATTCCCCGCTCCCGCTGTGAATGCTTGATTGGAACTCATTTCTTCATTTGCTTCCTTCAGCCATGCTGATCCCATGGAGAAGAAAACGTCTTGCAAAAACTCCTTTTATCTGAATAATCAGTCTCTAAACTGAAAAGATTATTTTCTTCTTTGCTGTTCTAATGGTGTAGCGACATCATTTAGTTCTTGTTTTTTGGTGCATAGCACTAGCCTAGGGGACTACACCTGCATGGCTGAACATGATCTAAGCATGTTGGTCGGCGTCTCATTTACATGGCAAGCTAATCCTGTAGATGGCCTTACAGCAGCTTCTGTGCCACTATTTATTTTGTCTATACGTCTTCATCAGTGATTCATTTCACCTTGGGCGGTCCTCAGTGGCCAGTATGATGTAGGAAGGTGTGGTCATGCAGAGATCTGCACTTAATCGTTCGGAGTGTTTCGAGTCCCTGCCTCTAGATGGCAGTGTGCAACATTTCGCTAATTGACAAGATAGTGATAACAAAACCTCTAGAAGATGTGCCGCTGACTCTTGTTGAGGACAGTCTCTGCAGTTGAACCAATGGGCAGCAGGAACGTACTTCCGACAAGTGCAAATATGAATATGGTGTTTTGGAGTGGCAACAGTAAACAGTGTTGCATAATTCTATACATTTTCCTAAAAACCTTCAAACTTGTGTTCCTATTTTTGAGCATGTGTTTTATGCTCTTGTATTGCTTTTTTGGTGCATATCATAACAACATTTTTCCTGCATTCCTTCAATTTCACGGGCACTTTTGTAAAATTTGCGACATTTTTACAAAAGTGCCGATATTGCGACAAACCACGAAATCCTGGAGGGTCTGATTACTCCATTTTAGACTTGTCAGCCTTAGGTTGGTCTTCCCCACAATGGTTTGCTTACTTACCCTCAATTCGTACTGGCTGTTTTGCTTTTGTTGGCCTTAGGACTCTGCACTTTACCAATGCTAACCAGTGCTAAAGTGCTTGTGCTCACTCAGCTAAACATGGTTTAATAGGTACTACCTCAGAACCAGATGACCACATGGTTTATGACATGCATACTTTTGCGATTATACTTTCCAGCATCTACAGAAAATTATACCGCAAAATCTATATTGCCATAAGAGTCGATAGGCAATTTTTAAAATTAACTTGGTTTAATTCACTACCAACAGGCGCAATTATTCTGGAACATTATAAAATGTGCTATGCCCTGAAGAAGTCCGTAAACGGACGAAACGCTTTGGCTATTTCTATGAAAAAAGAATTGAATAAAGATCAAGTTTTAAACATCAAGAACTTTGCTTTGGGAAATTGAATGTGGTTCTTCAAATCTGTAAATTGTATTGTACAAGGATTGTGATTTAAAAATACATTTGAACTTGACTGATAAGAAGGGTGCGGAGCAAAGATATTGTGCATTTAATTTGAAGAGATAACAAGAAATGTATTTCTCTTAATCTTCCTGGGACATAGGGGATTTTATTTTATTTATTTATTTATTTATTTTTTTTTATGGAGTTTGTAGAGCGCGCAGCTACCCCCTAGGGGGTGTCCCGGCGCTAAAATCCAGGGGTACCCAAGTGAAAAGGGGAAGAGAAAAAGAAGGAGATGAAGGGGAAACTAGAGTCCGGAGAAAAGCCAGGTTTTAAGTTTGGCTCGGAAGATGGTTTCAGAGGGACAAAACCTCAGCTCAAGCGGAAGGGAATTCCAGAGTCTGGCAGCAATGACACCGAAACCTCTGCCACCGGTTCTGGACAGTCTGAAACGGGGCGAGATCAGGAGGCGGAGGTCATTGGATCTCAGGGATCTGGTGGAGCGGGATATCGAGACCCGATTTTGCAGGTAAGTAGGACCGAGGTTGTTGACGGCTCGATAGGTAAGAGTGAGGACCTTAAACTGGATGCGGCTAGCCACAGGGAGCCAGTGGAGTTTCCTCCGGTATGCAGAGACAGATTGACGGTACGGGATATTACCGATCAGTCTGGCTGCAGCATTCTGGACGATCTGCAGCCGACCAATCAGGTACTGGGGGGCCCCTGCATAGAGGCTATTGGCATAGTCCAGGTGGGACGTGATAAGGGCCTGGGTAACTGTGCGGCGGGAATCCATGGGGAGGTACGGAAGGATCTTTCTTATCATGCGTAGTTTCATGAAGCAGGCGGAAGTAACTTTGTTGATCTGAGTTTTACATGACAAGGAGTCATCAAATTGGAAGCCAAGGTTCCGTGCCGAGTGAACCGGGGATGGGGCAGGATCAAGAGCCGTAGGCCACCACCAAGAAGAGGGGATAGAGGTTTTCTGATTAAAAAACAGAACCTCTGTTTTGTCTGCGTTCAATCTAAGGTGGTTCGTAGTCATCCAGCCACTGATGTTAAGGAGGCATTGGCGGAAGTTGAGAAATGCGGAGTCCGAGTGGTCCCGAAAGGAAAACACCAGCTGTGTGTCGTCAGCGTAAGAGACCACCCTGACTCCGTAAGATTCCACCACGTCCGCCAAGGGGGCCAGATAGACGTTGAAGAACAGGGGGCTTAGGGCGGAGCCCTGCGGCACCCCACAAGATAGAGGTTTTTTCTCTGACTTAAAAGGGCGTCTCAGGCTATCAGCACTTTCTTTGTATATTTCAGATAGTGTAGGAGACGTTAGATCGGTGCGGGAATTAGTGCTTTGATACCCTTTTTCTCTCCTTTTGGTTATGGTTTAATAGGCATACAGCTTATTGGGAAAATGTAGTTTACTTATAGCCAATAGCTATTCCCCAAGACAGACTAAAAATAGCTGCATTTAGTCTAATGTTTTGGCCAAGCCAGGATACAGCTGTCTGCAGTTAAACTGGCAAGGAGAGGGTAAAAGGACAGACACACTGGCTTCTACGAGAGAAAATCAGGCAGTCAGTGGTGGTGCAAAGAGAGAGAACGAGAGCAAATTTATCAATCACAATGCTTAAGTAACCAAACACTAACTTTGAAGTGTGAGTTAGAAGAACGTTCTGTGATACCAGCCCCAGTTCCCCATCAGAGATGGTTTCACTCACTAACAAGCACACAGCAGGTTGTTTCTTATAAACCACATCTTTCTGTACGTTTTTTTCCAAGGAGGGGGTGCATTTCATTGTTTAGAACAGCTGCCATAGCACAAAAAGGATGTTAATTGTACCAAAGGCAATCTCCGAGCCTGTGAATTTATAAGCTCTTTGACACTGGAGGCGGAGGGTTTCTGCACTCAGGATTCTGGGAACTGTGGTCCACAGGGCACTAGAAGCCGAATGTTCACATTCTGGACATTCTGTGAACGATAGTTCACTGAGATCTGCTACTAAAAGTATATAGAACCATTGCTGTTGAAAGAAAATGTAGGCAAATATGGTCAGAATTTTAAAATGTCATAATTTAAATGTAAGGAAAGTGCAAATGTGTAACCAATTCATGTCATGGCATGTGTATCTAAATTGAAAACCTGTTTTAAGACCATTCATGTGGCGCTGCATGTGTGGAAATGCACTGTCTTTTCACTTTTTTAAGCAAAAGTTTGGAATGATATAATGCGCTGCAACCCCACGCACGGTCTAGATCCTGGTGCACATAGTCTTGGTTGCAATGCACAGAGACCTTATCCTGCTGCACACAGAGGAAAAAAATTAGAGGGAACATTGGTTACGAGTAGTAACTTTACTGGACTGGACTCACAAATGGACCTTTGCTCTGAGGGGCATGGCGTAGCCAGCCATCATTGTGGTTGCTCGCTGTAACATAACATAACACAACAGGTGCGGGGCTCAAGAAAACCCTCCCCCGAGGACACGTTAAAGAACTCCAGGCACCCAAAGAGCAGGTGAGGCCCGAGACGCTGGTCCCCCATTCCAGAACCAACCAATAGTCCAGAACTGCAGAGTTTAGGGGCCAGAGGACACACAGACAGACGGTCCAAGAGGGGAGGTGCAGGGCTCAAGAAAACCCTCCCCGGAGGACACGGTAAAGGACTCCAGGCACCCAAAGAGCCCCTTATCTCTGAGTGGGTGTGCCACCACTATCCTTTATCTCCCTCTACCTAGGGGAGCCTCTCCCTAGCGGTCATGCTCCAGACCTCTCAAAGCACGCCCGCTTGCCAGGACTAGCAGTTCATCCCAGTATATCCGCCGCCTCTTTAATTTCATAAATCGGGCCACCCGAAGGCAGCCATACGCGGCATGTCTGATACTGGGCCTCAAGAAGGCTTTTCACACCACCTTCTGTGACTAACTTTGCCGGGTGCTGGCCGATTTGGGGGAGGGGAAATGCCTCTTGACTTATACTAAACCATTGTATGCTTACCCTACCTTCAGAATCCGCCTAGGCCGGATCATTTTATTGCCCTTCTCTGTGGGTGGAGGCGCTCGGCAGGGTTGCCCATTGTCTCCCCTGCTGTTTGCCATTGCCATGGAGCCTCTGATCCTCCAACTTCACCTGGGTAGGAGGCCTGATGAATCCCCTCAGGTAATTCATCCCATGTGGTGTCACTGTACGCAGATGACGTGCTTCTATACATTTGAGACAATCAATTTGACCTCTCCCCCATACACAACATACTTCACACCTTTGCCTAGGCAGTGGGCCAACTGGGCCAAATCCTGCGTATACTCACTCAGCCCTACTACACCATCCCACAAAGTCTGCCTCAGTGGTACCCTCCTGACCTGGAAACATGTTACTGTCCGATATCTGCTACTGATCTCTACGAGGGTAACCTGATAAAAGCCCTCTCCGATCTAAAGCCTCAAGTACAGTTTTAGAAGCACCTTCTCCAAACCACAACAGGGAAGATAGCCATATCCAATTTAACTCTGGACACTCTAATAAGCAAACCTATATGGGGAGAAAGTGCCACGGATTGCGCTGAAGAGGTTGCAGCTGCCGGTGGGCAAGGGAGGGTTTAGAGACCCATCATTTGAAGCCTACTTTCTGTGGAACAATTACAATGGGTCTGGCTGGTGGGACGGCTCCTGGGTAAAACATGCAGCAGTTTTGGCCTCCTTCACCTGTCCACAGTCTGAAATCTCCTGCTCCTCAATGCCACACCCCGATCTAAATGGTCGCTACAGGTAAGCTCCGCCATTTTCCTTGCTTCCCTGGCACCTACTCCACCACTGATCTGCAGCATGGCGATCAATCCCTAACAACAGTGACCTCTTCACTGCAGGCCACCTTCTCACCTTTGACCAACTTCACCTAGAGCATGCTCTTCCTCAAGGACAATTTCTAACTTACCAACAAGTGAGTCACACCTAAAATGACCATTGGTCGATATGCAACAGGGAAACCCAAACACACCCTGTCATAAAAAATCTCATGCACATTGGGGCTGGGTGGCGCCTGATAACATTGATCTACCGGGCCATACGGAACACACCATGATCCAGCCTTTCACCTTATGGGGTAGGCTGATTTAGGCTGGTAACTGTATGACTCAGAATGGGAACAGACATTGGACTTCCCCCAACAGGTGTCTAGAAACACCAGATTCAAAAACATTCAGTTCTCCATCCTGGATCTAGCCTACTTGACAGCTCTATCGTTTTTTCCCAACTGGACAACTGTGCTGTCCACACTGCTGCTCTGAGTCAGCTAATCTACGGCACAACAATCTATGGTTGGGTGGGGCAACCGTGGTCTCAGCAGCAGGATCAAGAACTGCATTAAAATAGCCTCCCACCACAGTGACTTCCTCAGGGAATGCTGAAATTAGACAAGTGAGATACTGAAAGAGGGAACCACTGCCGACAGAAGGACATAGAGACAAAGAAGATTCAAATTAAGCCACATGTTGTGGTCTTCTCCCACCCTATCCCTCTATTGGCGCTCAGTCTACAATGTGCTAGAGGAGGAATCCAAACTCACTGATCTCGGATCATGGTAGGCCTTTGCCCTTAGCATCTTCAAACGCAGGAAACTACATAAGCTGTGGGCACGCATCGCTGGCTTGGCCCTCCTGCTGGCCAAGAGATCCCTAACTTTGGACTGGAGAGGTGTGCAAGAAATGTGGGGAGAGAATCTCCCTATACTTGCTGTAAAATTCAGTAGAGAATCTATCAGGGCTATGTGTCTTGCTGACGGCTAAAGCAGATATGGCTTTAAAGATCTCCTCAATCGTAAGGGGCTGCTCCAAGGACCGTCTCTTGCAGTATGACACCCAAGGTAGCAACATGTAGTTCAACTGGAGGAGTTTTGCTCTGCCTGCACCTGTGGGTCCATCGCACAGAGGTACTGGTAATAATCTACTTGTACTATGTCCTGGGTAATACACCATGGGGTACATGCAGCATCCAATATATCAGGAGTCACTTGAGTAGCCATGGCTCGGAGGGCAAGCCTGTTCAGTAGCCTGCCATTCTTATCCCCCCACTTGTATACTTGCTCCATAGAGGCATACCATAATTGATGCACCTGCTACAGTGACAAATGACAAATCTTGGCTCGGGTTAGTTCAAGCTGTTGGCCAATTTCCCCCCAAGGATCCTCGGGGAGCCGCACCTACATCTGGTGGGCTTGAGCTTCCAATCGGATTATCTTTGTGTTGTTTGTGTTGAATACTTTTGGCATGTCCCCTAATAGTAGCCTTACAGGCCGACAAGAGCATACCAGCAGGTTCCACCATCCCTTTATTAGTCTAAAAATATATGCAGAGCTCATCAGCCAGAGCCTGGGAGTATGTCTAGTCTAGGAGATACCATGCGTTTAAGTTAAGCACCACATCTGCAGCTAAGTGGCAGTCAGGGGTACCCAGGCAGAGGAGCACCGGTGTGTGATTGGAGATCCTTCAAAGGAGAATCTGTATCTCAAATATCTGTAAACAATCCGCCGCCGGCAGGAGGACCAGGTCGATAGAAGCATGTAAGTGGTAAGAGGCTGAGGTATGAGTATATTGTCACCGTCTAGGGTTCCACAAGCTCCATGCATCGCACAGCCAAAAGCATCACACCAAGTGGAGAGTAGTCAAGCCCTTGTAAATCTATGGTTGGATGGGGCACCAGTGGTATCAGCAACAGGATCAAGAACGGCATTAAAATTGCCTCCCACCACTGTGACTTCATCAGGGAGTGCCAATATTAGGCCTGTGAGAGTATGAAAGAGAGACTCTGAGTCTGAGGGAGGGAAACAGAGACAAAGAAGATTCAAACTATGACCCTCCACTCCACCCTCACTATAAGGTAATGAACCCGGGGACTGAATACTACACTGTTGACCACCATAGGAAATGACCGGTGGAGAAGAATCGCCATCTCTTCCGAACCTCGTCTATAGCCAGGGTGGACTATCCTATCATATCCCTGGTGGAGTAGGAAGGGGCAGTGGGTACTCAGCAGATGTGTTACTTGGAATAACAGAATTGTCTGAAGGAAGCGGTGAGCATACCGAAGGATTGCTGAGTATTTGATTCGGTAGAGCAGCCCATTAACATTCCATGATACTACCTGGAAGTCCATTGAAGGGAACAGAAAACAAGTGGGGAAGGAAGAAGGCTTGTGCAGTGCTCATTGGGTGTCACGTAATCAAGTGGTGTACCGCCCCCTGTAAATGCTTTGGTGACATGGGAGTGTGGGTTGTGTCAGTGTGGTGGAGTGAAACAAAAAGGAAACAATCACAAACAATCACAAACAATCAAACACATAGCAAAGATAAACTCTCCTCCCCCGCAAACCTCCCTCCCCATACATCAACCAGAAAGCATCAGTAGCCGTCATAACTAGTCAAAAACATTAGAGAGGGGGGGACTGGGAGCTAATGGAAAAAGCTCCAGTACCTGTGCTCTCAAGGTCAGATGTGTCCATCACTGGAGGGTAATTGTTTCTAATAAAGTAGCTTGCCCATTTGGCCGCCTAAAGTGTAGGTGAAATGAAACCTGACTCCTTTATGGGTTAGTGGTTAGATATGAAGAGAAGAGGGGGGAATTCCTCATGATTGGAGAAGTGCCCTCACACACCCTTAAGAGTGTCATGCTTCATCATTGGGCGTTGCTCCTCTTGGGGGTGGCACTGCTGTCCCCACAGGCCCCCCTAAGAGGGCTCTTTGGCAGAGATCTTTTCAGAGGAACGCCGCAGTGGTGAGTGTGGGTGTGTGGGGAATAGTGTGAGTGAGTTAGAAATATCGTACTGGTACCCTAAGAGAATTTTATTGAGGGGTACTCATGACCTGGTTGTCAGAGTTGGGAGTATTTTCCTCTGCGAATCTCATTGCAAGTGGTGATAATAGACAGGTTGCAAAGTGGTGAAAATGTCATTTCAGGACGACATGTTTCACGCCTATTGTGGTCCCTAATGGATCCAATGGCTATTCTTCAGGACCGTGCAACTATTAACAGAAACATTGATACAGGGGTCCAAGGCGGTGACACTCAATACACCCTGTAATTATACCCAGATTCAAGTGTGTGGCCAGGGCGACTCTGCACCTATACAAAATCGACTACCTTAGTATCAGTATCCAGCCCAAAAAAATTGTTCAGGGAAGCCTCAACAGCAGGGGAAGAGGCTCAGAGGTTACATTGATCTCATCGAATGACAGAGCTGGTACCTGTCCTCAGCCGCCCGCTCACCCTCATAATTGGAACATGAAAGGGTGGACCCCTCTTGGTTGTAGGATCTCATTTGACCAGTCCCTTGGAAAAGAAAAAGAAAGAAAGGTACCCAGGGTAGAGGCTCTGGAGTTAGTGTCCTTGCGCCATCTGCATCCTTGGTGAGATAACAGGACTACTGGATAATCTTTCATCCTCATCAGAGGGTTGATGAATGATGGAGCTCACCAGGGTCACCACATCTGGTACAAGCCATGAGAGGCAGCACTGGTCTGGGTTGATCGTTCCTGTTCTGTCATCTGCAACCCAGATTCATCAGAGCTCGGGGAGGGCAAATCAGTCCTCAAACGACATCGCCCCATATGGGAGCGGACCTGCATCCTGTGCCCCACCTTGGCAACTGCTGACTTTTTTGTCAAAGATTGCTTCTCTGTGGGACAGTGAGAGGTCAGTTTAGGGGACGGAGCTGCTTTTCCTTGGTGAGCCAATCCAATGCTGCCTAAGGCGTATCAAAGAAGTTTGTTTTCCCTTCACAAATCACTATCATCCGTGCCGGGAGAAGAAGCATATAGCAGTGGTTGAGGGCAGTCAGTTTCTGCTTCACCTCTGAATACGATAATCTTTTGGCCTGATCCTCTCTAGTATAGTCTGGGAATATCAGTATTTTAGAGCCATTGCATTGCAAGTCTGGGAGGCGCATCTTGCAGGATCGAATGCTTGTCCCGGAAATTAATAATGCAGGCAATCATAGGTCTATATAGGGCCTCGGGAGGGCAAGCATCAGAGCCCTTTGCGCCCGCTCCACCATAAAGCAAGTAGATAATTTATCTGCTGGTATCTATGTCCTAATCCATCTTTCCTAAAACTCAGTGGAGTGCGTCATCTCCAACCCCGTCGGAAAGTAAAAAAATTGAAGGCTATTGTGCTGTGATCTTTTTTTAGCATCTTCAGCAATTACTGGCCAGTCCCTCCTGAACAAGCGCTGTCCCTACCTGATAAGGTGCACAATTTTAGGGTTATTTTTTATGATAAATTCTTTCTGGAAAACATGTAGACAATGTAGTAGGAACATGTTTTGCACTTCTACGTGGTCTTAGGAAGGTCTTCCCATTGCTGCCATCCCAAGTCAAATCACTTTTTAGTGGGATGCATTATTATGAGCAGGTTGGATCATTTCAATGCACTGCTTCTTGGAGCACCAGAGTATAACATCAACAGACTATATAGAGTTCAAGCTGTCACTGCTAATTTAACATTAATCAGATCTCGTAGAGTGTTGACATCTGAGGCAATGAATGAACTACATTGGTTTTCTCTGAAACAGAGGATCGCCTTTAAGGCTCTGCAGGGCTCCAGTCTTGTACCCCTGCAAAGGAGCCTAGTGAGATTTACTCAGGGTGATGTCTACGTTCCGTGTCACCTAACTTCCTCTGTGTTACATTACCTCCTCGGCCATCTTCCCCTCCCATTCCTGAGCGGAGCTCAATGTTAAGGAATGGAATGGGAAGACCAGGATTCGGAGTGATGAAGATTACCGGTCATTAACTAGGCATTACCCTTGCCCATATTCCTGTCCCTTCCTTACCAATGACCTCCGCTCAGGAATGGAATGGGAAGACAAGGACTCAGTGTAATGAAGATTACCAGTGAGTAACCGGGCAAGATTTGGCAAGACCAGACAACGCGGGCAAGACATTACAGTTAAGACAGCTCAACTTTGGAACACTCTACCAGCTGCTCTTAGATTCTATACAGACCTACTGTGTTTTAGAAAGGCTTTGAAGACCTGGCTCTTCCCTAAGTAATCTACTGGCTGTCTTGATCTTACTCTCACTGCTAGTCTGTCTTGATGAATGCTTGCAGAACCAGGATACCTGTAAGGTTACCATTGTGCTATATAAATGCAATAAATAAATATAATAAATGCTGCTCTTTTGTGTAGTTCAGCCATTTGTTACATGAGGAAGGACACCTTGGCTTCAAGTTCAGTTATCTCATCCTCTGCGGTTGAAAGTCATCCTTAACCCTCAGTAATTTTGCAAGTCACATTGCATAAGTCCTGACGCAAAAGCGCTACATCCATGCGGACCTCATCAATCTTGTTCTCCACCACTGTCTAAGATGCCTGGATAGCCTGAAGAATTTTAGAAATATCATCAGCAGCAGTGGGCAAATCATTCTCTGAAGTCTCTCCTGGCGGGGGAGGAGCATATTTCTCAATACAAGTTTGGAATGATTGAGGAGGGGCTTTATACTTCCCCATCACTGCTAGTTACAGGACCACAGAAGATCAACAATCCAGGCTCCAAGCCTGCTTGTCACAACAAGGGTGACTGCACATGCATCTGGGGACCCGCCAGAGGGAGAAGGAGTATCTGAACAGTTTGATGGTAGGGAAAGATTAGGGCCGCAAACCAATATGGATCATAGAAAGGTCATCCCTGACGAGTTACTTCATGTAGCTCATCAAACCACAGGATTCTTTCCATGGTGGAACTTGTAGTATCACCAGTTCAGTCATTCCCATCATCCCAGGGGGCAAACAGGCAGGGCACATAGGAAGCAAACATGAGAGGTCCGGGTGAGTGCTCCACTGCGCAGAGGAGACCATCCACAGCCCACAGTCAGTAGTAAGGGGGGGAGAGCAGCCACAATCCAGGACCCAATTTAAGTCTACTCTAGAAGCGGCACACTGTTTTGTGGCCTTCCCTGGGAGCTTAATATACCACATGAGGGATTTAGAGGGACCATCACGCAACAGCACTTGTGTCTTAATTAATGTGCTGGCCTCCAACACAGATGCAGCAGTCACGGTTCCCCAAGTGAGGACGCACCCCACAGGGTCGCCGCATAAGTAAACAGCAGTCCGATCACTCCCTCCTGCCCCATCATCCATGAACAGCACATTCAACAGTAGCTCAGTTAGGGTCGCTTGCCAAGATCACTGTATAGACCAGCCACCCGCTGGCTCCCCAATGATTGGCCCACAGGATCTCCACATTGCAGATGGCCCCTGGCAGGTAGAACATTAGAGAACGAACCTCCGCTAAATGCAGGCGAGGTATAGTTGATGCGAGCACCGCACCATGTGCGAGTCGCGCAAGGTGTGTCTTCAAGCTCCCCACTGGACCCAAATTCCGATGACATCCATTCCCTCACCAATCAATGGCCGGGACACAGTCAAAGCCGGAACGGTGTCAGCACTTGGCTATTCACCATGTTGGATGGCTCACCAGGGCCATCACAGAAGAGCCTCCGAATTCCTCACTCTGTGCTTCGGAGTAGATCCCAGATGATGCCAAAGGATGCGATAGTCAGCAGTCGCAGAGAGGGGCCAAATTAGTTTGGGTTTCCCTGACCGATGACAGCAGATCACGGAGGGATCGCGAGTACTCTTAGAGTGCGACCACCACCTTGACGCCCCAGGCCATTCGCCAAGGAAACACAATATTATTCTGTGGGAGAGGTAGGTCTTGCAGTAGTGAAAAACAAAGTTAGGAGTTTTTCACTACCACGATGTGTAAAATTTAGAAGTACATGTCCACCTTTTTTAATACACTGCACCCTGCCCACTGGTGTGATTAGGGCCTACCCTAGGGGTGACATATGTATTAAAAAGGAAGGTTTAGGGCTGCCAAAAAGTATATTTTGCCAGGTCGAACTGGCAGTTTAAAGCTGCACACACAGGCTGTAATGGCAGGCCTGAGACATGTTTAAATGGCTACTTAAGTGGGTGGAACATTAAGTGCTGCAGGACCACCAATAGCATTTAATTTACAGGCCCTAGTTACATGTAGTACCAATTTATTAAGGGCTTACAAGTAAATTACATGTGCCAATTGTGTATAAGCCAATTTTATCATGTTTAAAGGAGAGAGCACAAGCACTTTAGCTCTGGTTAGCAGTGTTAAAGTTCACAGGAGTGCTTATAGCCAAAATAATGTTTTCAGAAAACAGGAGGGTGAAGGTAAAAAGGTTTTGGAGTGACACTGAAGAAAGGGCCAAGTTCAACAGGCATAATGTGACTGATATAGGGTCGGGTGGAAAAGGAAATATTCTGATGGGTTGACAGTGCATGAAATCTGAATGATAATCCTTTGGTTCAATTTCCTCATCCTTGGTATATCTGCTTTGGACGAAATTACACTTGTGTATCACCCTCCAGACATAACACTCGCTTCTGAAACAGCGGGATTTAAAACTTCCACCAAACTCTGTTTTCAAGTCCCAAATGACCCTCACAGTCTGATTTAGATCTTAGTGGACGGGTTACTTCGTCACAACAGTGACGGATATCCCATCGGCCGAAATATAAATCCCATTATTTTCTATGGGATATATATTTCGGCGGACGGGATATCCATCACCGCTGTGACGGAGTAACCCATCTGCCAAGATCTAAATTAGGCTGTTAGAAATGGTGTTTCTAGATGGCAGAGGTAGGTACCTTTGTCCAAATAGGGACCCTTGCTTCTAGTCTGGGTAAGGCGGATACACACTTTAGA
Source organism: Lissotriton helveticus (assembly GCF_964261635.1). Lineage (NCBI taxonomy): Eukaryota > Metazoa > Chordata > Amphibia > Caudata > Salamandridae > Lissotriton > Lissotriton helveticus. Next base: position 277,172,904 of record NC_136068.1, read on the forward strand.
TAACCCCTGCTCACCCCCCCTAGGGAGCTTGGCACAAGCAGACAGACATCCTAAAGGCAATGTGAAAAGTATTTGTACTCAAACTACACAGTAATGCAGTGATAACACCACAAATGGACACCACACCAATTTAGAAATATAAAGTATCTTTATCTAAACTCAATAAGACTAAAACGACAAAAATCCAGCATACATGTAATAAGAATATGACTTTAAAAGGGTTTCAAACAACATGGTCCATAGAAAATCATGGATGCGTGATTTCTCACAAAGTACCCGTAGATGTGACATTATTCACAAGGCCAAAAAGCTGCAGAGATGGGAAGCGTTGAAAACAAAGAGATGCATCAAATCCTGAGGCCTTGGGGAGGCGATGCGACAGTTCTACTGCATGCAGGAGAAGTGATGCAATAGTTTTGCTGCATGCAGGAGAAGTGATGCGTCGAATCTGGTCTGTAAGAAGGAAGTGATGCGTTGACTTCAAGTCCGCATCACTTCCGCGGTAATGCGTCTGGAAAACTTTTTGCACAAGTACGATGCGTGGAAATGCGGGATGGGTCAGTGATCGATGTGGCGGTGTTAAGCAACGCTGTGTCGGTTTCCTCAGCCGCGATCCCTCAATGCCTCGGTTCTTGCAGCCGTGACAGGTTCTGCGTCGGTTCAGCAGCGAAGCGGCAATGCGTGAAGATGCACGGGAGAAAGGCCCTATTCAGGTGCAAGGAAAACTCCTCCCTCTACTCTAAATTTAGCCAACGTCTATTCAGCTCAGCTCTGAGTCATCCAGGAAGGGCCAGCCACACACCTCAACCCCGCCCCCAGTGGCTGTCTACAGTGAATGTACATACCCAGCCCCTGTCACTCCAAAACCAGACAGTCAATACCCAAACAGCCAGAGGCACACAGAATGGTAAACCAAGATAATGCCTACTTTCTAAAAGTATCATTTTCAAACACACAATTTAAAAAACATCTTTACTAAAAGTTGTGTTAATTAACTTCTGAGTTCAGAGCCAAAACTTTGTTTCTCAACCTTATCCCAATGGGAAGTTATGCTTGTAAGATGTTACAAAGTATTTCCCATTCTATCCTATGGGACAGATAGCCTTTCAGTAGTCAAAAATGAAATTGGCAATATTTCACTATCAGGACATGTTACACACACCAGTACATCTCCCACCTTTCAAATACACTACACCCCGCTCATGGGGGTGCCTTGGGCCTACCATAGGGGTGCCTTACATGTAAGAGAAGGGAAGGTTAGGGCCTGGGAAGTGGGTGCAGTTAACAATCTACACACAGACACTGAGATGCCTTTTCAGGGCTAATCATATTGGTGGCACAATCAGTTCTGCAGGCCCGCTAGTAGCATTGGATTTACAGGCCCTGGCACACTCAGTGCACTATACCAGGGCTTAACAGTAAATCAAATATGCCAATCAGGGAGAACCAATTGTAATAATAATTTACACAGGGAGCCCTTGCACTTTGACACTGATCAGCAGTGAAAAAGTGCCCAAAGCATCTAAGCCAGCAAAAACGAAATCCAGCACAGCATCAAAAATACAGGAGGTAGAGGTAAAACGTCAGGGGAAACCACGCCAAAGATGGAAAGTCTAATACAGGCCCTCACCTTTTTTATGCAGACTTTTGAAGTCTTTCCACCGAGAAACATGGTGGCTAATTCACATAATGCAAACATAGACAGAGGAACAAACTAGTGGTATGTGTGCTCACATCAAAGTAATGTAATTACCATACCCAGCCATCAAGATGGTGGCTTGTACAGAACCTATATGATTTTTTAAAGCTGGGTTTGCTGCATTTTCTTGTACCTTTATACCAACTCCGTGAGGTGTTAGCTGGCACCACAATCACAGATCGTGATATGTACCTGACCTATTCAACTTTCTGCACACTGTCTACTGCTACTCAGTAGAACAAATGGATGAGAAAAGAAATGGAGCAGAAGTTTATTACCCGCAGAGCGCATGTAAACTTTTAAAGGCGAAGATACCACCTTCTCAGATGGAGCTGAGAGATGCCAATTTTGAAAAAGGTGTTTTGACTCCGAGTACATCTCATGCTCCCAAATTGTTCCAAAGACTGACGTTCCCAAGCATGGCAAGCTGAACTGGGTCATGTCTAAAACCATAGCCAGACTTGCACCCTGCACACAACAGGGTATGTTAAAAAATATTTGCCAGGCAACTGCCCTGACAATAGAAGACTTACAAATCCGTGTCACGTAGACTGTCCTCAGGATCGGTTTGATGTTTAGTATGGTCCACCTCTAGATCTAACCAATGCCTGGATAGCCGTGATGGCACAGGACATCGGAAGGATCAAGCGGGGGAAAGAAAGGGAGTTGGGTAAGGAAAGGAAGGGGACAGCAGGGAGGGAGATCTGAAAAACACAAAGAAACGTACAAAGATAAATACACTATAGCTCTTTCTCTACAATTAGCAAATTCCTTACACATTTGATATGAACCCTCCTTGCTCTAAATACCTGTAAAGCAAAATACGAATTCTGGGTATAGGCAGTAGTGCTTGTCAGTGCAGAGGATCGTATTGGAGTATCACTGCATGGATACAAAACAAATACAAACATATAGAGATACAATCCACAGGGTACACATGAGATCATGGAGCAAAGCATTGGTGAACAAGAGAACATACCCTTGTCTAGACTCCTTAGCGAATCACAGGGGTAAAGCGTAGCCCTCTACCACTCATGGGGAACCCCTGTTAACATAGGGAGCCAGAGACATAATAGTTAATGCACCATCAATTATACACACACTTCACTGGCCTTCCTTTCATTCCAATAAATGATAATAAGGAGATAGGCTAATGATTGGCCCCCTAGTATATAAATACAAGTGGTACTAGCTGCTCCTGATCCTTAGTATAATGCTTCTTATACTGGATATAGTAGTTACTAGTCATGTAGAACATCAAACTGTGGCCAATGTAGCGCTCTTGTGCAACTCTGCTCCAGTTAGCATATCCGTGGAGAAGAGGCAGGAAATAGTATTTATCAAATGACACAAAATGATTGGGGAACCGTGGATCTCAAACCATCCACTCCCCAGACGGCCGACAATACCGACTGCCCAAAACAAAGGAAACGACCAACTCATCCGCGCCCGGCGACCTTGCCGACATGCAGGAGAAACGACGATCTGCGCCCTCGCTGATAAATAAAGACTGGTGCAGGGCACCTTACCGCCACCACAGGAAGATCGGATTCACGCAGCAGACCTAACGGGAACGGAGAAGGAATCCCCGACGCCGAGCCGGGACATTGCTTCCTCTTTATGCTTCCTCTCGCGATGTCTAGCGTGACTCGCGGAGGATCATGGGAGTAGTAGTTCTGGCTTGTGCGTGATCAGGAGTTGTAGTTCTGGCCAGTGCGCGATCGTGACATTCTGTCACATATAAGCCTATTGCTCTCGCGTCTTTATAATAAATTTGTTTTAAATTCGATTTGAATCATTTTGCTGTGAGTTGTGTAATTCCCTCTTTCAATTTCCTCCGAAGCATTTTCAAATTCATTTATATTAGGGAATGACAACTGAGGGTGAGAGAAACAATCAACATAACCAAGGGCAACCAATGTTGTGGCAATAATTTAGCCTGATACCATTGGCTTAGACAGGATCCTGACATCGCCTTGATTTGGGAAATGGTTGATTTGGCAATCCTCGCTCAGCTTTTCTATGAAAGATTTTAACAATGAGCCTCATTAGAAATTAGCTATAGAATGGGTATTTCCATATCCGGCCTGCCTACCACTTCCTCAATACGGTTCCAGTTTCTTTCTCAGCAAACGATACCCAGGAGAACTATAAGGGCTTTTTAATGTCCAGATGTCTCCTTTTTCTTTCAAGGTACCTCAAAGTCCCTTGGTCACACCTACATCCTTTTTATTATTATGCATTTAAAACAGTAAGCACAGATAATCAGATACCAAAATGCTCTCTTCTGAGTGTATATGAATGACTCTAAGATCTATTTGAAGAGTGGATTTGGTAATGAGGTCAAACTTGCATCATGCTTTTTTATATTGACGAGCATGTTAATGCAAAAGAGCAATATATCTGTAAAACTAATCATGATCCAACTCCACCACAGTTTCAATCTTTCAGCAGATCCAACTGAACCTCTGCTCATGTTTGAAATATCGTGCATTCTTTTTTCAGTCATTGCTGTGTTGTGGTCCCTATTTCAAACAGATAGTGACAAAATGGTGGGGTTATCTTTCTAGAACAGTAACCCTTCCATTCCTTCAACGGAGAGCAAAATCCACTTTATCCAAGCCATCATCATTACACATTTAGAGGTATATTCCCTAAGTTTTAAGGCTGAGTTTGTGTCACAAATGTGATGCAAATCAACGTTAAATCTTTTTTTACTAATTTACTTTCCAGCGCTTAACTTGTTTAGCACTGTAAAATCACTAGAAAGTAGCACAAAGCAGAGGATAGCGCTGCTTTGCATTGATTAGCGCCAAGGGGGCGTACCATGGGTGGTACATGGTTGTTTCCGTGCAATCACCCAAGGTTTTTGACCTTAAGCCTAATTTACTTAAAAAGTAGACAATGTTTAGGGTCAGAAAATAACGCCCACTTCAACTAGGTGCTATCACGGACAAATGCTTTAATTTCTCCTTTCTTTTCCGACTTTTCATATGTGCTGCACTGTACAACACACATGCAAGGTTGGAAAAGGTTTAAAGTTAGTCTAAACATAGTATTTTGTAGTGAAGGATAGCCTTCCAGTACAAAACCTATTCTAGACTCACCAATACACCCTTGCACTATGGTGCAAAGGTGTGTCCGTGGCGCACGACAGAACAGTTCTGCGCCGTGCTAGAGAGAGGGGAAGAGAGTGACATGTTTCTGTAAATATGCCGCTATCCTGCTCTCTCCTCATGCAGCTCAGTACTGCAATTGCGGCTGCTGCACAGCGCTGCGTGATAATCTCGTAAATCTGGGCCCTAGACTGTTGGAGTGGGGTTTCATGGCTTTAACTATCCAAAACATTAAACTAGCCAAGTCACCTTTTTCATCCAGAGCTTTATAAACATATCTTCACTGCCCTTGTAACATATACAAATATTTTCTACAAAATATGTTGAATGCAATAAGTAGTTTTGTAGGGGCATATTAACATCGGCTTTATCTCCGCTTTTTTGGCTTTAAAAGCCAAAGAAGCGGAGACAAAAATATCGCCCTATCAACAACAGGGTGCTAACATGCGAAATCGCATGTTAGCACCCTTTTTCACTACGCTTCCCTTTGCATCTCTAATGAGATGCAAAGTGGGCGTTCCAGAGCAAAATAATAGGAGAAATGTCGCTTAGCGATATTTCTCCTGTTTTCAAGCGTCACGCTAACCCTGTTAGAGACAAAAAAAGCAACGCTAACTACGGTTAATGCTGCTTTTTTACGTCTGCTAATTTTCAGACTTAGCCATGTAATCCAATGGGAGGTGGATTACATGGCTAAGTCCACCAAGGGCTATCAAGAAGGATATCCCTATCCTTGTAGTTTTATCGCTGCATTACCAGCGATAACCTCCCAAAATGCCGCTATCGCTGGATTTTTTTTATCGCCTAAGCGGTTAGCGTTGTTAATAACGCAATAACCAGGCGATGTTATCCAGCGTTAGCGGGCGTTAACAAAATTAACGCTAAGCGCCCTTAGCGTTCATTTTCCCTGTTCCTTGTTAATATGCCCCTTAGTTGGGTGTCCGGAATGTGTAAATGACAGCTCTGCTAACACCTGTTCAGCTTTCTGTGCTTTCTAGTGTGCCTATCACAAGACTAATGATAGATATGGAAGATGCATTATAAGGGCTTAGGTCCCACTGTGTGCAATGTTAATTAGTCGTACATAATAACATGATAAAACTAGACACTGATGGTAAACTGGCAGGCATTTTGGATTATACAGATTTCCAAGGCACTCTGCTCAACCCAAATGAGCCAGGATCCCACCTGGAGTGTAAAATGAATTCACAATGTCTTAAGTAGTCACATTATCCAGAAATAAATGTACTAGTCAAAAAAGATATATAAAAAGTAAATTTTTATTTAAAGTCCACATTAAGGTGCAAACTATAGATACCTATAAATATTAAAAGTATCTACAGTCAAAGTTGACACGAAGAATCATGTATAAAATGCTCTTTCCTTTATGAGGTCCGTTTATAACTTTACATTAATTGCCTTTTTCATACATGTCTCTTCAATAAATTCACATACTCTCATAGTACCTGAACCAAATACATATTTTTCTAGGCTCAGGAACACAGGTTTGCCTTGGGATTTTACAAAGTTCAAATCGATAAAAGTATCAAAGAGTTAAGTTTATTACTATTGGAAAGCTGCTGTATTCTGACATTTCTGTCCTGATACGTGTACTTCTTCCTGTGTACTTTTGGTCTAATAAGGTGAAGCAGTGTGGCGAGAGATATGCTGGTGGGCTAGACATCTTCCCCCAACAATACCTCCATACCTTGGTTAGAAAAACAGAACAGAAGCCTTTAGATCGTATTACTCAGTCAGTCTATTTTGACCCACGAGTGCCGTATTTAGGTGCAATGCTCTTCTCCATTTATACCAGAGCTAATGTTACGTTGGTGTATTGGGTGCTGCAACGTCCTTGACACTTATTTGACATCCTAGATTCCTATACCCTTAGTGTATTGTATCCTCATACTTTCACACATACCACTCCTATAGCCCTCATACTTAACTTGCTCCTGCTTCCATCTGATTTCTTGTGCTTCCAGCCCATCACAGAGATTCCTGAGGTAATGTGTTTGTTGTCACTCTCCTTTGAGCTCTCACTTCTGGTGGACTCCTCAGATTCTTATACTTGTGTACCTTTGTTGGCTGTCTTGGGCTGCAACTTCAACACTTCAGAATTATTTCCATTACATTACTATACTTGTGGTTTTGCTGCTTAGTACACTTGTCCCACCTACTGCAGACTGTCTCTGTGGTTCAGTCTTGTTTGATTTGCCACCTATTTGTATTTAACCCTGCTGTTCCTGGGCGCACGCCATCAGAATAGAATACCTGTTGGACTTTATTACTTTCCTTGTTTTATTAAAGTTGTAGCAGGTCTTTATTCCAATGTTATGCGTTTCGACAGACAGAGCTCTCTTGATCACACACTGGGTGCTCGTGAAAGGGTGCAATACATAGACGCCATGAATATGCATAGAAAGAGGACTTTACAATTTGTTTTTGTTTCGGTCGCTATCTTTGAATGTGTTTTTTAGGCATTGCAGTCATGTGGTACATTACGTATTAAATTCATACATAAAAACACAATTCTCAAAACTTAGTACGTGCGCACTGTAATGCATCACTATAGTAACATTATTAATTCCTCATGTTACTCGACTGACTGGAAAGTGTACCTGCCCTCATAGTCTGTGAGATGGACCAGATGGTCTCCGTGTCCCTTTCTGCATATGCATGCATTTACGCTAGTGGAGAAGTGTGGCTTAGGGGTTAGAGGCGGCAGACCTGGAGCTTGAATTCGGCCCTGGACCAGGGTTCAATTCCCCGCCTCGGCGGGTCTTGGGCTCACAATTCCACGGACTCGTTAATTCTCGCTCCGGTGCCTTCTCGACTCAGTGCCTTCTCGACTCACGGGTTCACACTCTGCGACTCTGGGCAATAGCTTGCTTAATCTCCACAACGGCCCCTCGCGGTGGGATGCCTGGCTTTCACCTTGTGGATACCCTGCCAGGGTTATCTCACAGGGGAATACCAGGACGGGTTCCCTAAGCAAGCGCGGAGATGCCCCAGGGTAAGTCGTGCGCTATATAAGTTTCATTCATTTCATTTCATGCTATATACTGCCACACACTATGTTGTGCTGAGTGAGCCCCTGCAAGTATGACTGTGCAAATGCATATTGACGAGTGGTGTAATGTACGCGAATAAGTCATGGGTTACTCGCAAATGCATATGTACCAATTTTATCAATACTAGCGCCAAGTGGCATGTCAGGTAGGCTTTCCGGTATGAAATGACGATTCAACTAATATACAATATGTCACTCAATATGCGGCCGCAGCGAACAAATGATGTGAATTAAAGTGAAAAAGTACTAAGTGAAAAGGGTCTCTTATCTATTTCTTCCTTGGTGCTCTCCAAGTGGTGTTGAAGAAAAGGGTAGGTTGTCTGTGATGTGTTCGTGATTTAAAGATGGGCACCTGCTTTCTCTCCTGTGGAAAAATAGAAAAGAGATTATGATTAAAAAAAGAGTACATGGTACCCTAGTACAGAATTATCAAATCTATTATACATTTTTCATACATTTTCAAATAGCATTTACATATACATCATGGGAAGAAAACATGCGTAAAAGTCATTCTTTAATTAAGTGTGTTGCCAACTCCTCATCCTGGTTGTGTCCTTTTGGCTGCTTGGTTTCGAGATCAAGAATCCATTTGGATTCTTTCCTCCTAAGGGCTAGTTCACGGTTCCCTCCCCTGTGGCCCACGTGTACCTGTTCTATGGCAAAGTACCTCAGTAAACTGCAGTTGGAGAGGTGAAATTCAGCAAAGTGACGTGCCACCGGGTATTGGGGGTCCTTGTTTGTGATGGCTCTCAGGTGTTCCATAACTCTCTTCTTTGCCATCAGGGTAGCGCTCCTAACATACCTTTTGTTGCAGGAGCATTCCAAAATGTAGATCACATAGGGTGTGCTACACGTAAAGAACTGGGTTATTTCCTTCTTCTCTTTTATATAGGGAATGCTAAATTCTTTAACCATCCTGCTGTACTTACAGGCTTTGCAGTGGCCACACGGATAAAATCCTTTCAGGTTATGTCTCCTCTGGTCACTGCGTTCAGTTATGTCGCTTTGCATGAGTATGTCTCTACGGCTTCAGCTCTTGCGATACGTGATCTTTGGTCTTTTTTTTATTATATTTTTATTGGTATTTACATATTACAGAATACAATGTGACATATAACACATAACATGTTTCTGGGGCATACACATAAGGCAATGCGGCTTGCGGTGATGGCTGTGTTCGATTGTGTTTGGCTGATTGGTCTTACAGTCCTCGCTTGTCTGCCCCACAGTCTTGCGCACATATAACATTGAACATGTAAGTTGTTGCGGATGGTTGCGTGTCTAGTTGTTTAGTTGATACATAAAACGCTATATAGAACATAGAGTTGATGGGCAGTTGTTTAGTGACAGATCATCGGGCCCACGTGGAATTGTGTTTGCTTGATTTGGGATTTTTTTGTTCTTTATGGGGGTTTGTATGGATTTAGGAATATGTCTAGTTTTGACCACATCCCTCTGTTGGGGTTCCTCCATGGTGTGTGTCTGAGTGCAGTGTTGTCCGCCCCTCTGAGAAATGTCACCCAGTTCAGCCACCCCTTGAATGGGGATTTGGTGGTATCCTTCAATTTGGCTAGTACTGTTTTGACTGCTGTCGTCAGGAGGAAGTCCAGGAGATTTCTGTCCTGTTGTGTGGTTACGTCAGTTGTGATGTGAGCTGTGGTAGTTGTGACAAATGTTTGATCTAGAGTACAGCCTAAGATTTTGTTGGTGAAGTTGAACACCACATTTTTGACAACATCATTCAACTTGTGGGAACACACCATTGACTCATATTATTTGGTGCTTAATGTAATATTGTAACATATTGCTTTTCATGTGCTATGCCATTAACACCTGTAGTTGCTAATAGTATAACACGTCCTTAAATCACACCCTTACACTTCCGTGTGGACTCCATATATAAATATACTATGAATTACTTGTGCCTTCCTTGGACTCTAAATACCTCCATGTTTGGTGGACATGAAGGATTAGTGTACTTCTTTGCACCATATTCTCTTCTAAATAGTCATAGAACCTTAGTTTTTGGTACTGTTCTTCTTCCACTAAACTACAGCCTCTCTTCTTAGTTTACATCCTTTGCACTTCTGCTGGTACTTTCATTGAATAATCCCTCAATTGTCTGCTGCTTTCCAAGACCATTGTCTTATCTTTATAGGTAGATTCAATAGATGAGTATACACATAAGCGTTTCATTTCATTATGTTCCACTCTTATAGCTCCAGCTTGGTCTCCTCAAGCTGTAATGTTACCACAAAGCTGTCTCTTAGCAACCAATACGGCGGAGAACAATACAACAAGGCCAGATTACTCAAACACATTCTAGCCAAACTGTCATGCAGTAGCATTGCACAACTGCTTCAATCTCAGTTGTGCCAGAACCTCATACCTGGCACTCTCTTCACAAGCAGAACTATTCATCTTACTTGATCAATCATTCCATTATGGATTAGTCCCATTTGAACTTTTCAAAAAAGATTTGCAGAACTACCCTAACATTCCCAGAACACTACTTCCCCTTCCTCGAGATTTCTTGTCTTTCTCTCTTGAGAGGTGCAACATCACTCAACACTTCCAGAATTCTTCTTTTAGGGCAGTAGATTTCACCATTGCATTACAGCATTTCTAATGTGCTTGCTACTCCTATGTGGAGCGCTGGGATGCTTGCCTACATGAGTAGCACACTACACCATGTATGGTGTGTGATTGGAAGGATGTTCCTGAAGACATATATTAGATTGATGAAACCTGCCTCATACCCTTCCTTTTCACTTTACTCTACCCATTCAGTCTATGAACCTAACCAGATCCCATTTGCTTTTCCTAGACTCTCCTTCCCACTGTAATCCTTCCTACTCTTCTACCATCTCAGACAAATCACTTGTATCCAATACTGACTAAACTACCCACTAGGTGCTGTTCAGCTTTCCAATGTCCCCTCTTCACTTGCATAATCCCTAGAGTACCCCAGTCTCAAACTTTTTCCCATTATCAACCCCCTTCTCCCCGAAGCCCATTTCACACTCTGTCCTTTCCTCTTGGACAACTACCTCCACTCTTCCTTCCATTCTTGGGATGCTTATGTTCCGGAGCTGGTGTGGCACTTCAGGCTGGACTGTTCCTACAGGGTCAAGACAGATTTGCTTTGATTTAATTCAAGCATTCCATCCATCACTGTTTTTGTATACCTCAGTCCAGTGCCCAAGGTGGTATGGGTGTGCCCAGACATGGGTCCCATGCACACTGTGCCAAGGTACCTAAGCTATAACCAACTGATGAGCCCTAGTAAGAGCGAAACTGGTCTTGGGTTGCTTGTGTACAGGTTCAAGGAGAACCTGACCTGATAGTTTGGGCTCCACTGTTCCTAATGGAGCATAGTCAAGGCTGATTTGCCTATTCTGGGCCCAAACTAAGGTGGCATGGTGTGCAATATAATGACGGATTGGGATGTGCCCCTGTGTAATTATCAGTGGCTGAGATTAATTTAAGCATTTCATCTGTCACTTTTTTATATACTTCTGTGCGACACCGTAAGTGAGACTGAAATGCCCAGATATGGATCCCATGCACACTCTTCCTCTAGAACAGTGATACTCAAAGTATGACTCAGGGCTACTTGCGACCCTCTTGACCTTTACATGCGGCCCCCCTGGTGAACAGCAGCACAAGCTGCTATTTAGTTGCGAGGCGCTAATATTCAGAAAAAAATGTTAAATAGACGAGCAAGTATTTATTAACCTGCAAATAAATGCTTAACCATTTATTTAACATTTGTTTAGAGCTCTTTACACATTCCCTGATCCACCCAGATCCCCTACCACCACTCTGCCAGCATCAGTGCGACCCTCGGTCACATCAGGGACCGTACTTTGCGGCCCCTGGGCAAATGTTTGTGAGTACCCCTGCTCTTGAACCAAGCTATACCCGACTGATGTCTTGGGTTGCTTGTGTTCCGGTTCAGGGAGGACCTGGCCTGGCAGCTCACACTTGATTGTTCCTATTGGAACAGGGTCAAGACTGATTGTAATATATGACTGGGTCCAAACTGAAGTGGCATGGTGTGCAAAATAACGATGAATGGGTTGCGGCCAAGAGTAATCACCAGTGGCTGAGATTAATTCAAGCATTTCATTCATCTCTTTTTTGCATACTTCAGTGCTTTACTCTAACTACGCATTAACCACTCACTCTCTCTCTTTAAGATGCAAATAATTCTAGCCAATTTCCTGATCCTCCCAACTTCCTGATCCTCCTCCCTCACACACTCTTCTAAGAAGCAGAAGTGTAGCTTTTTTGCAATTTAGTTTTTATTTGTTACGGAACTCCTATGGAGGTCCACAAAAGTACACCAGTACAGTAAAAGAACATACTTTAAATATATATATATATATATTTTTAAATACACCAATAGATAAAAACAGAGAAATGAAAGAAAAACATACTTTGTAACAGATACAAAATTCTACACTTGCCAACCAGCAAACATTACACATACCAACTAAACTCTTTAAAAATGTTCCTAATAAATGGCCAGAAATGTTTTAAAACATTTAAATATTCTATGGTCGGGACAAGACAAAAGATCGAGCCTCCTGAACAGAATGAATATTAAATTTGATAAATGAGGGTCTTAAAATCATGCGCCTTGCCCTTAGAAGTTCGGGACACACAAATAGCACGGTATTAAGATCCTGTATTTAAGAACAGCAGTGTAGCTCAGATTACCCTGCCTCACTGCACAATACCAAATTCTATATGCCACCTCTCCCCAAGACACCCCATTGCTTTATCTCACCACATCAACTCACTCTTGTAAGAAACCTGACCTTTCTAAGGTGTCCCCTTTCCGTTCCCTAACTTCCAGAATATAAACACAGGTATGCAGACTGCCATCCTTTCTGCCAGAGCAAGCCTTCAAAATAGCAATGAAATAAAACCATCATGCTAGCTCACTGTCTGCCCTAGGAGAGAAGTGCCAGGTCTGTCACCTTCTATCCTGAACACCAGCACAAGCATGCCAGTTGGTGCCCCGCCCAACATGGCAATACATCAAGGTATCCTGAAATTAAATTAACATTCCAGCAAACCAACTATCACCATACTTGGAAGTAGAAGTCTGCTACCAGCCTTCCAGGACACTGACACAAGTATGCGAGCTGACATCCCATTCTTTCAGAGCAGAGCACCAAAATAGCTGCAAAACACAACCATCATGGCAGAATATTTTTACCAGGACTGCGACCACAAAGACAAATGTGTTATAAAAACGGGACTACTCGATGTACACCATTAACACACACTGTTGCAAGCAACCACTGCTTGGCATAATCTGACCTATGCTATCCTAATACAAATAAACAAAAATGTATGCTCATAAATGAAGATCAATATTAAACAAGCATTGGCAAAACCATTAGTTCCTAGTATTCAAATGAGGAATATGCCATAGCCTGCTTATTTGTCCATAGTTTGTGGCTCACAGCATTCTAAGATACCTGTGGTGAGTGAGCATGGGTGTGCATGTATGGGCAGCCACCTTACAATGATTGTTTTTTAAAGTACAAAATACATAATTCCTAGATGGAGGGTGGTGTGTTTGTGCATATGCTCATGAGTACTTGTATGCAGTGGCTATCATATAATAATTTCTGTTTATGCTTCAGTCTTAAATTACCATAACAAAATGGCAAATAGACATTTTGGAATGGTAAATTAAGAAAAGAAAATATGAGTGAGGATGATGAGGAAAACGACACATTAACGGTCCGGAAGTAGTATATGGTTGTTGGGCAATTCAGATATAATTAATAAACAAATGAATAAAAATAAAGCATGGCCAGAAAGGCGGACAGAAGTGAGGTCCAAGTGGCTAGGTAGCAGTGTACAGCTGATGGGCCTTCACAGAAGCAATTAAAAAAAAAATTATGCACTGAGGGATGGAGGAGTAACAGAAAATTCGGGAGGTCAGAAGGAACGCCATGTTAATGGGAAGAGAATGTGGAAAGCCATGTGTTCTCATGTAGGCAAAATAAATAATAGGTCCCTGGTGTCAGCAGTGGAAGGATACAAACCATCTTGCCAAAAGAGTGGTTAACAAAAGCTATGCTCAGTGGAGGGACAAAAAGAAGAATAAAGAGGAAATCTATTAAGTAAAGAGCATCGGACGAGATAAACAATAAAGCCATCCAAACATGAGAAACGGGGCAGCTGACCCAGAGCTCGCTCCATGTTACTGTATTGTAGGCAATAGGTTTTCAGCAATGCTAAAACTGTCCGAAAGGAAGACCTAAAAACATGGATTACATAAACCACCTAACCACTGTCACTCATCTAGACTGGCTAATAAATTAAATGAAACCTGGAAGGCCTATGCACCCAGCAGTATCACTAGTATCTAAAATCTTTATTAAAAACCATCCACATAAAAGGGCTGGCAGAATTGCAGTCCTGTATAAAAAATGTCTGGATAACTTTCACCCTCATAACGCAGCACCTGAATGTGGAGCTCTACTAGTCAAACGCTAGCCTTACCCAATGACACCATCTTCTTACTGATAACTGGCTGTCACTTCCCATCCCTGTTTTGGGCCAAGTTTGAACACCAGACACACAAAACTCAGGAAAACACTAATGAGAAAAGGGGTCGGCCCCGCCCGCCTCCTATGAATGTAAGGCCTGTGCCCTATGAATACGCATGTAATAATATGATCAGACTAAATTATGGCTTCCATGCTCTGATTCATCACCTGGTTGCACAAGCACGTCATAAAACACAATATAAATAAAGAAACACATGTGACGAACCAGAAGACACGTGGGAGGATGCAACCCGCCCTAAAGTAAGTATGTCTTTTACTGGGTGCTTCACTATTACAATTGACAAATTCTTGATGTGATGAATCACGTGCCGGATACAATATCTACAATACATGACATAAAGACAGGGGAATGTGATTGAATTATTTGATTGGAATAATCCATCTATTTATGAATTTTAAGGGTGTGCGAGTAGTGTCTGGAATACAGTTTTTCTTGGTACCAACTTTCTTTGCCTAAATACATACCCATTGGAACAGGCTGTTTATCTAGTTTCCATTTACGGTGTTTACCTGTGGTTCCATCTAAGCATAGATCACATTACAGCATAATATATAGTTTGGAACTGAAGTCGGAGCGAATATATTTACTTAAGTGTGACTGGCAGAATACTCTTAACTTCTCCCAGTCATGATTGGATAAGCTCTTTCAAGCCCTTAGCGATTTGGAATGGGCAAAAAGTTACAAAAACACTACACAAAAACACTACTAAATTAGAAAGAAAATCGACTAATGGACCACACCTTAAAATATTTAGATCACTGCCACAAATTGAAGAATTATTTGACTAAAATAAATCTCTCATAAAAAGCAACACATACAACTTTTTCTTTACGAGTTTTTGGAGCAATTAATGCATTTCAGTACATTTTGCCTCCCAGACAGTTTATTGCCATCGGTAGGGCGAAAACCTCTTGTGGACCACACCAAAAACTTACAGTGGCCATAGACCACGTCCATTGCTTATCGTTTGTTGGCTTTATTGTCACGCTCATTTGATTGATTCAATAGCCTACCTTCCTTTTCTTGTGTTTGTTCGTACAGCATGTCCTCTTTACCATGATTGGCTTACTTGTGGCCTTCTACTTCTCAATTTTAGGGAACTGCTTTTTTCTTTTTTGCTAGGCACATTCAATCAATCAATCAATAAATGTGTATAGCGCGCTACTCACCCGGAGGGTCTCAAGGCGCTTGGGGGGGGGGGGGGGGCGCTACTGCTCGAATAGCCAGGTCTTGAGTTGCTTCCTGAAGGAGAGGTGATCTTGGGTAAGACGAAGGTGGATGGGGAGGGAATTCCAGGTCTTGGCTGCCAGGTAGGAGAAGGATCTCCCTCCCATGGTGGCTCTTCGGATGCGTGGAACAGCGGCGAGGGCGTGGCTGGTCGATCGTAGTTGGCGGGTTGAAGTGTAGAAGGTCAGGCGGTTGTTGAGGTACCTGGGGCCTAGGTCGTGGAGGGCTTTGTGTGCGTGGGTGAGGAGGCGGAACGTGATTCTTTTGCTGACGGGGAGCCAGTGCAGGTCTTTCAGGTGTCCGGAGATGTGGCTGTGGCGGGGGATGTCCAGGATGAGTCGTGCGGAGGCGTTCTGGATGCGTTGGAGTCTTTTCTGCAGTTTGGCTGTGGTTCCGGTGTCGAGGGTGTTTCCGTAACCCAGTCGGCTGGTGACATTATACGTGACATTATACGTGCCTTTTCTATTGCTTGCTCTCGTGGGCTTCTTACCCACCTTCAAATAACTGCCCACCCTTGTTGCTTTCCTTTCACTGCCCCCCAGTATCTTCTGTCCCCTTCGTGGTCCTCCTACTACATTAATCTAACTTTTTTTTCTATAGCCTGGCAGCTTCAATTTGCTGCTGGGCTCTAACGAGTGCTTTTGTGTGACTCAAATGCTCCCTTGCCCCCTGCCCACACTAATTTGCTACACCCCACCACCGCACCTCTGCTCCTCCACCCCCTCATAGGTATTTTTTTTCATCTTTTTGGAGATTCAGGCAACTGCCATTTACTGACGGGCGCTATGCTAAACGAAAAGATCTTCCACACACTTTTTGTTTAACAATCTATTTTGTGCCAGTCATGTTGGTCAATAAAAAAAAATAAAAAAAATGGCCCTATCCTCAGTTGCATGCATGGTTGGCGATGCATGCTCCCACCTACAAAATTACGGGACAGGCAACAGCAGCTGTGTCCTCTAGCCTTTCTTGCATTTTCATTTATTTACATTTTTGCCGGTGCTCACTAGCATCAGTAAAAAGCATTGGCATAGCCAAAAGGTTCAGGTTGACATCTTTAGGCTTTAAGAATGTTGGTCTAATTTTGCTTCTCATGTCACATGTTTAAAATAGAAGCACATCTATTTATACACGCCGACATTTTGAATAGGGAAGTAGGAGATTTAAGAGAAAAAAAATAGTTTCCCCATTCCTTCTATGGAAGCAGAGGCAATTTTTGGCAGGAGACAGCTAAAATAAAGCCATTTTTTTCTTTAAAAACCTGGAGAATCCCGCCTGACTCGGGTAAATTAGCATGTATGTACAATCTCCACAGAAATCGTGTACATTTTTGGATCCAAGATGAAAGTTTGATTACGTTGTTATTTTGCTATAGTACTACTATATATGCTAAACGAGCAGCCACGCGTACTTTTTTGTTGTTGCAGTTTATATAGCCTGAACTCGACCCGAAGATATTCGAGCGCCTTACATGAGCACCATTTACATTACACAAGGACACATTTTTTTGTAGGAATGGGGGAGATTAAGTAATTAGCCCAGAATCACAGGACGTTGACCTGAGGTCGAGACTCGAACCATGTTACTTAGTTCCAAATTCGGCAGCTCTGGTGGATACGCCGCATACTCTCCCTCCTTTATTGGCCCCATGTGGCTTCCATCAGTAGTTAATGTAAATCGATCCGTAGTCAAACATAGGGCCTCGCAGACTACAAGAGAGATGAGCCGGTTTTTCCAGACAAATGTCTCGCCTCAGTGTACCCATGTGTGATATCCTGTCTGTCTCAACAAATCCAAAAGTGACCCCTCCCTCTTTTGCATTCAAAGAGCCCAGGCTTGTGCTTTATTAGGAAAGGGGTCGATGCCACGTTGATGCAAAGTGCGCGCTCGTTCCACTTCGTTGATATGCATGGCGTCCCTTTGTAGTGCAAATGTTTTAGCTTCTGCGTGTACATATCTGCCTGCATCATGGCGCCTGCATCTGCGAAAAGCATTTGCCAGAATTGCCAGAATGCTCTTCAATCTCTCCCACTTTATGGGGTATGAACTGTCCCTTAAGTGCTTCTGCGTTACGTACTGTTTTATGGGTGCCTGGAAAACACGACTCCTCCTTTGAATGTGTGTTACAGATGCTTGTCTGTCTTGTCGTGTTTCTTGTGTGTGAAGAGACAAAGCAGGGCCTCACATGATTGATGGCCACACGAGCTGCAGAAGGAAATGATTCACCACAAGCCTGTAACTGAAGAATTTCCAACAGCTGATTAGAAGCCACTTGCGAAGGCGATTCCGTTTCACCTGCATATATTTCGAAAGCTACTCTCTGCGGTGAGGGAATGTGTTATATGGAGCACGGAAAAAGTACACTTGTGTAGAGCTTTAAAAGTTTTAATTTAAGACGACCCGTATATTGTACGCCCCAGGTCTGACAATGCACGCGTATCTCACTGTAAAACAAACAGCATCGACAAAAGACAAGCGAAAACAGGAAGAAGCAAGTTACAAGTTAACTGGAAGGTAAGGCCCCTAGGGAAACAGACTCTGGTCTCGGGGGTGACCCGGGGTTAGCGAATCACCCGACAGCCCCTGGAAGAGCTTATATGGTGTATGCATGACAATAAAAAACTGGGGGGCATATTACCAAGCTATAGCGATAATTATCGCTAAGCTTGGTTAGCGGGTATAATAATATCGCCGCGCTCCGACAATTTTTACCGCTGAGATACCTTGATATTATCAAGGTTTATCTCAAAAGCGGTAAAAATCGCGGGAAATGCATAAATATCGCTGTAAAATCAGCGATATTCATGCATTATCGTGACAATGCTCTTAGCCATGTTATTCACCTTCCATTGGATAACATGGCTAAGAACTGCTCTGGGCAGGCATTAGCTTTTGGAGATAATCGCGCTTAGCGCGATTATTTCCAAAAGTTGGTAAAAGGAGATAGCGATGTTAGCGACTGTTTCCAGTTGCTAATATCTTGGCACGCCCACTTTGCATGTCATTAGCGATAATTATCGCTGACATGCAGAGTGGGCCCCTAAATGCCCGCTATCGCTTATTAGCTGTCGCTAACTGGTGTTAGCGACAGCTAGGTAATAGGGCAAACACGCCCTGTGACACGTTTTAAGTTGGGGAATTAATTCATCTTCAATCCAGAGGTCCCCTGGGGGCCAACTAGCCCACCAGGTACCTCCAGTATGTGCCAGAGAGCTGCGTTGCAGAGAAGTGTTCAGAGACCACGCCCCTTTTTACAACACTCTGCAGCACAGCTCCCAGGTTATTAGTGGAGGTACCTGGTGGGCTAGTTGGCCCCCAGGGGACCTCTGGATTGAAGAGGAATTAATTCTCCAACTTAAAACGCACCACAGGGCGTGTTGCACACATATCACCTCAGGCCCCGCTCCCTACCTTCACCACTGTGCAAACGCGCCCCGTGGCACATTTTAAGTTGGGGGATTAAGTCCCCTTGAATCCTGCGGTCCCCTGGCAGCCAACTAGCCCACCAGGTACCTCCAATATGCGCCAAGGAGTTTGCCTGTATCACTTGCTCGATTCCTGCACGTTTCGCCCTTTGTGCCATTCCCATGTCTGGAATATTAGGATTTTCAGATGTTCTATCCAGATTTTGGAGCAATTCCACTGCTTCTAGCTCATTACATGTTAGCTTATCCGTAGCAGTCATCCTTTGTGCCAGAGCCTTGGTCTCTTTCATAGTCGTAATTTGAAGTATTTGTGCAGTTTTAATTTACATATAAAATAGAACAGATCAATCCGTGCTTGAGTAAACTCTAGATGACTCGTAGGACAGAATGTTAGTCCTAATGCCAATACTTTGATTTCATTGTCAGTCAGTTCTTTGGGGATCACATTCACTACTGTGAGATTAGTAGTGTTTACTTCTTTTTGTTGTATTTCTTCTTGAGTGCTCCCCATGCTGGTGCTCTTCCTCTTCCTCTTCCTCTTCCTGCCCCACCCAGATCTCCGTGTTCTTCTGTGGTTTGTTCCGGTGGCTTGTTCTTGCCTCCTCTCAACCAGGATTGTCTTATTACGTGGAACTCGCCCAAAAATGGAGTAGTTGTTCTCACCCCTATTCCTGTACCGCCAGCTCCGATTTTGATGTTTCCACTCTCTGAGTGACTATTTTTGTTGTTCTTTGTGACAATTCTTTACGGGGACCATCAAATTTCCACGCAAACATTAGCACTCTGCCCTGAAGGTAATCGTGCTTGTCGTGCTCGAATTTCTCCTGCTTTCTTTGTTTGATTTTGTTCTCATATTTCAGCAGGCTTGTCTTTATTTGTCCCAATAATTCTTCCACTCTGTTTTTGTCATCCTCCTTGGACAGAGTTTCTTCTAGTTCCTTTATTTCGCTGAGTGCCTTTTCTCGATCGCTCCATGCATACTTAACTAGTATGCCTAGTGTGCCCTGGCAATACTGTGCCGTGTGGTCTGCCCATTCCATCAATAGTCCAGGATCTGGGTTATCATAAGGCAGAACTGTGTATACCCTCAAACCTCTGGGCACCCTGTTCACTTCGATGTAGCTTTGGAGTGAAGTGGTCTCCCACCATTTGCGTGTTTCACGCTCATACAGTCTTTCCAATTTCGACATTATACCATTGAGGCCAGTAATGGACTTAGGATTCATCGGTCCAGTTATATTCTCTGCAGTGCAAGTTTTTTTATTGTTGAACATGCCTTTTGCGGCCTCTCGGCAGGCCGTGACACTGAACATCTTATCTGTTCAGTGAAAGTTTGCTGGAAAATTGTCCCTAAAATAGTCTCTCTCGCCCAGCCGCTTATTAACAATTCTTCAGGTTCCGCCATTAGCGTTCCAAGTCAATAGTCTCTCAGCTGTTTCCTTGCTGTCTCCGATCAAAGCGGATCTGCGCTAAGCTCCTTCGGCGTGTTGCATTTACAAACTGAAAATTCTGTTATGCGGCGGTGCTTTTCCCATATACATTAAAGCTCGAGACTGCACATTGTGCAAAATCACTCACGGGCGGGTGCATGGAAAGTGGCTGTGCAAGACACAATATTTTGTAGCTCTGATCCCCCAATTAGAAGAGAAAACCAGCACTCACGAGAGGTGTTCTTCCGGGTTCTTGTATTCTCAAACAAACAGACGCATTTCGGTGATGCCTTCCTCGGTGTTTGCCGACACACTGGGAGACCGCCATTTTCATTCACATTACAATTAAGTGTCAAAATGAATAAGGGACTCTCATAGCATTACCAATGTAAGCGCCACTTTGTTGTGTGCACTAACGCTCAAGTGTGACTCATTCGTTCATCATCATAGTTTGTCATAGCATTTATACATACTTCCACAAATTTAAACTCATTGGTTGAAAATAGCTACTATATTTTGGCATTCATCAAAATTAGCAATTCCACAAATTCCACATGCGTCTGCATTTCAAATTGCTTATTCATGCAATCTATGTTCCGTATTAGTTCAACATGCATTGCATCAGTTACATTTCCCGATGTGTACAGTTTACTGATTTATTTCGTCCTGCCGTGGATCGGCTGAAGTCCCTTTACTCCTTGTTACGGAGAAGGGAAAGGAACGGAACACGCACGATATTCGTGCATGCGTCATTTTGTACTAGGCAATTGGAAACCTTCTATACAAGAGTTTTCTTTCCTATTGCTGCAACAAACCGACATTTTGATCATTGGTTGTGCTGTACAATTCATCTTGAGTGCTAGTTTTCTCTTCTAATTGGGGGGATCAGTGTTGCAACACAGAGCAAGCTGCAGCGAGGCACAGAATTACCGGATGGTTGGAAGCACAGTTGTGTTCCCCTCTAATGCTTCAGGGCATTTTGTGTTTCAATTTTCTGCACGGCAGCCTGGCCTTGGGAGGGAGAACTATTCCTGAACTAAGTGAAGGCTGAGGAGAAGGACGTACCGATTCCTGTCAGCACTGTTATTCCTTTGCAGAAATTCGGCCTGCCCTGCTTTGCCAATCCTACTCTAAGAAATAAATATGCATTAATTTTTGGACTTTCAACAACGAACTTACTAAAAGAACAATTAACACTTACCTCAAGGAACTACGTTTCCCACAATGCAATGGACATCAAGCGAAGCCAAACCCCTTTGGGTGTGTTAAATAAATAAATGACAGAAACAAAAGAGGTGAGCAATCGTTGTTTGTTTTTCCTGCCCAAGATAAAGGGGCGAAATATGCCTCGAAATGCGTCGGCCTTTGCTAATAAGTAATGGCAACACAGAGCAAGCTGCAGCGAGGCACAGAATTACCGGAAGGTTGGAAGCACAGTTGTGTTCCCCTCTAATGCTTCAGGGCGTTTTGTGTTTCAATTTTCTGCACGTCAGACTGGCCGTGGGAGGGAGAACCATTCCTGAACTAAGTGAAGGCTGCGGAGAAGGACGTACCGATTCCTGTCAGCACTGTGATTCCTTTGCAGAAATTCGGCCTGCCCTGATTTGCCAATCCTACTCAAGGAAATAAATATGCATTAATTTTTGGACTTTCAACAACGAACTTACTAAAAGAACAATTAACACTTACCTCAAGGAACTACGTTTCCCACAATGCAATGGACATCAAACGAAGCCAAACCCCTTTG
Source organism: Lissotriton helveticus (assembly GCF_964261635.1). Taxonomy (NCBI): domain Eukaryota; kingdom Metazoa; phylum Chordata; class Amphibia; order Caudata; family Salamandridae; genus Lissotriton; species Lissotriton helveticus. Next base: position 277,195,221 of record NC_136068.1, read on the forward strand.
GGTGTGTGAAATAAATAAATGACAGAAACAAAAGAGGTGAGCAATCGTTGTTGGTTTTTCCTGCCCAAGATGAAGGGGCGTAATATGCCTCGAAACGCGTCGGCCTTTGCTAATAATTAATGGCAACACAGAGCAAGCTGCAGCGAGGCACAGAATTACCGGATGGTTGGAAGCACAGTTGTGTTCCCCTCTAATGCTTCAGGGCGTTTTGTGTTTCAATTTTCTGCACGGCAGCCTGGCCGTGGGAGGGAGAACCATTCCTGAACTAAGTGAAGGCTGAGGAGAAGGACGTACCGATTCCTGTCAGCACTGTGATTCCTTTGCCGAAATTCGGCCTGCCCTGCGTTGCCAATCCTACTCAAGGAAATAAATATGCATTTATTTTTGGACTTTCAACAACGAACTTACTAAAAGAACAATTAACACTTACCTCAAGGAACTAAGTTTCCCACAATGCAATGGAGTACAAACGAAGCCAAACCCCTTTGGGTGTGTGAAATAAATAAATGACAGAAACAAAAGAGGTGAGCAATCGTTGTTTGTTTTTCCTGCCCAAAATGAAGGGGCGTAATATGCCTCGAAACGCGTCGGCCTTTGCTAATAATTAATGGCAACACAGAGCAAGCTGCAGCGAGGCACAGAATTACCGGATGGTTGGAAGCACAGTTGTGTTCCCCTCTAATGCTTCAGGGCGTTTTGTGTTTCAATTTTCTGCACGGCAGCCTGGCCGTGGGAGGGAGAACCATTCCTGAACTAAGTGAAGGCTGAGGAGAAGGACGTACCGATTCCTGTCAGCACTGTGATTCCTTTGCAGAAATTCGACCTGCCCTGCATTGCCAATCCTACTCAAGGAAATAAATATGCATTAATTTGTAGACTTACAACAACGAACTTACTAAAAGAACAATTAACACTTACCTCAAGGAACTACGTTTCCCACAATGCAATGGACATCAAACGAAGCCAAACTCCTTTTGGTGTGTGAAATAAATAAATGACAGAAACAAAAGAGGTGAGCAATCGTTGTTTGTTTTTCCTGCCCAAGATGAAGGGGCGTAATATGCCTCGAAACGCGTCGGCCTTTGCTAATAATTAATGGCAACACAGAGCAAGCTGCAGCGAGGCACAGAATTACCGGATGGTTGGAAGCACAGTTGTGTTCTCCTCTAATGCTTCAGGGCGTTTTGTGTTTCAATTTTCTGCACGGCAGCCTGGCCGTGGGAGGGAGAACCATTCCTGAACTAAGTGAAGGCTGAGGAGAAGAACGTACCGATTCCTGTCAGCACTGTGCTTCCTTTGCAGAAATTCGGCCTGCCCTGCTTTGCCAATCCTACTCAAGGAAATAAATATGCATTAATATTTGGACTTTCAACAACGAACTTACTAAAAGAACAATTAACACTTACCTTAATGAACAACGTTTCCCACAATGCAATGGACAACAAACGAAGCTAAACCCCTTTGGGTGTGTGAAATAAATAAATGATAGAAACAAAAGAGGTGAGCAATTGTTGTTTGTTTTTCCTGCCCAAGATGAAGGGGCGTAATATGCCTCGAAACGCGTCGGCCTTTGCTAATAATTAATGGCAACACAGAGCAAGGTGCAGCGAGGCACAGAATTACCGGATGGTTGGAAGCACAGTTGTGTTCCCCTCTAATGCTTCAGGGCGTTTTGTGTTTCAATTTTCTGCACGGCAGCCTGGCCGTGGGAGGGAGAACCATTCCTGAACTAAGTGAAGGCTGAGGAGAAGGACGTACCGATTCCTGTCAGCACTGTGATTCCTTTGCAGAAATTCGGCCTGCCCTGCTTTGCCAATCCTACTCAAGGAAATCAATATGCATTAATTTTTGGACTTTCAACAACGAACTTACTAAAAGAACAATTAACACTTACCTCAAGGAACTACGTTTCCCACAATGCAATGGACACCAAACGAAGCCAAAAACCTTTGGATGTGTGAAATAAATAAATGACAGAAACAAAAGAGGTGAGCAATCGTTGTTTGTTGTTCCTGCCCAAGATGAAGGGGCGTAATATGCCTCGAAACGCGTCGGCCTTTGCTAATAATTAATGGCAACGCAGAGCATGCTGCAGCGAGGCACAGAATTACCGGATGGTTGGAACTCAGTTGTGTTCCCCTCTAATGCTTCAGGGCGTTTTGTGTTTCAATTTTCTGCACGGCAGCCTGGCTGTGGGAGGGAGAACCATTCCTGAACTAAGTGAAGGCTGAGGAGAAGGACGTACCGATTCCTGTCAGCACTGTGATTCCTTTGCAGAAATTCAGCCTGCCCTGATTTGCCAATCCTACTCAAGGAAATAAATATGCATTAATTTTTGGACTTTCAACAACGAACTTACTAAAAGAGCAATTAACACTTACCTCAAGGAACTACGTTTCCCACAATGCAATGGACATCAAACGAAGCCAAACCCCTTTGGGTGTGTGAAATAAATAAATGACAGAAACAAAAGAGGTGAGCAAACGTTGTTTGTTTTTCCTGCCCAAGATGAAGGGGCGTAATATGCCTCGAAACGTGTCAGCCTTTGCTAATGATTAATGGCAACACAGAGCAAGCTGCAGCGAGGCACAGAATTACCGGATGGTTGGAAGCACAGTTGTGTTCCCCTCTAATGCTTCAGGGCGTTTTGTGTTTAAATTTTCTGCACGGCAGCCTGGCCGTGGGAGGGAGAACCATTCCTGAACTAAGTGAAGGCTGAGGGGAAGGACGTACCGATTCCTGTCAGCACTGTGATTCCTTTGCAGAAATTCGGCCTGCCCTGCTTTGCCAATCCTACTCAAGGAAATAAATATGCATTAATTTTTGGACTTTCAACAACAAACTTACTAAAAGAACAATTAACACTTACCTCACGAAAATACGTTTCCCACAATGCAATGGACATCAAACGAAGCCAAACCCCTTTGGGTGTGTGAAATAAATAAATGACAGAAACAAAAGAGTTGAGCAATCGTTGTTTGTTTTTCCTGCCCAAGATGAAGGGGCGTAATATGCCTCGAAAAGCGTCGGCCTTTGCTGATAATCAATGGCAACACAGAGCAAGCAGCAGCGAGGCACAGAATTACCGTATGGTTGGAAGCACAGTTGTGTTCCCCTCTAATTCTTCAGGGCGTTTTGTGCTTCAATTTTCTGCACGGCCGCCTGGCCGTGGGAGGGAGAACCATTCCTGAACTAAGTGAAGGCTGAGGAGAAGGACGTCCCGATTCCTGTCAGCACTGTGATTCCTTTGCAGAAATTCGGCCTGCCCTGCTTTGCCAATCCTACTCAAGGAAATAAATATGCATTAATTTTTGGACTTTCAACAACGAACTTACTAAAAGAACGATTAACACTTACCTCAAGGAACTACATTTCCCACAATGCAATGGACATCAAACGAAGCCCAACCCCTTTGGGTGTGTGAAATAAATAAATGACAGAAACAAAAGAGATGAGCAATCGTTGTTTGTTTTTCCTGCCCAAGATGAAGGGGCGTAATATGCCTCGAAACGCGTCGGCCGTTGCTAATAATTAGTGTCAACACAGAGCAAGCTGCAGCGAGGCACGGAATTACCGGATGGTTGGAAGCACAGTTGTGTTCCCCTCTAATGCTTCAGGGCGTTTTGTGTTTCAATTTTCTGCACGGCAGCCTGGCCGTGGGAGGGAGAACCATTCCTGAACTAAGTGAAGGATGAGGAGAAGAACGTACTGATTCCTGTCAGCACTGTGATTGCTTTGCAGAAATTCGGCCTGCCCTGCTTTGCCAATCCTACTCAAGGAAATAAATATGCATTAATTTTTGGACTTTCAACCACGAACTTACTAAAAGAACAATTAACACTTAACTCAATGAACAACGTTTCCCACAATGCAATGGACATCAAACGAAGCCAAACCCCTTTGGGTGTGTGAAATAAATAAATGATAGAAACAAAAGAGGTGAGCAATTGTTGTTTGTTTGTCCTGCCCAAGATGAAGGGGCGTAATATGCCTCGAAACGCGTCGGCCTTTGCTAATAATTAATGGCAACACAGAGCAAGCTGCAGCGAGGCACAGAATTACAGGATGGTTGCAAGCACAGTTGTGTTCCCCTCTAATGCTTCAGGGCGTTTTGTGTTTCAATTTTCTGCACGGCAGCCTGGCCGTGGGAGGGAGAACCATTCCTGAACTAAGTGAAGGCTGAGGAGAAGGACGTACCGATTCCTGTCAGCACTGTGATTCCTTTGCAGAGATGCGGCCTGCCCTGCTTTGCCAATCCTACTCAAGGAAATAAATATGCATACATTTTTGGACTTTCAACAACGAACTTACTAAAAGAACAATTAACACTTACCTCAAGGAACTACTTTTCCCACAATGCAATGGACATCAAACGAAGCCAAAAACCTTTGGATGTGTGAAATAAATAAATGACAGAAACAAAAGAGGTGAGCAATCGTTGTTTGTTTTTCCTGCCCAAGATGAAGGGGCGTAATATGCCTCGAAACGTGTCGGCCTTTGCTAATCATTAATGGCAACACAAAGCAAGCTGCAGCGAGGCACAGAATTACCGGATGGTTGGAAGCACAGTTGTGTTCCCCTCTAATGCTTCAGGGCGTTTTGTGTTTCAATTTTCTGCACGGCAGCCTGGCCGTGGGAGTTAGACCCATTCCTGAACTACGTGAAGGCTGAGGAGAAGGACGTACCGATTCCTGTCAGCACTGTGATTCCTTTGCAGAAATTCGGCCTGCCCTGCTTTGCCAATCCTACTCAAGGAAATAAATATGCATTAATTTTTGGACTTTCAACAACAAACTTACTAAAAGAACAATTAACACTTACCTCAAGAAACTACGTTTCCCACAATGCAATGGACATCAAACGAAGCCAAACCCCTTTGGGTGTGTGAAATAAATAAATGACAGAAACAAAAGAGTTGAGCAATCGTTGTTTGTTTTTCCTGCCCAATATGAAGGGGCGTAATATGCCTCGAAACGCGTCGGCCTTTGCTAATAATTAATGGCAACGCAGAGCAAGCTGCAGCGAGGCACAGAATTACCGGATGGTTGGAATTCAGTTGTGTTCCCCTCTAATGCTTCAGGGCGTTTTGTGTTTTAATTTTCTGCACGGCAGCCTGGCTGTGGGAGGGAGAACCATTCCTGAACTAAGTGAAGGCTGAGGAGAAGGACGTACCAATTCCTGTCAGCACTGTGATTCCTTTGCAGAAATTCGGCCTGCCCTGCTTTGCCAATCCTACTCAAGGAAATAAATATGCATTAATTTTTGGACTATCAACAACGAACTTACTAAAAGAACAATTAACACTTACCTCAAGGAACTACGTTTCCCACAATGCAATGGACATCAAACGAAGCCAAATCCCTTTGGGTGTGTGAAATAAATAAATGACAGAAACAAAAGAGGTGAGCAAACGTTGTTTGTTTTTCCTGCCCAAGATGAAGGGGCGTAATATGCCTCGAAACGTGTCGGCCTTTGCTAATGATTAATGGCAACACAGAGCAAGCTGCAGCGAGGCACAGAATTACCAGATGGTTGGAAGCACAGTTGTGTTCCCCTCTAATGCTTCAGGGCGTTTTGTGTTTAAAATTTTCTGCACGGCAGCCTGGCCGTGGGAGGGAGAACCATTCCTGAACTAAGTGAAGGCTGAGGAGAAGGACGTACCGATTCCTGTCAGCACTGTGATTCCTTTGCAGAAATTCGGCCTGCCCTGCTTTGCCAATCCTACTCAAGGAAATAAATATGCATACATTTTTGGACTTTCAACAACAAACTCACTAAAAGAACAATTAACACTTACCTCAAGAAAATACGTTTCCCACAATGCAATGGACATCAAACGAAGCCAAACCCCTTTGGGTGTGTGAAATAAATAAATGACAGAAACAAAAGAGTTGAGCAATCGTTGTTTGTTTTTCCTGCCCAAGATGAAGGGGCATAATATGCCTCGAAATGCATCGGCCTTTGCTGATAATTAATGGCAACACAGAGCAAGCAGCAGCGAGGCACAGAATTGCCGTATGGTTGGAAGCACAGTTGTGTTCCCCTCTAATGCTTCAGGGCGTTTTGTGTTTAAATTTTCTGCACGGCAGCCTGGCCGTGGGAGGGAGAACCATTCCTGAACTAAGTGAAGGCTGAGGAGAAGGACGTCCCGATTCCTGTCAGCACTGTGATTCCTTTGCAGAAATTCGGCCTGCCCTGCTTTGCCAATCCTACTCAAGGAAATAAATATGCATTAATTTTTGGACTTTCAACAACGAACTTACTAAAAGAACAATTAACACTTACCTCAAGGAACTACATTTCCCACAATGCAATGGACATCAAACGAAGCCCAACCCCTTTGGGTGTGTGAAATAAATAAATGACAGAAACAAAAGAGGTGAGCAATCGTTGTTTGTTTTTCCTGCCCAAGATGAAGGGGCGTAATATGCCTCGAAACGCGTCGGCCGTTGCTAATAATTAGTGTCAACACAGAGCAAGCTGCAGCGAGGCACAGAATTACCGGATGGTTGGAAGCACAGTTGTGTTCCCCTCTAATGCTTCAGGGCGTTTTGTGTTTCAATTTTCTGCACGGCAGCCTGGCCGTGGGAGGGAGAACCATTCCTGAACTAAGTGAAGGATGAGGAGAAGAACGTACTGATTCCTGTCAGCACTGTGATTCCTTTGCAGAAATTCGGCCTGCCCTGCTTTGCCAATCCTACTCAAGGAAATAAATATGCATTAATTTTTGGACTTTCAACAACGAACTTACTAAAAGAACAATTAACACTTACCTCAAGGAACTACTTTTCCCACAATGCAATGGACATCAAACGAAGCCAAAAACCTTTGGATGTGTGAAATAAATAAATGACAGAAACAAAAGAGGTGAGCAATCGTTGTTTGTTTTTCCTGCCCAAGATGAAGGGGCGTAATATGCCTCGAAACGTGTCGGCCTTTGCTAATCATTAATGGCAACACAAAGCAAGCTGCAGCGAGGCACAGAATTACCGGATGGTTGGAAGCACAGTTGTGTTCCCCTCTAATGCTTCAGGGCGTTTTGTGTTTCAATTTTCTGCACGGCAGCCTGGCCGTGGGAGTTAGACCCATTCCTGAACTACGTGAAGGCTGAGGAGGAGGACGTACCGATTCCTGTCAGCACTGTGATTCCTTTGCAGAAATTCGGCCTGCCCTGCTTTGCCAATCCTACTCAAGGAAATAAATATGCATTAATTTTTGGACTTTCAAAAACAAACTTACTAAAAGAACAATTAACACTTACCTCAAGGAACTACTTTTCCCACAATGCAATGGACATCAAACGAAGCCAAAAACCTTTGGATGTGTGAAATAAATAAATGACAGAAACAAAAGAGGTGAGCAATCGTTGTTTGTTTTTCCTGCCCAAGATGAAGGGGCGTAATATGCCTCGAAACGTGTCGGCCTTTGCTAATCATTAATGGCAACACAAAGCAAGCTGCAGCGAGGCACAGAATTACCGGATGGTTGGAAGCACAGTTGTGTTCCCCTCTAATGCTTCAGGGCGTTTTGTGTTTCAATTTTCTGCACGGCAGCCTGGCCGTGGGAGTTAGACCCATTCCTGAACTACGTGAAGGCTGAGGAGAAGGACGTACCGATTCCTGTCAGCACTGTGATTCCTTTGCAGAAATTCGGCCTGCCCTGCTTTGCCAATCCTACTCAAGGAAATAAATATGCATTAATTTTTGGACTTTCAACAACAAACTTACTAAAAGAACAATTAACACTTACCTCAAGAAACTACGTTTCCCACAATGCAATGGACATCAAACGAAGCCAAACCCCTTTGGGTGTGTGAAATAAATAAATGACAGAAACAAAAGAGTTGAGCAATCGTTGTTTGTTTTTCCTGCCCAATATGAAGGGGCGTAATATGCCTCGAAACGCGTCGGCCTTTGCTAATAATTAATGGCAACGCAGAGCAAGCTGCAGCGAGGCACAGAATTACCGGATGGTTGGAATTCAGTTGTGTTCCCCTCTAATGCTTCAGGGCGTTTTGTGTTTTAATTTTCTGCACGGCAGCCTGGCTGTGGGAGGGAGAACCATTCCTGAACTAAGTGAAGGCTGAGGAGAAGGACGTACCAATTCCTGTCAGCACTGTGATTCCTTTGCAGAAATTCGGCCTGCCCTGCTTTGCCAATCCTACTCAAGGAAATAAATATGCATTAATTTTTGGACTATCAACAACGAACTTACTAAAAGAACAATTAACACTTACCTCAAGGAACTACGTTTCCCACAATGCAATGGACATCAAACGAAGCCAAATCCCTTTGGGTGTGTGAAATAAATAAATGACAGAAACAAAAGAGGTGAGCAAACGTTGTTTGTTTTTCCTGCCCAAGATGAAGGGGCGTAATATGCCTCGAAACGTGTCGGCCTTTGCTAATGATTAATGGCAACACAGAGCAAGCTGCAGCGAGGCACAGAATTACCAGATGGTTGGAAGCACAGTTGTGTTCCCCTCTAATGCTTCAGGGCGTTTTGTGTTTAAAATTTTCTGCACGGCAGCCTGGCCGTGGGAGGGAGAACCATTCCTGAACTAAGTGAAGGCTGAGGAGAAGGACGTACCGATTCCTGTCAGCACTGTGATTCCTTTGCAGAAATTCGGCCTGCCCTGCTTTGCCAATCCTACTCAAGGAAATAAATATGCATACATTTTTGGACTTTCAACAACAAACTCACTAAAAGAACAATTAACACTTACCTCAAGAAAATACGTTTCCCACAATGCAATGGACATCAAACGAAGCCAAACCCCTTTGGGTGTGTGAAATAAATAAATGACAGAAACAAAAGAGTTGAGCAATCGTTGTTTGTTTTTCCTGCCCAAGATGAAGGGGCATAATATGCCTCGAAATGCATCGGCCTTTGCTGATAATTAATGGCAACACAGAGCAAGCAGCAGCGAGGCACAGAATTGCCGTATGGTTGGAAGCACAGTTGTGTTCCCCTCTAATGCTTCAGGGCGTTTTGTGTTTAAATTTTCTGCACGGCAGCCTGGCCGTGGGAGGGAGAACCATTCCTGAACTAAGTGAAGGCTGAGGAGAAGGACGTCCCGATTCCTGTCAGCACTGTGATTCCTTTGCAGAAATTCGGCCTGCCCTGCTTTGCCAATCCTACTCAAGGAAATAAATATGCATTAATTTTTGGACTTTCAACAACGAACTTACTAAAAGAACAATTAACACTTACCTCAAGGAACTACATTTCCCACAATGCAATGGACATCAAACGAAGCCCAACCCCTTTGGGTGTGTGAAATAAATAAATGACAGAAACAAAAGAGGTGAGCAATCGTTGTTTGTTTTTCCTGCCCAAGATGAAGGGGCGTAATATGCCTCGAAACGCGTCGGCCGTTGCTAATAATTAGTGTCAACACAGAGCAAGCTGCAGCGAGGCACAGAATTACCGGATGGTTGGAAGCACAGTTGTGTTCCCCTCTAATGCTTCAGGGCGTTTTGTGTTTCAATTTTCTGCACGGCAGCCTGGCCGTGGGAGGGAGAACCATTCCTGAACTAAGTGAAGGATGAGGAGAAGAACGTACTGATTCCTGTCAGCACTGTGATTCCTTTGCAGAAATTCGGCCTGCCCTGCTTTGCCAATCCTACTCAAGGAAATAAATATGCATTAATTTTTGGACTTTCAACAACGAACTTACTAAAAGAACAATTAACACTTACCTCAAGGAACTACTTTTCCCACAATGCAATGGACATCAAACGAAGCCAAACCCCTTTGGGTGTGTGAAATAAATAAATGACAGAAACAAAAGAGGTGAGCAATCGTTGTTTGTTTTTCCTGCCCAAGATGAAGGGGCGTAATATGCCTCGAAACGTGTCGGCCTTTGCTAATCATTAATGGCAACACAAAGCAAGCTGCAGCGAGGCACAGAATTACCGGATGGTTGGAAGCACAGTTGTGTTCCCCTCTAATGCTTCAGGGCGTTTTGTGTTTCAATTTTCTGCACGGCAGCCTGGCCGTGGGAGTTAGACCCATTCCTGAACTACGTGAAGGCTGAGGAGGAGGACGTACCGATTCCTGTCAGCACTGTGATTCCTTTGCAGAAATTCGGCCTGCCCTGCTTTGCCAATCCTACTCAAGGAAATAAATATGCATTAATTTTTGGACTTTCAAAAACAAACTTACTAAAAGAACAATTAACACTTACCTCAAGAAACTACGTTTCCCACAATGCAAGGGACATCAAACGAAGCCAAACCCCTTTGGGTGTGTGAAATAAATAAATGACAGAAACAAAAGAGTTGAGCAATCGTTGTTTGTTTTTCCTGCCCAATATGAAGGGGCTTAATATGCCTCGAAACGCGTCGGCCTTTGCTAATAATTAATGGCAACACAGAGCAAGCTGCAGCGAGGCACAGAATTACCGGATGGTTGGAAGCACAGTTGTGTTCCCCTCTAATGCGTCAGGGCGTTTTGTGCTTCAATTTTCTGCACGGCAGCCTGGCCGTGGGAGGGAGAACCATTCCTGAACTAAGTGAAGGCTGAGGAGAAGGACGTACCGATTCCTGTCAGCACTGTGATTCCTTTGCAGAAATTCGGCCTGCCCTGCTTTGCCAATCCTACTCAAGGAAATAAATATGCATTAATTTTTGGACTTTCAACAACGAACTTACTAAAAGAACGATTAACACTTACCTCAAGGAACTACGTTTCCCACAATGCAATGGACATGAAAGGAAGCCAAACCCCTTTGGGTGTGTGAAATAAATAAATGACAGAAACAAAAGAGGTGAGCAATCGTTGTTTGTTTTTCCTGCCCAAGATGAAGGGGTGTAATATGCCTCGAAACGCGTCGGCCTTTGCTAATAATTAATGGCAACACAGAGCAAGCTGCAGCAAGGCACAGAATTACCGAATGGTTGGAAGCACAGTTGTGTTCCCCTCTAATGCTTCAGGGCGTTTTGTGTTTCAATTTTCTTCACAGCAGCCTGGCCGTGGGAGGGAGAACTATTCCTGAACTAAGTGAAGGCTGAGGAGAAGGACGTACCGATTCCTGTCAGCACTGTGATTCCTATGCAGAAATTCGGCCTGCCCTGCTTTGCCAATCCTACTCAAGGAAATAAATATGCATTAATTTTTGGACTGTCAACAACGAACTTACTAAAAGAACAATTAACACTTACCTCAAGGTACTACGTTTCCCAAAATGCAATGGACATCAAACGAAGCAAAATCCCTTTGGGTGTGTGAAATAAATAAATGACAGAAACAAAAGAGGTGAGCAATCGTTGTTTGTTTTTCCTACCCAAGATGTAGGGGCGTAATATGCCTCGAAACGCGTCGGCCTTTGCTAATAATTAATGGCACCACAGAGCAAGCTGCAGCGAGGCACAGAATTACCGGATGGTTGGAAGCACAGTTGTGTTCCCCTCTAATGCTTCAGGGCGTTTTGTGTTTCAATTTTCTGCACGGCAGCCTGGCCGTGGGAGGGAGAACCATTCCTGAACTTAGTGAAGGCTGAGGAGAAGGACGTACCGATTCCTGTCAGCACTTTGATTCCTTTGCCGAAATTCGGCCTGCCCTGCTTTGCCAATCCTACTCAAGGAAATAAATATGCATTAATTTTTGGACTTTCAACAACGAACTTACTAAAAGAACAATTAACACTTACCTCAAGGAACTACGTTTCGCACAATGCAATGGACATCAAACGAAGCCAAACCCCTTTGGGTGTGTGAAATAAATAAATGACAGAAACAAAGGAGGTGAGCAAACGTTGTTTGTTTTTCCTGCCCAAGATGAAGGGGCGTAATATGCCTTGAAACGCGTCGGCCTTTGCTAATAATTAATGGCAACACAGAGCAAGCTGCAGCGAGGCACAGAATTACCGGAAGGTTGGACGCACAGTTGTGTTCCCCTCTGATGCTTCAGGGCGTTTTGTGTTTCAATTTTCTGCATGGCAGCCTGGCCGTGGGAGGGAGAACCATTCCTGAACTAAGTGAAGGCTGAGGAGAAGGACGTACCGATTCCTGTCAGCACTGTGATTCCTTTGCAGAAATTCGGCCTGCCCAGCTTTGCCAATCCTACTCAAGGAAATAAATATGCATTAGTTTTTGGACTGTCAACAACGAACTTACTAAAAGAACAATTAACACTTACCTCAAGGTACTACGTTTCCCACAATGCAATGGACAACAAACGAAGCCAAATCCCTTTGGGTGTGTGAAATAAATAAATGACAGAAACAAAAGAGGTGAGCAATCGTTGTTTGTTTTTCCTGCCCAAGATGAAGGGGCGTAATATGCCTCGAAACGCGTCGGCCTTTGCTAATAATTAATGGCAACACAGAGCAAGCTGCAGCGAGGCACAGAATTACCGGATGATTGGAAGCACAGTTGTGTTCCCCTCTAATGCTTCAGGGCGTTTTGTGTTTCAATTTTCTGCACGGCAGCCTGGCCGTGGGAGGGAGAACCATTCCTGAACTAAGTGAAGGCTGAGGAGAAGGACGTACCGATTCCTGTCAGCACTGTGATTCCTTTGCAGAAATTCGGCCTGCCCTGCTTTACCAATCCTACTCAAGGAAATAAATATGCATTAATTTTTGGACTTTCAACAACAAACTTACTAAAAGAACAATTAACACTTACCTCAAGAAACTACGTTTCCCACAATGCAATGGACATCAAACAAAGCCAAAATAAATAAATGACAGAAACAAAAGAGGTGAGCAATCGGTGTTTGTTTTTCCTGCCCAAGATGAAGGGGCATAATATGCCTCGAAACGCGTCGGCCTTTGCTAATACTTAATGGCAACACAGAGCAAGCTCCAGCGAGGCACAGAATTACTGGATGGTTGGAAGCACAGTTGTGTTCCCCTCTAATGCTTCAGGGCGTTTTGTGTTTTATATATATCCCGCCAAGTGACGCAGGGAAACGGCCTTTGAGAAAGCTATCACAGCGAAACGCGTCAGGCTGCCTCCTGTGTGCTGCGGAGACTACGAGGCATTGCAGGTCCTAGAGTGCAACTCAGAACTTTGGTTCAACACGAGCGATAATATATATATATATATATATATATATATATATATATTTACATATTACCTACTGGCGGTCGCCAGTAGGTATATATAGTTAGGATTTTTTCTCTATGGGATTTTTGAAAATTCTATGTCTAATAACTTTGGCGTTTGTGGACGGAATTGGCTGAAATTTTCAGGAAAATGGCACATTTTGTTTCTGAGCAGCCCTTGAAAATTTGGGGGGGGTTCGTCAAGGGCGGTCCCAAAACGTGTTTTTAACATTGAGTTTTCCATAGGGCGGTTGGCCTCACTTTTAGCCCGAACGGCTGAATGGATTTGCACGAAACTTGGCAAAATTGTAGGGACTGGTAGCCCGATGTGCCTTTGCTAGGTCTCAATATATGTGCTTCAGTGGATTTTGAGAAATTAACGTTCAAAAAAAGATATATATCTGTAACAGCGGACCGGGCAGCGCTCCGGTTCGCGGACTTTTCGCGGTACGGAGCTTTGTGAAGCGAAGCTGATTGGTTCTCCGGCGTCTGTGAACATTCCAAACAGTCCGTAGTGGCCGCCATCTTGTCTCTCGGTAGGATCGAGAGACAAGAGGAGGCCAAAGCGAAGGGGCAAATGACCATAAGGGGGCATAGTAGATCCTCGCTGACCCCCTAGGTTTGATGTGGAGGTTTTAAAAGGGCCCCCCGGGGCAAAAAAAAAAAATAATAATAATAATCGAACGGCTGAATGGATTTGCACGAAACTTGGTAAAATATTAGGGACTGGTAGCCCGATGTGCCTTTGCTAGGTCTCAATATATGTGCTCCAGTGGATTTTGAGAAATTAACGTTCAAAAAAAGATATATATCTGTAACAGCGCTCCGCTTCGCGTAACGGAGGTTTGCGAAGCTGATTGGTTCTCCGGCGTCTGTAAACATTGCAAACAGTCCGTAGCGGCCGCCATCTTGTCTCTCGGTAGGATCGAGAGACAAGAGGAGGCCAAAGCGAAGGGGCAAATGACCACAAGGGGGCATAGTAGATCCTCCTTGACCTCTTAGGTTTGATGTGGAGGTTTTAAAAGGGCCCCGCGGGGCAAAAAAAATAATAATAATAATAATCGAACGGCTGAATGGATTTGCACGAAACTTGGCAAAATTGTAGGGACTGGTAGCTCGATGTGCCTTTGCTAGGTGTCAATATATGTGCTTCAGTGGATTTTGAGAAATTAACGTTCAAAAACAAGATATATATCTGTAACAGCGCTCCGCTTCGCGGAGATAAAATTATATCTGTATTACCTAGCTGTTGCTAACACCAGTTAGCGACGGCTAGTAGGAGATAGCGACCATCTTGGGCCCCACTTTGCATGTGAGTGATATTTATCACTAATGACATGCAAAGTGGGGATGCCAAGATGTTAGCGACTGGAAACAGTCGCTAACATCGCTATCTCCTATTATCAACTTTTGGAAATATTCGCGATAAGCGCGAATATCTCCAAAAGCTAGCACCTGCCCTGAGCAGTTCTTAGCCATGTCATCCAATGGGAGGTGGATAACATGGCTAAGAGCATTAGCTCGGTAATGCATGAATATCGCTGAGTTTTCAGCGATATTAATGCATTGCGGTCGTTTTTTATCGTATTTGCGATAAACCTTGATAATAGCAAGGTTTATCTGCGATAATTTCTGACGATGCTTAGCGGTAAAAAAATCGTTGCTAAGCATCGTTAGGGATAAATATCGCTTAACTTTGGTAATATGCCCCAACGTCTGTTAACGTTCGATTCGAAGGAAATCAGGAAGTGTTGAAAAACATTGTCTGCGCCATCTTGCCTTTTTTCAAATGCCACACTTTTGTCGTGCACGGCAGTCATTTTAGATGCCTTGACCAGACCCACTCTGTGCACGCTGTCGATCCTTAGCATGGCTCCCCACCCTCGCAAGCATCTCCCCCAGGCAGTGGTCTCCCCCGCTCTCTGTCTTATGCATTATGGGTAATAAACCACCCCCCATCTGCGCTGCTCTTCCCTGAGAATCACACCCTGTGCCCGCCCGACACCTCCCTTTCGCCCTATTCACAACCGCACCCTCTGACACTCCTTTTCCTCTGTGTCCGATTGTCCAGGCCGGTCCTAGGGTATCAGCTAGCCCTGCAGATGTAGTTTATGGCCCCAGCTGTAAAGAATCACCCCTCTTCAAAGGAGTTATAGTAGATCAAGGCCCAACCTCGATGAGATCCGTCACAGCAGACGCGTTCCTATTATCTGAAAACCATCCTGTATTGTGATTGGGGAGGGGATCGAGCCTGAAGCGGAAGATTCCAGGGATGACTCTTTGTACATCAAAGTTTTTACAATTATGTGTCACATTAAAAATATATAGCACTCCAACAAAGTAGTAAGATTATAAAACTTTAATAACTTATAAATATATACAAGAAAACAAAAACAGTAATAACATATAAACATTTTTAGGGAAAAACAACGAAGTAGCGGTCGGCTGTGCGAATAGTCCCAACGCAGCACAACGTCCAGATTTCTGGCGTGGGGCGTCGCGGGGGTGGGTCATCAGTAGCAAACTGTTGTGCGAATAGTTCCAAGGCAGCAGAACGATGGCACCAAGGTGATGTCCAGTAAGTTGCCGCACTGGTTTTGGTATCCTACAATGCTGCTCCGAATAACGGCGTGGGGCGCCCCGGGGGAGGCGGCGTGAACGGGCCTCTCCAGGTGGAGTCTCATCTGTTGTAGTGGGGCGCCCCTTTACCGTTTCAGTTGCCATTCCGTCCGCTTTTGGTCCACTGTGTCAAAAGCCGCAATTCAGCTGAGTTGCGCCCACTCTTGCGGTGCAGCGATAGGCGGCTGTGCCCACTCTTGCGGTGCAGCGATAGGCGGCTGTCACAGGACTCTCAAAATGGCGGCAGGCTCTTTCCTTTTTGGGCCTGGTCCACTGAAATGGCCCTGGGACACCTTGGAAATTGGACGCTAGTCTGCTAGGTCTTGGACCCCATTCTCGAAAGCGTCCCCTCCGCCTTGAGGATTCATCAAAAGTTTTGGGGGCCCCCGACTCCTGTAGGCTTCTGGTGGGGAGCGGCTGCCATGATTGCTCGCGGAATGACCACGACGGAGCTACGAGATGGTGGTGCTCTCATGCTGACACCAGCTTCAGTCTGAAACATCCAGAAACAAGGTGGGGCTTTCATCGTTTGGGAAAAAAAAAAAGTTTTCATCCAATGAAAAGTGTTGTTTTTAGGTCATATGATCAAGCCTTCCATCATTAGGAAACCAAAAGTAAAATGAACCAATGAAAAGTTTTATAAACAAGTCACATGACCTGTTATGCGGCATAGGGTATAAAATGCGGAGAAAATACGTTGGCACGTGAGGCGGCGTCAGTAGCGGACCGATGTGCGAATAGGCCGAAGGCAACACAACGCGCCAAGATCCGGATGGCACCGAGGTGGTGTCCAGCAAGTTGCAGCACTGGTGTGGCCATCTTACAATGCTGAAAGTCGGCGTGGGGCGCCCCGTTGGCCTGTGAGTTTGCGTCAGTAGCGGACCGATGTGCGAATAGGCCGAAGGCAGCACAACGCGCCAAGATCCGGATGGCACCGAGGTGGTGTCTAGTAAGTTGCCGCACTGGTGTGGCCATCCTACAATGTTGAAAGTCGGCGTGGGGCGCCCTGTTGGCCTGTGAGATGGTGTCAGTTGCGGACCGATGTGCGAATGGGGCCAAAGGCAGCGCAACAATATTTCCTGAATAGAAGACACCACTAGGCGCTGAGATGCCAAGATCCGGATGGCACCGAGGTGGTGTCTAGCAAGTTGCTGTACTGGTGTGGCCATCCTACAATGTTGAAAGTCGGCGTGGGGCGCCCCGTTGGCCTGTGAGATGGCGTCAGCAGCGGACCGATGTGCGAATGGGGCCAAAGGCAGCGCAACAATAGTTTCTGACTGACACCACAAGGCTCTGAGATGCCAAGATCCGGATGGCAACGAGGTGATGTCTAGCAAGTTGCTGTACTGGTGTGGCCCTCCTACAATGGTAAAAGTCGGCGTGGGGCGCCCTGTTGGCCTGTGAGATGGTGTCAGTTGCGGACCGATGTGCGAATGGGGCCAAAGGCAGCGCAACAATATTTTCTGTATGGAAGATACCACTAGGCGTTGAGATGCCAAGATCCGGATGGCACCGAGGTGGTGTCTAGCAAGTTGTGGCACTGGTGTGGCCATCCTACAATGGTAAAAGTCGGCGTGGGGCGCCCTGTTGGCCTGTGAGATGGTGTCAGTAGCGGACTGATGTGCGAATGGGGCCAAAGGCAGCGCAACAATATTTTCTGACTGACACCACAAGGCGCTGAGATGCCAAGATCCGGATGGCACCGAGGTGATGTCTAGCAAGTTGCTGTACTGGTGTGGTCATCCTACAATGCTGAAACTCGGCGTGGGGCGTCCCATTAGCCTGTGAGATGGCGTCAGTAGCGGACCCATGTGTGAATAGGCCGGAACCAGCACAAGGCGCCAAGATCCGGATGTCACCGTGGTGGTTTCATAGTTGAGAGGCACTTCATCTGCAGTGGGGCGCCGAGATCTGGATGGCACCGAGGTGATGTCTAGCAAGTTGCTGTACTGGTGTGGTCATCCTACAATGCTGAAACTCGGCGGGGGGCGCCCCATTAGCCTGTGAGATGGCGTCAGTAGCGGACCGATGTGCGAATAGGCCGAAGGCAGCACAACGCGCCAAGATCCGGATGTCACCGTGGTGGTTTCATAGTTGAAAGGCACTTCATCTGCAGTGGGGCACCGAGATCCGGATGGCACCGAGGTGATGTCTAGCAAGTTGCTGTACTGGTGTGGTCATCCTACAATGCTGAAACTCGGCGTGGGGCGCCCCATTAGCCTGTGAGATGGCGTCAGTAGCGGACCGATGTGCGAATAGGCCGAAGGCAGCACAACGCGCCAAGATCCGGATGGCACCGAGGTGGTGTCTAGTAAGGTGCACTGGTGTGGCCATCCTACAATGTTGAAAGTCGGCGTGGGGCGCCCCGTTGGCCTGTGAGATGGCGTCAGTAGCGGACCGATGTGCGAATGGGGCCAAAGGCAGCGCAACAATGTTTTCTGAATAAAAGACACCACAAGGCGCTGAGATGCCAAGATCCGGATGGCACCGAGGTGGTGTCTAGCAAGTTGTGGCACTGGTGTGGCCATCCTACAATGGTAAAAGTCGGCGTGGGGCGCCCTGTTGGCCTGTGAGATGGTGTCAGTAGCGGACCGATGTGCGAATGGGGCCAAAGGCAGCGCAACAATATTTTCCGAATAGAAGACACCACTAGGCGTTGAGATGCCAAAATCCGGATGGCACCGAGGTGGTGTCTAGCAAGTTGCTGTACTGGTGTGGTCATCCTACAATGCTGAAACTCGGCGTGGGGCGCCCCATTAGCCTGTGAGATGGCGTCAGTAGCGGACCGATGTGTGAATGGGGCAAAGGCAGCGCCACAATATTTTCTGAAGAGGAGACACCACCAGGCGCTGAGATTCGGTTACCACCGAGGTGATGTCTAGCAAGTTGCCGCACTGGTGTGGCCATCCTACAATACTGCTCCGAATAACGGCGTGGGGTGCCCGAAGGGGGGGGGGGGCGGCGTGAACGGGCCTTCCTAGGTGGAGGCTCGTCTGCTGTAGTGGGGCGCCCCTTTACCGTTTCAGTTGCCATTCAGCTGAGTTTCGGCTGCTCTTGATGCTACAGCGACAGGCGGCTGCAACAGGACTCTCAAAATGGCGGCCTGTTCTTTGGATTTGGGCCTGGTCCACTAAAATGGCCCTGGGACACCTTAGAACTCGGACGCTCAATTTTTTTTTCCTTTCCTGTACATGCAAAAAAAGGTAAATGCCCGGTATGTTACACGCTTCATCTGCCACGATGAACTCTCCAGAGGAACCGAAAAAAAATATAGTTATGGTAACTATACCATGCATCGTCATATGGAGAGGTGGCACCAATTAATTATAGTGCTGCATAAAAGAGAGATTTGGAGGAGAACCCCTGACCTGCTAGTACATTCATCAAAGAAGTGGCACTGACAGCATCAGAGGCAAGGGAAACGGTCCCAAATATTTAGAAGAACTTTGGAAAGATTAAAATGACATGTTTAGATTGTGGCAAATTAATTTCATGTGGACAGATGAGTGTTACTCTAATAAATACAGCATATGAACATCATCATAGTCGATGGTTGGTAGAGACATTTTGACTATATCCTGGACCTGCCCGTCCTCGCCCAAAATGGCGCCGGAATAAATGGGACTCGTAACTCCTTGTTGTGTACTGGTTGCAGAACCTTGAAATCACGAGATACGTATGCAGTTTTGAAGCACATGGCGGGCGGGGACGAGAATTGATTGAATATTTCGACATCCCTATTGATATTAAGTTCTGATGTGTTATTGATTACTGTACTATTGAAAGTTCGAATTAACGTCACCCATGGTACTTGTCCGCAAATGTATATCTAGATAATTTTATTGTAACTGGCCCTGTCGTATTTTAATTATAAAATGTACGTCCACCGATTCCGTAACTGTTAGACACCTTAGTTCTTGCAACCTAATGGCCCGCCCGTTACGTTCCTCTACAGTGTAAATGTCTACTCATCATATACGATTACAGTTTGCTCCGTGGCCGGCCCACGTGGTTATAGGCTCGTATTTGTATAATGAAATTTTCACAATAAAGGTTTTTAAAAGAAAACACGGTAGTAGTATATACATTGGTAAAGTTTTTAATAATAGTCACTGTTTTAGAATCATTAAAAGGCAAGTGAAATAAAGCAGACCAATTACATGAAGGGTAAAAGGTATAATACGAAGGAACGCAGTAAAGATAAATGGTCAAGGGCTGTTGTGTTTTCTATTCCTGCAACATAAAGTGATCGATAAGAATCTCATATTCAGGCGTATCGGCGACTAAGACAGCAGGTCGACCCTCTTTTGCTCAACGGCTCCGTCATGGGACGAAGAAACGCTCTTTTTCTCGAAAAAAGAATATATTTTACTTGCAGGATAGTTGTAAATTTTCCGGGAAAGTACATTAGCCTGGAACATTATAACATATATTTAAGAAAAAATAATGTTCGGAAGTAATAAAAAGCGTAATTTTTAGGTCATATGACCAAGCCTTTCATCATTAGAATAAGAAAAGTAAAATGAACCAATGAAAAGTTTTATTAACAAGTCACATGACTTGTTATGCTTACGTTACGCGCTGCGCGCCCCGGATGACTTCCGGATGCGCTAACGCGGCGCGTCATATGACGCATTACGCGACAACGCAGGTCCAGAATATAGTCAAAATGTCTCCACCAACCAGCGGTCGGAACACAACCCCTTTCAGCAGGCTAAATAGTTCTGTTAAATGACAACAGAAGGGACAGGCAACAAGAACCATTAGTCAAAGAGGGGAGGGCTAGTTCTTCTCTACCGGGTTACATTGGGGCGCTACCGGAACTGATCGAATTGGTAGTCTACAGTGTTTCTGGATGTTTCAGACTGAAGCTGGGGTTAGCATGAGAGCAGCACCATTTCGTAGCTCCGTCGTGGCCATTCCGCAACCAATCATGGCAGCCGCTCTTTATCGTTATTTTGGGCGGGGTGGGTGGCGAAGCCGAGCTGTTTTGCAGCCGTCATTGTGTGGAGTTCAGTTCATTTCACTAGTTTTGTATTTGTCATGAGGGGTTGTTCGTAATGTTTCTATTTTACCGAGGTCAAAAAGAGATCCCATTAGTGGCCTACTGATTTTGCTCGATTCCTTTTCTTTTTTTTTTACACGATTTTTCGTTATCTGTAAAGACTAAACAGAGTATTGCGACTCTGTGTTTGTTTGTAAATAGAGAATGAACCAAAGAGAACCAATTCTTAAACAGTAAATACTTGGATAACAATCAATCAAATGGAGAGAGAAGCAGGCACGACGTATTACAACGGGGGCAAAGGCCTGCGTTAACTACCCTTCACTATGTGCAAAGAGAGAGTACTCCTAAGAGAAATGAGGGGGGGGGCACCATTCAAAGCAGATCAGTGTGCATAAACACGAAAATGTTTTCACTTACCACGTACTTGACATTCGACAGCTTATGATATTTGCTATTAAAAAACCATTGAAATTCACTGAAAAAACCATAGGTTATAGACCATATATAGTTAGGAATTAGCATTTACAAAACCTTGAAAATTCACTGAAAAAACCATAGGTTATAGACCATATATAGTTAGGAATTAGCATTTAAAAAACCTTATTTTACTCACACAAAACCATTGAAATTCCATATATAGTTAGTTGCACTAACTATATATCGCGCACCCGCAATCCACTGCTGATGATGTCACATATTACATCATTCATGACATGGTCAGTGACATCACTGATGACATCACTGATGACATCTCAAATGACATCACTGATGACATCACTGATGACATCTCATTTGACATCAATGACCACATCACTGATGATATCATTCATGTGACAATACAATGCATCTCCTCACATTTTAATATAACCTCTTTTTCACCCAGTGTTAAATACAGAGTATAATTTTTGAAACCATTGACACACCAATACTAGTTACTACATATGTACTCACTGATTCCTACGTCTACACACACATTCACTCATTCACCCATACAATCATTCATACATACAATCACTCATCTTTACAACACTATCATGTGCACTCATACACCTATACAGACACTCACACTCTGCCACTCATCCATGGAGTTACTCACACACCTAGTCAGTCCTGTAAAGAATCAATCACACTTCCATTTTCTTGTCTATACAGTTAAACATAGAGCACCTTACATTTTCAAACATATACTAACACATACTTACCTTGTTATACAATCATTGATATAAGTACACATTGATCTGCACAGAGTCACACACCTCCCAGCCAGCCACACACACACTCAGTCTCCCATACGAATACTTGGACAATCAATCAGTAACCCATATAGTTAATCATATAGCTACTGATCAACACATGCAGCAGTTTACAGAACAACAGACATAATGATGCACAAATTAAGACACTTTAGTCACTAACCCATGCACTCAGTGAGACACATTTAATCACTCACTCATACATTCAGTCATGCACCTACTAAATCCTTTGTCCAGACACTTATACTTCCACTCATTCTTCAATATGTAAGACACATTTTAACTTTACAGAAACATACAGTCACTGGATGTTGTCATCAGTGATGTCATCAGTGATGTCATTTGAGATGTCATCAGTGATGTCATCAGTGATGTCACTGACCATGTCATGAATGATGTAATATGTGACATCATCAGCAGTGGATTGCGGGTGCGCGATATATAGTTAGTGCAACTAACTATATATGGAATTTCAATGGTTTTGTGTGAGTAAAATAAGGTTTTTTAAATGCTAATTCCTAACTATATATGGTCTATAACCTATGGTTTTTTCAGTGAATTTTCAAGGTTTTGTAAATGCTAATTCCTAACTATATATGGTCTATAACCTATGTTTTTTTCAGTGAATATATATATATATATATATATATATATATATATATATATATATATATATATATATAGTTATATATACATATATATACATATATATATATATATATATATATATACCACACACAAGTTGCCTGGAAAACAGAAGGAGTCCACAAGCAAGGTAAGATTATGGCATTTATTTCCGGTTGAAAGCAGCAACGAAATGGATGCAAGTTCAGGCAGCAGCATCACAGTCCAGCCTGACGCGTTTCGTGACCTTACTTCATCAGAGGCTAGGACAAGTACTTAAAGGCAAGCATTTTTTCAGGCACATTATAATCCCCGCCTCGGTGGGCGTTGCCAAACAGATGGCTTCTTGGTATTTGTAGTCGCCTTCTTTCTCCAGTGAGTAGCTCGCCTCTAAGCACCTGATTAGATTTGTTGATAAAACCACAGTGGGGTGTGCCAAGTTTGCATCACCAGTCGTAGCTGTCTTAATTCTCCCAACAGGTGCCCCTCGCTTCCAAGTCGGTGGCGTTTTTAGCGTCTCCGTGGTGGGCTACACGAGCCCAGGACTCACTTCAGCGGCTCAGGCTCGCCGCTAAAATACCACACACAAGTTGCCTGGAAAACAGAAGGAGTCCACAAGCAAGGTAAGATTATGGCATTTATTTCCGGTTGAAAGCAGCAACGAAATGGATGCAAGTTCAGGCAGCAGCATCTCAGTCCAGCCTGACGCGTTTCGTGACCTTACTTCATCAGAGGCTAGGACAAGTACTTAAAGGCAAGCATTTTTTCAGGCACATTATAATCCCCGCCTCGGTGGGCGTTGCCAAACAGATGGCTTCTTGGTATTTGTAGTCGCATGCATTTTTTAATGTTTATTGCATATTTGCACATTACTGTACTAATGGTAGTGTAGTAGGTTCCCGCAATTCTCTAGCACTTTATTTCATCTTTATCACTTATGCACTTTTTAATCTTTGCACTTTATAAGCTTTCGCTGCTATATATAAGAATTTGCATATTTGCACAGTATTGGTATACATGTCATTCGTACTTATAATTGACAACAGAAATTGCTTTTTAATACTTTTTATTTATAAACTGTATTATCTGTCATAATCAACATAAATCCTGGATTTAACCAGTAATAATTCTCTGTACTTATACCAGCAAATGGAACAGTATATTGGCGATAGTGTGTTTTCACTGTTTATTATATGTCACATGATTATGGTGGACGCCACCCGGGGGCGGTGTCAATATCACTGCATCAACCTATAAAAAAGCATAATGATTTAAAACATGTTGCAGCGTGACCAAGGGCTTTTTGCTCGAAACGCGTCGCTGGTTCTGTTCTAAAATAAAAATTACCATCTTGCTGACTCTGTTGGTCCGGTCCTCATTCTTTTGCTGGCGTGGAGGCGGTGTCTGCGAGCGCAGAGCAAGCTGAGGAGGAGCTTCGTCTTCATATGCTGACGGAAGTTGATTTGCTTCCGTAACGGACCCCTTCGTCGTAAGCTGATAGCTGTTTCAAATCGACTTTTTTGACTCTCGTATGGGAATTACAGCAGCTGTCCCTGGATGCACTGAGACCCGGCCGTTCTGGTTTTGGCGGTTGTGAGCAGCCCCGAGGATTCGCGTCGGAGGACGTGGTACGCGGAGCAGTTCCTGCCATTTACCGACGGTGAGTGCGTTTCAAATGCAATGCCATCCGGTGACGAAGTAATCGAGCAGCGGTAGAAAAAAACGAGACTTACGGGTGCTCGTAATCACTGATCATTGTAAACGAACAGAACCGTTATCAACATGAATGAAAATGAGATTGATAAACAGCGGGAAGAAGCTGCCTTATCACTTTTTGTCACTACCAACACAACTTCCAATTGCAGCAAAGAACAAACGCAAAGCGATAATGGCAATTCACAAACAAAAGATTTGAAACATCTGTTTAAGGAACTAGTGAAATTACGTAAGGCAGAATGCACAAAATGGTGGGAACACAAATCCCTCAGCAAATATGAAGAGGTGGGTCGGGTGCCTCGAGGACTGAGAATTTTACTGGCCCCCAGTTTTGATAACCCGGACCCAGCCATGTTGCAAAAATGGGGGGAAAGCAACTTGGCTGCATCGATGAATTTAGTTTGTATATTAATTGAATTTGCTGTTAGTGATCGTGCTAAATTGTTGGAACAGATTAAAACACTAGAACTGGAAATTGATGCTTGCCAAAATGCGGTGGAAATAAAAAAACTCACAGATAATATGAATGAGCAACTTCACAAACATGAAGAAAAAATAAAGGCTCGTAAAGCATCCAAGTTTACTCGGGATGCAGATGATTACCGCTTGGGCAGGATCTTCACATTTTCCAGGAAGTATAATACAGCCAAAAGACAGGCGTATACCAACAGGAAGAACGCTTTTGCATCCAAAACCAGTAATGGGATGGCATCAACTAACTCTGATCCAACGGCATCTAGTGCGTCTTGCACTGAGGGAGTGGCACATCAAACGGACTCATCGGTCACGAGTGCATCCAGCCTAGAATCTTTGTCTTCGGGTTCAGCTAGCTCTGATTTAAACTTAACCGGACTGGAAACACTAAATCTCCAGCAGGAAATGGACTTTGTAGTAAAGGAGAGGCTCCAAACCCTGAGATCGTGGCAAAACACTCCACAAACAAACAAAGGAGAAACAAACGTAGGAAGGAACAACGGCGCAGAAGGAAGCAGCGCCGGTTTGCAGACACAGCAACAGAAAAAGAAAAAAACATGGGGGAAACGACGATAAGCGATAACACCATCATTAATCTTTCCAATGTTGTTCTTGACAAAGCAGAGGAGCAATTACTCACATTGGGCTTGAGTTATTCACCGATACAAAATTTCAACTATACCATGACTAGAGTTGATCTTTTCTGCTTCATAAGGAAACTAAAACTAAAAAAACATTTCGCCTTACAATCAGCCAAAGATTCCGATGATCAGAATGACGATACAAGAGTAAATGTATTTGGAGAACCAGGTTTGTTATTGGCATCAGACACACATGTTTTCCTTGATGCCAATGATTTACTCAACTCAAACAATGATGCGGAATCTGAGTCTATAGACACAACCCAGAATCGCTTAAGGCAAGTCCCCATCCTTCCTAAAGGAGCTGGTTTAAGTCCTTTCCACAGCAAATCAAAATTCATACCTTTAATGCCAAAAGACGCTATTGACATTTTTCACGACTGCGTTACTAATGACATCAAGAAATTGTATACCCAAACCAACAACAAACGACGCAAAAAGGAGACTTATAGAAAAATTGCCTATGAAAAGCTGATGAAGAAATTAGATAACAACCCTGATATAGTGATCAAGAAATCGGACAAGGGGGGTAATCTGGTAATTTGGCCTAAAAAAGCTTATATTGCGGAAGCCAATCGCCAACTTGATGACCCCCTCTGTTATGCTAAAAGTACACAAAAAGAATATGAAAAAGCCACATCTAAGCTACACAAGTCTTTAAGCCAATGGAAAAGGGAGGGACTAATATCATCTGAAGAACATAAATTCATGTATGTTAATTTTCCCATCTTGCCTTCCCTTTACCTTATTCCGAAGGTACACAAGGCCGTGCAACCACTTCCAGGCAGGCCAATTGTGTCTGCCATTGGCAGTGCAGGGGAAAAAGTTGGAGAGTATGTTGACTTTTTCCTCCAAGACTTTGTTAAACAACTCCCCAGCTTTACTCGTGATACCAGTGATTTTTTAACCAAAATAGCTGAAATAACATGGGAGAGTGATATGTGGCTCATTTCATTGGATGTCGAATCGCTGTACACCAGCATAGATCACGCACAAGGTTTATTAGCCGTACAACACTACCTCTCTAGCAGACCCATCCAATATTATGAACACAATAAGGTGATTGTAGGCCTTATAGAATGGTGCCTTAACAACAACTTCTTTTCCTTTGGTAAGGAGATTTATAGGCAACTTAGGGGTGTAGCGATGGGGGCCTGCTTCTCTCCCAGCTATGCATGCTTGCACGTGGGTTGGTGGGAGGAGCAGGTCCTCATGGTGCGCCATAAAATATTGATGGAGAATCATGTTAGGTGTTTTTTAAGGTACATCGATGATGTTTTCATCGTCTGGAAGGGTAGCAAAGAGGAAGCATTGTCTTTTATTCATGACATCAATGACAATGCGGTGAATCTTAATTTCACGGCCCACATTCATAAAACTCGCATCCAATTTTTGGATGTTGAGGTATATGTCTCCGATGGAACTCTCAACACCACCCTTCATAGGAAACAGACCGCAGGCAATGCTACATTGCATGCAACCAGTATGCATCCCAGACATACGATCTCTGGAATCCCCTATGGGGAAATCCTCAGGTTAAAGAGAATTTGCAGTTCCTCTTCTGACTTTGATGACTGCTTAAAACAACTTCTCAACAGATTGAGAGCTAGAGGGTACTCTGAGCATATATTAAATGCGGCAGTTACCAAATCCCTTTCAAGATCTAGGGAGAGTCTTTTCCCAGTGTCTACCTCTACTACTGATCTATCTGTGAACACAGAATCCCAAAGAGAATGCCCACGGCTTATTACTACTTTCAGTAGGGAAGATAGGAAAATCAGGTCAATATTGAATAAACATTGGCCGATCATTTTAAGTGATCACATTTTAAATACCAGATTACCCTCTTCTCCAACTGTCACCTTTAGACGGGCCAAAACCACGGGCAATTACTTGGATAAAGCTGCGCCTGAATTAAAGACCAAGATCCCATGGCTACGCCCGAATAAGGGATTCTTTAAATGTTCCAGTTGTAGGGCCTGTAAGTTCGGTGTTACCACCACTCACTATTCTACTCCGTTTAGCACAGTTGCCAAGACCATCAATGGCAACTACAACTGCAAAACTGAGTATGCCGTATACGTTCTGGCGTGCACCTGTGGGCTTAGATACGTTGGCAGCACTAAGCTCCAGGTGCACGTCCGAATACTACAGCATTTACGGGCTATCCTCCACAGCGATCCTACTTACCCGGTCGCCCGACATTTCAAGCGGTTTCATAATAAAGATTTAAACTGCCTCAGCTATTTTGTGATTGGAGCAGTACCGAAATCAAGGAGAGGAGGTGACCGTGAAATAGAACTCAGGAAATTAGAATCCAGATTTATTTTGGAACTTGATAGCCGCTGTCCTAATGGGCTGAATAACATTGAGGAAATGCACCATTTTCTGTAATTATATTTTGATACTGGTTGCTCTATTCCATCTATTTCTTTCCCCGTGGCATTAAGATTGGTGCTTCTAGTTAGGTTCCCTATTAGAGGCACCGCACGTTGGGGTCATTCCTTGTCCCATGAATTGCTTTTATAACTAGTGATAATTTAGATCGTTACTCACTCTCGGTGACATACATGGTGCACTTTATCATACAGTATGAGCAATATCCAATTTTTTAATAGATTCATACAATTCTATTCCAGGTCTATTTGTAAGAATTTTAGATAATCACTTATATGACAACTTTTAGACTGTACAGGGATTTAATTATGAAGATATAAATTTTGGAGCCGTGTATAATAATTTTGTGCTGAACATCTACATACATGGAATTAATGAGGAAAGGTACTAATATTACATATGTATATTTGTATATAAAGAATAGGTCTGAATTGGTATCTGCATGTGTGTGCATGTATGTTCGCACATAAATCTTCTTATGTGTGTGTGTATATATATGTATATAGATGTAGATATTGGGGTTGTAATTTTGGGTTTTTTTTCTTTGTGTTCACTATAAGAGTGGGGTTTTTCTTTGAGGCAATCTAATGTTGTCATTTGTTAGTTGTGGGGGAGGGTATGTAAAGGTGGTGTGGGATGTATATATATGAAATATGGTCTTATTTATACATATTGTCATTTTTAGCTTTTCGGATAGTAATGTTTTTGATTTACCTGGAACACTTTAAAAGAACTTAGTATAGAACAATGATTGCTTGATGAATTTAATCATGCATTTTTTAATGTTTATTGCATATTTGCACATTACTGTACTAATGGTAGTGTAGTAGGTTCCCGCAATTCTCTAGCACTTTATTTCATCTTTATCACTTATGCACTTTTTAATCTTTGCACTTTATAAGCTTTCGCTGCTATATATAAGAATTTGCATATTTGCACAGTATTGGTATACATGTCATTCGTACTTATAATTGACAACAGAAATTGCTTTTTAATACTTTTTATTTATAAACTGTATTATCTGTCATAATCAACATAAATCCTGGATTTAACCAGTAATAATTCTCTGTACTTATACCAGCAAATGGAACAGTATATTGGCGATAGTGTGTTTTCACTGTTTATTATATGTCACATGATTATGGTGGACGCCACCCGGGGGCGGTGTCAATATCACTGCATCAACCTATAAAAAAGCATAATGATTTAAAACATGTTGCAGCGTGACCAAGGGCTTTTTGCTCGAAACGCGTCGCTGGTTCTGTTCTAAAATAAAAATTACCATCTTGCTGACTCTGTTGGTCCGGTCCTCATTCTTTTGCTGGCGTGGAGGCGGTGTCTGCGAGCGCAGAGCAAGCTGAGGAGGAGCTTCGTCTTCATATATATATATATATATATATATATATATATATATATATATATATATATATATATATGGAAATGAAGGTTGCCAACGATTGGACCGCACATCAAGGTAGGTGAGGCAGCGTGAACAGCAGGAAGTCAGGAAGCATACGCAGAAGCTGCCTTACGCGTTTCGGGCTGGACGCCCTTGCTCACAGGTCTTCAGGCAAACAGTCACATGGCCCAACCCAGAAAGTTCCCACCCAATGGGTCCTCAAGCGAAGTGCATCATGGGCTCTGTAGTGCTGCACGATTCCACCCAAGTGGGTCTGACTGTCAGCCTGCTTCTGATTTTTCTCCCCCATGTGGGTTGCATCACATGTCCACCTTATGTCGGCACTGCCCAGTAACCACCACATCAAAGGCCCTCCTTGCCGGCCTCCACTATATATATATATATAAATATATATATATATATATATATATATATATATATATCGACAGGTAGTCCTAGATTTTCTTTTCAATTGTTAGCTGGAGAGGACTGGCACAGATAATTACATTTGGAGCATGTGCCTAATACATAAATAAGTAAAAACACAAATAAATAATCTGATCTTCATGAAAGACTTGATTGATGCCAGGGGCTTTAATGGTCCGTCACAGAGGTAGCATGCCTCGCTTGGCCCTGACTGCGACGAAAAAGGGGACGCAAGATATAATAAGGATTAGAAAAAGCACTACAAACCATTAACTCAGGGTACTTTGCTTCTACTTGGGCTCTTAACATGGAAATCAGAAAAAGTCCGTACATATTTGTAGAAATGTTACTGAAAAGAACAGTGTTGAGGAATGGGCTGTCTGAAATGCTTTTGACAGAGAAGGTGATTTGCCTGAAAAGTAGTGGTAAGTTATTGCATTCACATCAGCACTGGTAGAGAAATGGTGTTTACAACGCAAACT
This sequence comes from Lissotriton helveticus, assembly GCF_964261635.1. NCBI lineage: Eukaryota > Metazoa > Chordata > Amphibia > Caudata > Salamandridae > Lissotriton > Lissotriton helveticus. Next base: position 277,225,311 of record NC_136068.1, read on the forward strand.
TTAGCCCATGTGCCGTTTCCTCACAAACTGAACAATGCTTACCTTAACTATGCATATGTCTTAACCACGCATATGACTGTTTAAGGTAGTGCGCGGTCTAGCTGTCTGAGCGGGCGGGAAGAGGAACTGGAAGGATCGCTGTGGAAGGACTGGGACACGGAGAAGAAAGTTTGGCTGGGGCTAGTGCGGGGAGAGAGTACATTTAGGTGTGGGCGGCTGCTTTTAGGGCTCAGGGTTGGGGTTGGGGTCAGGGTAGGTTTTAGGGCAGGGGCGAGTTTTAGGGCTTAGGGTGGGGGAGGAAGGGGCAGTGGGGATGAGACCTGTGATTTCTTAATAATAACATTTGTCCTGGAAATTAACTCAATTTTTTTGCGTGTGAATTGGCTGAAATAGGTTTGAAGTCTATTTTGTATAGGGAGCCATTTATTGCTGCATTAGTTCATGTCATGCGTGGCCACAAATAGGGATGTGCACCCTGAATATGGAGACAGCAATATAGATAGCACATAATATCAAGGACACTATAGATGGGACATAATATCGAGGACAGGATATAAAAAAAAAATCAACAAGTAATTAAGTTTAGATTTTCTATGCCTCAACTTCAAACATATGTACCTACACTCTACATATATCTTCAAGGTATGTAGACATGGAGTTGGGAATAGTAAATCTTATATTTCCGTATTTGCACTTCCTTTTGCTATTTGCTCCATCAATATTATGTCCCTCGATATTCTGTCCTGATATTCCTCAATCTCAATATTGTTGGTGTCGATATTTTGTAGTACACTCCACAAACCGGATTGAGCCTGTCGGAAGCATGGCACCGCACAAAGAAATTCTACTTTTCCTTTCGGAACCACAATATGAAACCTGTTTGATTTTGAAAAGGAGAAAGGTGAAGGCATATGGCTCGTTAAGGTTATTTTCCTAACAGTTTTGGAAGCGAACAAACAAATGTCCAGCTTGGAAAGATAGTTCAACCAGTCCTTTAGCAGTGAAGTATTCTTCTTAAATGCTTTGTGTTCTTTCCCTCCCTTGCGAGGTATATTTTTTTCCAAAACAGGAATTACTTGTAAAGGAGTGGTGTGTGGCTTGCAGTAATATTGGGTGTGTCTCAAATTCACAGAAAGCTACCAAATATTCACCTAAAATAAAGTTAATGTTTCATTAATTTCCTATATAAATCATTCCCTCTATGTAGCACGCAGGAACGCCTAAAGCTTACAAAATCAACTGTGGCTCATCAGTGTTCTGACTTAGCCTGCACAGTGCGGTGAGATCTCCAGTCTCTTTATCATTTCAATGCCACCCCTGCGCCTCCATTGAAAAATTAAGTTAACAGTACAAGATTGACTGATTGTAGCCTAACCAACTATACTGTGGTGGGTATTCCTCAAGCCTGTATAACGAGAAATCATAGAATGCTGCATGAAATCAAATATCTGTAATCTGTGAACAGCCCTCCTCCCCCTCTCTAGGGGGCATATTATCAAGAACGGCGATAAAATTAAAGCTGCTTTAGCGGCTGAAAACGGCCGCTAAAGCGGCGATAATGGGCTTGATAACTCTTAATGGCATATTATCAAACCCATTATCGCCACTTTAACAGCAGTTTTCTGCAGCTAAAGCTGTGATAATTATTAACGCCGTTCTTGATAATATTCCCCAACATCTCCATAACAGAATTAAGTTAACAAAACAAGATTGACCGCATTGTACCGAACCAACTACACTGAAGTAAGGCATTACTCAAGCCTTTCAAAGACTAATCATGGAACAATACATGAAATCAGGTGTCTATAATTTGTGATTGACAGGGGTTGTATTCCTGTTCGAATTGGTACACCATGAACATGTTTAAAAACATGTTGGGGCATATATTGATGTAACCATCTTATGTGATTTCAGTCAGGTATGACACTATGATGGTTATCTACTCATAGTTATTTGGAATCCAGTGTAATTTCTAGTAGTAATGTTTTTTTCTATGCCTTATTTTCCACATATTCTCTGAACACCTCATACTGTATCCAGACAGCCCTGAGAACGCTTGGACACACATTTGTGGGCAAACCATGTGTCCGTTTTGTTTATGTGATGTTGGCTGTATAAATCTGTTCAGCCACTTAGCAGATTGCCTCACAATTCTCACAATCGCCTTGGAGTAAAACAGGTGTTAGAAATGGGATTTCTGGTTAGCTAAGGCTTGCGCCAAAGCCAGGCAGAAACCACCACTCTATTCAGGGCAAGGGAGTTAAACGCTGAAGATAACCCCTGCTCACCCCCTTGGTAGCTTGGCAGAGCAGTCAGGCTTATCCCAGAGACCATGTGTAAAGCATTTGCGCACGCACACAGCAACAACATTCCAGGCACAATACAAAAGGAACTCCACACAAGCATAGCCTTTGTATTCTCATAACACATTAGACACATAATCACACATTTACACTATGGCAGCTGGCACGAGTAGTATTCACAGGGGACTATATACAGGACCCGGCCAATCGGGCCAAGGTCTGAACCATCAGAACAGGTAAGTAAATGCAAACCACAAACAGTTATTACTGGTACCATAATGACCTCAGCATTATCACATTAGCATTAGACATAAACCCACATTAGGCCCAAACCTTATCAGCATAAATACATTACGCAATGGGCCTCACCAGCATAAATACATTATGCGCCAACCCCATAAACATAAACACATTACGCAAACATGTACTAACCCAAAACCTCATAGCGTGACATTAGGCATTAGCACATTAGGCCCAAACCTCATTAGCATAAACATCTTATGCGTTAGGTATCACCAGCATAAATCACATTACGCAATAGGCCTCCCTAGCCCAGATAAAGTGCACACAGCACCTTACCAACTGACCCCAGGCCAACTGGCCTTTTCTCTGGGTTCAGAAGCCCTGTGTCCAGAATGTTCGGGCACTAAACTGCCACTTGCAGCTGGAGCAAAAAGTGCGCAATGCGCTGGCACTAATGTGCCTCCTGGGTCCTCTCCTAGGACTCCTCCATGTTCCCTAGCCTAAACGTAGCAGCTGCCCACTAATTGCTGGGCAGCTGGGATCACCAAATCTTTGTAGAAAGGGTGAGCAACCCAATATACCCTTGCGGGCTTGGGCAGATAGTATGTTTAAAGAAATTGGGCCAGCAAGGGATTTTATTTGAAATTCTCAATATCAGCAAAAAAGGGGTACCCACACTACCGTTGGTTAGTGGCTGAATGTAATTTCTCTAATACAGATCAATAATGTTACCACACTAACACATTGAGATGAGAAAATACAAAAACCAGGTTGTTGATTCAAAAGATTATTATTTTCTTTAGAAAAGATGAATTCAGTCAATGATAAAAATAGGGTACAATGAGATGCATTTGAGACATAGAAGGAGTATCATGTGTGCTACAATCTAACATCACAAAAAAGTCTAAACTGCTGGTAAATAATGACACAATGATTTCAAATCAATACAGGAAAATCAATGATAACTGATAAGTAGTAAGCAGGATTAGACTTAGTAGGGATCACCAAATGGCACCACTGGGCCCTCCTGTGCCACTGAGGGACTCTCTTCGCCAATTGTGGCCAAATGGGCCCGGACCCGCATGGCCCTCAGGACACCCACTGGGGCCTTAAAACGACTGTGCCCCTCGTTGGAGCCACGCAGGCTCTGAAAACCATGTGGCCCCCTCATTGCAGCTGCCCACTGCCAGGCGGGGCAGCTGTGAAACTAGCACGGGCCCTACAGGGGCGGGCACTGACAATGTGCCCCGACACAACCCCCACCAAACTAAAACTGAGCCCCACTCACTGGGCTCTCTGGCGAACTCCTCGTGCTGCTCCAGTGTGTGGGGATACTCTCCTGTTATCTTCAGGGCGCACGCAGGGCTCTGGGTACACTCTCCTGTTGCCGCTTCTGGGCATCTGCGGACTGCACCCACCTCCTGGGACCGGGACTTGCCCGCAGAGACTTCATGGCTCTCCAAAGCAATCGGTAGGGGGAAAAGCACTGGCAATGTGCCGTGTTGGGTCCCTCTGAGCCGGGTCTACTCTAGGCTTCTCACCGCTGTCTGGAGTCCAACAACCACGCGGGGCTTCCCTCTGCTTACAGGAGCCCCGCCGGATCACAGGCTTTCTCTACCGGCCTCTCTTCTTCACCCAGGCCCCCTCCTGGGACCCGGGACTTTGCTGTGGAGTCTGCAAGGCTCCAGGTGGCTTTTCCAGCGGCGGGCGGGACTTCCTGTGCCTGTCCTGCCCAATGCCAAGCATCTTGGCCTGACTTCCTCTTTTCCCCAGGCTGCAGCGGTGATCCTTATTTAGGTAGGCACTCGCTCGTCATTTAAATAATCAAGGCAGGGTGGGCACCTACATATTTCACAAAGCGGAGACAAGGGGTAGGCAACCGCCAAAATTCCGCATAAGCGGAGTGGGCACCCGCATAAAATACAAGAAATTGCGGGGTGGGCACCCGCCCTCAAATAACAATGAAAAGCGGGGTGGCACCCGCTATCCTCAACAGCAATAAGCGGGGTAGGCACCCGCGGTTTTCAGCACAGCCAGCAGGGTGGGCTCCCGCTCAGTTTCACGGCAGGGTGGGGGAATCCCCACACCGGGATTCCCTCGAGTCGAAGAGCAGCTCAGCGCTGCAGTGCCCACAGGCTTCTCTTCTTTCAGCCAATTTTCCAAATATAGCGCTCACGATACAGCCCAGCGCTGTTGCCAGCTCCTCCCAGCAACACCCAACAAAGCTTCCAGGTCCCAAGAGCAAAGCGCTCATGAAGCACTAGATTAAAGTCCTGGAAGTCAATAAAGATGAGGGGGCAATGCAGGGCCCAGGGCGGCAAACCCTCCTGGCAGCCCCCCTGGGCCCCAGCAGCAGCACGCCCCAGCAGGATCAGCACCAAGGTACAGAACATTTTTCTGGGGTCACAGCCCCTACTTTTATACATCATTTCCCTTTGTGTCACAGCATAGGGTTTAGGGATACCAGTTAGAACTGGTATAGGGGAGCTTTGGAGCACTTTGTTTTGCTCAGCTCCTCTCTCCTTTGTCAGGTGGCGGCTCAGTGCTCAGACGCACCAGAGGGGGCGCCCAACATTGTGGAGGGAAGGCACAGTCCTATTCAGGTCCCAGGTGCAACTCCTCCCTCCCATCTGCATGCAGATCTCTCTATTCACCACTGGGCGGACTCCCCCTGGCTCCTGGAGCCACCCACACCTCTCAGCTCCTGTCAATCACAAGCCAGACATGAAATTCACATAAGGCAGGCAGAAACGCAGTACACAGAAATGCCAACTTCTAAAAGTGTAATTTTTCCACCAGTCACCATAAATCTGCGCACACCATTGCGCAGCATTTATCCTCACAAGTTCATACATACTAAACTCGCCCCTGCACTCCTCTCATACCAGGAATTACCATGGACACTCATATACCCCATGCATTCCTATGAGAGGGCAGGCCCATTTCACCACACATACACAGAGAGCGCACGCACTTTACACTGGACCACAGTGCTAAAGTGCTCAGAGGCCTAAAATTACCAACACCGGGTTACAGAAAAAGGCTAAGAGAACGCAAAAATTTTTGGGGTGAACCTGCCAAAAGGGCCACGTCCAATAACAGGGATATGACAGACTAGGAAATGTACCAACGCAGAAGAGAATCAAAAATAAACAGATTCATGTTTCTTGAATCTAATATCCCCAAAACTGTGTGCAGCAATATATACCTTGTAAATTGCAACAAAATCCCAGGGCACATACCAGATAATCTAACTGGAACATTATGGTCCTCATTGCAAGTGGCTCATGAATATTCCTGTTACTCGTCATTTAAATAATCAAGGCAGGGTGGGCCTTGAATTAATGTTACCAGTAGTTCTAGAAATTTTGGGGTGAGGAAATAACAAGATGTGTTTTTAGAGAGTAACATCCATTTGGCAGACATACCTGCCTGTTTTTCCCTGGCATGCTACCTAAAGAGGTTGCCTGCTTGCAGCAGATTAAATATGAAGGTGAAAGACAACTCCATTTACTGATCCTTTAATGATCGCTTTGGAATTATTGAGCCACTGACGGTGAGGGGCTAAGTCTTCAATAATGTACACGATAGGCAAGGATGAGTAAGAAGCAGTCACAAAACGGAGTTCACTGAATTATACCAAGAAAGAAGAATACATTCTGTTTTGAGATTAATTAAATCTGTGTAATGAATGGAAATGTAAAGAGATCTTTATGAGACATCAGTAGGGGTATGAAGTTACAAAACAAAGAATATATGAATAGTCTTAGGTTATTAAACTGTGGTATATAAATAAATAATACCGGATCTATTTTTGACTGGATATAGTAATAACAGATAGCTCAATAAATAAGAGTCAAGATTCGAGGTAGTAGGAGTTTGCAGGTTTAATACAGCATAAAGGACAGGAACAGGACAACCTGCAAGACCTGGGATGGCAGCGCTGCCGGGGGCAGGATCGGCGTAACATTTAATAACAGTGCACAAGCATATATACTAAAACAGTTGCATTACAATACATACGATAGGCGGAGCAGTGGGTGGGGTGCATAGCAGTCGCGAAAGATATGGGTGAAAGTAGGTGTAACAGGAGGCGTGTACATAAACATGTGATGTAAACGTAACAGAATATGTCATAAATGGGGCGGAAACATGGAGGGGGCTACCTGAGGAGCCGGGACCTCTAACCTAGTGGTGCGCGTAAACTGACAATGACGTGTTACTAGGAGAAGCTGGGGGCTATGACTTCTGCGCTAGGAGCAGAGACTGAAGTCTGGAGAGTCAGGGCGACATGTACCTAAACACTATCTAGTATCTGATGTTTAGAGAACATGTTGATAGAATCCAAAAGTTATCGGGGTAAAGGCTAACAGATTCTAAGACTGGTGCATGCATTACTCTACATGTAGTGCGTGTTGAAGAATATTAAATGACCATAAATACAGTATTTCTCTTACATGGAGACGTAAAGGCTAGACGATGACGGAAACTATTGATGCGATTCAGTAGCTTTAGGAATGCAGAGAAGGAGGGCTGGACTGATAACTAGAATCATAACATACTCTTGGCAGACTGGCAGGCAGAGCCAGGCCGAGCCGGGCACTGTGAGGCAGGAAGTAAGTGAAGGGTCAGGAACACAGGTGGGGGCTGTATCGCTCCTCAGCGAGGGCTCAGGAGACAGGAGCTGAATCTGGTGTCCGGGCCCTTTTGAGGCCTAGAAACGGGGACTTTTCAATGAAATAACGTGCACACTGAGAAACGTGGCAACGTAACTTTTACATAGGCCTAATACTCGTAGCTTTCACGAGAACTGGAAACTGGCATACTAGAGATGGACACAACTGTAATTGCGTCTTTAATCGATCATGGGGAATACATATGCATATTAATCATGCACATACAACATAGGATGGGGAACACGTAGGGACACAGAACATGGCAAAATTTACTTTTCCACATTCCCTCCTTGTCACTACGTTTCCATCAGGAAACATCAATATTCATGATACCATCTATCATTTCATATAGTATCATTTGCTCGTCTCGAATTTTCTTGGAACTGGATTTAGAACGGGACTTGGGACTAGGAATACAAGAGGTAGCACAAATGCCGCAAATCGCAGGGCCACATTGTATACAGAGGCAGCAACTGAATATGATCGCTACTGTAATACCTAGAAAGGACAACACTTTCCATCCCCAGGCGGAAATTATATTCCAGAACCAACCGGACCATGTCCAGGTGCCTGGATTTTGGTGTAACAGATGGGCAATTTTATGGAGTCTGGTTATAGCTGAATAAACAGACGGCGCGTTATTAGGAATGAAAATGCAGCAACTAGATCCGATGACTCTACATGCCCCGCCCCTATCGGCCAGTATGACGTCAAGGACGAGACGATTCTGGAGCACGACAATTCTCATAAAAGATTGCTCTTCGGTTAAGTTACCTAGAGCAGAGGTAGTCTCAATCACTACTGCTTCAAGGGTTCTGGTTAATCTACGTATCAGTTTACTATTCACGACAGTACCTAAGTAGGGGAAGACACCTTTATTGATATCTATGTATTGTTCTAGAGCAGTTTCAGTATAATCGACAATCGGGAGGTCTCTCTTGTGTCTAGTATGTACTAGGTGGGAATTCCTATGATAGTCAGGTGGGGCTAGAAAAACTGGTGGCAGAAGGAATGCAATGTAACAGGTTCCCTCCCAATCGAGGGGCAGACGAACATATGCGGTCTGACCACAAACAAAATAAGAATGACGTGAAGCTTTGAAAATAGATTTCCTGCTGTCACTATACTTGACAATAGTAGTACAATCACTATGTCCTACATGTACGGAACCGTTATTTCGGACACATAATTCGCCTTTGACTGGTAGTACTGAAATAGCAGGTAAGTCTGGAGTAGGATCAGACTGAACATTCAGGACCATGAAATTCGAAGAATAATTACCCAAATTATAAACTTCATTTTCTAGATCTAACCCTGTTCTGTGGGGAAGACCTTGCTTGTCTGGAAAACATGTACTGTTCAGAAGGGACATATCAGTTGAGGATGACATTAACATGGACCAGGCTCCACATGAACCATTATGTGAAAACGGATAAGGAAAGAGTGGCAGAACTCCCTTCGGTGTCTGGAAAGGGGGGAGTCGACCACACACCCAACAATTAGTGGCATTGCTGGTCTGGTGTGAATAATGTAACATGCGGATAAAGGAATTATTTCGCATAGCAAGACGATAAGAGAGTTCATGAGGAGGCAGATCACTAAACGTGTGTTCTACTGTAGCATTAGAAGTCTTATTTACATGAGAAGTAGGAAAACATAAATGCAATGCATAACTCGTGCAGGTAATCATAAGGCTGAGATATAGCAGGAAACATAAAATAATAATGCAACTTTTAGAGTTCTCACTAACTCTCTCTCTATGGGGGTCTATTTTATACATGTCAGAAACCGGTCTAACCGTTTCACCTAGGGGAGGACTTAGACAATCAAACTGGCTGACTTATTTTACTAGACCTTAATTTCAACTTATACTCCTGTTGCGGAGTTTTCTCTAACAGGGAGGGTTTTGTATCATTGTCTTTTGCGGGACAGTCCTTGAGAATAGTACTTTGGCAGTCTTTAAAATCCTCGGAAATGTTCTTGGAAACAGTCTTTAGTCCATAAAATTTCTTTACGTGAGACAGATGGACCCACCCCTTCCTGCCTTCCAGCTTGACGGCAGTACGGGTGGCCAGGAGGACCTGCTTTGGCTCCTTCCAGCGAGGCTCCAGCGGACTTGAACGATCAAAGTTCCTTACAAGAACCAGACTTCCGGGAACGATTTCATGCGGTGCCACCTCGGTATTGTCTGGAAATGCGGCGGCAACCTGTGAACGACAAGAGTGTAGGGCAGACATCAAGGAAGCTAGGTAATCTGTCAGCATGTTACTTGATACATCTGTAATACTTCGGGGTCTAGGTGTACCCCACATATTCGGGGGGCGGCCAAAAACGACCTCGTACGGGGACAGACCTGATCTGGAATGTGCGACCATGCGCATATAAAACAGGGCAACTGGCAGAGCTACTAACCAGTCCACACCTTTCTCTTTACAGACTTTGGCAATACGGATTTTCAAGGTTTGATTATGTCTCTCTACGAGACCAGCTGCTTCTGGATGGCGTACACAATGGAACTTCCACTGGTACCCTAGTAAAAGGGAAACGTGCTTCATTAATTCAGATGAGAATGGCTGGCCGTTATCAGAATATACGACCCTAGGGAGTCCATAGCGGGGGAAGAATTCACGAACCAACTGCTTGGCAGTGGTCGCGGCTGTGTAATCTGGGACTGGATATGCTTCTGTCCACCTGGACAAAGCGCATATAACTACAAGGACATACTTGAAACCTCGACATCGCTCCATCTGAATATAATCCATCTGGAGGACTTCAAAAGGGTGGTCAGGGGGCTGGAATCCACCTTGTTCCACCGGAACACTTTTACCTGGATTGAACTGGCAACATATCATACAGGTACGGACTTTCTGCTTGGCTGCAGCTCGTAAATGCTTGTTGAACCAAATGTTCTGGATACTGTCTAACATAGCTTTTTCTCCTAAGTGTGCTGGACTATGTGCGGTATTGATAATGACTTGAACCATAGAGTCGGGGAGAAACCATGTGGCTTTCCCCTTCGTTACCCATCCCTGATCTGTCTGGACCCCTCCTTGTTCGGACCATTTCTTGATTTCTTCGGGAGTAGCATGTAACTGGATATCTATGACATCTTGAGTGGGGTCCTTAACTGTCATACAAGTAGTCTGTTCTAGAATGGATGTCGGTGTCTTGTTAACTGGTATATCTGGTGTCTGTGCTGTAAGCTTGGCTGTGCGATCTGCTAGATCATTACCCTGGGAAATAGTGTCAGTAACCTTCGTGTGTGCTTTGCACTTCATGATAGCGATAGATGTCGGTAAGTGTATAGCATCTAACAGAGCTTGAATAAGGAGACCATGCTGAATCTTGGTTCCATGAGAAGTCATGAAACCTCTCTCCTGCCAGAGCACTCCAAAGTCGTGTACGACTCCAAATGCGTAGCGTGAATCTGTATATATGTTAACTTTCAGGTTCTTGGCGTGTATGCAGGCTTGGGTCAGAGCAACTAGCTCTGCTGCTTGAGCAGACAGGGTGTCAATACGGTGTGTTTCTATAACTTCAGTGTCAGTAGTCACTGCATACGCGGCTACTAGTTCTCCTGTACTTGTTCTCATACATGAACCATCCACATAAAGTGTCAGGTCAGGATCTGGTAATGGAATGTCTGTCAGATCTTGTCTTGGCTTAGTCATAGTATTAACTACTTCCACACAGTCGTGTGTGGCAGGATTTTAATTAACTGACGGTAACAGTGTAGCAGGATTTAGAACGTTGCAGCGTCTGATTTCTATGTGTGGCTGGAACAGTGTCAGTTCATAACCTGTCAAACGTGCAATTGTCAAGTGCTGAGTCTGTGTTCGGTTTAAAAGAACTTCCACGGAGTGTGGAACTTGTACTGTCAGAGAGTGTCCTAATACTATGGAATCACTTTGTCTGATAGCTAGTGCTGTGGCTGCAACTGACTTGAGGCACGCAGGCAAAGCCTGGGCTACAGGATCTAATGTGCTCGAAAAATAAGCACAGGGCTTGTATTGTCCTGCTTGATCTTGTGTGAGAACAGATAATGCTGTACCATCACGTTCTGTAACAAAAAGTGTAAAAGGCTTACTGTAGTTCGGTGTAGCTAGAACAGGAGCTTGGCATAGAGCCTTCTTTAGCTCATTGAAACTAAGAGTATGTTCAGATGTCCAAGGGAGGACAGTCGATACGGCTGCCTCCTGTGTCGTTAACTGTATCAGTGGCTTAGCTAGAAATGCATACTGAGGAATCCATTGTCTGCAATAAGAAGTAAGGCCGATAAAAGCACGTACCTCCTTCTGTGTCTTGGGCTGAGGAAGACTCGCTATTAACTGGATACGGTCTGGTGTCAACTGCCTACCCCACTTGGACAGTAAGTGGCCTAAGTAGATCACTTGCTGGACACAGAATTGAAGCTTCGAAGGGGACACCTTGTGCCCCATCTCGGCTAGGAAATACAAGACTGTAAGTGATGCTCGCTCGCAAGCACGTTCAGAACGGGCTGTAATCAGTAGATCATCGACATACTGGAGCAGGGCAGTGTCAGCTGGCATGTGAATGTTGTCTAGTTGTCTCTTAAGTGCTTGACTGTAAATGCTAGGACTTTCTGTGAAACCTTGAGGAGCTCGTGTGAATTTATAGCTCCTTCCATTTAAACAAAAACCGAAACGGTACTGGCTGTCTGGATGAATGGGGACACTGAAAAACGCGTTCTTGAGGTCTATGACTGTGAAAAATGTGGCTTCGGAATCAATGGCTGTCAATAGGGAAGAGATATCTGGGACAACTGGGTACTGGGGAATAATACATTTATTGAGTTCTCGAAGGTCAATCACTAATCGATATACTGGGGGTGCATTTGGATCAGTACGTTTCATGACTGGAATGATCGGAGAATTACATACATTGGAGTCAGTCTCTACAACTACTCCTTGAGCAATGAGCTCGTCAATTATTTTGGATAAGGCTGCTACAGCCTCAGGTGGCAATCTGTACTGTCTGATTCGTGGTAACACTACACCTGGTTTGAGAGTCACACGATGGGGTGTGATTTGCATGAAACCAACATCAGTTGGACCTTGCGCCCATAGATGCTGCGGAACATTTGACAATCTTGGATCAAAATCTCGTAATACATAGTGACCCTTGAAGTCACGTAAAAACAACCGTATTCCCTCTGGGGAGCAGCAAATAACTGCACCTAATTCTTTCAGTGTCTTAATGCCTAACAGATTTTCTGGACATGACTTCGTAAGTAATAGATCAGTAGTACGGGACAATGGACCTACGTCTAGAGTAACTGGCTTAGATATCTCGTTTACAATAGGCTTTCCTGAAAATCCAAGGGAAACATTTCTAGAGCCTGAGAGCGGAGCCCCTGGAACCTCGGCGTGACTTATGGTAGTCCTACTTGCCCCTGTATCAATCAGAAACTTTCTGTCTTTCCCTAATACTTGACTATGAATATAGGGACCTTCTTGATCTACAGGAATCTCGATGAGAGGCAAGCCTACCTCCCTCTCTAGGCTGTTTCATGAATACTGTTGGTACTCTGGATACTCTGCCTGAGCATACTGGTACATCTGCTGTGTAACATGCTGTGTTGCAGCAATAGGCTGCGGTGCTGGAACTGTCTGTTGTGCATTCTGTGGCTGAGAAGTCTGTGAAACTTGTTCTTGTCTAGGCGGACGTGGTCTTTCTTTAGTTTTACCGGTAGCTATATTATGTTTCAGAACTGCACACTCGTTTATGAAATGACCTGGCTGTTTACAATAATTACATGTCCCTTTAACGGGAGCTGCAGGATGACTGGCTTGATTCGGACCCCTCTTCTGACTGTCTTGTGGAACAGATTGTGCAACTAGTACTTTCATTTTCGTGTCTTTCATACGTTTTCTCTCGTGATCTTGCTCTTCTCTGATTCTATTCTGGTGGTACTGGAGCATCTGTAACATCTGGGACGGGGTACTAGCTTGCCATGTACTTTCGACTTTCAAAACTCGATTCTTAACTTGTGGACTTGAATTCTCGACTAATTTAGTAACAAAAAGATGAGAGTATGACTCGCTACTCGTCTTCAAGCCACTGTTTATAATGAAACATTTCTCAAACCTAGAATAAAAATCACTAGTGTCTTCGTCTTGTTTCTGTTTACAGGCTGAGATTGCATCCCAGTCTTCCTTTTTAGTGGCTAACAATCTGGGCAAAACTTGTATTAACAGTTCTGGTAATTCCTTACATTTGTCTCCAAGACCGGTACCTGGTACTCGTATCTTATCTTCAGCTTCTAGAACTGCCCAATCGATCTTTTTCTCTCCCACCTCCCATTCTTTTTCCTTGAGTTTTTCGTATACCCCTGCGGGCAACAGGACCTTTAGCATTTTAATAATATCTGGATACGTATATTCTCCCATACGGAGCATGTCCTTTAACTCTCGGTGGAACCCTGCTGGATCTTTGTCGTGACAGGGAATTAATTTCTTCATCTCTAAGAGTTCCATCTTTGTAATCGGGGTGTAAACAAATACTAGTTGCATTTCACCATCTGCTGTCCTGACTGGGTGTACTTCTCGTAACGGATTCTGTCTATCTATGTAAAACGGTTTACTTTCTGGAGGTGAGACATGAACAAAATGCGGGTTCAAAAACATACTATATTTATGACGCTGTTCTAGAATGACACTAATTAAATCGGTACCTAAACCTTTCCATCTATACTGGAGTAACTCGTTCAGGACATCATGTAACAGACCTGGATCAGAATGTTGACCCTCATACAATGTGATGAGGTGCTGAATCATATACATACCCACCAGTCGCTGTTCGGCTGGGGGCAGTTTCAGAAACATTTGTGCCACTATTTCGCCTGGAAAAGTGGTAGAATCAGTAGTCCATCGGACTGCTGATCGGGTTAGTTCTTGTTCATGCATAGTACTTAACTCACTATAACCGATTCGTGATTTCAAAATGTGATCGGTAGCTTGAAATACTTGTTCTAGAGAACCTTGTTCTGGTGCTGGATGATGAAAGATTTTCTTGTGTTCCAAACGTGAATGGCGGTCTGGAAATCTAGATCTACCTACATACGCTATTCTGGCGGTATTCTCGTCCTCTACCTCTTCTGTAGGAGAGTCATTCTCTTTCTCGCTTACTTGTGCTGTTTTACGTTGTTCGTGTAACCTTATTATTTCCTTACGAATTTTCTTGTACATACTCTCTATACTACTGATGGTTCTGTGTTTACCCTCGGCTATATTATCACTCCACCTTGTCAGGGTTCTCATTTCTGTCGGATCTTTGGACGGGTAATCTTGTTCCCTTATTAAACAATTAATCAGAAACTTTAATATCATGAGCTGGATCTCAGCTTTCCTTTGGGACATGGTTTCGCCAATACTTTCTGGATCATCCCCAGTACGGATGAAACGATATATTCTGTCTAGATCCTCTTTCATATCCGGTAGGGTGTCCAAATACCCGGTCACCCGTCTTACACGTATGGAATATATAACCGTACTATCATCGCCTGTGACTGGGTCATAGCGGCATTCAGTAAGAGCTCGTCGGATTTCTGCAACGGACTTATATTTGGGCATACGCTGTAACGCACGTTCATGTAACTCGACTAATGTTACACGTTGGTGTGGTGGCGGGGTACCAGGAGGACCTCCTCCTGCGGCCCCTAAACTAGAATCGTCGACTGATACTCTTCTTGCTGGCGCGGCGGGAAATTGTAATGTGGGCTGGACCGGGGGTACCGTAGCAGGTACCCCGGTGTCTGGAAGAGGATTTACAGGAGCTGGTGGAACTGGTGGAACAGGATTTGCGTATTCTGGGACTGTGTCGTCCAAATAGGACGAGAGAAAAATATCAGCTGCGGTCGGTTTGTGACGTAGCTTGGTCGGAACTAATGGTGGCGGAAAATTACTGGATGCCTCCGGGGTTGCTTTTGGCAAGCCCTCGGCAAGAAGAGGATACATACCCTTAATGAGGGCATTCCTCTGTCTGTCTGACTGTTCGGTTTTAACTCGCTCACCTATCTCGATTAATTCCCTTTCTTGGGCTCTTTCTATGGATTCTCTACTTAATTCTGACTTTCTGATTTCTTTTTCGGTTCTCTTATGAGATTCTTTGCGCCATAACTCGATGGCATCTTTCTGTGACTGTCTGGCTTTCTTTTTCCATAATGCTTCTTCTACTCGCATGATGCACTCGGCATCCCACGTACCTGATACGGGCCATTTATACTTTTCTTCTAACTCTTTGGTGTACTCCACCCATAAATCTAGATATAATATGGCACTTATGCCATGCTTCTGATACATAAAATGACCTGGACTGTCCCTAGGCGGGACAGGAACTGCTTCTTCTAACAGACCTTTTCTAGTTTTTAACTGACGTAGTTTGGAAAACAAAGGCATGACTGGACTGTAATCTAGACACAATACAATACACAATGAACACGATAATTACACCACTTTCATTCCACGACACTAAAATACATGAATGACATTTTAAAATAACAGTCTTGACAAAATACTACCTGGAATACTGAAAACAGGATACATGAATTTTCTCGAGAACAGAACTGACTAGAACAGAAACTAGATGCACTGCTAAAACAGTACGAACTTACCGGTCTCATAAAGAGACACGTCAGGACCCGCATTCACCGGAGTGGACACTTCGTGTTGGGTCTGTGTACCACCAAAACCCACGGACCAGAGTCAATTAGATTGACCCTGTCTAGATACTACCCCAGCAACGGTACTCACCGGGCAGCAAGAACGGAAGGCCTCGGACTGGACTGGACTGCTACGACGCCGGACGGACACACTTCGGACTTCTGTTACGGGTGGGCCTCCGGATACCTCGGACCTTGGACTCTCGGCTTGGGCTCTGGTCGGGACTCGCCGCGTTCCTCCACCGCCTCGTCTGGATGCTGGACCGCAACCTCCGTCTCCTCCGTGGGCCTGAGGGATACTTGAAGCAGAAATATCTGCACGTGCACGGTATGGTTCCGTCACGGCTGCAGAGGGTCAGGGGGCATACGTGGCTTCACCGGCGCGTGGGGAAAGGGCAGGTCCCTGTTCGGGCGCCATTATGTGGTATATAAATAAATAATACCGGATCTATTTTTGACTGGATATAGTAATAACAGATAGCTCAATAAATAAGAGTCAAGATTCGAGGTAGTAGGAGTTTGCAGGTTTAATACAGCATAAAGGACAGGAACAGGACAACCTGCAAGACCTGGGATGGCAGCGCTGCCGGGGGCAGGATCGGCGTAACATTTAATAACAGTGCACAAGCATATATACTAAAACAGTTGCATTACAATACATACGATAGGCGGAGCAGTGGGTGGGGTGCATAGCAGTCGCGAAAGATAAGGGTGAAAGTAGGTGTAACAGGAGGCGTGTACATAAACATGTGATGTAAACGTAACAGAATATGTCATAAATGGGGCGGAAACATGGAGGGGGCTACCTGAGGAGCCGGGACCTCTAACCTAGTGGTGCGCGTAAACTGACAATGACGTGTTACTAGGAGAAGCTGGGGGCTATGACTTCTGCGCTAGGAGCAGAGACTGAAGTCTGGAGAGTCAGGGCGACATGTACCTAAACACTATCTAGTATCTGATGTTTAGAGAACATGTTGATAGAATCCAAAAGTTATCGGGGTAAAGGCTAACAGATTCTAAGACTGGTGCATGCATTACTCTACATGTAGTGCGTGTTGAAGAATATTAAATGACCATAAATACAGTATTTCTCTTACATGGAGACGTAAAGGCTAGACGATGACGGAAACTATTGATGCGATTCAGTAGCTTTAGGAATGCAGAGAAGGAGGGCTGGACTGATAACTAGAATCATAACATACTCTTGGCAGACTGGCAGGCAGAGCCAGGCCGAGCCGGGCACTGTGAGGCAGGAAGTAAGTGAAGGGTCAGGAACACAGGTGGGGGCTGTATCGCTCCTCAGCGAGGGCTCAGGAGACAGGAGCTGAATCTGGTGTCCGGGCCCTTTTGAGGCCTAGAAACTGGGACTTTTCAATGAAATAACGTGCACACTGAGAAACGTGGCAACGTAACTTTTACATAGGCCTAATACTCGTAGCTTTCACGAGAACTGGAAACTGGCATACTAGAGATGGACACAACTGTAATTGCGTCTTTAATCGATCATGGGGAATACATATGCATATTAATCATGCACATACAACATAGGATGGGGAACACGTAGGGACACAGAACATGGCAAAATTTACTTTTCCACAAAACAACTGAAAATGAATCAACATTTTTCGCTGTAGGTTTAGATTCAGGCCCACAATTTATCAACATTTGGTGCAGCGCAGCAACACAACTTGGTGCGCTGCTTCAAATGGAGAGAGCAGGAATGCTCCATATTTACTGACATATGGCTCATTCCTGCTTATGCTCTCTATGGTGGCGAGGTTGTGGTTGCGAACCCAGGCAGCCATTATCCATCGTGCAAGGGTGTCTGCGTTAGTGGCAGGATTGTTCTTATACAGAAGGGGCACCTTCCTGCACAAAAAAATCCTCAGAAGCATTTTCCTCTTTCTACGTTTGCCACAGAAAAAGAGAAAATAATGGAAAGAAATAAACACTTCTCTCCTCACTACGCCTCACCTGGGAAGACGTATCATTTTGACGCATTCCAAGATTTACTACTCTTATTAAGTCTAGGAATGTAACAAAACCATAGGTGGAGTGTGAGTGTTCCCACTCATCCGCCCATGGTTTTGGTACATTCCTAAATTTACTAAGGCTAGTAAACATCAGAGTGCCTTCGCAAAGCACAGTAACACAAGGAAGTGACTTGCGCTGCCTTGCTTTACTCCAGATTTACTAAGCCATGCAGAGCCATGCAAGGTGGCTCTGCGTCACTTACTAAATCTGACTTCAGGGCTTGAGTTGTTGTGCATTGTTTTAGGTGACGCAAAGGCAACACAATCCCTTTATAAATCTGTGCTTCCGTGTATGCAGTTTAAAGATGCTCTGTATGAATTTAAATATGTAATAAACTTTGTTGAAGGGAGAGTGATCATTTGTTTTAAAGTATAATTTTTCCCTCTACAAATGCTTTGTGGCATGGTTCAGGCAGGATTTTGTTAGCTATGTTAAGTCAAAGTTGATTGTGCATGGTGAGTTCTGGAAGGACCACGAGAGCAATGGACAGGGTCAGTGACATCCAAGGTAAGTGTGGAGAAGGTTATGTAGGTGAGATATAAGGGTGCTGATTTGTGGGGAAGAAGTGTAGCATACAGTATTTGAAAGAGTCTGGAAACAACATGGGTGAATGAGCTGAAGTTGGGTTTGAATTGTGGTGAGGAATTATTTTGGGGAGAAGCATGTGCAGAATTTGGGTCAGAATTTGACTGGTTAATGACACATCTAGGCAGTGGGTACTTGGAGTGTGTCAGAGCTGGGGAGAGCAGGCCAATAATGCGAATGGGTGGATACTATCAAGTGATAGGTTGCATGTTGAGGTCTACCAAGGAATTAAAGTTGTTTACCATCAAGATCTGGTGACTGGTGAGAGCTACTAGTCTATGTCGTGTACAAGAGTTTAATTTGCTAGAAAATAATAATGAATTTAGGCATGCTTCAATTAGCATAACTAGGCCTCACCAGACTTCATTGTGAATCATCCATAAAATGTTTCTGAAAATTGCACATTTATTTTTGATCTACGAGAATTCCACATGCAGGTATCTTTCTCCCATTGAGAAAATCAATGAAAACGCAACTTCAGTATTGTCTTTTTGTTAAAAGAAATTCATTTGTTCTGTTCTCTGGAGGGAAGGATATGTTTCTGTTACACAAATTCAAGGTCATTACGCAAAGTTCTGTTGGTTGTTGAACATGCCAACGTATTCCTGTGATTCATAATATATTATTTCATATTCTTAAGTAAATATGAACAGTTGTAACCAATGAGATGCTTTAGGAAGTAGGAATGTGTAGTGGTGTTGTACCAAATAATAGATTTATTGGTTGTCATTTATGAAACTTTTTCAATCCAACCCTTATATGTAATGTGTACGCCTTCTGTTCCTGAAATATTATAATAGACATGCTTTTTGGGGAACAGCCAACTTTTTGTTCATTTGTCTTTTATCTACAGAATGGTGAGTAGTGATCCTTTAGGCTTTTGTTCGAAGACAGATCTTAAGTCAATCTGGTTGCTAATTCCCTTGATTAATTAGCTAACTAATTTTGCTTTCTGTAATGATACTATATTTCTGAATACTTCCACAGGATTATTAACTTTAGAATCTTGTTATGTGCATGTTTCATTATTAGCCTTGGACTAAGTCAGTG
This sequence comes from Lissotriton helveticus, assembly GCF_964261635.1. NCBI lineage: Eukaryota > Metazoa > Chordata > Amphibia > Caudata > Salamandridae > Lissotriton > Lissotriton helveticus. The sequence continues at coordinate 277,244,882 of NC_136068.1, forward strand.
AGTGACTCAGATAGTGCCATTCATGTGTATTGACCCTTTAATTCTTAGCTAAAGTATCAACAGTGGTATATGGAAGGTGTGGGAAAGCTTTAGTGTGAGGCTATGTGAGGGAAGAGGGTGGGGGAATGACTATGATCTCATATGGCAAATATAGCATGATGTACATTATAGGCAAAGTTATGCTATTGCGTAACCATGCTTACATCCACATTGTATATGGCATTTCCTACTGCTATATATAAGTATTGATACCTCTCAACTATCTTGTGATGTAGCAAGTGTAACAGATAAATCCAACATTAGATTTTATAGAAGGAAATTATCAACCACAACTATGATAATTTCTTTTAGAAAATACTACTTTTGGTTCCAACTAAGGTAAAATAAAGCTAGGAATTAGTTCCTCCTCACTGACAGAGGAACATATTGACACTGATTGTTGAATATTTGAGTCACATGAATATAAACATGTTGATAGTCGCCAAGACCCTCCTAAAATATTGTATTACTGTATTTGTATTAAATATATAAATAGTTAATCATTTATTTCATAAAACATTTACAGTGTAACATTATAAAACACACTTCAGTGGTCTAAAACACATCTCAAATAATTGAAGAGTACTGTCTTTCAGTTTTACAAACAAATTAAAACGTGTTTGATTTAAAAGAATACTGTAAAATAATAGGAATTGTGTTCTGTTAATAGAAAATACACAGACTATCAGACACACACATTTAATTTCCAAAATTAAAAGGTTCAAGCAACCTACATCATGCATATTCTAAAAATAAAATTTAGCGCAATGATATTTAAGCAAGTCATAGAGATTAAATATGAAGATGAAATCAGTTTTTTTGGGATGTTTCCTAAGTGGCCGGTTCATAAAGGCATTTTAGAGACCATAAAGGGTAGTTATGTAGTACTCTTTGATGTACTCTTAGGCAACTTTATGACTTTTGTGAATTTGTTCCAAATAATTTAATATGGAAATAAAATTTGAATATTCAGGGAATTTTATTGTACATTTCATAAGGACTGTACCCTCTGCACTTTTAACTATACTGCGCTGTAATATTCCGTGCTGATTGACAAAGGCATTGGAGTATGTAAAAGACTATCCTCTTAGTATCACTACCCATACTCATAAAAATACCTTTGGGAAAAGGCACCCAAGTCTAAAATGTGAATTGAGTGTTACTCAGACAGTTAATCTTTTTACAGTCAAGGCTGATGACCCAAGGCATTCGGATTTTACCAACTACTACACTGGCAATCTTCTGCAATAATATCTTAGTAATTTCAATCTGCCACATTTATGTAATATTTTAACAAAATATCTTCATGGCTTGCTGATTTGAGCACAGAAGTATACTATGATTTCTTCTGTAGTGCTAACAAGTGTGTAATGTTTTCATTTCTAAGTTTGTTTTCTGCAAGAGAAATCTAATTTAAAAAAAGTTATCTGCATCAATCTAAAGCAAAAATAATCAATTCTATTTATTTTATCCATGCTGGTAAATAGAACATTTTTATAATATGCTAGTAAAAAGCTAATATAATGTTGCCTCCTTAGGAGCTGTAGACTGCGGATGAAGACATACTTTTATTTCCTTACTGATTTCTTTCAAATGAGTCTAAATATCAGATTTGTAATTGCAGAGACTCCGTAAATGCCTGTTGCTTTAAGTTAGAGATCTTTTTGTATCTTTGTAGAGCTGAATGTGAGACAATACTGATTTTGCTAATTTTCATTTTTTGTTGTACATAATATTGCAGAAGGATACTGACAACTCTAAGATATTGAATTTGTTGAGGAAAAGAGCAGCTTCGGCTAGTCAATAAAAAGTAATGCTGATATTATGTTTAATCTATAAGTTCATTATAGATTGTGCATACAGCCATGAGCCTCACTAACATAAATATTGAAATACCTGTGGCAAAAGGAAATCTGTGTTTGCAACACCTTCAATTTAGTAGACATTGTGGGTGGGTGAAGATGAAATCAATAAACAACTGACATTCAGTTTTCGATTGGTTATGATAGTAAGCTTGAGGTGAGTATTCAACCACTCATTGTACTTCATGAAGTCTGCATCAGGACACAGAGGCAGAATTAGGAAGCATGCTTGTTGGTTTTTGTTTTTGTTGTTTTGGCAGGGAGGCATCCAATAAATTGCATTACAATAGCAGGACATGGTGGAAAAGATGAATATATTGCATTACAGTAGCAGTATTGGTCCACAAGCAGTATACCAAAAATGATGCCAAACACTATAAATAGTAAAGCTTCAACTACAGATAGAAAAGGTTGCAGAGACATATATTTTCCCAGCATTGAGGCTAACACAGTAAGAGGTACAAGGAATTGTATGTAATGTGTTAGGATAGGAGATTGGTTTCTAATCAGTCTTCCAAGATAAATTGGTTGGGTGAACGATACTTATGGGAAAAATCACAATACCAGAGATTTAACTAAATATCCATAGAAATGCAAAACAAGCCATTTAATTTAATTTAAATGTATGTTTTTTATATAGTACTAATCCTCATCTAGAGGGTGTCATTCAGATAATAGATAGATCATGGTGTCAGAAATACACACAGTAAGCAGATTAGTGGATTTATTGAACGGCTACATGTAGCTATGTTCAGAACTGTAAAATAAAATGTCATAAAATAAAAAATTGGCAAGAGAAACCCAACGCTTACACAGGGAAAAGGGGAGGCTTTGGGTCTATGTGATTAAGCAAATGTGTGCCGTAAGCAACATCCTTGGTTGCTTGACCAAAGATCACATTTTAAAAAATCTTATCAGGAAAGGCTGTGACTGAACTTGGGGCTGATGAAGAGACACAAACTGAGTGCTAACATGAAAAACACAGACCACCTCTCAATTATGTATGGTGCAAGAGATCCAGGAAAACAAGTGTGAGAAAAAGAGAATACAACCTATATTTTCTATTTAATTGGTCTGTATGTGAGGCAGTTGCTACCCTAGTAGAGGTGATGCAGAGATGGAGTTAAAGGCCAATATGCTACAGCACTTGGAGTCAGTTAGTCATGCAAAGAAATATACAGATTGTACAAAGCTTTCTGTGGTTCAACATGTGCTAGCATGGTCAGCATCAAAGCTTACACTTGGCATTGGAAAATACAAGAAATAGCTTGGCACAGTTCAACACCATCTCAAGTTGTTACAATTGAGTTCCTCGGGAGCAGTACCCTCCAATGCCCACCTTCTGGCAGCACCGACTCTGTGAATAAATACACCAGAGGTTTGGAGTGGGCGGGTGAGGAGAAAGGGTTTGGGTGAGGCAATATTGGGAGGGAGAAGTGGAACAGTGATGAAGAATAATTAACAGAGTTCTACTATGGGAGTTACTTAATGCAAAACCAATGGGTAATCTGTTAACCACCCTTACCTGTATGGGATTCAGAGATGCAATGTCCACTATGTGTAACACTTTGACACTTTACAGATGTTCATACTGTTTCTTATGATTACTGTGCAATACATTCTTTCATGCAATACGATCATTTGAATGATTCACTCAGTAGTTCAAGTTCACAGTTCTTAAGAATGGTACCAAGTTCACTCAACAGTTAGTGCCAGATGTACGACCATCAATTAGCAATCGCAAACTGCGTCGCATTTGCGACTCGCTAATTGGAATGCACAACAGTGTCTCAGACATATTAATGAGGCAGGCGCATTAATATTAATGAGGCAGGCGCAACTAGCTACTCCTTTAGGAATGGCTAGCATTCACAGGGATGATGGCCTACTGGGATCAGCAGACCACCATGTCTGTGACTGCTTTTTTCATAAAGCAGTTTTTAGGTTTCGCCTGGCGTTTACTGCGCAAGCAGTATCGCGCAGGCGAAAACTTTTGTTTAGAAGTATGGAGCTTTCTCCCGCCTCTGTCTTCCATTGGCTAGCTCCATAAATGGAGGCTAGCCATTGGAAGACAGATCTGCCCGTCATTGCCGGAGCAGATTCGTGGGCGTTCCCGCGATTTTTAAAAATTTGTTTTTATTTTTTATGCAAACAGTATTGCTTTATTGTATAGTGCATTATGCACAGAACTCTGAAAGTATAGCACTTAAAGTTGCTCATTTGCTAATATTACGCTATCTGTAGATGAGCATAGTAACGTAAATCAGAAAATTAAACAGTTGGTTGCCCAAAATATGAGCTCTCTAGCTGCATCTGTGTTTTACAGAATGGAATTGGTTATGACTGAAACACCACATACACATTTGCAAAATAAAGCATTATTAAGCATAATAGTAGAAAAGCATTACTGTAAAAGAAACATATACAGTATGTCACTTACTATTGGGGATATGACTGGATCATAAAGGTCATCTCCATTCTCACTTTTGTTCAACATCTCTTTTATTAAACCCCCAGAGAGGGATACGCAAAGAAAAAGGTGACACTTACACAGCGATAAGCCTACAACCCCCAAGGGGCCGGCCGCGACAGGTAACTCTAAGTGCAATAGCTTTCCGTGCGTGCATGATCTGCAATTCCTTCAGTCTCGTACACAGTGTTCTGCCTACAACCCAATCGGGCCGGCCATATGAAAGAGCATTATGTGCAGTCCACCACGCCCAATTGTCACCACGCATAAGGGCCAGCCCTGAAGGTCGGGCAGCAACTAGTGGGCCAAACAGAAACAAACATCGGACCATAGCGGGCCAACATACAACCGGGCGCCTAGAGGAAGGCAACAGAAGAATAGAGACAGTGTCGAGGGAGAGCCGAGAGGAAAGTAGGAAAGAAGAAGTCAGGAAAGGGGAAGTGAGAGGATCCGGAGAGGAGCAATCATCGAGGCACCTTTCAGCAGAGCCATGCCGGGTTCGAGGGCCATTATCTCAAGGTACTACGGGGGATATAGGGGATCACCGCATCATCCACTAAGCGCAGCGCCCGCAGCTTAGGAGGCATGTTTCTCGCATGTTCACTTTTGCACAGATAAGTCACCAGGGGCTGCCAAACTTTGTCAAAGCGTGTAGTGCGAGACTGTAGTCTTGCTGAGAGCATTTCCATAGTGATGACCTGCCAGAGTCTACCAAACCATGCAGCAAGGGGAGGGGCCTCCGCCTTCTTCCAGTACAGGGCGATAAGTTGTCTGGCAGCACCCAGCATTTGCAATGCTATATTCCATTCACTACGGGTCAGAGCAAGCAAATTGGCAGGTTTGATTCCCAGCAATACTGTACTAGCGGCATCAGGCAAAGGAAACCCAGGAACCCCCCTTATGTGGCTCAGAACCTCTTTCCAGAAGATAGCGATCGGGGGGCAGGTCCACCAGATGTGTAGAAAGTCCCCAGGCACATGATGGCATCTCCAGCAACCGGGAGAGGAAGAGGAGAACATTCTGTGCAAATGCTGCGGTGTGTAATACCATTGTGCCATTACTTTGTACGCGTTTTCTTGCTGCAGAATGCTGCGGTATACTTTGGGGATATCTCCCCATAGGCGAGCCCACTGCGTCGGCGCGATATCGGCTCCCAGCGTCGCGTGCCATTTCTGCTGGTACGGCTGCAAGGGGGGAGTCTGAGGGTGTTGCAAAATTCGATATATCTGAGATATTAGGCCCTTCGTGTCAGTGCAGAAGCGGGCCAGAAGCTCGAACGGGGTAAAGTCCCGGGTGGCCCCTGGGTATACCGCGTCCGACAAGGCCCAATGGCGCAATTGGAGAAATTGCAACTTAGCTTCAGGCGGAAGTCGGAATTCCTCTTTACAATGGGCAAAAGTCTTAAGGGTGCCCCCATCAAAGAGATCCGTAAGGACTTCGCAGTCTCCTTGCGTCCATGTGCGAAAGGCACCGGTACAGCAAGCCGGCGGAAACCATGGGTTGTCTGCAATAGGGGTGTGCGGGGAGGGGAAAGTCGTGAGACCTCTCCGTACCGCTATCTTGTCCCACACGTTCAGGACGGTCTTCGTGGGCACCGCCAAATATGCACTAGGGGATCGCCCCGCTTTATGAGTCCAAGCTAGATTCCAAATGGTGCGGCCCGTGACCGCCCTGTCCATATGGAGCCACCCCTTCTCGCTCCGCCTGGTGCCCCATTCAACCACAAAGCGCAGGTGAGCAGCCCAGTAGTAATCCACCAGGTTAGGGCATGCTAGTCCTCCGCGATCTCGCGGGGCCATAAGAAGTGACTGAGAGAAGCGGGGTCTCTTACCACCCCATATAAAGTTAGTGCAGTCTTTTTGCAGGGCTCTGATATTTGGCAAGGGGATAGGCGTAGGAAGGCACTGGAACAGGTAAAGCTTAGGCAGGATAGACATTTTGATTGCGTTTAGCCTTCCCCGCCAAGAGGGGATAAGTGGTTTCCAGCATCTCAGGTCGTCAAGGATGGATCTGCGGCAATTCGCCCAGTTGAGTGCCGACCAATCCTCCAGGGAGGGGGTCAGGGAGAGGCCGAGGTATCTAATATGGCGATCAGTCCAGCGATAGGGGCACAACTGCTCCAGCGAGGGGACATCGGCCGGAGGGATCGTAAGGTTAAGTACCCACGATTTATCGTGATTGATTTTCAGACCAGAGGCGCCCTCGAAGGAGCAGAGCACCGCTTGGAGCGCCGGCAAAGACTGTCGGGGCTCCGTAAGGGTGAGGATGAGGTCGTTTGCATAAAGCGCCACTTTATGGACTTGTCCACCCATGGAAATGCCGTGGATGCCCGGGTCTCGCCTGATCAAATCCGCCAGCGGCTCAATCGCCAAGGCGAACAATAAGGGCGAGAGAGGGCAGCCCTGTCTAGTCCCTCTCCCGATGGCGATCGGGTCCGTTAACCTCCCATTCACGCGGATCCTAGCCTTTGGCGCAGAATAAGGCGCCATGATCCTGGCCACCATCTTCAGACCGAGCCCCACCTTACAAAGGACCGCCCGGAGAAATGACCAGTCCACGCGGGCGAACGCTTTCTCAGCGTCCAACGAGAGGAGGCACGCCGGGATACGCCAATGGTGCGCCTTCCCCACCAAATGCGCAACTTTCCACACATTATCGGCCCCCTGGCGGCCACGAATGAAGCCCACCTGGTCCGGGTCAACAAGGTCAGGCATATGGGGGTCTAAACGCTTAGCCAGTACCTTGGTGTATATTTTAAAGTCGGTATTGTGCAGCGCAATCGGGCGATATGACGAGCAAAGCGTGGGGTCCTTCCCAGGCTTCGGAATTAAGGCTATTTCCGCCATCCCCATGTCCGGGGAAGGGCCCTGACCATCATCAAAAGAGGTGAAGAGCCGAAGTAGGTATGGGCTCAGCTGAGATTGGAATAGGCGATAGAAGGAGAGCGGCAAGCCATCAGGGCCTGGCGTTTTCCCCAGATTTAGTTCTTTAATAGCCGAGGTTATCTCTTCCAGCGTTATCGACTCCTCCAAATGTTCAGCCGTAAGGGGATGCAGCTGCGTCCCGCCATATTGCTCTAAAACTTCTTCCGACAGGGCGGGAGCCGGTGGGTCCGCCGTGTAGAGTGAGGTGTAATAATCCCGGAACGCCCCCATTTTATCCCTTGCTGCCGTCGCTCGAGACCCATCAGGGAGCACCACGTTCGCTATATGGGACCTGGCCGCTTTGACCCTCAGCCGTCTCGCCAAGAGTTTCCCAACCTTATCCCCTCCGTCAAAGTGCAACTGCTTCAGAGCCAAAAGAGAGCCCTCAGCTCTGTTCGCACGCAGCAGTCGCAGTTGGCCCCGAAGATTCGCCAAGCGACGCCGTGTCCTCAAGGTGGATCCCTCCTGATCCTGCGTCTCCGCCACCCTCAGGTCCCTCACCAAGCCGTCCTCCACCCCCGTCCCCTCTCGCGCCCTCGCGATCGCAAGGGATGTAATGTGGCCCCGTATCGTGGCCTTAAAGGCATCCCAGACCACCGGAAAAGGCGTCTCTGGCAGGTCATTGAACTCAAAATAGGAGGTAATGGCTGTGCGAATGTCCTCAACAGACGCCGCATCTCTGAGGAGGTGCGGTGGTAAATGCCATTTCCGTTCTCGGGGGGGCCGTCTCGCGGGTCCCAGGGAAGCAGCTCCACGTGTGCATGATCCGAGATGGATATGTCTGACATCCCAGCATCCACCACATCTTGAAGGAGGTCATGGGACAGGAAGACATGATCAATGCGAGAATAAGAGCGGTGGGCGCTCGAATAAAAAGAGTTCTCTCTCTTATCCGGGGAGAAGTATCGCCATGCGTCAAATAAGCCTAGGTCGCCAATCTGTTTGCGAAGCGCCAGAGACATCGCCCCCGCCCCGTGAAAGGAGCCCTCACTTTGGTCCATCCTCGGACACCACACCAAATTAAAATCCCCCCCGAGGACAGTAGAGGGCCCACCCTAGGGTACCTGTTCGCGCAATAGGTCTCGGAGGTAACGATCCTGCGCCATATTGGGGGCATACACATTGCACAGTGTAAGACAACGAAGTCCCACCTCAACAGTCACCTTAAGGAAATGGCCATCACCACTTCGGAACAGCCTATCCTTCCCCCGCCTGATGCCAGCTTTGCACAAAATCGCCACCCCTGCCGTTTTCGTGTCCGCCGCCGCCCAGTATTGGAGAGGGTATCTAGGATGTGCCATGCGCCCAGTATCAGCCTGAAGAAGGTGGGTCTCTTGCATGAAAACGATATCTGGGTCATGCCGCATAAGGTAATGCCATATCTGCTTGCGCTTATTGGGCGAATTAAGGCCTTTAACATTGAGGGACAAGATCTTTAGGGGTCTATTCACATTACTAGCCATGGTAGGGAACCTTAGGATACGCAATCAGGGCCATCCTCCTCAAGTCACACATCAACCATACACCCCATACAAGGGTCCCCCCATCTCGACCCCATCCACCACTCCACCCACCCTCCCAGGTCCCGCACAGAAGGTAAGAGAAAGAAGAGAAAAGAAAAAGAGGAAGAGAGAAATAGTCAAGTACATAAACCAAACAATCATCAGCCGGTGGGGCTGGAGGTAAGAACCATAGAAGTGCGGCCAACAGAGCCAGAGTTCACTGTCCCCAGGATAGGGCATCCTACACCCTCGGGTTCGAATGTCCTTCGGGATGTCACTCCCCAGGGGGCAGTACAAGAGGGACATGGCCGGCAGAAAGCACTAGGAGGTATGGAGCCCCCACCCTCCCAGGCCCAGCACAGAGGGATCATGAGCCCATCCGACCCCCCCTTCGCCAGTCAACCCCTTGCTTGCCGAAGGAGATTGTGAGAACAGTACCTCAAAAGAAGCGCAGCAAGTGTGACGCAATCCTCACGGCGTAGGAGGACACTCCTTGGGAGAGCGTTCCTCAGGGTCGGCCTCCACTTCCTCCAGAGCTCTGATGTGGGCTATAACGTCCTGCCGAGCCTGGCTGTGTGTGGGTGCGTCAACAGGTGGTGCACGTCGCCTCCGCGGCACCGTGGTCCAGTCCGGTCCAGTCGGCGGTCTCTTACGGGATGGATGTCTAGAAGGACTCTCCGGGGGAGAACACGTGATATTGAGGAGCCGCGCCGCCTCGTTGTATGATCGCAGAGCTCTACGCCTACCCTCCCACTGGAAGATAAGCGCGAAGGGATGGCCCCATTGGTATGGGATGCTCATGCTCCGCAACTTGTCCGTCACCGGGCGGAAAGCACATCTCCGCTTCAAGGTATTGGGCGCCAAGTCCTGGAAAATTTGAATCTTATGGCCCTTGTATTGTAGGTCAGGTTTGTCCCTCGCGCACTTCCAAATCTCCTCCTGCTCTACAAAGAAATGCACCCTTGTTAGAATGTCCGGCAGGAGGCCCGACCTCCCCGCAGGGGCCGCCACCCGATGTGCCCGGTCAAGAGTGGGGGGCGATACGTCCTCATCACCCCGCACCTCGTGGTGGAGCTGCGCCACGTAGTCCATCACGTCCTTCCCCTCTTCGCCGAGCGGCACGCCGCGAATACAGAGGTTATTGCGCCGACCCCGGTTCTCCAAGTCTTCCTGCTTGATCTGGAGCTCAATGTTTTGTTCCTCAAGGGCCGTCAAGCGCTGCCACAGATGCTCTTGGTCCTCCGTGCGCGTGTCCATGGTCCTCTCCAAGCTATCCACGCGGTCTCCCAGCTCCGTGACCTCCCTCTTAAGCTCGGTAACGCAGGAATGTACCTCAGTTCTCAGGGAGCCGATCTCAGCCTTGAGGTCAGACATAAAAGCGGCCATGAACGCCTGCGTGACCGGCGGTGAGTCCGTCGCCCCTCTGGATGGGCCCTCTCCGGCCGCCGGTGCCCTCGCCTTGCCCCACATGGCCGTCACAGGGTTATCCTTAGGGGCCGTCGCTGGGTCGGCCCTGGCACCCCTATTTGGTCAGGAGAGGTTGCTGTAGGTCGCCGGTCACCGCTGCAGCTTGGGGCCCTCACTCGAAGAATGGTGGTTCACATATGGGAAAGGGGTCCTGTCACCCCCGTTCTCTCGCCCAGCAGCACCCAGCCCCAGGGTCCCAATTCCACTGAGTTGCCGCTCAAATAGTCCCCCCACCCCACCCATTTGCGGCCACAGAGATATAATTATTCATGGCCCAGTACCAGCCCCCTTATCAGCATCCAGGCCCTTCCACCCCATGGATCCCTCACAACAGTGCTCCCACCACGGGCTGCCGTCACACTCCAGCCACTTACTTTCTCTCCACCTTTGATGTTATCCCTTCACCTGGTTTTCAATCATGTGGGTATATTTTATGGGAAATCAACAAGGCCGGAAGAGACAAGCTCCCAGAAGAAAGAGAGGTGTGTAGAATTCTTGCTGCTTGGGAAACGTCTTCTCCCTCGTTGTGGAGATCGTTGGACATGTGCTTTTTAAACGAGGGGCAGAAGAAAGATGCAACGAACAGACTGATGCTGTTGCACACAATGGAGAAGTGAATGAATGTATATATACACCTGTAGGGTGCAAGTGCTTATTCAAACAGGTGCAATAAGGGAGCTGGAGTCACCGAGTGAGGGACAGATGTCAGGAACGGCCTGTGTAGGTAAGAGCGGTGGGGCCGGGTTGTGGGGGATTCGACAGATGACCACGAGGAAAAAGTAAATAAATAATTAATTTCCCCTCGTCGTCGTCTGTCAAAATCCCCCCCACCGGGCCCCACCGCTCTTACCTGCAGGGGCCACCGCTGACAACTATGCAGAAGCAGAAAGCTCCAGGATCCAAGTAGCCGATTTTATGCATTCTAGAAGTGCACATCTGGAGTTTGTTCTTATTTTACCCACAGTGGCAAGGGCAAAGGCAGAGCCAGTCTATCTTAGATTCTGAGCTCTCTTTGGTCTCATGATAGTATTGGCACACTTCAGCTTGGAACACTTTGCTATAGTTCACTGCTGAATTCTCTCTTATTGGACCCTTTCTAGGGGTTGCAGGCTACTCAGACTCTAGGCCCAGCCATACCTGCACATTAGCCCAAGCAGTAGGGCTACTCGGCCATGAGTCCCCTTCTCACCCGACAAACACTTGTTAAGACACCTTGTGGGGTAAGATCGTTACAGATTTATGATCACAAATATTTAGAACAACCCCTTTCAGTTATGTGATTTATCCATTTCTATTACTTACCTTTGGCAACTAGTCCAGATACAAAAAATAAAATAAAAAAAATCACAGTAAACAGCACAGTCATGTTTTTTGAATCAGCTGTGGTTGAGGTCTTGTCTATGGTTCTTTTCGGGTAGACACTTCCTTACAAATTCCAGGTTTAGCTTGTTAATAGTCAGCCTCTACTTAGGATAAAGTGGTCCCTCAGAAAAACAATGAGAAAGGAGTAATAAATATAGTAATAAAGTTAGATCTATATTGTGCTGTCCAGCCGGACAGGAATCTTTTCATGTAGCAAATATTCCTAAACACAAACAATGAAGTGGGAACAAAGTATTGTCTCGAGTGAGACACAAACAAAACAAACAAGCATTGAAAATGCAATAGGTCTCGCCTTTAGGCAAGACCTTTAGCATTTTTAATGCTTGTTTTTTAAAGAGTTTTATATAGCGCAAACTAGACCCGAGATATCGTGTATAAGAGCGCTTTACATGAGCACGAATTTCATTACAGATGAACACATTAATTTTTGCTAGGCATGGGAAGATTAATCTAATTGCCCAGAATCACAGGCTGTTGAGCGTCGTTGGGGATACTCGATCCTGGTTCCCCAGGTCCTAACTGACTTTGTGAGTTAAACGCTCACTGCTAACATATTCCCAACTACAGATCACAAGTTCTGGCAAGGCCCTCTCAGCTTTTAACTATTATGTGGTTGATGAACATGAGTGTGATTATAGTGAATAACAGTAACACCGATAATTTACAGTGCTTTGAAGTAGCAAAAGTGCAAAATGAATGGCTATAAAATAAAAAAGTCCCTACCTTCAGTTCCTCCTTGTAGGAATGCATTTAGGTACAAGGCAAAAGAAACAAAGGATCAGTACATTCCATTATGATGTCATGTTGAAGTGTAAAATATCATGACAATTATAGCATAAAACCAACATTTGCTGATTAAATACAATCCATGGGCTCTTTAAAACACCTACTGAAAACAAACCATCAACATTATTTTTTTTTATTAGTATTTCTAATGCTTACATATTTCAGTCTGTTTAGGACTAACTTTTACAAATCATGCCAACAGATAGAGTTACAGAGTTGTATTGTCAAGAAATCAGAATCCTTCAATATGCTCCCCCAAAAAGGCAGTGGCACTTATCAATGTCTCGAGTGTTTTATTCCACTGAGTAGAATGCTACCTGTCTGCAAAGTCTTTAGCGCCTCTTCTGGGAAATAAGATGGTGTATGAATGCTATTTCTAATACAATACAACAGCTCTTGATTTTTGCAGCATTGGCAATGAAATGCATTTCCTTTAAGGCAATCTGTTAGAGACAATCTATTTACCTTTTTGATTTTACTCTAGGTGATGTTTTGGCATCATTGTGCATTATCCCTTGAAATGCATCATTGATCTGATTTCACAATCTTACGGAAACACTGCGTTCTTACACGTTGCACAGAACCATCAGACCATCATGTACTCTACAAGTCACTGATTGTAGTAAATGACCAACCCAAGTATATTAAGCGAACTCTTTATACTTGAACAAAAACCGCAGACTGATATTACCCAAGAGCTCAAAGTGATACATTGAATCTGGAAGCTCCTTTATCATGTGTTGTTAAAATAATTAGTTGCACATTTTAATTTGTGCACGATGTTATGCATGGGGATTGAATTGGTCATGCTCAGACTCTAGTTGATCGGTTTAGGCATTTTTTGTTTGTAACTCAGACTCGTTCAGTTTTTCGGTGTGATCTGCTTCATTAATTCTTCATTTTCATATTCAATCAACCTAATTGTAAAATCCTGATTGTTTCGGTGTGATTTGCTAACTATTTCTTCATTTTCATATTCAATCAACCTAATTCATTGTATAATCCTTATACCCAGGGGGCAGTGTCCAAGGCCCCTCGAAGATGGAGAAATCAGATAAGATATTGTCTATTTTAATCAACTTCTTTGAGGATTTCTTTTGAATATGAGAATGCATCTTTATTGTATTCTTTAACTTTTTAAGAAAAATGGATAATAGAGAATGGGCCAAATTCACAAACCTTTTGCTGTGAGTAGTACACCTTACTACTGAATTCCAAGAATGAGTCAGTATGAATCCTGTAGTCCTAGGGAGACATTTTGCAGACTGAGGCCAGAGACCAACCTGCGGGTCTCCATGACAGTCATTTGCTATATGAGTAAAGTGTAAGCATGCGGCTCTCTGTTGAATTCAGTTAAAAATGGCCATTGGAATTATTTTACAGGGGAGGGCCAAATTATGCAGCATGGTTGACTAAATTATGGGGCAAGGAAAGCCAAATTAGGCAGTGTAATGCAGCACTTCTTCATTTTTCTATTTTAACCCAGGGAAACACTGAGCAAAGAAAGGTGACCACCAACTTTCAGCTGTGGGGTGGGTGCTGTGAGGGGATGTCAAAAGACGATGGAATACGATTTAATTATTTATTTAATTCACCCTAGTCTGTCACCTGTCAACATCCCCCTCGCTGTGCCCCACTCCACTCCAATCCACTCCACCCCACACCGCCCCACCGCTAACAAATATAATAATAATAATAATAATAATCATTGGGGTTGTACTCTATTTATAATAATAGAGAAAGTTGTGTGTGCACACACATTCATGTTTTTGCCTCAATGTTACTGACACTGAATGGATTGTGCTGAATTATAGTTACATTTATAGGGCTTAATAAATCTGACGAGGCATACAGATGGCATGCTACATCATGCTGTGGCTAAAAGAGTATGTTTAAGACTTGTAGACTATATGGGTAGTGCATGATTTTGTGTGTGGAGACATTGAGGCAAATTCCGATGTGGGACAGAGTCTGGTTGGGAACTGGAACCGAACGACCTCCTGTAGTTGGTTCCAGTCTAGGAAGTAGGATTCAATTGAACCCTGTTCAGTCGCAATCGTATTCTTTACAATGGGAGCATGCACGGAATGCATGCTCTCATTGCAAAGAGCAGAGGTGCAGTTCATCCCTGTACCCGGTGGCAGGCGCCTCATGGTGCCTGCTATCGGGTGCGGGGATCAATAGTGGGGCCGCCACCATTCGGCTGCCTTGGACCATGGGAGTGCCTGTCAGAGGCCATTTGTAAAACAGATTCGGATTCCCATCCGACCAATCCCATCAAAATGGGTCGGTCGGAAAGGAATCGGACCAGCCGATTACAATGCAGGCAAAAGGGCTCCGTCCAACGGTCGTAGACGTTCTGCCCCCGTCATAATCGGGCCCTTAGAAATGTTTTTATTGTGTTGTTGCCACTGAAACTCTAAAATAGGAAGGTGTAAGGGGAGGGATTTGTAAAGATTAAGTGCTAGAGTGTGGATGGGTAGGAAGTGTGTGAGTCGATTGTGGCCTACCTTGAAAATGATCTTGTGCCATGCTTATATGAAGTCTGTTCTGACTGCCTCACTGCAAGTTAGTAATGGGTGAAGAAGAAAAAAGTGTTTGAAGAGTTGCAGCCATGAAAGCATACACCAGCCATCAGTGGCATGACTGTGACATATAGTTTATGTCCTCTGTTATCAAATGCACCAAGTGGTGGAAGAGAAGGAATGGGTATTTTTGGAAATTTGCCCTTTCTGCATAGTCAGATTTTTTGGGGTTTTCTGCTGAACCCTATTTTTGCTGGCTATACAACTCAGTGCACTTTACCCCTGCTAGTCAGGAGTAAAGTGCTTGTGATCCTCCTTTCAACATGGTAAAATTGGTATACTCCTGATTGGCTTAATTAACTTACCTATGCTTCCCTAGTTGCTATTCACAGTGTACCTAGGGCCTGTAAGTTAAATGTCACCCATTGGGCTAGAGCATTCATTGTGCCACCCACTGCAGTAACAATGCAAACTTAACTGTAGTACTTCAGCTGTTAGCTGACACTTGGGCAGACAACTTCTATTGCACTGCCAGCCAGTCAGGCCCCAATATTATGGGCACTCTCTTCAACATTACAGCAGTCACAGCCTGCTTGAGAGACCAGCTGGGTTTACATATAACTTTGGTGTGCACTTCAAAGGAGGGAAACAGAATACCCAAAACACTTTGTCCAATATTGTTAATTGATGTTTCCAAAATGTAGCTCATTAAAACAAGTCACATGCCGGAGAAGACTTAAATTCAACTTATTTGAGTCGCTACATATCTGGAGACTGTGCTGGACTCAGGCAGTCTCACTGCCGCAGAATAGAGACAGTTTGCTTAAATTGCAGTGTTGTTTTTGGTTTAATAACATGTAAACAATTTCTATAACAATAAGAGCTATAAAAAGAATAAATAAAGTGCATCCCTCTAACCCTGGAGACTCACCAAGTAAAGTTTTAGAGAAGGGCAGTCTATGGTGCCGGGATCTATTTCCAGTGCCTTGGTGTAAGGAGGGTGTGATTATATGGAAAAGGCATGGGAAGGGGCTAGAAATGTCGGGAGGGAGGGGGAGCAGAGTGACGTGCCCTATTGAGTGTAATGTGTGGAGTAGCGAATCTGTGTTGATTCCGGACCCCAGATGTCCCAGTATTCTTGTAGTGTCACCCTGAGTGCACCATAGGTCAGGAATGTTCCCCCATGTACTTCATAGAGATCCTGGAGCTCCTGGAAAGGCTTTAGTGTACCTCTGCTAAGAGGTCACTGAGCCTTGTGATGTCAGCCTCCTCGCACACCTCTAACTGATGTACACCTAGTTTATGGTCCCCAAAAGGAAATCCTTGGAGTGGTAGCAGTGGGGACTAAGGTTGGATAGTTTTGCCCCCTGGAACAATCCTCAGTAGCCATTCACAAGCTGTGCATAAATGAAGTGGATAGAGGCCCTGGGAGTAACAAAGTAAACAAGTGACCCTCGCAGATGATGGCCCAGGGAATTCCCGTCTCGTCAGTGTGATGGTCCGCTAGGCAGTGGGCCAGCCTTTGGAGTTGGGCTGCTAGGTATTAGTGTATGAAGTTTGGGCTCCCATATCTCCACCGGAGGGAGGAAGCTACAGTGTGTGTAGTACAGCAATTTTCCTATCCGTGCCCCCGATCAGTCAAGTAATAAAGAATCTAGATGATGGAGAGTGCTTTCAGGGATTATGAACGAAAGTTTACATAGCAGTAGAGGAGTCGAGGTAGCATCACCATTTTCAACAGGGCCACTCAGCCCACCGTCAACAGTAGGAGAGTCAAACAGAAGGAGATTTGGGATCTCAAGGACCTCACTGTCTTCCTAAGGCTTCCACCAAGAAGTTCTGCTTCAGTGTATTTAAATTCCTAAATATTTAAATATCCATATGGCCCAATTTAAGCTCCCAGAGCCCTGCTGGATTTGTTGTGCTGGAAGGTTTTCTTAAACTGGAAGACAAGGGATGTGGCGGAGTTAACTTAAAGGCTATTGACCTCACTATAGGCATTCAGAATTGAAGGTTTGTGTCATCTACATCTAGAGAGATGACGTGGGTTGCCAGAACAATGCCCCAGTCCCTGCACTGATTCACAACTGCACAACTTGGCTGTTCAGACAGGCTTATTTTCAGTAAGTTGTTGTGTTAGGTTCCTACTTCAACAGCGCCATGAAGCCCACGGGCGTACGTGCGCTTTACAAAAAAACCCTAACATAACATAACATAACATAACAATCAGTGGCCATAGAGCCAACATGGACAATATCGGGGATAGGGTGCAACCTTATTGGGTGCCTCTATACATGGTAAAGGCCTCCGATATATGTCAGTTAGTCCTGGTACTGGCGGTGGGGTTGGACTATAGGTGTTGGATCCATTCTGTGGTGAAAGGCAGGCAATGTTGGGCCAAGCTTTGGGAGCCTGTTCCATAACTGCATAAACGCCGAAACGCGCATCGAAAGAATGTTAAAACCTAATTGTTGCCACCTTTTAAATTCTAAATCTTGTTTAGAAATATATGTATATTTCTTTTTAAATGTATTGATGAATGTATTTTCATGTATCCTTTTTTAGGTTTTTTTTTTAAATGCAAGAATTAAAAATTGTAAATCTTTCCCTTTTCTCTTTATGAAAATTGTTTTTATTATTATTGTCTTTTCTATTTTATTCGGTAGATTGTAGATACTTTCTCAAAAATTAGGTATGGTGCCACTTATTAATGCCTAAATTGCAGATTGCCTAGGAATGATAATACGCAATTGATATATCCCTGTCCTAGGAATCATTGTATACGTGGTTCAGGGGGTCCTTGTTATTCACATATCCATAACTGCATATAAACTTTGTATGTGTAAATAGCTGTTATGGCTGGGGATACAAGTAAAAGTTCTAGTCAGTATGGATCAGTTCAGGTAGAATAGGTAGTATGCAGTCTGCAATTATTTTTATGAGAATTTTATAGTCTGGCGAGAGAAGGGAGATCTGTCTGTTAGAGGAGGGAAGGGAGGGGTCATGGCCTAGTTTTGGAATTGGCGTTACCTGGGCTTCCCACAGAGAGGCTGGGAGAAAGCCAAGTTCCCTTGCTGACTGGAATAACTGTAGCAGGTGCGGTGTCACAGAAGCATCGTAGGTCACGTTGAACTCAAGGGGTATCCTGTCTGGGTATCACTGATCGGCCTCTTGGGAGAATTCTGATTGCCTCCTTAATCTCTTGTTCTGTGATGAGGCCCTCCAATGTGGGCAGATGGTCTCTTGGTGCCTGGGGTAGGTAAATATCTGCTAAGGTCTGGTACTGTGTCTCATGCATCCCAGGAGCATCTTCACAGTATAGCTTAGAGCAGTGGTTCCCAAACTTTTTTGACCCGTGGCTCCCTTGACCTAATTGGCAGTTGGCCGTGGCTCCCCACCATTTTTTTTTACCAGTGGGCGGGTGGGGGAGGATGTAAGCCCGACCTCAGGAGTACTTCCTGTTGTCTTCCTTAAATTAATTGGGATGCAATGAAGGTATAATAATCATATTTGTAACAAAATAAGTTGTTAAATAAAAGCTCGTTTTTTTACACTTTAATTCTTTTAGTTTATGTTCCAAGTGCTTATGTTTGTGTGTCTGTTTATTGCAGGTGGGTACATGGATGAATACATGAGTGGGTCAGTGGGTGGATGAATACGAGTGCAGAGATGAGTGACACAGTGTGTGTAGGTTGACTTATTGAGTGTCTAATTTCATCAGTGACTGAAGAGGCATTTCAGTCATAAGCTATGCCTATTGGGATTGCCAGTTCTTGGCTCTCAATGTCTCTTTCCTCTCTTTTCTTCTGTCTCCTTTCTCCATTTTGCATTGCTCTTCTTTTGCTGCTCCTTCCTTGCTCTTCTGTCTTTTCTCCCGTTCATCTGTTTATTCTTCTGCTTTTTATGCCTCTAGCTCGCTCTTATCTTTATCTCTCTTCTCTGCTCACATGCTCGTACTTCTCTACTTCTTTCTTTTGCCAAATGTCACCTTGTTCTTTCAGCTATAACGCCTCTCTGTTTTCCTTATTCCTTTTTCATTTTCACTCACTACCACTTGTAGATTTTGTGTTCTCCTTATCCATTTCTGTTCTTACCCTACCATCACCTCCCTCCGCCTAATTTGTGTTCTCTTATGCCTCTCTCACTCCGACTGTGCACCCATCCATTCACCCTTCCATATTTCCATTCATCATCCCTTCCTTGCGTTTGTTCAGCACCAGGCAATCTATCGATCTAATTTCTTTCTCACTCCACTGTGCTCTTTTGTTTTTCTGTCTTTCCCTCCCATGCTCATGTTCTCGTCCTCTCTGTTAGTATATCTCCCTGCCTATATTTCACTCTGACGCTCTGATGCCTTACAGTTCCCATCCTCTCATCCTCGGAAACACTCAGTTTTCTCCTAGTAACCAGACTCCCTTAAAGTGGTCGCAAGATATATCAGTTTTAACTAAGAAAGCTAAAAGCCAACAGGAGCATGTGAGGGGAAATAGAGCGGCCGTCTGACGCCTGCTCTGCGGCTGCGGTAACCGGAGGTCCGACCTATGGACAATTGACTTCCTGCATTTTAAACGCTGTCTATTTACCTTCTTAGTCCGACCATTTCCCCACTGTAGTCGCGGCGCCCCTGGCCCCTCATTATGGCGCACCGGGGTGCTGCGGCGCATAGTTTGGGAACCACGGGCTTAGAGTAATATGAGTGGAAGGTAGTGCTAATGCTGCCTTGTGTGTTGTGTGTGATACCCTTGTGGTTTTGTATCATGTATAGGGGTGCCACTTGGGAGTGGAGAGTAACCAGCCAATCTAGTCATCATTAGTTCATGCTACACGTGCTGGCCAGTCTAGGCACAGGAGACGTTCAGTCAAAGTAGCATGGGTTTTTCTATCTCTTTATGTCATCTCTCCATGTGGGGTCTGTCATGGCCTCCATCGCTCACGCTCTCAGGGCGCGCTCAACCTCTCAAAGTTGGTTATTTATTGCTTGTTGGTTTCCTACAACAGTATGGATAGATGCCCCTCGAAAAACCACTTTGAGAGCTTCCCATTTCGCTAGTCAGGCAGAACCCCGGTTGTGTGTAAAGTAGGTCGCAATCATGTTTTGGATAGTAGACCTGAATGTAGGGGCTGCAGTTACCATGTCGGGACTCGGGCAGACACGCTCCACTAGTGCACGTCCCCGTATAGTGGGTTATAGTTGGAAAAGAGTTTACCTAGGTAGGACATGTACTTGGTTTCCACTATCAGGTCCTTGAGGCACACTATACGGCCCAAACGGGCATGAAGCCCGTGGAGTGGGGAGAAGAAACGATGGCCCCTGTTGCGTCAGGGGCCAGAGTTGTTGCCATTCAGACTAGGCTGTGGCATTATTGGGCACTCAGGTTACAAGGATGGGAGGGTGGCACCTGCCTAGGGTGGGATCAATCACAGTTATAGTTGCCCACCAGTAGCCACCAGAGTTTGGTGGTTGTAAAGAGGGGGAGCCAAAATACTGAGGGTGATCGAAATTGGGGTCATAAAAATGACCCAGTATTTTACGCTGACCATCCAAGTGACCCTGAAGCAGAACGCATCAGTCCTTTTTAACAATGGAGCAGGCTTCATCTTGAACGGGGACGCCGGGGTGAATCCAGATCACCACTCCCCAAACCCCCAGAGAAGTAGGAGTAAGAGGTATGGAAAAGCCGACCTCTCCAACTGTAGCACTGCTGGCTGCTCTCTTTCTGGTCAAGGCGGGTGTCCTGGGCAAAGATAATGTGTGCTCCTGTGCACCTAAGCTAAGTGTGGAATTCATAGCACTTGATGGTGGACCTCATACCCCTGACATTCTAGGTTAGGAACCTGTAGGTCTTAGTCTGGGTCCAGGAAGAGGAGTGTGATTAGAGCCTATGGCGCCTGCGTAGATTTGGTATTCGAAGATGATGGGAGTCTTCCAAATAGAGAAAACAGAACCCCTCAACTGAAACCACAGAGACCAACGGGCCGACCATCCATATACATTGATGAACCAATCTTCGGCACAAAACATTGTGGCAATAGCCAAGGGGGGAGTTCTAGGAGTTGGATGCGGCCTGCTGGCTATTTTAAATGTGCTGTGTGATCCTCCATTTTTGGAGCAAGGTTCTTGCAGGGTGGATTTATGTTGTTGGACTTTGTCTCACAGTTTCTGATAGTCCTTTCTAAGTATACCAAAGTCCAGGGCCAGCATGTCTATTTTAAGTTCCAGGGTTGTTCATGTCTTCCGTATTTCTGCGTGGATAAGGTCAAGCTTGTCAGGAGTAGAGCCTGTGGAGCCAGTTGGTTGAGAGGAGTCCGTAGAATCTAGGGGAATATCCAGGTGAGTCCTCAAGTGCCATTATTTCGTCCATTGCAGTGCGACACTACTGCTCTAGAAAGGGTTTGTTCTGCCCATGTTCAAATCCAAAGTGGGGAGCCCAGGTGATGGTGGGCCCAGGTGGTGCATGGGCCCAGTGCAATGGGGAAGCAATATGCCTTAGACGGAGGGCAGTTCAATGGTCCATCCGGGGTGGCATGTGCAGCCCCACCAATGGCCCCAGACTTGTGACACCAGTCAAGGTGGTCTGGGTGATATGGCAAGCAGTGATGCCACTGTCTACCTCCTTTTGTGAAGCTTCACAGTGAAGCTCTCATGTCCCAACTCTGGTTGTCGCAGGTGCGGCCACTCCTCAGCTCCAAACCACGTGTGCGATGCAGTGCAACCGTCCCCCAGGCCGAGGTCCAACCTGTAATAGTACATGTGGTGATTTATGCATGTGCGTGGCACCAGGAAGTATATTTGTAGGTGACTCCAATTAGGGCAGAGTGGTGTTTTTATCAAATACATCCAGCCGTTCTCACTTTATGAACACACATTGTTTTTGTGTTCTCTTGTGGCCACCAGAGTAGTCCAGTTGCTGTCATGAATTGGGAACAGGCTGTGGCTTCAATCTGCTTCTCCAGTCTCTTTCGGTTCCGATGTCTATTATGCCAGTAGCGTTCCAGCATGTCATCTGCACTCCAGGCCATGACCGCTGAGCGCCAGTCACCAGCTGCTTGATCCAGGGCTCTTGGTGCTCTCACCAAACCACGTCAATCTGGTCCCCGGCCATTGGGTTGGGCCCACCTCAAGCACCACAGGCTCCGAGCCTCACACCTGAGAGACAATCCACATAAGCCCACCCGCAGAGGCTGTGCCCCTGCAAAAGTCGATCGCATGTGGTCGCTCTCCTCTCACAGGACCAGGTCTAGCACACAGTCTCGTGGCCTCCAGTAGCAAGCATCTCATCAGGGTAATCTTTGGACAGTGCCTGACAATACGAGGTTCCAGTACATCACTGCATCCCCAGCAGGCGATTCCCTTTTTTATTTTGGCTGGTACTAGGTTCCCCAGGGCCAATGATAACAAATATTGCAGGCTGGCAGCAAGGGCTAGCCTAAGATGCGTCTGCCATGTTGCATGGTTAGACATGTCCACCTATAAAAATACTTTGTGTGTATCCACTGTCTGGTTGCTAACAGCTCAGTTTTGATTTTACCAGACATCTGACTTTGAGTTTTTTGGGGGTATAGGGACTGTCTAGACTTGGGCTTTAGTATTAGATGTGGGAGGACACCAAGATTACCAAAGTATACTCCCCACACATATCCCCAGCCTTCAAAGACCGGGTTTAGTGTGTCCGAAGACTTTGGCCATCTTGAAAATGCCCCAAGTAGGTAGGGTTAGCCAGGGGAAAATGTAACCTTTTGGTTAAGTTGTCTCCAGCGGTGATTGGCACTCACTAGTTTGTGCCAGGCATAAATGGGGCACCTTAAGGCACCAACTTTAGATCACATTTGGACCTGTGGAAAAACGAAAGAGTACCGGTCCTGCTGTTTGTGACCAGAGAAGAACCCTGAAGACAGGACCTGTTTGTCCTCTTGTACCCAGGACAAAGAAGGGGACTCCAAGGGTCATATGTCTGACCTCCGGTTAAAGGTACATGGACACAACAGGAGATAGGAGGCCTTTTTCTGTAACTGCTTAGCTGACTAGTTCTGTCTTTCGTGAATTTGAGGACAACAGCTGAGCAGATAAACAGCATGAAAATTTAAAAAACAGGTTGAGATTTTGTTAAACATAGGCATATGTTAACATATATTTTTGGTGTAATGCTAATATTTCCCTGAGGGAGTAATGTTTTGCTATAAGTGGCTGCTTAATTTGATAAAACGTGAAAGGCATCAAAGCAGGAGTGCATGTTTGTCATTTAAATAAATGTCGAAATGTGCCATTGTACAACTTCATTCATTCTGAAAGCACAAAATTAGTATGGATATATACCAATCAGATGACCAAAAAATAAATATGGATAAATACAGATTTAAATTCTAAAATAAATATATATTAAAACCAGGAGCATTAATTAGAAGGTTTAAGTGCCTCTGAGCAACAATGTATGAGGTGCCACGTCACCACACTTATCCACCTATCCCAACAATCCGCTAAATATAAGTTGCCCCGCCTCTTGCCACTTTCGCAGCAGTTGCTTGAATGCAATTCAGTGCTTATAGATAAATGTAGGAAGTGCATTACTAATTTTTCGTGAATACCTGAACAGTTAATGCTGTGCTGATTATATCAAAATGTTCCATCTGAACGTATGCTTTACCTACACAGTGCAATTGCATATCTCACTTATATACAAGCATTCTATGTCTATTGCTTTTGTATCATGCACAGTTTACTCATGCACACCTTCAGAATCTTATGGTTCTATGTCAGTTTTGTGTCAGGGAGGAGTTTTGTGAATCAGCCTCTCTAAGTCTACTCTGCATTTCATGATTTTAGTTCCAGGAAGCTATGCTCAATACATAGGGGGTCAGTGTGGGCCAGGAAACCACTTGGAGAACGGTGAGAATGATAAATAGCAAACATTTCGTCCCAATATGGTGACTATTGATGGACAGCAAATCAACCAACTGGGGAGAATACAAATATAAACCATGCCATGAGTAAGGAGGTTGCCATTGGGTTAAACTAAGCTCTTTGCGTTCTATAATGGTTTATACACATAAATTAGGGCCAGAAGTAGGAAAGCATTTAGTGGTCACAAACTCTGCGATTCATGAAACCACTGGGTTTGTGAGTGAAACATTTTATTTTTAAATGAACTAAACCTATTTTGAGACTCACAAAAACATTTCTGAATTACAAATGGGGTTTTGTGACTTATTCCACATTGCATTTAGGAATAGGCATAAAAGGGGCCTTCACCCCATTTGAGATTCAATTTGCAATGAGATGCAGTATTGGTTTATGATTGCTACTAATACCTGAGAGGAGGTAGTAACTCATTTGTAAGAGGCAGGGACAGATTCCCCTTTAGGAATGGTGGGCTTCTCTGGAGTGAGGGGTGAGTAGGCAGTTACCCTTCCTCCTCCAATATCGGTCCAAACAGGAAACATTTTTTAAGTGAACACCAGCTCCATTAAGGATCACCGTGGGCTACAAATAGCTACTAGCCTCATTAATATTCATTAGGCATGTCATTATGCAACCCCCTGTAATAAGGCATTTTGTGACAAGATCTCTCAGTACTTAGAACTATTACACACAGGTCGCAAAAAGTCAGTGAGCAATTAGCACCCACTATTTGTGGCTGGTCTGTTGGTACAACAGGCCCTTAGCTCTTAGGTATCAATCTCAATGATAAACAGCTATAATAATTATAAGATGCAGTCAATTTAAATTCTATTCAGAAAACTATGGTCACCTATTCAGTTGCTTGTTAGATTCTTTAGACGATGAGGATGGTGATAAGGGACTTATAGAGCCTGAACTGTCACCAAAGAGGATTGAGACAAATGATAAGGGTGTTTACAGAAATTAAATTTTGTGTGAAAACAGGTATCTTTTGAGGGTTTTGCAAAACTGAAGGTCATGGTCTAGCCTGTGAAACGTAGACAGAAGAGAATTCCAGACTTTGGCTGCCAGATGGCAGAAGGAACGAAGAGGTGTTTTTTACAGGAGGAACACCAGGTTTAAGATAGGTAGTATGGTTGAAATTTAGCTTCAAGAAGGTGCACTTCACATTTATGAAAATCCTGATGAACTATACTCGTGGACTTAAATATGATATGAGAACAGGGCCGGACTGGCCATAGCGGGCACTAGACATTTCCCCGGCGGGCCGGAAGGGGATGGTTTTGTACCCATGAGGCCGGGCTTGTTACGTTTTACAGCAGTGCTGCATGCAATATTGCCCCTCTGTAACAAAAGCGTGAACGGTGCTTTTTGCTAGCCCCTCCCCCCCCTCCGCTCCCAGGGCCAGTTGGGCAGCAATCGCCAGGCTGGTTGCTGTTCCCAGTCCGACCCTGTGTGAGGAGGGACCGGTAGGAGGTGCAAGGCAGCCATGTGCTATGAAATGTGAGTGTGTTAAGAAGACTGTATATTAGGCACACCACTGTAGAATGAATGCACATAAAGTAGTGGAGTAGAGTGTTTGGTAAGTCTCAATAGAGAGAATTACAATAGTGGCATCAGGCCAGGAGCACAGCCTGAAGTACAAGTTGATGAAAAACATGATGAAATGTTGTTGAATGCGGAATCAACGAACGAGAGTGAGCGAACAAAAAACCCAATATTCCGAACCTCTTATAATATAGTGAATATTTAGATTTTTTCAAACTTTTATATAGCGCGAATTAGATCCGAAGATATCAGGTACATGAGCACCTTT
This sequence comes from Lissotriton helveticus, assembly GCF_964261635.1. Taxonomy (NCBI): domain Eukaryota; kingdom Metazoa; phylum Chordata; class Amphibia; order Caudata; family Salamandridae; genus Lissotriton; species Lissotriton helveticus. Next base: position 277,270,552 of record NC_136068.1, read on the forward strand.
TTAGTTACAGATGGCAAATTAATTTTTGTTAGGCACGGGGAGTTTAAGTGATATGCACACAATCGGGGTTCCTGGAAAACCGCATCAGCGTCCCGTTAGTCCTTCGGGCGGTTGTGGGCCTGAACAACCGGGGGCTTGCCTTGCTACGCTCTGCCCTGAAAGGGGCGTGAGTAATAAGGGACCAAAGTGTCATGTGATCCGAAAAGAGGATCACCCCATAAGGTGTAGCACTGATTGGGTTCTCCCTAGTGATGCTTGGCTCATCAGGCGGGCAGGCAGCACAGTTTGGTTACAGCTGCCTGCCCTTGGATCGCCCGTAAGATAACCCATCATATTGCATACTTTTGTATGGAATAAACCTGCCGCAATATTTACCCAAACAAAAGTTGTGTTGTGTATTTATTTATGTAGCATGCATGCTATGTGTTTGTGTGGGTGGGGTGTGTTTCCTATAGTGGCACTAAGGTACATGATCACCTTTTTAGTTACAGATGGACATATTCATTTTTGTTAGGCACAGGGAGTTTAAGTGATTTGCCCAGAATTACTGGATGTTGAGCCTCCTTGCCTAGACTCCAACCCGGTTCAAGGCCGACCACTCTAGCCATAAAGCCACATCCTCACCCACATTGATTTGTGATCGAACCTCAAAATCCTGGTAACATAACAAACATACAGCATCCCATGGAACTTTACATAACATAACTCAACATATCGGTGAAAATATGAATGAAAACATGAGAATGTTTACACAAGCACGGAAAATATTCCCAGGACTGATTCTCCTCACAAAGTTGCTGGAAAGTGAAGGAATATAATGTACAATATTATTATTTTGTAATTGTATAGCGCACTTATCACCCCTACAGGGGTCTCAAGGTGCTGTATGAATACTGCTTTGGAACCCTTCCTGGCTTTCCCTGTGAAGTACCCACTCCTGGGCACCACCAAGGTGAAGCCAGGCATCCTAGCGTTGTTGGGGCCGTTGTGGAGATTAAGCAAGCTTTTGCCCAGAGGTGCAGAGTGGGACCCATGATTAGAGTAGGCACTGAGGCGAGAATTGTCGAGTCCGCGGACATTGAGCCCAAGACCCTGCCGCGTCGAGAATTGAACCCTGGTTCCGGGACTGACCTCTGCTTCAGAGTCTGCAGCTCTAACCATTGAGCCACACTTCTCCACATGCCTATGATTACAAGCACAAATAAAATTAAACCGGAAAAAAGATTACAGGTTGTAATACCAAACAAGAAACTACAGAAGAGAAAACATAATATTATATGGGTGTGTTATTGAATGCTTTGTAATCCTGTGAAGGAATAGTTCGTAAAGAATTCGCGTATTCATATATGTTGTGCCTCATGTATCGTACTCTATGTAAACAATTCTACAGAAAATTAGCTGAGGTTAATCCATAGACAAACTCTTTAGGGACGGCGATCAGCTTCCCAGTTTAGTTTATTCTATTTCTGTAACTATCCTACTGGGACATTTTATGTTTGCTAGGAAAATGCTCTCAGCTTCAATTAATGTGATAAAAAAATTATTCGAACTTTAGCATATTCAGGATAGGGATGTGTCCATGCATATCTGAGAACATGACATTCAAACGCCAAATCGTATCACACCTAATTAGCATTTTTCAAGCTAAAATTTGGAAACACCGATGAGGGAGAGTTAGAGAAAAAATAGTGGAAATGTGTTTATTTCACTGTTAACTTTAATTGATACGCAAGTTTGAGTGTGAGAAAGCTAAAATAAGACCACTTAAATCGGGGTCTCTTCCCTCTCATGTAGGTTTTTGTAGCGTGGCCTCGCCTTCTCTCGCGGTAGCTTAAACTGGTGGAGTGAGATCAAAGGGTCGCGTTATTAGTGGATTTCATTAACTCGCTGGGTATCGAATTACAAGGACAGATGCCGCTGCCACGTACACATTGAGATGAAAGGTTTTACATTCACCAGGAAGTGCCGCCTCCGCCCTCCTTGGTGTTCAGGTTTTTCGGGGAGGGTCCGAGGCCTTGGCCTGAATTTCAAGGTGTGAGTCATGGAAGGACTGAATTAACAAAGGTTTGCTCTATGTGCGCGGCTGCAAACACAATTCGATCATTTCCTAAATGTATTTAAAGCTTAGCGAATGCAGTAATAAACTTAGATGAGTTTTGTGGTCTATTCCAAGATGTCGGTGTACTCCCTTATTGTTTTTGACGCTGTTTCATAGGTTTCTGAGTCTTGCGCTACAGTTTTACATTTGTTCCAAACATATTTTTGAACTCTGATAGAATAATTAGGATGAATGCCAATATTAAACAAAACTAGGCACCAAATGGAGTTTAATAGAGCGTTTGAATGCACAGTTTACTTTCACCATTTGGTTATTTATTATTTTTTATTTTACTTTCAGCATTGTGTTATTTTCTCCCAGCTGTTCGTGAAATATTTTAGACTTCCTCTTACTTTTATGGGGTGTAAAATAGTCTTGCTCACCTTGATATCCTCAGTTAGAAGATCTTGATCTTCTGCCACTGGATCTTGAGCCTTTTCCTCTTTGGGGGAAATAATTGGAGTTCTGACGATAGACTCTGTTGTAATTAGAGGGTCCTCTCTGATTTTGTGGGTAGAAGTGGGACCTGTAAGTTATGTGGCTGATTGCCGGTCCTCTCCTGTCAGCCTGTCCAAAAAGGGAGCGTGATCCGAAGACTCTACGGATATTGGTTTGAGTCAGGGTTGGATTGGGATTAAAAATCGGCCCGGGCACGATATAAAAAAGTGGCCCACATTCAATGTTCCCTCAAATTTTTTTCCTCTGTGAGCGGCAGTGTAAGATCTCTGTGCGCTGCAGCCAAGGTTATGTGCGCCAGGAACCAGAACGTGTATGTGGGTGCAGCGTCTAAAAAAGGGGCGCGGCCAACATTAAAGTGAAAGTGCCTATGGGGCGCTTTTACACAAAGTGTAATAAAAAGAAAGAAAGAAAGCTTTTGTAGCGAAATGACCTGAGTGAATGCCTAAAGATGTGAGGGAAGTGGTTTAATGTAGGGTGTGGTTGTGCACCCTCACAGTGTAATAAAAGCACAATTAAGTATCAGGTCCGTATAAAAAACCTTAGCTCATTTCTGGGTAGCTGTGCTTCTGAGCCACAGCAGTCAGGATTTACCAAATGAACAAGTGATAAGCATTTAGCAGTACCAAAACAGTTGAATATAAAGAAAAACACAGACTCCAATTTACAAAAATAGAATGCATTTTTGTCTTTAAAAAACACTTCAATTACAAAAATCCACTTAAGTGTACCAGTGATATGAATTTTCAAAGAAGCAATAAATCACAGATTTTCACTTAGAACAATAAATCACTGCAATCTACTGCGACTTTCGATTTAGAGTTTGTAGCATCCTGCTACAATAACCACAGACACAGTTATATGTTATTACTGGAGCTTTATTCTCATGCTCCCTGCCTATCTCCTGTCCCTACTCTAACTGCCCCTTCCTCGTCGGTTCCCTCCTCTTCCTGTCCACCCCCTAAGCTCCACCCACAACCACTAGCCTGCTAACTTCACTACATCTCCCCCCTTTGTAACAAAACAAGCAACATACTGACTTTCTAGTCCATTTCTTCAATAAGTCTTTTGGGTGGACGTATGTCACGATGAGGTCGTGGTGACCTCATTCCCAGATTAGTATCACTCCTTGCTTCACTGATTGGACTAGTGCTCTCACGACTGACTGAAGGTGGTTCTTCCGAACCGGGAGTGTCCATTTCACTCATTGAGATCTCAGTGGCATCGTGTGGCAATTTCTTGAAATGCGAGATATTTCTCGTGATTCGTCTCTGTTCTGATTCAGCAGTCACCATAGTTCCTTTCCTTTTCGTAACCAGGAACGGTTCATCCTTAAATAGGCAGTCGGTCTTTTTCTGTTGTTCTTGCTTGACAAGCACCCGATTTCCTTCATGTAACGAGAGTGATCTCGCTCTTCTCCTGTGATCTGCATATGACTTCATTTTGTCTTTTCGGTGCTGGTCTGTCTTCATCATTTCTTGATGATCTCGAGTGGGTGACAATGATGGTCGTAATGCCCCTTCCCACGTTGGGATGCGATTCCTCATAGGACGCCCCAGCATAAGTGTCGCCGGGCATTTCCCTGTGGTAGCGTGGGGAGTTGTCCGGTAGGCTCGGAGGACCTCGTTGAGGGCGACTTGTAAATCTTTCCCTTCCGCCGTCGCATGTTGAAAAGTCTTTTTGAGCGTGGCCATGAATCTTTCAATTGTTCCATTGGCCTGTGGCCAGAGGGGTGTAATCTTACGATGATGGAAATCCAGGTGTTTCGCAAATGCTGCAAAGTCATTTCCATTAAATGGAGGTCCATTGTCTGTCTTGACCGTGAAGGGAACGCCCCAGGCCGCAAAGACTTCGTCTAATACCTTGAGAGTGCTTACGGCATTTGTAGATGACACAAAACGTGCAATGGGATACCTAGAGTGTTCATCGATGATGGCCAGCACATACTTGCCCGATGCCAAGGGTCCATAGAAATCAATGGCAATCTCTTGCCACACTCCAGGTGGTAAGGGGGTCATGTTTAGGGGTGCTGGAGGATCACTTTTGCTCGTAAGTTGACAAAGATGACAGTCCTTCAAGGTAGCTTCAACCATTTGGTCGAGATACGGAAACCACACTCGCTCTCTCAACGCGCGTTTGGTTGACACAATAACCCTATGTCCTTCGTGGGCAAGGGCAACCACTCCTTGTCTCAGTTGAGTGGGAATCACGATTCTCTGGTCTCGCAGTATTATGCCATCCGTGGTGGCTGACAACTCGCTGCACACATGCCGGAAGGCCTGCATTTCTTGTTTAAGGATCGGATCAGTCTCTTCATCCTGAGAATCATGCCTCCATCTGTTATGTCGAATCCTGCGCAGGACTTTCTGCAGGATGATGTCTTGTGCTGTGCTTTCTCTGATAGTGTCCATTGGGATAGCTGGAGGAAGAGCCTGATCGGTCACAAAGTGTATGTACTCTTCCGCAATGGACGATTTAGAGACTGAAGATGTGGCCGGGTGTCTGGACATATAGTCAGCTGGGTTTTCTGACTTCCCTGGCTTGTGGATGATGGTGAATGTGTACTCCTGTAGTCGTAAACCCCACCTTTCTATTCTTGGGGGCATCTTGGATCGTGGGTTTCCGTAAATGGTGACAAGAGCCTGGTGATCCGTAATCAAAGTGAAATTTTTTCCATATATGAAGACATGAAAATGTTCACATGCCCACACTACGGCCAGACTTTCTTTTTCAGGCTGCGAGTATGCCCGCTCCGGGTCAGTCAGGCTATGACTCGCATATGCAATTATCCGACGTGGGTCTGAGTCGTTGTCATACTGTGCCAAGATGGCACCAAGACCAACAGGGCTGGCATCCACAGTAATTTCTGTTTTTCTCTTTGGGTTGAAATAGGACAAGTGATCCGCGGACGCTACCGCCTTCTTGATTTCCTTGAAGGATTTTTCACATTGAGGAGTCCACTCAAACGGCTGGCCTTGTTTGGTCAACAGGCGAAGGGGATGGCTGATTGTTGCGTAGTCCCTGATATAGCGAGCACAATAACTGGCCATGCCGAGAAACGACCTGAGCTCACTGACGTCTTGGGGGCTCTTGGTGTTGTTCAGAGTCCCAATCTTGTCGGGTTCAGGTTTCATGCCAGCGCGTGAGAAGATATGGCCAAAGAATTTTAGTGTGTCCTGATGGAATTCGCACTTCTCTTTGTTGAGGGTCAGATTTGCTTCTAGCAGTGCGTGGCAAACACGATTGAGTGCGATATCATGTTCTCGCAGATCTGAGCCATAGACAAGGATGTCGTCGCTGTAGTTGAAGGTATTGGGAATGTTCTGAATGACCTGCCGAATGGCTTCCTGGAATATTTCGGCTGCAGAGGAAACCCCAAAACTTAGTCTCTTGTACCTGAACAACCCCAGGTGGGTTGCGAATGTGGTGATATATCTCGACTTTGCCTCCAATTCTAGCTGGTGGTACCCCTTATTTAAATCCAACTTGGAAAATATTTTCGCTCCATTTAGGGCCGAGATCATGTCACTCAAGTGTGGCCCCGGGTGTCGCTCTCTTTCAATTGCAGTGTTGGGCAGGCGCATATCCACACAGAGTCTGACTTTGTTGGCCGTGCCCTTTTTGGGAACGATAACTACTGGGGACACCCACGGTGTTGGACCCTCGGTGCGCTCGATGATATCAGCAGCTAGCAAGTCCTGGAGTTCTTCTTCTACAGCGGTTTGGAGATGAAATGGTACCCGTCGAGGGTGTTGAGCGACAGGTCTGATTTGTTCATTAATGTGTAATTGTACTTGGCAGTTCTTTAGCTTGCCTAGTCCTTGGAATAGTCTGGGAAACTGGCGGGTCACATCTTGATTTCCGCTGACCTTGAAAAGGATTTCCACTAGATGAAGACGTTCAGCTGTCGGGAGGCTCAGCAGACAGTCCGCTTCCGGGCCCTTGATGACGTGGATTACTGCTGGGATGGTTGTGTCCTCATGTTGGAGGGTTGTTAAAAACTTCCCGAGACAAGGAAGTGGCTTCTTGGCCATCCATGTAAAGACTCTGACTGGTGCAAAGGTCAGTGGAGGACGTGGCTTCATTCTTTCATATTCGGTGACTGGAATATAGTTCAGAGATGCACCTGAGTCTAGTACAAATTGTGTGTCATGATTGCCAACTTTGATATCCAGTCTGGGATATGTCTTAAGTTGGTCTTGATCTACGGCCAAGTTCAGATATTCAATGGTGTAAGTTGAGTCTCTAGATGACGGTCTCGATTCCTGGGATGGTGACCTCCGTTCCCACCTGGACCGACGTGACTCTCGGCTGGAGTGTGATGACCCAGAAGACTGTTCAGCTTGGTCTTGGACAGCTCGGGCATGGTGTCTTCGAGTGCCAGATCGGGACGTTCTCGGGGTACTTCTTCGTGAGTCGGGCTGAGCTGCCTTTGTGGCACCACTTCTTCTCTCCTTGTTGTATTCCCCACACATCGCTTCAAAGTGATTAGTTCGACCGCACTTCCGACATCTTTGGCCCATGGCAGGACAGCTGTCTACATGGGGGTAATCATACCCACAACGGAAACACTTCCTCACATTCTCTGATCTCCTTTCCTTCTTCCACGGTTCTCGCCGCTGATGTCTTGATTGCTCTCGACGTGATGACGGACGTGATCTCCAGTGTTTGTCACTCGAGCGTCTTCGACTTTCATTCTCAGCGTGCACACGTCACACTTGTTCGTGACATCCTTTGTGTCCCGTTTCGATGTCTGCTGCATACTCTTCTGCTTGATCAAAAATTCGCGTCATCTCCTCTATATCATCAAGGCTATGTTCCTTTCTCAATAGTCGTCTCCTCAATTGGTCGGAGTGACATCCATCAATTATTTGTGACTTAATTGCAGCATCTGCCGAGAAGTTATCAAATGCACAATGCTTAGCTAGTCTTCTCAGTCGCATCATGAAAGCGCTCATTGGTTCCTCTTTCCCTTGACGAGCTGAGTGAAATGTATGGCGTTCATAGTCGACATTCTTTTTATGAAGGAATCTCTTGTTTAATGCGTCACGCACTTTGTCATAGGTGTCCGACTCAGCTTCAGGAAGGTCCTTGAATATTTTGACTATCTCCCGCCCCGCCAAGTTACGCAGGGCAATCAGCTTCTTTTTATCCTCAGTCACTTCTGATCCTTCGATATAATCCTCGAATTCTTCGAACCATTCTTGCCATTTGGGACCCATGGTTCCCCCAGTGGTCACTTTTAGGGGTTCAGGCGCTCGCAGGTGCGACCCACCTGGAGCCTTAGGTGGCGGCTGATTTCTCTCATCACCGGACAGCTTGGTAGTGTTTGCTTGTGTCTTTGTCACCCTCACTTGGTCTCACCAATGCTTGTTTATTTTCGGGTACCAACGCTTGTTTCTCTTGCCAAGGTTTGTTTGTTTTCGGGTACCAATGCTTGTTTCTTCGCCAATGCTTGTTTCTGTCATCAGTGCCTGACTTCAAAATGGCCGCCGTGTAACAGTCAAGGGGTTTGTCTTGAAACCTACCTGACTTAAAGATGGCCGCCGTCACTGCACACACAAGGTTTTTCTCTCCTCTGCTCACTCGGTCACTCGTCCACTCTGGACTCACCGGTTGGCAGTCTTCAGCAACAGCACGCCTCAGGATCTTCCTCTCCTCAACTGGTGCTGCGAACAGGTAGGGCTGGGGTAGGCTCCCACCTTGCTTTTGTCTTCCCGCTTTTCTCGGCCGACCGCGTGCCAAGACCCACGCATCAAGCGTGAGGTAGGCACTTTCACGGGCACAGGCTCCGGTCTTGGCGCGCTTGGCCGCGCTTGACGGCAGCTTCTCCAGGCAGCGCTCCCTTCCACAAGGGCGCCTCCTCACTCACGGTGGGGCACTGGACAGGGTCGGAGTGAGCTCCCGGCTCCTGTTCCTGCACGGCTGCTAGGCGACACACCCCCAGCGGGACTCGCGCTCAGGGGTTTCTTCGACCGAGCGTTTCAGCGCTCCCAGGTCGGGATTTCGTCGAGGTTCCTCGACGTCTTCAGGGTCGCGGTCGCTTGCTCCTGACCTTCCTCTCTCGGCCTCAGCTTCTCTCAACAGCGGAGCTCTTCCCTCAACGCTGTAGGGGACAGGGTGTCTCTCCGTGATCTTGTGGGCTGCTACTAATGGTATCCCACCCTCGTCGCCAGTTGTAGCATCCTGCTACAATAACCACAGACACAGTTATATGTTATTACTGGAGCTTTATTCTCATGCTCCCTGCCTATCTCCTGTCCCTACTCTAACTGCCCCTTCCTCGTCGGTTCCCTCCTCTTCCTGTCCACCCCCTAAGCTCCACCCACAACCACTAGCCTGCGAACTTCACTACAGAGTTAGCCATCACAAGTTATTTGACAACGGCTCTTGTGGCAACCAGCTCCGAACTGAGCCAGTCACAGGGAACAATGAGGTACAGAGTAACAGTTACCTTGCAGTTAAAGCAGTCTCCACTCTAGTTCCACAGTCGACGGCGGAAGCGCCATAGGAATCAAAGGAGTAGTAGTGATGCAAGGGATAAAGGATGCTGAGCCCGTGTCGGGGGACCTTCCTGTGGCCACCCCTCAGTCCATGAACATAGTGGGGCACCTTTGGTCTCAGAGGCCATTGTCCCTTGAAGTTCATGTGAAGTGCAGCCAAAAAACAGATACAACTGGGCCTCCACTACCGCGAAACCCGTTGTTTCTTTTAAATGTCAGTAACTACCTTGTCAAGCCATAAACCTGTACTCCAATGACTCTACCGGGTCCAGCAGATTCGGGCAAAAATTTTGAGGGCCTGAACTTGATCTCTTAGACTGCACTTTGGCAATCAGTGACAATTATGTGTTCTTAGCTACCAACTCACCATGGCAGGCTTCTTCAGCTTTTATTTATGGCCCTGTCGATGTTTTACTAGCCAATGGGCTACCAGTTCTCCTCTCGCCTAGGGGCGACATCCAGCGAAGAGTGGCATCTGGCTAGCCCAAAACATACCATTCTACCCATTCCCAAAAAGGCAGAACCTTCCCTTGATGTGTGAGACTCCCTAGTCCATCCCAAAGGTCTGACCACCTGGGGGCCATCTACCTCTTTGTCAGAATTGCCAGTCTATCTGCTAAATCAAAAGAGCAGCACCTCTCGAGTGTGACTACAATTTGCCCTCCAAATATGGCTTTCCCTTTGAAGCTCACCTTTTTGGCTCACACCCTGTTTGGCCTTCCAGCTAGAAGGAAATCACACCTCCTGCCTTGGCAGATCCTTTGTTTTCTTTCCTGAGTATGGTTCTCACCTGTCCCTAAGATGGCAGAAGGCTGTCAAGAGAACAAAAGCTTGTGTGCAACCATAAACAGTCATGGGAAATGTTGGGCAAAAGAGTGGCAACTTTCTAAAGCCTCGTTAACACATTAATGGTCTTTTAAAGACCTGTGAAGTACTCGGGTGCGGCTGGCAGCTGAAAAACTGTCTGGGTGTGTGCCCGGGAAGCTATCTCAGCCCGGGCTGACACACACGAAGGGGGAGGTGGTAGTGGTGGGACCGGGGGGTGGGGGGGGAGGGGGGAGAGACGTAGCCCTTGAGCCCTAAAGGCGTTGCGCGCCTGGACTGCCAGAGGCGACCCTGTGTTTTTACGTGAGTCAGCCCCCTGCTGCAAGCTGCTCGAGGGATTGGCTATGTGCGCGCTTCACATAGGTCAATGCGCGCTCGGGGTGAAAGAGGTGGGCGCGCACGCCTGCTCGCAGGTTCGAGGGAACACTGCCCACATTTGCATTTTGCCTTTGCAAAACACTGCTTCAGCGAAGTTTTTTTTTTTTTAAACGAGGGGGGGGGGGGGTAAAAATGCACAGATTCCCTTTCACTGGTGAAACACACCTGAATACAAGTGAGGCCACTTTTGCTCTGGCCCCCTGCCCCCGCTCAATAAGCATATGATAATCGGCCGGCCCCAGCGAGAGAGAGTGACACCGCTGCCCTTTGATAAAAAGGAAGTAATTGAGGCCCATCTGCCTCCAGAAAGGTTACTCAGGCCCCTACTGGGCGGCTGGAGGCATCCAAACAACTCAGAAACCGCCAAATCGCCCCCAGGCTGCTAAAAAAAGCAGCCCACAGCTAGAACTGGACACCAGCCCCTCAGGCATTGCCCGAGTGCCCACGTTACCAATCCGATGCTGGTTTGAGCTTTGCTAAAAGCTGTGAAGGTGGAGACATACTTTCCCGGCGATTTAACAAAGTCGTCTCCAAAAAGAAGATCCTTTGCATCACCCATAACCTCCCTAGAGGTTAAGAAGCTAGTTTTGGTTCAGCCTTAGTAAAACTGCTTTACGTCTTTCAGTGATTAGGTTAGCATTGGCATTTCCTAGAAGGCATATAGCGCACTGGGACCAGCCTCCCAAGAGGTCGATATTCACATGTGTATTTTTTCCTCTTGCTTCCTCAGCCATGTCCAATTTGTGGTTAAGCGGGCTAAGTATGTCCAGGAGCTTGTCCTGGCATTGTTTTAGACATTTCTCAATGCCCTTCCTGGGATCCTTCCCAAACTTAAACAGGAATGTAATTAATTCGAGGTTGGGTGCATTACAAACTTTGTCCCCAGTTGAGGGTCTGGGGTATTCATTTCTCATCAGATTATTTGTCCAGTCCTTTTCTTACCCACTGTCTCAAATACTTTGTTACATGATCCATAGGCCACCATTCTGCAGTACATGAGTGCCTAATGGTGGTGGGATTGAACATTCCCCCCCCCGAAAGGGTCTTTAATCCTTGAAAAGTTGAAGCTTGCTCCAGATCTTTGTCTAGCATTTCAATAGTATAAGAGGTGTCTTCTGGATCGAATATAAATTTGTCCATTTGCATCTCATCATAATCAAAGTTCTCCGAAGAGGAGTTAAGAACATAATTTCTTTCTCTTGTGCCACAAGGGTCAATTCTTTATATCATGCCGCTACGGGCAACCTTTCAATGAGCCCCGGAAGAGTGGCCTTTCTGTCCTGTGCTGTTAAGATCACCATTTTCTGTTGTAGCTCGAGGGCTACCCGCGTGATAGGCGTGGTTAGAAGCCTCCCCTAAGTGTTTCCTCTTTCAGGAAACTTTCCCCCATTTTTGGGGTTCAGAGGTAGAGAGGGAGTCCCCTTCTGAGAGGGAGAAAAAGTTCTCCTCCGGGGGCTTTCCCTCTTCCCCTTGGTGAGCCCGGCATCCACTGCCTCCTTAACCAAGGATCTAAGTTCCTCTTCAAGAAACCTCCTAATGTTTTTCACCATTAGGTCTTTAGATTGTGGAAGGAGAATGTTGGTTTCTGTATTCATAGAGAGGGTTTCTCTGAAGAATGAATAGTTTTAAAATCCGACAAAACTACTCACAGTTCTGAGAGTTCTCATCTTATTTATGAAGAACTTTCTGAATATTTTTATAAAAATATCAATATGAGCACTAGAAGGACCTGAAGTACTAAATATTTAAATGTATTTATTATTTTATTTTATTTATGCGATTTTATATAGCGCAAACTTTACCCGAAGGTGTCAGAGCGCTTTACATAAGAACCAGTTGAAAAACATAAGGACTTGGGATTACATGCGTTACGTAAAGGATTCAAACAGAAAAAATTGCAAATGTACAAGATGTAAAGTCACACAAGGAGGAGATACAAATGGATATACTCTAAGAGTCACATAGGAATGGTAGATAGTACAAAGGTCTACTGCATATACTAGTGATTAGAGTTATCTCTATATACATAGGGAAGGGATAAGACTGGATATACTCTAAGAGTCACGTAGGAATGGTAGATATACAAAGGTCTACTGCATATACTAGTGATTAGAGTTATCTCTATATACATAGGGAAGGGATATGACTGGATATACTCTAAGAGTCACGTAGGAATGGTAGATATACAAAGGTCTACTGCATATACTAGTGATTAGAGTTATCTCTATATACACAGGGAAGGGATACAAATGGATATACTCTAAGAGTCACGTAGGAATGGTAGATATACAAAGGTCTACTGTATATACTAGTGATTAGAGTTATCTCTATATACAGAGAAGCACAGTTCCATGAAGTGGGGTCGGAGGGGGGATGCAGTCACAGCACCAAGGGGGGGAACAGAGAAAGGCAGTAAAGTGAGACAAACGAGAGAGGGGAGCAGATAGTAATGAGGGAGACAGTGAGGAGTGTGTCAGAGGCAACAGAAGAGACAATGGAAAGGTCGCTAGGACAGAGGGGGGAGGTCAGAGCCGTTTTAGCTCGAGTGAAGAGCTGTCATTATGGCAACGTGTTCAGGAGATACAGGGTAGCGTCAACACAAAGGAAGCTCTCCTTCCTAGCTGATGACTCATTGATGACTCATTTCCGCTATGCGGTAATGCGCATCACCTCTTTTGTTGACATTGGAAATGTGGCTCTGGTTGCTAAGCTGCACCAGGGAAACCGTGAGTAAGGAGCCTTCCTCGTTGCGGTCAGCATTAGAAAGCTGCCAATAACGTTTGTTTAGAAAAACAAATGCAAGTGTGAAGCGCTCTGGAGGACGCGATGCAGATTGAATCGGTGATCGCGTCCTATTTATCCTTTGTATCAAGAGTATGTAGGAGTCGTTTGCTATTTCTGACAGTTTCAAAAAAGAGGCATTTTTATATTAAACAAAGACTGTGAGAAAGGCTAACACTTACCTGGCCCTATCGTACATTGAAAGGGCATACAAATTAAAGTTTACAAAACACTAACTTAAAACTTTAAGAAAAAGCATTTTCATGTAGATAAAACAGATGTTAAGAATAATAGAAGCATGCCTTAAATATCATTCACAGTATAACCAGTGAAATTGATATATTAATAAGGTATCTGATTGCGAGAAAAAAACTGTTATTGAAACTGATATACTTATCTTGGCGATGGACATCTAATAAAAGAGGAGGATGAAGTGGTGCACATGATATTTATATTATCTAGATGAACATTCTTCACCTATGTCCAGCAGTTGTTTAGTAGTCCATGATTGTCAATATATTGGGTTAGTAGTTTTATTACATATTTTCAATACGTTTTGCAGCTAAAAGTAGACCCAATATTGGGAGGTAGTTTTCTTTCCATCTGGATCCACTTTAGGCTTATGGCACCTTTCTTGAAGAAAGCCCCTGAGAAGTGAGGACTTGCTGCTGCCTCCATTCCAAATGTTCTCGTCAGACTTGTGACACACAATCAATCACTTACTCATTTTCCTACTCATATTATGAAGCTGTACTGTCATGCTATTTCTCTTTCACATAACCTGCTTTGACATTTCTCCTCCAAATAGCCTACGTACCATCGGGGGTCAATCATTCATGTACAATAGCCTTCAGCTATATAGGTAGAGCAAAGACTGGTAAAATCAACAGGTGAAAGAAATTAGGCTTAAAGCCCCTTTGTGCCAATGGGCTCACTCTACTGCCATCTAAGCCGACTCAGCATTCCAACCTTTCCAGTTCAGTAAATTGATTACATTGGGTAATGACAACACCTGTTATTTACTGCGCTTAGACTGCATTAAAAAAATGTGAGGAGTGGAGTATTAAGCAGTACAAAAAAATAAATTATTATTCTTTAGTCAGTAAGTCAATCAATTTAATATAGTTTATATGAAGATAGATAGATAGATAGATAGATAGATAGATAGATAGATAGCAATATACCAATACAAAAAAATGTAATAAAGATTAAAAAATCATATACAGTCACCAAGCATGAATATTAAATTCCAATATAGAATTAGATAATGTTGTTAACCCATCCATAGGTTTATAGCAAATCCCGAAATGCTCAATAACATACCACTCACTACCCTGGGGTGGTCACACTCTTGTTACCTTTACAATCTCAATCCGTTACACCCACCAACTAGTTCAGCAACCTAAAGGCTGTGACAGAAAGTGTCTTCCCATCCCAGGAGTTTTGTGACACACTGGCCAAACACATCATAAATAAAGGTAAAAAACTGCAACACATCTCTGAGTTATCTGCTCACCAATCCATCATTATGGCGATGGCCCTCCTATTCACCAATCTACAGCCTAATAGGTCCTCAGACACTTGTCCATCTCCATTATATGTCACTTACCACTCTGCATGGATGAGTACAATCAAGTAGATCTGCAGAATCTTAATGGAGGATCTAATGAAGATTAGACCCTGGTCCCCTAGCTACCTTCGAAGGTCTGCTGTGCACACCCAGGGGTCATAGAGACTTTCCTGTCCCTTTTCAACAATTCCCTGGAAAAAGGGATGGTCCAAGATTAAAAAAAAAATATCCCAAATCAAACTGATGCTCAAAAAATCCTTTCTACCTCCTTTGGATCCCTCAGTCTACAGACCGATCTCCAATATTCCCTTCCTGACAAAAATACTGGAGCGGATTGTTTTCAACCATTTCATCATAGGCCTAGAATCCTACTTCTTCTATCCAGCAAAGGAAGGGTTCAGACCGATGAGAGGGACGGCACTAGTCTCCATTTGCGACAATCTGAAAACCATGGCAGGCAACAATAAAACATGGATCCTCGTCCCGGGACCTCACAGCAGAATTATGCACAGTGAACCTTCAGATCTGCTCATCAGAGGGGGTGGCCCAGGGGCCAAGGATTCTGCTATAGTCTGACTTACATTTTATATCTCAAGCAGAACTTAAATCAAACTCTGAAACCCTCCTCACTCAAAGAACAGCCCAGCAACCTATGGAGTACCCGTAGTATTGACAACTTCATCATGACTTTTCAATGCATATGTGATACCACTAATCTACTAATCTTATTCAGTGTGATATGGTGGTACTATGGAAATGACACAAAGACTGATCATCTTTAAAGTACAAAAGCCACCAGAATTAAACACAAAGTCTTTCTTACCTTCCTGCAATAGATACCTTTTTGGATGTTCAAGAATCATCTTAAACTTGCCTTCACAAAACTGGCTTCCTGATCTGCCATGGCATTGTCAGAGTTGTGATGACTTACCTTGGCCACTCAGCTTAGGTCATGTGACCTCCCATTATAAACAATGAAAACCTTGGAGTAATTATTGTATCGGAATTCTCCCTAGAGCCCAATGTTAACAAAGTAGTACAAATGTATTTTTAGTATCTCCACACCCTCTTTCCCATATGTTAGACCTGGCAACTTTGGCGTGGTTTCCCCCCATCCTTTTTGCCTCTACCTCCTGTATTTTTGATGCTGTGCTGGATTTAGTTTTTGCTGGTTTAGATGCTTTGGACACTCTGCCACTGCTGATCAGTGCCAGAGTGTAAGTGCTCCCTATGTAAAGTGTTATTCTGATTGGATTTACATGTTTGGCATATTTGTATCACCATGAAGTCCCTAGTAAAGTGCACTGAGTGTGCCAGGGCTGGTGATGACAAATGCTAGTAGTGGGCCTGCAGCACTGATTGTGCCACCCACTGGAGTAGCTCTAAAATGGTGTCTCAGGCCTGCCACTGCAGTGCCTATGGGCAGTTTAGAACTGCCATGTCCTCCTGGTCAGTGTCCCCACTGACCAGGCCTCACCCTTCCCTGTTTGTGCACATCAGCCACCCCTATAGAAGGCCCAAGGTACCCCCCTGGGCAGGGTGCAGTGTATGTGAAAGGTAGAGCATGTACTGGTGCAGGTAACATGTTCTGGTAGTGAATTACAGCCATTTTCGTTTTTCACTACTGTAAGGCTATCTTGCTCCATAGATTAACATCGGGGATGCTGGCTACAGTGGTTAACAGCATTTCTTCCCATAGGAACAAGATAGGACATAAGTATCTAGTATCCCTGAACTCAGAATTTAATAACACATCTTTTAGGAAAGATTGTTTTTAAATCCTGTGTTTGAGAACAGCACTTTTAGAAAGTTGCTGTTCTCTTGTCTGACCCTTCTGTGTGCCTGGGCCTGTTTGTGTATTGACTGTCTGGTTTGAGAGTGACAGGGGCTGGGGAATTCCCCAGGAGGCTGGCTGAGTCAGCCCTAGGCTGAATGACTGCATTTGCAACTGGAGTGGTGGGAGGACTTAGCACCTGTGCTGAATAGGGCTGTGCCTGCCTTCCACAATGCTGCCCCCTCCTGCTGGGCGGCTGAGGACCCTGCCCCTCACTCTGAAAGGAAAGAAGCAGCCAGCAAAACAAAGTACTCAGGAAACACCCAGAACTGGTTCAGACCGGGCTCAGGGCCCACATGCACAGAGAGAACAGAGACTTTAGGGGTATAAGTACAGGACCCCTGACATCAGAAAATTAGATCATCCTGGAATCAAGAAGGAACCTCTGCCAAGGAGAAAGCTGACTCTGAAGAAGGAAGACTGTCCTGCTGTTGCTCTGCTGGACTGACCTGCTGTTGCTTTGCTGCCAAGGAGAGGGGAAGGACTTTGCTTGTGAGCTGTGTCCCCTGTCTTGAAGGAATCTCCAAGGGCCTGAGTAGAGCTGACTCCCTGTTTTGAAGTCCCAGGAACAAAAAGACTTCCCCCCCAGCTTCCCTGAACTCTACTGAGAGAGTTCTGTCCTTCCTAGAGTGCTTGATCCAGTTGTGGGGCCTCTGGAAGTTGTACCTGTGCTGGGAAGCTTGAGACTAAAGCTTGAGAGACTTTTGAAACTGAAAAGTGTCGCATCGCTCGCTTGCGGAGCGCATCCCCGACAGTGCGAGAAGTTTCCCGCCGCTACGGAGGTCGAGATCGTCGCAGCGCCTGACGCCGCTGCCAGAGACGTCGCATCCTTCATTTGTGGGACGCACCAGATCAGTGCGGGAGAATCGAACATCGCTGCGAGTATCGGCGCAGAGCCTGTCGTCGCTGGGTGAGAACGCCGCACCGCTTGCTTGCGGACCGCATTACGTCACTGCGAGCATCGTCGCAGAACCATCGCATCGAGGAGCTGCGAGAGAGAGGATCACCGCTGGACCGCGCATCGTCGCCCCGGAGATCATCGCAGCCCCTTCGAGATCGTCGCATCGTGCCTTTGCGAGAACAGACTTCCTACGGAACCTAAGCACCGGAATCCATACAAGTGGCCTTCCTCCCCATACAGACCGGATTCGTCGCAACACGCCCGCTGCTGCAGCGGGGCTGTCGCAAACGCCTTCCCAGGGTCTCAGGAGCAACGCTTCGCTTGTTTTCCACCGCACCAGCTTCTGCTTTTGGAACTTTGTTGCAACTAAAAGGTACTGTGAGTAAACGTGACGCAACTGTGAACTTTTCACGCTTCTGTAAAGAATTCTATCGCACCGTAGAGAATTCTGTCGCAACCTAAAGAATTTTAACGCAACCTTAAGAACTCTTTTGAAACCATATTCTTGAACTGTGTATGTTGGATTTTTGTCGTTTTGGTCTTGTGTAGTTTTAGATTAAATACCTTAATTTTTCTAAACTGTTGTGGAGTCAGTTTGTGGTGTTTTCACTGTGTTACTGTGATTGTTGGTACAAATACTTTACGCATTGCCTCTGGTTAGCCTAGACTGCTCGTGCCAAGCTACCTAGAGGGTGAGCAGGGGTTATCTCAGAGGGTTATCTCCTTGCCCTGACTAGAAGCAAGGGTCCCTATTTGGACAGTGGTACCTACCTCTGCCAACTAGAGACCCCCAGTTCTAACATTGGTGGTCAGGCGGTGGGATTCGAACTTGTATTTGTACTTGACCCACAGTAATTGGTGTTCATCACTAGTGAGTGCAGACCACTACGCCACCGCATACTACTGGTTTTTGGTTTTGATTTTTTTTTATTTGAGTAACTCTTCTAAAGCATCATGTCTGAGCATGGGAAGGCACCCAGTAAGGAGGCAGAAGCAGAAGTAGAGTTTTGCATTGGAGATTTGTGTTCATACAAAGTTGAGCAACTGAGGAGATTCTGCCTTGAGTTTGAATGCCCCATAAAAAGCGCCTACAGAAAGGAGGAGCTGCAGAGAATCTTGAAAGCCCATTGGGAGGCACAAGAGGGAAATGATGTGGATGTAGAAAATGGTTTTCAAAGCACAGATCTGCCAGTGGGCAGGATAGGTGCAGGAGCTGGCAGCGATCATTCCAGCAGGGGCCTCTCCCCAGAAGAGTTACAAGAGAATCAAAGAGTGAGAGAGTATGAGTTGGAGGTCATGAAAATGAAAATGAAGCAATTGGAAATGGATAAAGAAAGAGAAAAGGCGGCGGAGGAGAGCAAAAGTGCCCGCGCCTTGGAGGAAAAGAAATTGCTTTTGGCTCATGAGTTGAGCATGAGAGAACTGGATCTTAAAGCCAAGGAGGTGGATGCCAGTTCTAATGGTGGCAGCGCGCAGCCAGTGCAGGGGGGTAAAGTATACATTCCCAAGGACCTGGTGCAGAATTACCATAGGACTGAGGATATTTATGCCTGGTTCACTTCGTATGAGATTGCATTGAGAATGAATGGTGTGCCTGAACAGCATTGGGGGGCGGGCATGTGGAAACATTTTGAGGCGTCTGGGAGGAGTGCTCTAGAACCCTTAGAGTTGGCTGGTGCCATGACCTACCCCAATATGAAGGAGGCCTTATGTCTCAGGTATGGCCTTACTCCAGAGCAGTATAGACTGCAGTTTAGAAACTCTAAGAAGAGAGAGTCTGAGACTTGGATGGAGTGTGTGAATTTGTACTCGCATGCACTGGAAGGTTGGATGAAGGGTAGTAAAGTAACTGATTTTAAGGGGTTGTTGCATTTAATCAGTTGGGAGCACTTGAGTAGTCTTTGTGTTCCAGAGCTGCGCCAGCATCTTTTAGACAGCAAGCTGACAGACCCCATTGAGCTTGCTAAGGAGGCGGACCGCTGGACCAGTACCAGGGTCCACAGAGGAATTGTGGGTACCACAGCCAAAGGTGGGCAGGGTCCCCAGCAGAAGAGTGGGGGGGACAAGGGTAACCAAAAGGAGTTCTCACAAGGGCCCCAAAATAGTTCCCAGGGAAAGGAGTCCCAACCCCCCAAACCTAAACAGCCATGGCCCTCTAAGGGCAGGCGGGACAATAGAGACAGAAGGGATAACCAAGGTCCCCCTACCTGCTATCATATTGGGAAGATGACTTGTTGTATAGTGAGCCTAAGTTTGCTGAGCCCGGTGCAGCCCGTGTGCTGGTGGTACCCGAGCGCTTCAGAAACTTCCTAATGGGTCTGGCTCATGACGTGCCTCTTGCAGGACATCTGGGGCAAGACAAGACCCTAAACCGGTTTGTCACCCACTTTCACTGGCCCCAGATGAGAAAGCACGTTGGTTCCTTTTGCAGATCTTGCCAAACCTGTCAAGCCAGTGGCAAGACTGGAATGAAGTTGAAGGCACCCCTTCAACCCTTCCCAGTAGTGAGCCCCCATTTCGAGCGGGTGGGCATAGACATAGTAGGGCCCCTGGACCCCAAGACAGCCTTAGGCAACAGGTTCATCCTGGTCTTGGTGGACCATGCCACCCGGTACCCGGAAGCAGTCCCTCTCAGGACAATCACAGCACCCGTGGTGGGCCGTGCATTGATGGGGATCTTTTCCCGTGTGGGGTTCCCCAGAGAGGTGGTCTCCGACCGGGGTACCAACTTCATCTCTAAGTACATGAAGTCTCTGTGGGAGGAGTGTGGGGTAACTTATAAGTTCATCACTCCTTACCACCCTCAAGGAAATGGGTTGGTTGAAAGGTTCAACCGGACCCTGAAAGGCATGATTATGGGCCTAGCGGAGCCCATGAGACGGAAGTGGGACGTCTTGTTACCATGCCTGTTGTTTGCCTACAGGGAGGTGCCTCAGAAGTCCTTAGGGTTCAGTCCCTTTGAACTCCTGTATGGCCACCCTGTTAGAGGACCTCTCTCACTGGTGAAGGAGGGTTGGGAAAAGTCCCGTGGGAAAACCCCCCAGGATGTGTTCAGCTATGTGCCGGCCATCCGCAACCAGACACAACGCTTCAGGAAGCTCGCTCAGGCGAACCTGGAAGCAAGCCAGGAAGAGATGAAAAGATGGTACGACCAGAATACCACACTGGTCGAATTTCAACCTGGGCAGAAAGTGTGGGTGATGGCGCCAGTGGAGCCTTGTGCACTCCAAGACAAGTGGACTGGGCCATATGAGGTGGTGGAAAGGTAGAGTGAGGTAACCTACCTGGTTAACCTGAGGACTCCCAGGCAGCCCCTGAGAGTCTTGCATGTGAACCGCCTCAAACCACACTTTGAGAGGTCTGAAGTAACCATGCTCATAGCTACAGATGCAGGAATGGAAGAGGATAGTGATCCTCTCCCTGACCTCCTGGCAGTTAAGGAGCAAGATGGGTCAGTGGATGGTGTGGTCCTCTCGCCCACCCTGACCCCAGAACAGCAGAGTGACTGTCGCCAAGTGTTGGGCCAGTTCTCCTCCCTGTTCTCCCTGACCCCAGGAGTCACCAACTGGTGCGTCCATGAGGTGGACACTGGAGACAGTCTTCCTGTGAAACAAAAATTTTACAGGGTAGCTGACAAGGTCAGGGCCAGCATCAAGGAAGAGGTTTCCAAGATGTTGGCGCTAGGGGTGATTGAGCCCTCTAGCAGCCCCTGAGCTAGCCCAGTGGTCTTGGTGCCCAAGAAAGCTGCTACACCCGGTGGCCCTCCAGAACTCCGGTTTTGCGTGGACTACCGTGGGCTCAATGCGGTCACGAAGACTGACGCACACCCCATCCCCAGAGCTGATGAGCTTGTGGATCGGTTGGGAGCTGCCCAGTACCTCAGTACATTTGATTTGACTTCTGGGTACTGGCAGATTGCCTTAACTGATGGGGCCAAAGAGAGGTCAGCATTTTCCACGCTAGAGGGGCACTTCCAGTTCCGAGTCATGCCCTTTGGGTTGAAAAATGCCCCTGCCACGTTCCAGAGACTGGTTAACCAGGTACTGTCCGGGCTGGAGGAATTCAGCGCCGCATACCTGGATGACATTGCTGTGTTCAACTCCACGTGGGAGGAACACTTGCAACACCTCTGCGAAGTGTTGAAGGCTCTGCAAAGGGCAGGCCTCACTATCAAGGCCAGCAAGTGCCAGATAGGGCAGGGATCTGTGGTGTATTTGGGACACCAGGTGGGGAGCGGCCAGGTGGCGCCCCTACAGGCAAAGATTGATACCATTCTGGCTTGGGAGCCCCCCAAGACCCAGACAGAGGTGAGAGCCTTTTTAGGACTCACCGTGTATTACAGACGGTTTGTCAAGGGATATGGCACCATTGTCGCCCCCTTGACAGAACTCACTTCCAAGAAGTTGCCCAAAAGAGTTGACTGGACTGACGCCTGCCAAACTGCTTTTGATGCCCTGAAAACTGCAATGTGCACAGCACCGGTGCTCAAGGCACCTGACTTTTCCAGTGAGTTCATAGTACAGACAGACGCTTCAAAGCATGGTGTGGGAGCAGTACTCTCACAAGTCCCTGAGGAGAATGGAGACCAGCCAGTAGCTTTCATTAGTAGGAGGCTACTCCCCAGGGAACAGAAGTGGAGTGCGATTGAGAGAGAAGCATTTGCTGTGGTCTGGGCTCTGAAAAAGTTGAGGCCCTACCTGTTTGGGACTCACTTCCGTGTTCAGACCGACCACAGGCCCCTCAGATGGTTAATGCAAATGAGGGGTGAGAACCCAAAACTGTTGAGGTGGTCCATCTCCCTACAGGGAATGGACTTTACGGTGGAACACCGCCCGGGCACAGAACACGCCAATGCTGATGGTCTGTCCAGGTTTTTCCGCCTTAGTGAAGAGAACTCCCAAGAGGGTGGGTAGTTCTCCCCACTTTCAACTGGAGGGGACACGAGTTAGACCTGGCATCTTTGGCGTGGTTTCCCCCTATCTTTTTGCCTCTACCTCCTGTATTTTTTATGCTGTGCTGGATTTCGTTTTTGCTGGTTTAGATGCTTTGGACACTCTGCCACTGCTGATCAGTGCGAGAGTGTAAGTGCTCCCTATGTAAAGTGTTATTCTGATTGGATATACATGTTTGGCATATTTGTATCACCATGAAGTCCCTAGTAAAGTGCACTGAGTGTGCCAGGCCTGGTGATGACAAATGCTACTAGTGGGCCTGCAGCACTGATTGTGCCACCCACAGGAGTAGCTCTAAAATGGTGTCTCAGGCCTGCCACTGCAGTGCCTATGGGCAGTTTAGAACTGCCATGTCCTCCTGGTCAGTGTCCCCACTGACCAGGCCTAACCCTTCCCTTTTTGTGCACATCAGCCACCCCTGTGGAAGGCCCAAGGTACCACCCTGGGCAGGGTGCAGTGTATGTGAAAGGTAGAGCATGTACTGGTGCAGGTAACATGTTCTGGTAGTGAATTAAAGCCATTTTCGTTTTTCACTACTGTAAGGCTATCTTGCTCCAAAGATTAACATGGGGGATACTGGCTACAGTGGTTAACAGCCTTTCTTCCCATAGGAACAAGATAGGACATAAGTATCTAGTATCCCTGAACTCAGAAGTTAATAACACATCTTTTAGGAAAGATTGTATTTAAATCCTGTGTTTGAGAACAGCACTTTTAGAAAGTTGCTGTTCTCTTGTCTGACCCTTCTGTGTGCCTGGGCCTGTTTGTGTATTGACTGTCTGGTTTGAGAGTGACAGGGGCTGGGGAATTCCCCAGGAGGCTGGCTGAGTCAGCCCTAGGCTGAATGACTGCATTTGCAACTGGAGTGGTGGGAGGAGTTAGCACCTGGGCTGAATAGGGCTGTGCCTGCCTTCCACAATGCTGGCTCCCCCCCCTGCTGGGCGGCTGAGGACCCTGCCCCTCACTCTGAAAGGAAAGAAGCAGCCAGCAAAACAAAGTACTCAGGAAACACCGAGAACTGGTTCAGACCGGGCTCAGGGCCCACATGCACAGAGAGAACAAAGACTTTAGGGGTATAAGTACAGGACCCCTGACATCAGAAAATTAGATCATCCTGGAATCAAGAAGGAACCTCTGCCAAGGAGAAAGCTGACTCTGAAGAAGGAAGACTGTCCTGCTGTTGCTCTGCTGGACTGACCTGCTGTTGCTTTGCTGCCAAGGAGAGGGGAAGGACTTTGCTTGTGAGCTGTGTCCCCTGTCTTGAAGGAATCTCCAAGGGCCTGAGTAGAGCTGGCTCCCTGTTTTGAAGTCCCAGGAACAAAAGGACTTCACCCCCAGCTTCCCTGAACTCTACTGAGAGAGTTCTGTCCTTCCTAGAGTGCTTGATCCAGTTGTGGGGCCTCTGGAAGTTGTACCTGTGCTGGGAAGCTTGAGACTAAAGCTTGAGAGACTTTTGAAACTGAAAAGTGTTGCATCGCTCGCTTGCGGAGCGCATCCCCGACAGTGCGAGTAGTTTCCCGCCGCTACGGAGGTCGAGATCGTCGCAGCGACTGACGCCGCTGCCAGAGACGTCGCATCCTTCGTTTGCGGGACGCACCAGATCGGTGCGGGAGAATCGAACATCGCTGCGAGTATCGTCGCAGAGCCTGTCGTCGCTGGGTGAGAACGCTGCACCGCTTGCTTGCAGACCGCATCACGTCGCTGCGAGCATCGTCACAGAACCATCGCATCGAGGAGCTGCGAGAGAGAGGATCACCGCTGGACCGCGCATCGTCGCCCCGGAGATCGTTGCAGCCCCCTTCGAGATCGTCGCATCGTGCCTTTGCGAGAACAGACTTCCTACGGAACCTACGCACCGGAATCCATACAAGTGGCCTTCCTCCCCATACAGACCGGATTCGTCGCAACACGCCCGCTGCTGCAGCGGGGCTGTCGCAAATGCCTCCCCAGGGTCCCAGGAGCAACGCATTGCTTGTTTTCCACCGCACCAGCTTCTGCTTTTGGAACTTTGTTGCAACTAAAAGGTACTGTGAGTAAACCTGACGCAACTGTGAACTTTTCACGCATCTGTAGAGAATTCTATCGCAACGTAGAGAATTCTGTCGCAACCTAAAGAATTTTAACGCAACCTTAAGAACTCTTTTGAAACCATATTCTTGAACTGTGTATGTTGGATTTTTGTCGTTTTGGTCTTGTGTAGTTTTAGATTAAATACCTTTATTTTTCTAAACTGTTGTGGAGTCAGTTTGTGGTGTTTTCACTGTGTTACTGTGAGTGTTGGTACAAATACTTTACGCATTGCCTCTGGTTAGCCTAGACTGCTCGTGCCAAGCTACCTAGAGGGTGAGCAGGGGTTATCTCAGAGGGTTATCTCCTTGCCCTGACTAGAAGCAAGGGTCCCTATTTGGATAGTGGTACCTACCTCTGCCAACTAGAGACCCCCAGTTCTAACACCATACTTCCCTACCTAGTATACCCCCAAACACCTTAGCCTGGAATGCTTCTTTCCTGGGCCACCCAACACATCTCACAAGAGTGCAAAGTGTAGTGGCCAAGCTACTTCCTCACCTCAGCTGCAAAGGACACATCTCCCCTGCCACCAAAACGTTTCATTGGCTCCCTATCATACATAGAGTCAAATTCAAAACCCTGTGAATCACCCATAGAGGCAAGTGTGGCAAAGGATCTAAATTCCTCTGCCAACAGTGCGAAGGCTATTGCTTGTCTGTGCTTGCCACTGGTCTATTTACCTCTCTTACGCCCACTATTATGCCCAACCCCTCACCATCTACTCTTCGCAGTTGAAAAGCATAGAAAACTAGTCCACCATTCACTCAATTACACAATACATGACTCACTCAAAATAAGTCAACAAATAACCTCAATCCCACTAAATTTCCTCTTCCCCAATCCTTTTTTCAATATTATCCACTTCTCTATCCCTCATCCAACACCCAAACCCAAACACCCAGCTCAAGCAACCTCTGAGCTATACACACCCGCACACAAACCTACACAACACACACACTAAATCTCACACCCATATTCCACTACTGTCTCACATACTCCCACAACATTGCCCCTAGAACCCACAACCAGGCATACATTCCAACAACGTAATGTGACACTGTTGGTCTCCATTCTTCTCTTCTTCACATTCCCTCTCCTTGCCACACCTTCCTTCACTCTTCAAATGCCCATCAGTCCTCCTTTCTATCTGAAACCAACCTCCCTAAATACAACTACACACAACTAAAATGCTTCTGACCACTGTAACATTTCCTCACGTCTCTATCCTCAACCATCTTGGTATGGCACCTTTCTCAATCTCATCATCTCTCCCTACATACCTACACACTACATCCTTATCATTAAACATCACAATACATCACATGACAATATAAACTGCAGTATGCCATACAATGTGCTACACAGTCAGCACACAGCACTTTCCCACATGGGCCAGTCAAAGACGGCTAATCTTTCTTTATCCACAGTCTAGCTTCAACCCAACTAACCATGACACTGTACTGCACTGATACAAAACCTCACCTTCTGTGTCACCAAAAACAACTCAATGTCTCTATTACACCTATCAATCCCATAGGGAGCTCTCCACACAGATTAAGATGTGCAATGTGAAACTAGACAGGAATCCTTTAAATCCCCTTTGCACAGACCTTGGTTTGACTCATGGACAACCTACCAGTCTTGCATCAGGCTCTTCAACCATCAATTAAGTATACCTCAAAATTCTAGAACTCGGCACTCTGATAATTGATATAAAAGGAAACATAGGCCAGGAAAGTGTGACAGAAATAAACCAGTCAAGAATAATACTTGACAAGCAGGACTTCAGGAGCTAAACTAGAACTAGCATAGTTGACGCAAATCAAAAAGACTAGATATTATTTATTCACCAGCACACTTCTTTCCCAGAGTAGATCAGACCAAAGAACGAACATAGCACAACTGCCAACTGTAAGTACATAGAGGTATTAGAAAAATACAATAATCACTAGCCACAAGAGTTATGTTTGAATCACACTTGCGACAGATAACCATCAGCTTATACAGGTCAAGTGGAGGGCCACAGGTGCCAAAATCCTACTGCAAACCATCACACCAAGACAACCTACCCCACAATGACACAGGTTAGGTTTGAAAGTCATGAGGCCCACCCTTATGTAACACTACATAAGGAACACCCTCATCCTCAAAATCATACGCACACCTTTATGATCATTCATGCATGTATGAAATGCTCGCTGGGGCAAGAGAGACTTCAAGGCTAGCTTGCCAACTGTTGCAGGGTAACTTGAAAATTAAGAAAAGACAGACTCCTCTTTGGCAATTCAATAACAGCTTTTTACTGTCCCGAAAGGGAGAGTGGCAAGTCCACACCAGTAATCAGCTGGTCTCAATCTGCATCTTCACAGGTAGCTTCTTTATACAGAGATGTACAATACTTTATTATAAAACATCAAACAGTGACTCACTACATAGTTATACATTAGTTGTGAAAAAACCATCATGCCACGTGTGACCCTATGACCATAAATCTCAACCTAATTCACTACACATCCTTTACTGCTTGTCTAACAATGCTTAGCAAAGTAAGTATTCTTCTACTGTTGAATGTGTGTGTATTTGAGTTGAATGCATGTTTTTTGGTGTGTGTGCATTATCATTGTGCCCCTAAGGCCTCTTATCAGATTTCTTCTGTTCTTGGCTAATTCGATCTCCCGCTCTTATTGTCTGATCAATTTCAAATCTATTTGAAAACATAGAATACAGGCCATTGTGCCTGTGTGCTAGGGCCATAAATTTCATTAGGCTTGCTAAACACAAGTTTTTCTTTAACTATGACCTTACAGGTCATGCACTCTGTTCTGAAGTAAACTCTTCACTTCTTCCTCATCTTTTGTTTTTGGCCTGCACTGTTCTTTTACCACGTATAACTGTGTGACGCTCGCTACTGTTATCTGCTGCTGTTTCACCGCATTTTCACATTTCCCATAACATATATTAGAGACGTACAAGTAAATTAAATGTGCCAATCAAGTGTATGTCAATTATACCATGTTTAAAAATGAGAGCATAAGCACTTTATCCTCACCTGGTAGAGAGGACTGCCTATGATCTTGAGAGTTTACATTGCTAAGGCAGAAAATGGTCAGCCCTAGGGTGATGTTCCACAGTAAAATCCATTCCCTGGTGGGAGATGGAGCACTTCAACAGCTTTAGATTCTCACTCCTATTTGCATCAGCCATCTTAGGGGTCTATATTCTGTCTGAACTGGGAAGTGAGTCACCAACAGATATGGTGACAGCTTCTTCAGTGACCAGACCACTGCAAATGATTCCCTCTCCATTGCATTCCACCTCTGTTCCCTGGGCTACAGGTTGGTGCAAATGCTTATAGTTTAGCTATGACAAGAATGATGGAATATATTGTATTGCGGCCTATTAGACTCACTAATCGATCTCTGTGGAGCATTCTGTGCAGAGATGCATATGCAAGGGCTGAAGGATATAGCTGGGACTAGAGTAACTCCATATTCAAAGGTATTCAATAACTAGATTTATCATCCCGCACTGCAAGCCTTCATGCTGCTGCCAAGCCAGCCACAGACATAACAACTTTCCACCATATCAGCTTTAACCTCTTCGATGCGTCGGACTGCCCTCGGCCGTCCGACGTCATAGTGGGCATGTGCGGAGGACGGCCGGGGGCCGTCCGAACTGCGCACGCGTCATTTTTTTCAGCACCGCGGCGGAATGTCCGCCGCGGCGAAGAGGCTAAATGTCTTTGAAATGGCTCTTCTATGACGTGAGGACCATTTATATACTGGTTTGCATCATGCATAAAACCACGTCCTTGGGAACCTCTTACTAGCTCATGCAGAAACTGGCTATCTCTTGCTGACAGCACTTACTGGTGCCATGTCGTATTTGTTGGGATGTAGCTGGTTAAGAACCCTCTGTGTGTAGGATGCATCTCCTTCATCATACTTTACCCGCAGTTGGGATGCTGGTGACAATGCATGTTGTGGATATATATGTATAAAATTGTTTGATTGCCCCTTATATTAGTGTTTGAAGGATTTAGACCTGTCAGAATTGTCAGAGTGCTGCGTGCAATCAGCTTTAATTCTCCCTGACATACTTATGTGTCTGGAGCCCAGTCCTCTATTCTCAGGCAACATCCTCAGGGCTAGCAATAGTGAGTAGTTTGACAACAGCATGACAGTAACATCAGTTATGACATTTCCAGATATTTTTAAAACGTATCACTTACTGTGGCTTGGTGGATGAGCCCTCAACTGGACTTGGACCACATCTTCAGCCATCAGCTGCAGTTCCTCGCCAGATAATGGGTCCCTTTCTGTCCTTTATCTGACGTGACATTTTGATTTTGGTAGGACAAAGTCTGTTTGGACAGTGCTGCAGGTAAACACAAAGTATGTCCCCTAGTTACTTCATAGGTTTGTGATACCACTTGCATGGCAAATTCTGTGGCCTGTAGCAATATCTGTGCTTGGGAAGACTGTTATGGCTCATGGTGCTATCCATATAGTTGACCCTTTTACATTGTTTATGTTGCCTTACACACGTCTGATGTCAGCACATGCTCAAAAAGTGTGTCTGTAGTGCATGCCAGGTTACCATTATCCCATAAACTGCAAACCATTTTAAATTACAGGCTTGTATTCCAGAAGTTAAGGGTGCTAATTATACATCACAGAAAATCATAGGTAAACTACACAAAATTCTAAATGAGGAGCTATAAGGGAGCTAAAGTGTTTCAGCAGGCAAAGAAGTTGGCAGATTAAATGTACTGTCAGTACTTTTTACTCTATTAATATCTGTCTCCACCCAGATGTTTTGGGCCATCATTACCCTTGTCATGTCTTGCCTAGACTGTGGAAGTAAGCGGTTCTTAGGTGTGTGGCTCCTAACATTTCAAAGACTGCAAATGATACAAAACAATGCAACTCATATACATTCACCTGTGTGTCCACACCCTACTATTGCTCCAAGCAGTGTATCAGCAATAATTAGCCGGTCTGTATGCATTCAAGGACTGTCTACTTCCCACAGGGTCATTTATGGCAAAACCCTTACTTTCATTCAAGGGAAGCTGCTAAGATGCTCACAAAGCATAACCCAACCCTCTGCTCTGGACTGACGCCTTTGCTGACTGTTCTGTTGTACAGGACAAAACATCTTTGGAACTTCCTTCTAGCAATTACACAAAAAAATGAAATTATCAAAGCAAAGTCAAGAAACATCCATAGCAGTGAAGATCTGCTAATTCCCAACAGATGAAGAAGGGTGACACCAAGGAGAATAATGAATTATTCACTGCTTCGAGGAGATAATGATCAATACAGAAATGAAGATGATACCCACTCTAAAACTGCAACCAAATCGCCATCTCGGATGGTAACTCTCTCTCTCTGCTCCACTCCATGCATAAGAGCAGAAACATGCTTGTAGCTGCATGATATTACTAGTCTCTGTCAATCACGCGCAACTCTGAAACACTTCCCACCTAGTCCACACCGCTTTTCTATCCACACTTCCATCGAAACACAATGCTTCATAAGCTAAAGTGTCCTGTCACTTACTGATTTTTATCCACAACACACCATGAGACAGTGACACAGAACATGATAAGAACACAACTCTGCCCCACACTGTCAGCAGTGAAAAACGCACTGCATGAGCTACACTGCAAACCCAGACCATTCAACTAAGCCCCACATACGAAGTAGCCTGTTACCCATAGACAAAGCATATGATGCTTCGTCTAAGTTATGAAACTCTAAATAAAAGCAACTACAGTGCAATACAACATAATGCACTAAAATAAAATACCTACATTTGGTAAAAATAGTCAAGCGAATACAAAGTACAATTATCTCGTAAAACCATTGTCCTGATGATAGTACAATTACTTTCATCAACCACTGATCTGTTTTTACTTATGAACGTTATTCTGCCTATTAATTAAAGCATAGGGAAGAGACAATTATTTCTAAAGCGTTCTGTTAATTAAAGCTATGTTTTCCTGTTTTTAGTAGCTCTTTTTTAAAGAAATCATTTAAGATAATTTGAAGATGGCTTTTATCTACTTATCTGGTTTATTGTCCTATGCCAGACGACAGCGCTCAATTAATTGGTCACACTCCAGATCTTGCACATTTCATTGTATAGCCGCATCTGCTGCTTTATGTCTGGGATGTTAATCCTTTAGCATAATGAATACTAAATGAGGGCCAGTCAGTTTGAATTTCTTGTGATGCGCCAGTGGTTGGCAGTAAGGAAAACAGTGCACTATTTGGCTCTTTTTAACCTACACTCTCCAACAGCCATGGGGATTTTACTAAAAAGGTAACTTTTTATGTACCTAATCAAAATAGCACGTCTTGAATCGTTTTATTTTAAAGTTATTTATAGAAATTCATTAGTGGACTGATAAGGGTACATTATTCATTAATTGGGAAGAACAGCATAAAAACAAATGTACCAAATCCTTCGATTTACTTTTAAACCAGACACTTTTCCTTCAAACCTTTTGCATTTCGATGTCAGCATGGAACTTGGAAAATAACTTGGCTATTTTACATGCCCTAAACCTGTAAGTCAGGGAGACAGCCTAAAATCATCGTTTTAGCCTGACACTTACAATTATAATGCAACCAGTATTTCATGATGTACATGAATTGTTCTGTTTATTTTGAACTTTTTTTTTTAAAACATAACATTAATTTAAAAAAAAAGAAAAATCTTGATAAATGTTGGAAACAAAGACTAACCGAACACTCTAAAGGTATAGATCATACATTTTATTTGGTGCTAGTTAAACCTAATTAAACCAGCACCCCAATTAACACCAGTATTTAAAAGAATGAGGGCCCCTGAGTATATTCTGAAAACATCTAGGAGGTCATTGTGGCGCATGGCAGAATGGAAACACTAAATGGCATTGCCATTCAGATTGAAATTAGTAATCTTTCAATTTAAAAATCTGGACACAGTTTTAAACAAACAGCTATAAAAACAACATATTTGTGACGATGTGTTACTACCGAAAAATAGATTTTGTACCACAATTACATAACTTTTTGTACTTTTACCTTTTCTTGTCATGTTTTTTGTAACAAATTTATTTTTTAGCATCTACTCCAAGTACCAATCAGAATGTATTTTTAGCTTAATTCAATTATTTTGCCTTTGGAATTGTATCTCTGGATACTCGCTCGTTG
This sequence comes from Lissotriton helveticus, assembly GCF_964261635.1. Classification (NCBI taxonomy): domain Eukaryota; kingdom Metazoa; phylum Chordata; class Amphibia; order Caudata; family Salamandridae; genus Lissotriton; species Lissotriton helveticus. The sequence continues at coordinate 277,302,125 of NC_136068.1, forward strand.
GTATGTACATTTTGTCTGCACATGTCTGACCACAGTGTGCAAGTTGATTAAGTAACAACTAAATCCTCTGATATAAAACCTGGTTCATATACACATCTTAAGAAAACAGGAAATAAAGTAAATGTCTTTTTGCAAGTGCTAAATTCTAAATGGATGAGTTTTATTTGTATTGCATTTGACATGTTATACTTACAAAAATACAAAATAAAATAAATTATATAAACTTTAGGGTTAAACAAAAGAAGGAATTAAAGGATAAAACAATATATTAATGGCAGTCGGGGACAAGCAAAGAGGTAGAAGAATGAGTGAGCGTAGTTAAGGGCTTAGGAAATAGGGTGGACAGGTAAAGTTTGGGAAAGACCACACCAAAGTGTGATATCCTTCGTCAGTCATCGTTCATATATCACTTTTTTTGACACCCACTTTCTTTTGAAAAATCTTTACTTTTTATGCACATCCCTCACTCCAGAATGATTTCTTTCACATAGTGGTAACATTACTTTTCATTAAACATGAAGACAGTCATAAGTATTAGCTTCTGAAACAGTTTGAATATTCTATCAGTGCATGCATGTAGTGTAACTCAAACTCCATAACTCAATTGCTTCTAGGTATTTGTAAGGGTGTCATTTGGGAGCAATAAGGGAATTCCTGTCATTTAGAAAAGGTGAGTTTTCTTTTTTTCACTTTTTAAAAATCTTTAAATAGGTCTACATACACCAAAGTATTAGAGAAGCTCTGATTTGAGCATAATCTTAATCCCTGCCCTAACAGTTTAATCTTAATTCTATAATGTCATGAAAACTCACTAGGAACTCTTTCAAAAGCAGAGCCAAAGATTGAAAAAGAATGTATACCCATGGAAAAAGAGAAGAGGTGGGCTTGCTTAATCGACATTTTTCTAGCATATGCGCTCTTCTGAGGAACCCTGTTCATTCCCTAGTTACCTGTGGAAATTGCACGAGATTCATCAACGATATGCTTGTATTTATGGTGTGCATCAGAACTGTATCATGCTTTGCAGCAGTATTTTCATTCTATTTTAATTTTACCACCTGCGGAAGTATAACATGCACTTTAAACTCCTCTTGTTTATGACATATTTTTGTCCACCATAAGCGTGGAAGGGTATACTCAGATGTGAGTCCCTTGCTCATTGCACCATCAGGATTCAAGCAAGCCGGGCCGACGACGCCTGGATTGGCAGAAACCGGTCCCCGGAAGCTTGTTTCCTTCCCAGTATAAGAATTGGCTTGGTAGTTTTTTTTTTTTTTTTTTTTAATAGATTTATAACACGCCCAATCACCTACAGGTCTCTAAGCGCATTGGAAATAGATGTTATTACAATAACTTAGCTTCACTCCTCCAAGAGACACAGCTACAGGACTATATTGCGATCAGGGCTCTTCTGAACAGCAGTGTTTTTAGTGATTTCCTAAACCGTAGTAAAGTAAAGTAAAGTCCACATTTGTAAAGCGCACAATCACCCGTAAGGGTCTCTAGGCGCTGGAGGGCCGTCGGGAAGATTAAGCGAGCTATTGCCCAGAGTCACATGGTGCTGGGCTGACCTGCCGCCGGAGCCGGGGATCGAACCGTGGTCCCCAGATTCCAGCGTCAGTCGCCCTGGCCGCGGCGCCACACCTCTTTCCTAAACCGTAGGAGATTCACCTCCCTGCGTAGCCCCTCAGGCAACTTGTTCCATAACTGAGGGGCCAAAACAGAGAAGGCTCTCCCTCCCTTAGTCACTAGTTTGTAGCGGGGGCAGACCAGTAGCTGAGCATCCGATGATCTAAGTGTTCTCTTCGGGCTATATACTTCCAGACGAGCTTTGATATAGGCCGGCGCATGGCCATAGATCGCCTTATGCGCTATACAGAGGCTCTTAAACTCAACCCTCTCTTTAACAGGGAGCCAATGAAGGTTTTGAAGTAGAGGGGAGGCCTTTGTTCGTCTGGGTAATCCGAAGATCAGTCGTGCGGCGTCATTCATTACGACCTGGAGTCTGTTTGTCAATGTTTTTGGGAGGCCAAGATACAGGGCATTCCCATAGTCGATCCGTGAAATGACGGTTGCTGCTACAATTGAGCGCATCATAGAATGAGAGAGGAGGGGGGCTAGCTTTCTCAGTTGTCTAATGATGTTCCTGTAGATTCCAACAACGGTGGAAATTTGGCTGCACATTGACAGATCACAGTCTAGTTTAATCCCCAAACTCTTTACGTTGGCACTAGGTTTTGGGGCTAATCCAAGCTCAGCAGGCCAATACAGATCACTCCATGGTGAGGTGGTAGATGGGATTACCAGTACCTCGGATTTATCCAGGTTGATCTTTAGTAGGTTTTCCGTCATCCACCCCACGGTATACCTCAAGATGTTTTGAGCTTGGATTTGTGCTGTCCCTGTGTTATCGATACTCAGCACAAGCTGAGTATCGTCAGCATAATTGAAGACTCTACAGCCCATCTCGGCCAAGGACGCAATCAGAGGCTGCAGATAGAGATTGAACAGAAGTGGGGACAGTGCGGAACCCTGTGGTACCCCGCACTCTAAGAGCCCCACCTCAGATATCAACTCCCCCAATTGTATCCTCTGTGTCCTTCCCGAAAGGAAAGATTGCAACCACTTAAAGGCCAAGCCTTTGATCCCAACGGCCTCCAGTCTTCCCAGGAGCAGGTCATGGCTGACGGTATCGAACGCCGCTGACAGGTCTAATAAAATCAGGGCGCTTGGTTTTTTGCTGTCAGCCATGCCTCTCAGTTCGTCTAGCACCGAGAGCATCACTAACTCGGTGCTATGGTGTGCTCGAAACCCCGCCTGTCGCTCATGCAGTAAGCTATGGGATTCGAGGTACAGGGACAGGGACTTCAGCACGTGTTGCTCTAGGACCTTTGCAAGAAAGGGCAACTGGGAGATCGGCCTGTAGTTCTTCAGGACAGCCGGATCTGCGCCTGATTTCTTCAGCAGGGGTCTTACACGCGCCTCCTTGAGATCACTTGGTAGATGTCCTGTTTCTAGAGACCTATTAAGGAGAGAAATAATTCGAGCTTCCAATAGCGGCCGTGCCACACGGAAGACACTCGGGGGACATGGGCCCGCTGGGGAGCCAGATTTGGTTTTACCCATTAGCTGCTCAAGGCTCAGCTCATCCATCTCAGGGAACTGTACTATAGAACAGTGAGCAGGATTATGAACCTCAGAGTGTATAGTATCACTATTCACCATACTATTCTTAATTTCCAGGATAATGGTCTTTACTTTATCTAAGAAGTACCCCTGGAAGGTGTCGCAGTTTATCGGAGACTCAGAATTCTCCTGTTTTTTGCTTAACTCCGATAGGATTTGAAAAGTCTCCCTCTGGGTATTCCTAGCCTTCTGTAGGCGAGACTCATAATACTCCGCCTTAGCTTGAGAGATACATTTTTTATACAGGTGAAGTGAGTCTTTATATTGGTTCTTTGCTGAATCCTGTTTAGTTTTCCTCCAGATTCTCTCCCGGGCTCGGAGTTTTCTTTTTTGCTCCCTTAACAACGGAGTGAACCATGGAGCCTCTTTACCAGGTCCTTTGATTAACTGAGTTTTTTCCGGCGCTATCTGGTCAATGGCTTTATTCAAGTTCTGGATTAGATCCATATATTCAACATCCAGGCTTCCATCTGTATTCGTCAGACAAGCCATTTCCGGGAGCACCGAGGTCAAGGTTTTTAAATCAACCTCGATCCATTTGCGGGTTCTTCTGGTACCTCGGGGTAGGTGCTTTAAATAATCTTTAACATTTACCTCGCAGGTCACCAGGTAATGGTCAGTCCAGACACAGGGAACCACATCCCTAAGAATAACATTTGGGTCAGTGGTCCATACTAGGTCAAGCGTATGACCCTTGATGTGTGTGGGTACTTCCACGAGTTGACTAAAACTCAAAGTGGACATGGTAGTATCCAGTTGGCGTGTTGGCAGATCCCTTTGGGGTCTATCCCAGTGCATATTAAAATCTCCCGTTTGCCCTGTTCCCATCATGCACTGGGACAGGAACAGACTAATTTGCATATAGCCAAGTTCTGAGCTGGGATGGTGCAGTGAGCTAAAAAACGGTGATGGATCAAGCCCTGATCTTTGGACTGGGTAAGAGTGGTCTGCTTAATTCAGGCACTCTGTTCATCACCACCCCCTTTTCTGAATCATTTTGTCCACCATAAGCGTGGAAGGGTATACTCAGATGTGAGTCCCTTGCTCATTGCACCATCATGATTCAAGCAAGCCGGGCCGACGACGCCTGGAATGGCAGAAACCGGTCCCCGGAAGCTTGTTTCCTTCCCAGTATAAGAATTGGCTTGGTAGTTTGGTTTGCCCTGTTCCCATCATGCACTGGGACAGGAACAGACTAATTTGCATATAGCCAAGTTCTGAGCTGGGATGGTGCAGTGAGCTAAAAAACGGTGATGGATCAAGCCCTGATCTTTGGACTGGGTAAGAGTGGTCTGCTTAATTCAGGCACTCTGTTCATCACCACCCCCTTTTCTGAATCATATTTTAGGAAATGGCCATCTTTTGTGTGGCGTATTCCCAGTTTCTTCCCTATACTGGCTGTAGCTTTCTGTGCATTTCAACCCTGCCAACCAGCAATAGAGTGCCTGTGCTCCCTCTTTAAACATTATAGAATTGCCATCACCTTGATTGACATGTTTAATTTACTTATAAATCCCTTGCATATGGTGCAAAGTGTTCACAGGACATGTAAATTAAATGCCACTAGTAGACTGCAGCACCTGATGTGCCATCCACTACAGGGGCAGTGCAAACATAGCTTCAGGGCCACCTGTGTAGCCTGACTGAAGCCACTTATGAACTGCAAGTCAATGTGTCAAAATAAACCCTTTGACAGATCTAAACATTTCCTTTAAATGTTAATAACTCACGTCTAAATAGGCCTTAAAGCCCGTAAAGCAGGGTGCACATATTTCAAACACAGGATACATAGAGTTTTAATATTAAACATGTCCTTACGGTACAGTGTCAGAACACTACTGGAACTGGGAAAGATCAGAAGAGGACTGAAACTGCTGTTTGTAACCTCAGGTGAGTTCTGAAGGATTTGATGTGCTCTCTCTTGTACCCTGGACAAACAAGTGGACTCCAAGGGTCATAAAATGGCCTACTGTTCAAGATACAGGGACACACCAAACTACAAGAGGCCTTTCTTGCAACTGCCCAGCTGACCAATTCTATCTGGACGTGCCCTGGACCGTGTTGGTGGCCTATGCTGGAGTGAGTCATGACCCACAAGTGCTGTTCATGCGACCATCCCACCCTTTTCTGTGTCTGGCCGCCTTGGGTACAGCTGGTTGTCTTGGCTGCATATGATTTTTGAGTACCATTTTTGAGACTAAGGGCTTGATTTATTTGTTTGCGGTAAGCATACTCTATCGCAACGGAGAATGCTTACTGCCAGCATAATGGTCCACTCACCGAATTTAGATGAGGGAGGACCTTTGGTTTAATCACAGTGGAGACTAATCCATCTGCATCTTGATTAAACCACGCAGAAGGCCCTGTGGAGTAGGGGCCGTTGGACGCAGACCTCTAATTCTACCCACCTAGTTTAGATGGGTGGAATTAAAGGTCAGGTTTCACTGCCCGTCACTGCCAAGAAAACCCTGCTAGTAAAGAACAGTGAAAACTGCTAAAAGCTTGTCTTGCCATGGGAGATAACTCCCATGGTGAGGGTAGCATTTTATTTTTTATTTTCACAAAGCAAATCCTGATAAGTAGTTTTTTTATTTTGAAAAGAAAACAGTTTGGTGCAGGGCTTCGTCATGTTGACAGAGCTCTGCACCAAACTGGAAACAATTATGCACCTGTTTCTTTTTAAAAAACTTCTATTATGAGGCATTTACCACAAGTGGTAAATACTTCACTCCAGGGTAATTTACCCATGTGGTAAATACCCCACAATATTCTGACGTACTAGTAATGAGGGCCTTTGTATTTAAAACTGCTTATATAATGGGAAGTGAGGGCATTGTTTCTTCATACATTTTTAGAGATCAAACACTTGTGGTGCCCTCATCCACTCGTACATTGTTTTCAGACCTGACAACTTATGAACATTTGTCACTTTGTGAGGAGGGGGCAGGGCCTTGAAGGGTGTATGGCTTAGTGACGATTATAGACTAAGGTACTTTAAAGTTCACCGCCTGCCCTGTCAAACACCAAAAAACAAAGACTTGGAGGCTGCTGCTGATGCCCTGGGGAGATTTCACACCCCATAATGGGTTTCGACTGCTCAGAGTCGATATTGTGAGACACCCGAGTGTCACACAACATCGTGTGAGTTGAAAAGCCTATGTTTTAGGTGAGTCTTTTGAAATGGTATTATTCCTATACAATGACCTATGATTTTAAACGTGGGGCTCATTCCCGTGTAGATACTACCTACATTGGATATGTGGCCTGTATTGATGGAGAGATGTATTTAATTTTTATTTTTGACTACAGCATTGCATATATATTCAATTTACTATTACTGTAGGGTAATGATCATGATATGCCCACAGTTGAGCCAATGGACCAATATCGTGGTTATTTTTTAGAATCCGGGTGATGTTATAATAGTGTGTGAACATCCCCTTTTACAACATATTTACTTCGGATTATTATATTCCAGCTTATGTTTCCCGTGTTGTCGGGATCCCCTCCACTCATGCTGATTCGATCAGAATCCAGGGTGATCAGTAGGAATTGGTACTTTGACCGAATTGCAGTTCGACCAATTGCAGGACTAACAGCAACACAGGTCCTGATGAAGACCAGGGTGACCCTCATGGCACAGTAAGTCGGTCGAAACATGTTGACAACAGCGGTATAAGGAGGGTTGTTTTGAGAACTTGATTTTCTCTTGCAAACATTACTCATCCTTTCTTTTCTTTTAATCCTGGTCGCGGAACCTGTCAATAAATTTCCTGTTTGGTATCCTCAAACCAGTTTTAACACTTCCTGTTTAACTGCACGTGTTGCACTTTAGTTCCAGTCACAGGGTGACACTCACTGATCACTTATTTGTTTATGTATATATGTTGTGTATTGTTATATTGTGTCCAGTGGTCTTTTATGTTCAACCCCTCTCCCTTATGCTCTGTCCAGAGTGTGGCTACACCTGGCCGTATTGTAAGCAGACCCGATGATGAAGCATGTCACACACTTCGGTGTGTGAGTGAGGGCAGTATTTTTAAAACAAACACTTTTGTTTTGTTGTACGGTGTGTTTGGGGCTTGACTTTATTTTGATTCTCTCCATCCCTTTACGTGTGTAAAAATAGGTATTAGGGGGTTCGGGTTGGTAGAGTTGTATGTGGTTGACCCTCTCCCCTTCCTTTGTGTTTAATGATATTTAAAGCGGCAGCTTAGCCGCAGGGGTTCCTTTCTTCCATATCCTGTGATCAGTCTCTTATCCAGGATTTCTGCAATGCTAGTCTTGTTTTATTAATTACTCTCTCCTTCTGGTTCCCGAGGACCCACCTACTCTGGTACCTCTCACTCGTTATTTCTGTTATATCTTCTTTGCTGGCTTTGATTCCTGGTCTGTCATTCGGGGAAGATATAGTGTCAGACATTTTGGCAAGACCTTCCCTCTTAGGTGATGCCGCCGTTTCGGAAGTTCTAGCACAAGGGGAAGGCTGGGACACACTTTTGGAATTAAAGAAAACTCAAGTTAAGACGATTTTACATGGGGCTATTCTTACTGAGTATCTGCAGGTTAATGCCGCCCATAGAGGTCTCCTAGTAACTAATGAGCCTCTCATATTTTTAGAAGATGAGGCCTTTAGATGAGATTGGGCACTGGCGGCATGGAAATGCAATCGGGACTGGCTAGTCTTGATTATTAGCACGGCCAAGCATCTGGCAGATGCCTTATTGATCCAGATCCAACCCACTGAATCTGGATTACAAACTAAGATCGTTATGGATACCTTTGACCATAAATTGGATCTGATCAATACGGAATTGGCTGAATACAGGGACCATCTAATACACTCCAAGATCTCAAAGTTACAAAAGGACTTAAAAAATTTCTCTAGGGAAAAAGTCTATCCCTACACCAATGATGAATATGCCAAAATGAAATTGGCTGAAAATAATAAAAACAATCAACAGGGCCGACCTCGCCACTATACCACCAGTAGCTCTATTGAGGGCAGTGAAGGGGCTTTTTAACAGAGAAGAAGAGGCAGGGGCCGAGGACAATGGCGGGGACCAAGACCATCGATGTACCAGCAGCCATTACAACAATACTCCAACCAACCATTCAATTGGTCTGGTATGGGCTACCTTCCCACGGGACCTTTTCAGAATCCGCATTTTCAAAACCCACAATTTGAGAATCCACGTTTCCAGAATCCTCAATATCAGAACCCCCACTATCAAAATTATCAGGGGCCTTTTTTAGGAAGAGGCCGGAACAAGGGACGTGGGAAACAGAGAGGTCAACAACAAGTGACCTGGGAGGATCGGAATCAGGAGATCACTCAACGGATCACCAGGAGTATGGCACAGAGCAGCCTTCCGAGTACCAGCAGCGTACCTCCTTAGTTGTGAATTTATCCTCCCATTCCCTATCAGCAATACAAGAACAAGTGTTGAATAAGGGATTGGGATTTGTCCCCACGAACCCTCCAGATTTATTCAAACTCCGCCAAGACTTGGCAGCCTTTTTCCGTAATCTGAGGCTGAAGGTTTACTTTCAAGATCAGGAACCTTTGGAGTTGGATAGAGGGGATACTTCCCTTCGACCTAATTCTCTATTCACTCCCCAATTGTCTTTGTTACCTCCACAAATGGCGGTCTTTGAACAGTCGGTCATCCATGATCTGGAAAATTCGAATTTGGAACAATATCATAAGTTCTCTAATTTGTTCAACTTGAAAAACAGGCTCTCAAGGAACTATCTGCAAACAAGAAAATTATCCTTAAGCCGGCGGACAAAGGTGGTGCCACAGTGATCCTTGACCTGGCTACCTACCAGAATGAGTGCAGTCGTTTACTTTCTGACTCCAGAACTTACCAAAGACTCATGGCGGACCCTACTGATATTCTTACCAGGGAGAACACTACGGTGGTGGAGGAGGCTCGTACCAACGACTGGATTACGGGACATGAGGCTGATTTCTTGATAAATAAACATCCAAAGATTCCTTATTTCTATGTACTTCCTAAGATTCATAAGGCTTTTAGACCCCCTCCTGGGAGACCCATTGTCTCCGGGATGGGGTCACTGCTCGAACCTCTATCACAATTCTGTGATTTTCTTTCTAAAACCCTTGGTACAGAAACTCCTTGCGTATCTTAGGGACACCCTAGATGTTCTGAACTTACTTAAAGACACCCCTTTTGATCCAGCAACTGAGTTTCTTATAGGCCTGGACATAGAGGCTTTATATACTAACATTCCTCAAAGAGAAACTCTTCGTATGTTGGAAACCATCTTATTCGAAGAGGATTGGTGATACCACACCCCCAGAGCCTTCATACTACACCTGGCAGAAATAGCCTTAACAAAAAACGTTTTCGAGTTTGAGGGCACGATGTATTTACAAACCCGTGGTACTTCCATGGGAAGTGTCTTTGCCCCCAGCCTGGCTGGGTTGTATGTGGGGGCATTTGAACAACTTACCATCTTTGACACCACAAGCCCTTGGCATTCTCAACTGAGATTATGGCGTCGCTACATCGACGATGTCTTGGTGATTTGGAGAGGAGATGAGATGTCGGTGGGTCGGTTTCTCGAATGGCTAAATGAGAGAAACCCATTCCTCCACTTCACCTCGACAGTCACGAAGACCAGTCTTCCCTTCCTGGATTTGTTACTAGAACCAGATGGGGGTGTCCTAAAAACTAAGGCTTTCCACAAACCCACAGATAAGAACGCTTTATTGGCATACGAAGGTTTCCATCCGAAGTCCCTCCGAGAGAATTCACCGGTGGGCCAATTCTTTCGTATCCACCGAAATTGTTTAGATCGTGCTGATTTTGCTACAGAAGCCACGGCTCTTTCATTGAAATTACAATATAGGGGTTACCCAGCAAACACCATTAAAAGAGCCAAGAAACGGGCATTGAATGCTAACAGGGACTCCCTTCTAGCCATAACCACCAGACCAAAGTCCAACAAACCTGTATTTGTATTGACCTTTAATACAGCATCACAGCAGATTAGAAGATTAGTGCTGCGCAACTGGAGAATCCTCAACACAGGGGGCCTACAGATAGAGAAGCCCCTTTTCTCGTTCAGACGAAGCCAGAACCTGAAGGACATGTTGGTCCACACGAGACCTAGAGTTCTGAATATGAACAGGGATATTGTGTCAGTAACTGGTCTTCCTAAACTGATGGGTCATACAAGATGTGGTTCTTGCAGTGTATGCAATTTGACTTCTAACACAAAACATATTGATTTGGGCTTCCGCACACCCTGGGAACAGAGATCTCACAACAATTGTAATTCCCAGGGAGTGATCTATCTCATTACATGCCCTTGCAACAAATTTTATGTGGGGATGACAAGCAGAAAAGTACGTTCAAGAATTACCGAACATCGAAGTACGATACGGTGTGACAGAACAAACACTAAGCTGACAACACAATTTGCTGAAATGGGACACCTAGCGGATGAATTAAGATGGACTGTCATAGATAAATTAAACCTTGGTAGATCTATGACAGATGAACAACGCATCTTACTTCATAGAGAACAAAATGGGTGTACCGCTTGAGGAGCCACATTATAGGGCTTAATGATGATATACCTTGGCAAGCACTGGGCAGGCACTAATATGTCTATTCTGGACGGGCGTACACAACAGAAATATTTTCTTCTTGGACCCACGTGTTTGTCCCATTTACGACTATTTAGCTGTTGCCCTTTAATATCATTGCTCTGATGTATGCAACCTTATGCAATTTTGGCTCCTGTGTATGAAACCTCTGTACGGGCCACTGGAATTGAGTTTGGATGAATTCAATATTGTGCCTCCATTCTATATGGCCGGTATATATCTTCACATGATTTTTCCTTGATCATCCTCTCAAGTGGTAGAGCCTACGGACTGCCAGGCTAATGTGAAACCAGGTTTCTCTGATTACTCTATCAGACAGCCTGGGCTCACATTGACTGTAGAGGTACATACACATATATATACATATCTATGTATATGATATCATATCCTCACATTCCAGCTTTGTTGATACTGTTAAAATACCTTCTCTGACTGCAGGGTGGCTATTGTCCCTCCTTCTTCCCTGATTGTGCATCCCTTTTCATTTAATTTTTCTCGCCAAAATTACCCACTCGTGGGTCGTTGTATGAGCATTTCCGACAGTTCCTTGCAGTGTCCGCGATTGGGAACTCCATTTCCCATGATCCCGAGGTTTCGATACAGGACGCCCTGACGTCAGACGTCACGCGGAGTAACGCGCATGGGGCGTGGACTACCGAGAGAAAGCCGGCGGGTATTTCAATGGAGTCCGGCTAGCCGCCATCATCTACACTGCGATCGAGAAGCAGGGAACCGGACGAGGTCGTTCCTCGGAACAGTAAGGAAAGACCAGTGGGGCTATTAACCATTCTATTCTCGGATGTAGGCGACTTCTAAGGGTTTACCACGAACGCTTCCCGCAGTGCTGTTTAGATCCACACGCCGCTGTCGATACCTATTTCATTTCACTTCACTTCTTGTCAGGACGAAGTCCTTTGCCTGACGGAGTGCGTTTGGGACACTACCTGTTTTTGCTTACTTCTTTCTTGTACATACAGGTTGTGTTCTTGGGAGACGGATCTGCAGGACGCCATGGCGAGTTTACATTAACAAAAAACTCGGTGAGTCTTTTGAAATGGTATTATTCCTATACAATGAACTATGATTTTAAACGTGGGGCTCATTCCCGTGTAGATACTACCTACATTGGATATGTGGCCCGTATTCATGGAGAGATGTATTTAATTTTTATTTTTGACCACAGCATTGCATATATATTCAATTTACTATTACTGTTGGGTAATGATCATGATATGCCCACAGTTGAGCCAATGGACCAATATCGTGGTTCTTTTTTAGAATCCGGGTGATGTTATAATAGTGTCTGCACATCCCCATTTACAACATATTTACTTCGTAATATTATATTCCAGCTTATGTTTCCCGTGTTGTCGGGATCCCCTCCACTCATGCTGATTCGATCAGAATCCAGGGTGATCAGTAGGAATTGGTACTTTGACCGAATTGCGGTTTGACCAATCGCAGGACTAACAGCAACACACGTCCTGATGAAGACCGGGGTGACCCTCATGGCACAGTAAGTCGGTCGAAACATGTTGACAACAGCGGTATAAGGAGGGTTGTTTTGAGAACTTGATTTTCTCTTGCAAACATTACCCATCCTTTCTTTTCTTTTAATCCTGGTTGTGGAACCTGTCAATAAATTTCCTGTTTGGTATCCTCAAACCAGTTTTAACACTTCCTGTTTAACTGCACGTGTTGCACTTTAGTTCCAGTCACAGGGTGACACTCACTGATCACTTATTTGTTTATGTATATATGTTGTGTATTGTTATATTGTGTCCAGTGGTCTTTTATGTTCAACTCCCCTCCCTTATGCTCGGTTCAGAGTGTGGCTACACCTGGGCGTATTGTAAGCAGACCCATATGATGAAGCATGTCACACACTTCGGTGTGTGAGTGAGGGCAGTATTTTCAAAACAAACACTTTTGTTTTGTTGTACGGTGTGTTTGGGGCTTGATTTGTTTTGTTTCTCTCCATCCCTTAACGTGTGTAAAAATAGTTATTAGGGGGTTCGGGTTGGTAGAGTTGTATGTGGTTGACCCTCTCCCCTTCCTTTGTGTTTAATGCTATGTTTTAGGTGAACAGCAAAGCAAACAAGATGATGGATGGAATGTTGCACAATGGCAAAACAATCACCCCCATTCACAGATCTGGGTTTAATCCTTTGTGTTTTTGCTCACCAAGCCACCCCAGTTCAGACATGGCCATATGCAAATCAGTCTTGACCCTGTGCCTCATGGGAACAGTCCAGCCCGAACTGCCAAGCCATGTCTTCCCTGGACTGGAATCAAGCATCTTAGGACCAGTTTCTGGCTATCAGCCGTCTTTAGCCAGGTTAGCTTGACTCCAGTGGCGTAGTGATCTCTGTACTGGGGTGAATGTATAACATTGTTCTGCATTCTGTCCATCAACTGTTGTTTTTGCATTTGTCACCCCAAAACCGGTCCTAGGATGCTTGATTCTGGTCCAGGGAAGACATGGCTTGGCAGTTCGGGCTGGACTGTTCCCATGAGGCACAGGGTCAAGGCTGATTTGCATATGGCCATGTCTGAACTGGAGTGGTGTGGAGTGCAAAAAAACAATGGATTTAGGTCCAGATCTCTGTACTGGGGTGAATGTATGACATTGTTCTGCATTCTGTCCATCAACTGTTGTTTTCGTATTTTTCACCCCGAGTGGGATGGGTATGCTCAGACGTGAGTCCTGTGCTCTCCACACCACTGGAGTCAAGCTATCCTGGCTGATGACGGCTGATAGCCAGAAACTGGTCCTAGGATGCTTGATTCGGTTCCAGGGATAGTGTGGATTGCAAAAAAACAATGGATTTAGGCCCAGATCTCTCCACTGGGGTCAATGTATGACATTGTTCTGCATTCTGTCCATCAACTGTTGTTTTTGCCTATGTTTTAGGTGACCAGGCCATTCCCAGAGCATCATAAAATGTGTTAAGTGGTGAACAATTTTTGTATCATCTAAATCAATTCCTAAAGAAATTCAGGTTTGGGAATAGAAAGTGTTCCAAAAGTAAATTGTTTTAGATTTGATTGAAGGATTATCTCATTCTTCAGACAACTCATCAATTTCTAGAATTAGTGTACCCTTTCTATAATATGACAGTATGTTTCGTTTCATCTGTTCCCACTCTGAAAAAGTGTGTATGGGGTGGAAGTTAATTTACTGATTTCATAAACACCTTTGTTAAACATGGATAAAGAAATAAAATTGATATATAAGTAAAACATGTGTATGCACTTTGGTTGTAAAAGTCTTACGGTTTGAAGAGTACGTGTGTGGGAGACCAAACTGAATCTCACAAGTAGGTTACTCAAAAAGAAGGAATATAATGTTATGGGTAGCGTTGGCCATGACTTGCAAAATTTGCTGTAGTTTGATTACGTGAAATAACAGTAAAATTATGCAAGACTACCCAGAATAAGAAGAAGTGTAACCCAGCATTTAGCACTGTTTTCATAGCACAGAATGCACCCTTGCATCCAAAATGGACAGAGGATGCATTTTGCAGTAAGCAAATAACACAACAGAACATGAACAGCAGCAGCCAGCAGCCGCTTTTCTCCTGTGCTCTTCAGTAGGCATTTATTTGTGCCCCAAAATATTCAAAATCATGCAAACAAGTATAATCATGTAATTTTTGGTAATTTCACCTCACAAGGGCAACTCAAAATTACAGAAATTACTCTGATTACTTCGACATAAGTAACATTTCACCTAAGCCTAGTTATAGGGATTCTTTCCTTGTGTTCAGGAAAGGGGCTGCTGGTTGGGTAGGAAAATCCAATGTTTAGCAATGAAGAAGGGCTACATTAGAGCTTCTGAGAACAGCCCCTACATAGCTCATTAGTGTGCAAAGCATGTAACTTTCAAGGCATTGAATGGGCCCCCATGAAGTCAAGATCTAAATTGTTCTGCTCAGAGCAGCGATTTCAAACCTGTGATTGAGTCTATACCAAGATACAGAAACATTAGTGTGATAGGGAAGCATAGGGGGATTGCTTGCAGCTAGGACAGTACTAAACAGCACAGCTATTTTATTTAAAACTCACCCATTTATATAGATTTACAATAAATGAATCATATTAGAAACTATTCTAACCAAATTCTGTCCCAAAAAGAACTTGCCTTGGATTTCCTTTTCTTTGGGAAAAGTTCTACCATAGAAGGCCAAATCGAAGTAGCCTTTGGAAGTTGGATTCTGTTGTCTTGCTGCATCCAAAATTTAGTGCCAATGTAGTGAGACTCTTTGCACCGGCTTTTCTAGCGTCACCTATCACATCTACAAAATATTTGTGATCAAATGTCTGATTTTTTGGGAGAATTCATTTTGGTCATCTCAATTTATCCAATACCCGGCCAGTTTCTCTACTTCCCACCTTTTCAAAGATTTTGAAAGCAGCTGTCACAGCCCATTGTCTAGAAATATTAAAAGGTAACAAACTCTTGATGAGTATCCAGTAGGTTCTGCCCTAATCACTGTACAGACTTTGGGGCATATTAGCAAGAACCTCGTTAAAATTATCGCCGTTTTAGCTGCAGGAAACTGCCGCTAAAACGGCGATAATGGGCTTGCTAATATACATTATAGAATTCCAATAGAAGCCCAGGTTAGATGTCCTGCACATCTAACCTGGGCTTCTATTGGAATTCTATAACGCATATTAGCAAGTCCATTATCGCCATTTTAGCTGCAGTTTCCTCCCGCTAAAACGGCGATAATTTTAATGAGGGTCTTGCTAATATGCCCCTTTGTTCTTTTAGAGCAGTTATAGCTGACCTAAGGTTGACCTCGGATAGTGGCACTTTCAGTTCCCTGGGCCTTTTCTTTTAACCCCTCTGACCTGCCACCACTTCTGAAGAGTGTCTGTCGGTGGTGGTCCCATTGGTAGTGCTTCTGTCTCCTCCGACATGAGGAACCAACTCTCTGCCGGTTGAGTAGTTATGCAAAAATACATTGGAAGGGCTGCCCATTGTAACTTATACTGAGACCCATATTACCTGGCATCTTATTATAACCATGACAGTCTCGGAAATGAAAAACCTTTGAAATGCCTTCCTTCCCTCACACGCTGGGCGAGAACACACAGCACAAAATATGCATTAGTTATGAGGATCCTGGAAACAGACCCCCGAATTTAGGAGTCCAACAATAAGTGATATTAATATTGCTGTGCCCTAAAATGACTTTGGCCATGCATGCAGCAGCCAATCTCAGAGAAAGATATCCACCCAAAGGTCCTGCATCTATAAATGTGGCTGATGTTATCTCTGACACAACCAGTTTGGCTTGGTGCCATTCTAGCAAAATTAAACTTACCTGGAACATTCACAGAATGGATGCAAAACACCACCATTGTTAGGTCATCTTATAAATGCTGTCATCATTTATTTGGTTGCCAGCATTCCGTTGTCATGCATATTCGCAATCTGGCGCCATACTACTCTTGCCTTTATGAAATATATTTTCTTCCTCTCATTGTGTGATTTTTGCATTGGCTTGACTATTACTTGTTTATATTTTCCAAACCACCATACCATGTCTCAAAATCGGTGAATATTGTTGTGCTACTAGTGTGCCGTGCAATTTAGATGTGTGCTCTGGTCTAATTTGTTCCCCTTACAGAATGGATTCTCCTCTGTGTATCATTAAGGCGCCACAGTGAGAGAGCAGACAAGCTTAATTGATATGACTCCTGAGGTCTGTGATTTCTGAACTACCTTATTAGGTAATATCCAGAGCTCTCTGAGAACACTTGAGTTACACAACCCTCAGTATTCAGGGATAAAGCTCTGCCGCTATCCTCATCCAACTCAACTTGTACGTACCACCAAGGAATCAATTAAGTAAAGGTACATAGTTAACTTCGTTATAGGCATGGAGGCAGGCTGATATATTGTGGATGATTCTGCATATCAAATGAATAAATGAATGATAAAACTTGTAAGATGCGGATTACCTACCATCTTGATATCTTGGCTTATTTACACTATTCTTTTGGAACATGTGTCCAGATCCTGCTTTTGTCCTGATCTTTTTAGGCCTCATTTGTTTGTTACTGGGCCTGAAATCTGTCTCCAATGTGGACATACAATTTGAAATATCACAGCTGTCGTGATTTAAAAACTCACAAATTGTATTATATTTCATTTGTTCAATCCACCTCACTAACAAATTTTAGAATAACCTATTCACCTACACTGGGATCTTTCGGTGCTTCAAACAAGTTATGTACGTTTGTGTATTCTACAATTATGTGAATACAAATGAGAAAAACTTTCTTTTTTTGCTTTTTGGTAAATACATTTTATTTTCTTATGTCCTGAGCCAAGTGATTGTCTCCTACCATACCTGACCTCCAAGAATGATACATTTATGAGAAGTCCATTTAAAGTTTGGAAACTGATAATATATCAAAAAAATAGTTCCAAAAGCTTCCCAAATGAATACCCTTGGTATTCCTTTTTGGACAGCAGTAGTATGGGAGAGACAGAGAATTTTGTTTTGTGATGAGCATACGGCCTGAAGTGAGGTGGGATGAGATCTCACACTGTTGCAGAGCAGGACTGTGTGCCTGTAATGTCATCAGCAGCTATGTTCTGTTCTATTTTAAATTCCAAACATTCTTCGAAAAGGGGGTGGCTGTCATCTATGCTCCGTCTTCATTTATTCGCAAAGTGGAATCGCATTACTCACAATACTTTTAGAGTGGTTTCCTGTTTGACCAAACTTTTCCTAGTATCATTTTCATCATGTCATCTGCATACATTGTCTCTGGCAGTTAATGACCAGTTGCTTTTTGTCAGGTATGTGAAAGGGGTGTGCGTTTGACTTGGCAAAATGTAGTAACTTTAGTAACCTCTGCAACTTCGACATCAACTATGAATTGGTAGAATAGCTAATACCCTAGGTTTGGTATTGATAACCCTGGAGATGTCATTACTATCCTTGTACTCAAGGTGAAGAAGGAAGCAGTGCTTAATTTGTAAAAGAATGAATGCCAAGACCCAAGATTTTCCTTAGATGCTCACTGCTGGTGCTATCAAATGTTGGGGATGGCGAATACCAGTGCTGCAGATTCTTTATTCCACCTCATGTCCCTTTCATCCACCACCAGACACTCCCTGTCCTTTTATTTAACTAGTTCAGTTGCTTTTTCATCCCTGATTTCTACCTTTGTCACCCTTTTTCCATCATTAGCTATCTCTTTATTAACCTATTTTGTGTCTTTTTCTCTCTTTCCGTGGGTCAATGACTGATGAGGAAATATAAGTGCTGGTCCCCAAAAATGAGTGCCGGTGGGCCTCACCTGCAACCACCGGATCAAATTAAGCACTAGAAGGCAGTGTCACGTAAAGAAAATCAACAAAGCATTAAGGGCCATGTTAACTTTCTGTACTTCCAACACATAGACCTTCTCTTATAACCTTAGCATCTCACTTTCGCCATCAGTGCCATTTTGGGGTTTAGATGTCCTCGTTTTGCATGAATGTATGATGTTACTATGCGATCATGTTGATCGCGGTATGTTACAATGCAGGTTTTACAACACAAGTCATTTCAACGACTTGCGCTGGAGGGCGCGGGACTTAGAGATAATACGATTTACTATTCCAACAGCAGACTATGTACAGTAGGGAAGGTATTGGAATAGTAAACCATACTATTCCTTAGCTTACAGCACTATCCAGCGCAAGTTGTTGAAATGACTTCCGTTGTAAAGCCAGCGTTGTAAACCCACCGCGGTGAAACCCGCCTGTTGTAAAGGTCGTCTCCCGTTTTGCACATTTATTGCAGCAGATGCATCCTATATGGACCTGAAAAAAAAGTGTGCCGTGGATGTAGGGGTGTGCTGCTTGACTTGCTTTAGTGACATTTGAAAAAGTACTACTTAAAGGATTTTATAGCTGCTTACTAGCCCCTATCCTCTTCCTTTGCTTGGGGGTTAAGGGCACCTCTATGTCGTAAATGATGTGCTAGACACAGTGACTACCACTTAGATCATTTTATTTTTAATTTATTTTTTCTATTTTGCCGTGGTGCTATTGACAATAGATGAGGTTATTATAACAACATATTGTCAGAGCTAAAAACTACATCTAGCCACAAATTAAAGTAATTAGTGGAGACAGCTGTTTTTGTTTGAACAATATAATTGTCTGCCATTGATTCTCTATAGACTAGTTTAGCTTTCTATAAAATAGTAATAAATTATTCAGATAAATTCGGTAAATGAAGCCTCAAAAACACAGCTGAGTAAATTACATTTTTACCCGGAGTCCAGCACTAATAATGCGGAATAACATATGCCAATGGCAATTGAGATCATATGGCAGCCACCATTATCCCATTTATTTAACATTTACAACGCGCTTTTATCACTAGGTAAAACTCGTGGTACGTGCCTGTGCTAAAATTGGAGCTAGCATTGTCTTGGCTCAACCCTTGACAGATGCTAGTGCTAAAACGTGTGCCATTTGACAGGGCTTTGGGAAAAGCATACTTCACAACTCTATGAGTCAAGAGAAATAATGTATTACTACAAGCAAGTATTTATGGATCTGAAAGGTAAACATTGTCAAAAACAAACGTTCACTCCTTAGATATTCAAGTTTCCTGTTTCAGCTAGTTAAATTCTATTGGGTAGATGTATGTCGGTCTTGCGCCACGTTTACGCTGCCGTTGCGTGACGCAACGGCGCGAAAACGTGGCGCATCCCTGCGACCTATTTACAACGTGACGCATCTAGGCAGATGCGTCACGTTGTAAAGCCCTGCGCCACATGAAACCTGCGTCAGGTTTCATGTGGGCGTTCTGTCGCAGGGTGGGCGTTCCCTCGTAGGAAAGCCCCGTAAAATTGACGCAGTGAAATCTACAAGATTTCACTGAGTCAGTTTTACAACGCTGCTGCGTCAAATCCTTACGCCTGCTTGAAGCAGGCGTAAGGATTTGACGCACCACGTTATGTATGGGTGGCCTCTGTACATTGCAGGAGTTGCGTCGCACTTGCGACGCTACTCCAGCAATGCGCCACCCGTACACCACAAGATGCGTCACGCATCTGCCCTTCCTTGCACCATGGTGCGCCGCATTGTAAATGCGGCGCATCGGTGGTGCCGCAAGGAGGGAATTGCGTGACGCATCAGTTCTGCCGCATCCCTGCTGATTTGCAGAGATGCGCCAGAACTCATAAATCTGCCCCTACGTTTTGGTCATAGACACAAATGAGGTTGACCCTCATTAGTGGTTATATATCTTCACACACCTGCAAGGGGAACGGAGATTAATTGGATTTTGGTGGGCTACCTGCCAGGTCAACAGAGGCATGACCAGTGGCTTAACCCAAAATGACGCCCCCCCCTTTTGCAGAAGTAAGGAGCCCCTCTCCCTCGAATCTCCCATATCTCACTGATATTCGTTAGCTTTGGGCTAAATGGGGCCCCTTTGAATGTTTGGAGCCCCCTGGTGGGCTTGGGCCCAGTTGCGCCGCAGGGGTTTAAGGGGCCTCCGATATTCCCGTGGGCATGGCCTCCGCTCCCCCGGTGGAGGGCCACCAGTCATTCCAGACCAATCACCTGATGGGAAATCGCACTACTTCAAGGGTAAACACCAGTGCCTGTTGGCAGCCTGCTTCATTACATTTTAATGCTTCCCTATTTTGTGTTTTTATTCTATTAAAATGCTAAGAGTCTCTATTTATTTATATGGTTTTCCAAAGGCACTCACTACTCACCTGCTCCCATTTACGATGACGCCTTTATTACTGTTACAAATAGAAATAATAGCTTTGAAACATGAAACAAATTTGAAGTACGCTCTGCGGTTTTCCTAGGTCAAATTGCATGTCTGATTTTTGTAATTGGGGCAGATGTTGTGACGTCTTTAAAAGGGAATAATTGCTGTTTTAGTTTTTCTGTCATTGTCGTGATTAACTGAACACACCTATTACATGTATCACGATAATCTCTCCTTTCTTTTTCCCGTCAGAATGCCTGCTCCTGAATCTGAACTTGACTATTATTAGTACTGATGACACCTTCTTAATATTTGTTATTAGCACTGAACAAAGCAACGATGACATGTATAGGAGAACCTAAACATGCATTAAAACATGGTGGCTCCCACTGGATGCTGAACTGCTCAGGCAAATATCGTACATTTATGTGCTGTGGAACAAGAATATAGTTCATGTTTTTAAAAGCTGTTTCTTGTATTGACTATTAAATGTTTCACCCATTTTTTCTCTTTGCATCACTCACCACTCTATAGTTTGCACTCCTTCACCTGTCTCCACGTAAATCCTTACACTGAAATATTTGCAATTGATTTCATGATTTAGGACTAGATGTAGGTCATTCTAATTTACCGACTCATAAATACCGAATTTTACCGATTCGGTATTTATGAATTGGTAAATTAGAAGGAAGGAGATGTAGGTGAATTTATTTTTTGAAATACCGAATCTGTAAAAATCGGTATTTACCGATTCGGTAAATACCGATTCGGTATTGCCCATTGATTCCTATGGGCCTTGAAGCCCATAGGAATCAATGGGCAATACCTGCAAGGGTGCAGGGGGTGTCAATTTGACACCCTCTAGCACCCCGAATACAGGCAAGTGTAACATGTGGCACACATACATGCCCTAAGGGCATGTCTGTGTGTCACATTGCACAGGTGTGCATGCACAGATGTGCATGCACACCTGTATTCGGTATTTTACCACCCAATAGGATTGGGTGGTAAAATACCGACTCTTATGGGCCTGTGGCACTCTTTGAAGTGCCACCTACATCTCATTTACAGAATCGGTAAATTTACCGATTCGGTATTTTACCGATTCTGTATATTTACCGAATCGGTAAATTTACCGATTCTGTAAATGACATGCCCCCTACATGCCAAATCCTAAATACCGGTCAGTAACGGCCGAAATCGTCCGTTACCGACCGGTATTTGCTCTCCTACATCTGGCCCCAAGTCTTCTAATATAAAATATTTGCTAATCTTCAGTCAGCCCAGTTGTGCCTTTAGTGTGCTAATTCTTGCAAACAGTATTTGCGCATGCCTGTATGTTCTTTAAAGCCAGACCTACTGGCTTTGCCAGTGCTTTCACCTGAGACACTAAGGGTCTCATTTACAACAACTTGATGCAGGGCAGTGCTGCACGTCATTTTGCTGCGCTGCCCTGTGTCAAACGAAATGGGCAGGAATGCACCATATATGAGAAACTTTGCATTCCTGTCCTCTTACACTGTGCTGCCACACAAATGGCTGTCTATCACGAATGCAGGCGCACTGCACCATGGTGCAAGGGTGTCTACATTGAAATCATGTTGTTTTTATGCAGGAAAGTACACATTCCTGAAAAAAACAATCATTACGTCACCCCTGGGGAGGCTCGAGGCTCAAGGTTTTGACGCATTCCCAGATTTACGCTATGTTGTAAATCTAGGAACGTGCCAAAAAACATGTGCATTTAGTGGGATCAACCACCACAACACCCATGACACGACTCCCAACACAGTGCGAAGCAACGTAGTAACTTGCGCTGCATTGCTTTACACCATATCTACGAGGCCATGAAAAGCCACGCAGGGTCACTTTCCAGGACCTCGTAGATATGATTGAGAGTCCTGCGCCACCGGAGCGTCAGTAAAAGTGATGCTCCAGCATCACAGGCCTCATGTAAATGAGGCCCTAAGAACTGCTAGAGCTTCAAGAGTGTCCAACAGATCTGCGAGCATCAGTATGCAAAATGAGTCCTGTGTGTGGTCTTCATTTCTGACACACATGAAACACTGAATCCTTATTGGACATAACAAACAAATGCTTACAGGGAACACTAAGATGCTTGTGGGAGGAGCACAAGCATTAGATAAGCTGATTTATGTGAATCCCTTTAAAAGTGTGGAGAGTGTACTGGGATAAAGTAACTTGTGATGAGGCTTCTATGTGGCTGACATAAAATGAGGATTGTTCACTGGGAGGGCAAACAGTAGGGACTTCACAGAGCGGAATAAGTTTGGCGAACCTGATCACAATATAAAAACATGCCTGAGTTGTTCATATGTGTTTAAAGAAAACAAGGGAACCCAATAGGTAAATAAGGACCCTGGGTGTCAACTTTATATTGGTAACAATGGTCCTTAAAAGAGCATTTATGACAAAATAGTAAATATAGACTAAGATTAGTGCTATATTCCACGGTATCCAGCCGGACACACAATTTAATCAATCAAGTAAATGTTTCAATATTTTGAAGGGCAACCAACAATAAAGTGGGGCACAATCCTGCATCAAGTACAAAAACAGAAGACAAATACATATGAACAGTAAGAATTTCAGGCAAAGGACAAAGGAGGCTTTGAGTCAATAAAAATACATGACACGCTATCCATACCAGTATTCACACTGATGTAACCCAATTGTTTTTAGGTGTGAATCTATTCCATAGGTCGACGACGTTTCGATCCCTTTTAAAGAGATAATGGGATCATCATCAGGACGGTGTTATTACATGCCTGAATGTAAAAAAGCTGCCTTCAGTAAGGAATTGGGCTCTTGGGCTACAATTCCGGTATAATGAATTGTTCATATAGCAGGAACCTAGTTGTTGAGCAATGTTACATTGTATATCAAGGGGAGTGATCTCAAGTGGGGGCTTCAGTCTTTGAATTACACACATTTTTACTAGCATCTCATGTATTTAAAGTTTAGCCACCATGAGATTAAGTGCTTTGCTCAGAACTGTAAATAAGTTTACTAAGTGCCAAGCTGGATTCAAACTCAGGTCCTCAGGTGTCAAGGTGCTGGTGTCCAACATGTTTCTTTGGAGATTGTTATCTGCAATAACCACTGCCAACACTGGCATCGCCAACTGGCAAGGTGATAGTCAGACCTCTGGTGAAGAAGGGAGCAAAAGACTGAAATGTGGTGCTTAGTTTGCCTTAGCATAATTGTTGTGTTGCTTGTTCACACATCTCTCACTCTGCCGTCTCCCATTTCATGCTCCTCTCCTCTTTCCCAGCTCAGTCACATTCTCCACTCATTTGTTTCTCCTCATTCCCCTCCGTACTCTCTCTCACACTTTTGCTCTCTTCTCTTTCACCAGTATCTATCTTGTCTATCTCTCTCCACAATTTCTTCTGTCAGTCCCTTTTCTGTCACTCTTATCCTCCCACCCACCTTCTCCTCCTCACTCCCTATCAGAGACAGGCCATATTTGAGACTAACCTTGATGAGAGGCCTGTTTTACCGCCACAGAATTTGAGCTGGTGCCAGGTTTCTCAATCTCCACAAAAATCAGCTTATACATTATTGGACTGAATACAGAACTAGCTCAACTCAGCCTGTGTTCTGGCTCGCAGTCTATGAAGGAAGATGACTTTTTGTTTGTGCCTTTGTATATAGGTAATCAGCTCTGACTTAGTGGAAGAAATCAACTGTCTGAAGGAGCTCAGCTGTATATCTGTATGAGCTTAGTTCCATCTGTGCTTGGGCTCTTCTCTATATGTGCAAGGGTCAGTACGATGTGTGCAGGGGCTCAGCTGTATCTGTATTGAAGCTCAACTCTACACAGTATAGGGTTCTGTTTGTGACAAAATCCCACCCTTTCTGCATGTGCATTAACTAATTTATTCTGTGCAGGAACTCATTTACCTTCTTGCTTTTCTGCACTATCCAGATGCACAGAAATGTGCTTCTAAATCCCAAGCAATCCTAATCCTTCAATTGATGCATCGTGCAGCAACACACCAGGCATGTGATGCTTTGCACTGCAGATGGACCTCTCATCTCTATTTACCTTGTCTTCTAATCCACTCTCTACTTCTCACCACACCCCATCTTCCTCACCATCTACGCTTTCTTATGAATGTCTTCTTGAGAATCATTGTTTTTAGGTCATGTTGGTTTTCTTTTTCGTCTATATTAGTGATGGAGAAATTTAGAAAGAACAGGCTAGTTAAGGTAGTGTGAAGCGGCAATGATAAATAAAAGGAATACAAAAGTAAAATGTAAAGATTGGGAAGTGGCAGGTGGACAAAAATGAAAAGGGAGGATGGGAACTGGTGAGGAGTCAGGGGCACATGGAGAGTGACTGTGTGGACCCAGAGCAGAATGAACAGTGCTGAGGCCCAAGTAATGGTTAGGTGTGGGCAGAATTGTGGAGTTTTTCTCCGCTGAATTCCACGGAGTTACCTAAAGATTCTGTGAGATTCCCCAGAGTTCCACAAGTGGTGGTATTCTGGTCCATCACACTACTCCCACATATTTGTAGCGCAGGGAGCTTGTTTCATGCTGTAAAAGCAATGCAAACAGCACCACATAGTGCACCAGAGGGTACTGCTTCCTATTGCCACTTAAGTAGATTTTCTACTCAAGCTGAAGCTTTCACAACACGGCCAGCAACTTTCTCAACATGAGTGATAGCGACCTGCCAAGATCGGCCGCATTGTGAAATCTTGCCAGGAGGCGGTCTAGCGCTCGTTTTTTCTTGCTTGTCAAATTAACTACGAACCAGTTGGCAGAGGTTTTGCCGAACTCCGCAATCCAAGAGGAGCGCAGAGTGGAAAAAAACTCTATGAACTCCACCGGTGGAGCAGAGTTTACCTTCCACCCCTAGTGACAGACTACGGTAGATACAATAGTAGTCGAAATGCACAGAAGCACATGGGAAGGTAGGAAAGAGCAGGGTTGGGAAGAAAAGCACAATGCAATGCACAAACGTAAAAATTTAACTTTAGAATCCACTGTACATGCAGACATTGAAAAAAGGAGAGACACCTGCACTGTGTATTAGCAGTAGGATTTTTAACCCAAGGAACTACATTTACTGGTTTGATATTGGCAACAGAGCAGTAGAAGTTGAAGCTGGCCCCAACTGACTGCAAAAATAGATTAGCTTGAGAAAGTGCAAGGTCCAGTGACTGCGCAGCCAGTATGCATTTTAACTGAGCCTTTGAAATGCATGTGTGCCTCAGACTTATGGCACAGTGCCCTTCTTCTCCCTTCAGCTTGAGATGACCTAAGCACCAACTGCCACTCGCAGAGATGATAAAGAGCACCAAGAAGCAAGCCTTGTGAGTTTCGAGCTGTCTCAGGCATACCATGCTGCTGCAGCAGAAAGATTTGTTGGGAGCTGTGCCAGGTTCTGTCCATACACAGTGCCATGCTGATCTGCCTCTTCAGTCTATTACGTGTTTGGCAACCAAACACAAAGAGCAACAGGCATACAAGTATTGCTCGAATATGAATTTACCTTGAAAAAACAAAAGACAAGAGGAGTTTGGCAAAACAGTAACAGTTGATTTGATTAAACACTTATGCCGGGAGCACAGTTACACAAGCGGGTCTGAGGACTCTCTCAAAGTAAAATTAATCTGAATAGGATTTTATGCATTTCTTTGGATATTAAAAAGTACTCTTGCAGAGCTTTTTTGGAAAAAATAAGGCAGGCCTTGTCTGTGGAGTCATAAACAAGGCCCCTGATAACAAATGCAGGTGGGCCTTGAGCGTGCGTGGACACAGTGTGGGCCAGTGGGTTACATGCCCAGATGTTCGGCATGTAGGGCACGTGATCACTGTGTGTACTGTATCCTGAGTCCTGATTGACTGTGTTTTTCTAACTTCATGTGGTATCTGAATTTATGATTTTTGGGAATGCTCGCACCACTCTAGCCATGTGTGCATAATTGGGTCCAATCTCCCTGGACCATTGTGGTGTCGCTGAACTTATGTGGGGGATGGACTTGAGTTTTATGTTTGTGCATTTGTCTACCGGCTATGTACCACCCCACCTGTGACTTGTCAATCAGTAACCTCAGGCCTAGGTGGGAGAGCCTGCCTTACCACATATTTCTGAGTCAGATTGATGGAGAGTTCATGACGGGCAAATTTCATAATTGTGATGCACTTTTGGTTCATATATCATTATGAACATTAGCATTGATTCTATCAGTATTCACACAAGGGCCTTGTGTGAGGTTGCTGTGAGAGGTTAGCACCTAGCAGCCTTTGACAATACATAGGGAAATATTGCACCTCATGTGCGTCTCTTCTGTGGTGAACATGTCCTATCCTAGCCAAACTGGGCAACAGAGCAAGCATGAGGCCAAGGAGCACATGACAGGCTGCTCTGCACCGCTGCCTGTGTGTGGACTGTTAGAGTAACTGTGTGACATGAAGTTATTGTTAGACCATCACCCAGAATCCAATACTGTCCTACAGACTCACACGCAACATCAATGTCTGGGCCTTAGCTGTCCTTCCTTCTGGGAATGAACAGGCAGCCAGGGAGAATTTACTCAGAGGATCTGGACTTCTGCTTGTGGGACCATCTTTTAATAGACACTGACCCACCTAATATGCAGGGGCACTGGAATTATGTAATTCGTGGTCGCAGTTGTTTTCGTATCTTTATTGATTTGCATGCCACATATTTCATAATCTGCATGGAACTTTATGATCCTAATAGGATTCTACCAGTGTCAGTGTTGTTGCAACCTCAATATGAGGAACTGGCATGTTTCAATGGTAAAAAGGTGGTAGATATTCAACTCGCACCAGTAACGAGAAGGAAGGAGAGTTTGCCACCAAGTAGCACTGTGGGGATGCCGGTCACCAAGGATCTAATTGGTCCAGCCTCCACAGGAGTGTGTCATAAATTGATAGCATGGGAGATGCTGGATTTGGCTGGGTTCCTATCACTACTCAAAGGGTTCCTATCACTACTGAAATCAATCAAATCTGGCCCAGCTGGAGATCCTATTCCTGCTGCCAAGATTAGTGCCCTAGATTCAGACATTCTGCAGTTCCTGGTGGGGCTCCCTAATTCTTCTTTAAAGCAGGGACAGATTCCACAGGCATAGAAACATGCCATTATCTGGCCCCTTTTGAAGAAACCTAATCTAGCCCCTGATAATTTGTCTAATTATATACCAGTTTCAATGCTTCCCATCATGGCCAAGATAATAGAGAAACATGTCAAAAGACAACTCCTCAGTTTTATGAAGTCCCAAGATTGCCTTTACCATTCTTAATCTGGGTTTAGGAGGGGACATAGTACGGAGTCCGCCCTACTAGGAGTCACTGAATATTGTAGATGAAGACGAGATGACTGCGCTGATCCTACTCGATCTCAGCGGGGCCTTCGACACTGTGCTGCACGTGACGCTCTTAGAGAGGCTGCCAAGTTGGGGCTTCAGGGAATTGCCCTTTCTTGGATGACATCATTCTTAAGAGACCGATCTTTTCAGGTGTTCTCAGCCACTGTCTCCTATGAGAGCATGACCTGACTTTAGGAGTTCCTCAAGAATCGTCCCTAAGTCTGGCACTATGTAACATCTATGAGCACCCATTGGCAGTTTTGATAAAAAGTTGTAGACTCACTTTATATTCACATGCAGATGCACGCAAATCATCTTCTCTTTGTCATCTGCACAGAGACACAACTCGGTTGAGGAGTGGATGCATAAATATTCACTCAACCTCAATGGAGATAAGACTGAGATACTTGTGTTGGGAAAAAAGTAGTCCCTTTGGGTCCCTAACACTCGCTGGAAAGCCTGGGTCCTCTTCCAGTGCCAGCCCCAAGGTTAAGAATCGTGGCTTTATGTTGGATGATGAGTTGCCCATGAAACCCCAGGTGATGAAGGTGGCTGCTACATGCTTCACTGTCCTGAAATGGCTGCAGAAAAGTATTTGGATGCTTCCATTTTCAGCTCAAAGAACAGTGGTTCGGACACTCATTATGTCGAGGTTGGACTACGGCAACATACTATATCTGGGAGCAGATAAAGTCTCCATTAAACAGTTGCAGGTGGTCCAGAACTCAGTGGCTAGGATGCTCTATAGACTCCTGAATAGTGCCTTGGACTCTTGTCCTCTACGGGAACTCCACTGGTGCACAGACAAGCGCAGGGACAGGGCCTGCGTGTGTTTTCGTCCGTCTGCAGAGGCTCCTAGTTTGACATAGCAGCGAGTGCCCGCGGGGGAGCTCTGGATGATATTAAGCCCGCACCTGCCTGTGCCCCTAACGTACTCCCCACTCGCTAGGGTGCACTCCACGCTGGCGCCACACTCCACAACACTGCCTGGGGTTTGCTGCAGTCTCTCTGTGTCTCTTCAGATGCGACAGTCGTGGTGGTCCCTGCCTTGGCATCCCAATGACAGTCCTGGGATACTGGAGCTTGTGGACCATCGAAGTTGGCTTAGTGGAAGCTGCTGGGAAGGTGAGGGGGGACCGAGCAGTACTTGTGGACCCCTGGATGTGCTGCCGGGGGATTGCTGCATGGGCTGCTATGTGATGTGGGGCAGCTGACTGAGCCTGTGGGCGCTGAAGACTGCCTCCCCCACATCGGTGATGGTTGTTTGTACGGCCTGGTGGGGAGAGGGCATCACGCTGTTCCTGGAGGCCACGTGAACGTGGTGGTGAAGAAGGTGCACATAATAGACTACACAGGATGTGCTGACCAGGGGGGTGCCATTTTATGCCAAGGTTGCTGTGACTCTCACTCTGGGCCCACCATCTTGTTGGCCTCGACCGTTTCCTGCGTGTACAACTAGCCTTCTTTTATTAGTCTGTC
Organism: Lissotriton helveticus; assembly: GCF_964261635.1. Taxonomy (NCBI): domain Eukaryota; kingdom Metazoa; phylum Chordata; class Amphibia; order Caudata; family Salamandridae; genus Lissotriton; species Lissotriton helveticus. The sequence continues at coordinate 277,331,557 of NC_136068.1, forward strand.
CAAACCTGCCATTGCTTGCCATCAATGCTGTGGCAGTCCTGGAGAAATGTGTCATGGGAGTGATTTTGTATGTGCGTCTGTGCGTCTATGGGGGGGTGTGCGGACGCATGTGTGTGTGTGTGCGCCTGTGCATGTATGAAAGACTATGTTCACATTTCTGTGTGCTTGTGCATGTCTGTGCGTGTGATGGTGTGGTCATGTATTTGGGTGTTTTTGTATTAGAGCATGTGATTCTATGTGTGCTTGTGTTTGTGCAAGCAGATGTTTCTGTATGTGTGCTTATGTCTGTGCATACGATGGTGTGTGCATGTTTTTAAGTGTCTTTGTATTAGAACATGGGATTGTATGTGTGCTTGTGCGTGTGGATGTTTCTGTATGTATACTTGTATGCATCCTCTGTTCACGTATGAGAGTGTGTGTGATGGAGCAAGGTGGCAAAACAACATTTTGTGTACCCCTTGTGAAATCAAGGTTCCATAACGTTAACATTTACTAATGGTGTGTTGTGGTGAATTAATCAACAATAGTATAAGATGCACACACATGCACATGTGGAAATACTAATTTTGCTTGCATGAAGCAATATAATTAACTAATTTGTATTGTTACTGTGATGTGAACTAATGCACAGCTTAAAAATAAGTAAACGCAATATGAATGTGCTTATTGTACATGTTATTGTGCTAGAAAGTCGTCGGATATGTAAGTATGAAACGCATTTATGTGGCTTACTTGCTAGGTAATAACTAATAGGGAAACATTAGTGTGGTGGGAGGTAAACAGAAGGGCTTTAGTTCCATATTTAACATGAATTTGTGTTTGTTTCTATGATAGTTCCAAAAGTGGCCTCTGAGGCCTAGTGAAAACATGGCTGCTCTGGTAAACTGCGAGCAAGTGCTGGACTGCGCATGCGCGCCTAAAGTCTGCAAGCGAGAGTGAACGGCCTGTGCTCGGATGGGAAGTTCAAGGCTACTATGCCCTGGAAGTCAGGATGATTGCCAAAACATGGACCGTCGAGTGTTCTGAACGTGGGAATATAATGCGAAGTTGCAAGTCAAGGAAGTGACCAGGCCAAAGACTGTCCTAAACAATACCCCTTTATTGAATTGCTGATTCACCGTGAATATGATGTTGTAATGGTGAGGAGATGCTCACCCATCCCAAATTTGTCCAATCAGAACCGGAATTGGTGATGTTAGATACTTTTTAGATAGATTAAGTTAGGAAATTAGTGGATAAAAACCCCTGATTTAGCTTTGAGAGCGTCGCTTTTTCGATTTCCTCTCGAAGTGCTGTTGGATTGCAGATCGATTCCTGGATGCAAGACTCTTTGATTTATTTCTTGTTTGCTTTGCAGGACTGAAGTATAAGATGAAGGCGTTAGTTAGGGATGTTAGGAGAGAATGAGTTTGGAACTATCTATTCTTTGCTAAACTTTTTAACTGACTTCTAAATAAAAGACTGTTTTCTGAGTTTTAAATAAAATGATCATTCTGAAATAAAGTTTAACATTTTACTGAATAAAGAATTAATCAATGCCTAAATGTCAGACATATTAAAGTTTTGCTTTTAATAAAATTAGGAAAATGGAATATTAAAGTTGGTCTTGTAATTTTTCCTACGCCTGATTTTCTTTCTAGCAGATCCATAGCCACTATGGTGGTGTGTCTGAATAAAATTCATGTTTGATTAAACCATGGTAAATCTTATAAAACTGTAGGTATAAATAATAACTGATTAAATAGGTTTAGACACTCCGCCAAATGTTACAGCATTACTCCTTTGTGTTTCACCAAACCTTGAAGCCGAATTAAGTGAATTGAGTAAATGTGCAGTGTTATGGGCCCCACTGACGTACGAATATGTGTTAGGAGGATTCAGGGAAAAGGTGATACTAATTAGAAATGATTTTTGGAGTTCCGCTGTAGCAGTTATATCTTGGTAGCAGAGTAGTGGTTGCTAATGAAATTAGCTAGGGTTATGTATAAAGTACTATATAGAATTTGATGTACAGAATTATGACTAACATCTGTTGAGTTCGTATTACGTTATATGTAGTTCTGAAAAGGCTTCCAAGTGTTGCGTGAAGCTAGTGCCCCTGTCTGCAGGCAGAGGAAGTGTGGCAAGTAAAGTCGCACAGTGCATTGGTCTGTTTCAAAAAAGTAGTATCGTCGTATACTGCAGTGCTATTGTCGCATATCACTGTTTAGGGACATTAGGTGTGAAAGGATAAATGTGTAGTGGGGACAGACTATAACATCTTAGCCTTCAAGTACAGGGATCATTGCGTATCCTGATTAAAACTTACTGCTGGGAGAGTAGTAGGACTTAACCCGAGCTTGATAGAAGGGTAAAGGAGTGGCGTCTACTTTACTAACGATAGAGGATTTGTGTGGTGGGCTAGAGGTAAGAGCTGCCTACTGGAGATACAGAGTTCATGTGTATATGAATAGGGATTTCTGTTTCAACGTGTCTAAATGAAATGGCAATACGCGTTCTGGTGAAACTCTGGGATTGACTCTAAGGAGGTGAAAAAGATCTCTGTATGTGCTTTCCTGGAGAAACAAGTCTTTTATTGCCTGAAAGAAGGGTAAGGTAGAGGGTAGTGCCACTTTATCAGCGAGTCTAAAAATCTGTGGAGGTAAGTGTTGTCTACTCCATATACAGAATACTTGTGTGATTGAGAAATTCTATCACTTTATTAGCGAAACAGGCAAATGGTATTGTTTTCTGTAAGTTACTAACTGATTTTGTAAAATATCTTGTAAATACGGCTTCTTGGAAAATCCTGTAAAGGAGGGGTCAGTCAGCGCTGCAGAAGCCGGAGCGCTGGTGACGTCAAAAGTGTCACGCTGGGACTGGTCCTCGTGACTAAGACGGAGTAGAGGCTGATTGGTGCATCACAAAAATCAGCAAAAGCTATTGGTTAAGCACTATAGTGACGTATCGTGTTCTAATTGGTACATTAGTGCAAACCGCACTGTGATAGGTTGGTGTTACGAAACAGCAATAGAATAGTACGCGATCTTTTGAAAGCAGGAGATTTGTTGAAAATGACTCACTACTATTATGACGAAGACAAGAAGAAACCTTCATGGTTTAAAAGGTTGAAAAATATGTTTGTAAAAGACAAAGAGGTAATTACGAGAGAGGGAAAAATACTTCCTCCACCAAAGACACCTGCTTCTCAGATGTTGTCAAAATATGGTTACCATACGTGTGTTTGGTTAGAGAATTGGATACGGTATACCAAGGATGATGGTGTGTTAGCTTTTCCAGAAGGAGGATCTTTTGATTTGGCAATTTTGAGAAATCTGAGAGACAGAATGATGAAGCTTCAGCCGAGACCTAGACCTACTCAATTTAAGGCACTGGTTGAATGGGAAGATGAGATGCAAGAACTGGAAAGTGAGAGGTTAACCAGGCATATCAGACCAAGAGGTAGAGGTCGGGAATTATGGGGAGAAACACATGAAAATAGAATGCGTAGATGGAGAAATGGTAACATGTGTGATGGCATGTATCCGGTTAGATTAGTGGATGATTATGAGGGATGGAAATGCACAGAAAATAAAAAGAACATTGGGATAGGGAATCAAAGTTATGGTGAAAGTGAATCAGGGGATGCTGTATTGGAAGAAATATTAAATAGGAGACCGCCACCATATCAACCAGGTTCTTTATGGACTACCCCGAATGCTCCAATAGCAGATGAGAGAGTTAGTGAAACTCCGAGACAACCATAAAATTTCAGAGGGTTCCCTGAAAGAGTAGAAACAAGATATATTTCAAGTACACCGATAGGAGAAGCTAGAATTACAGGTACTCCTCTACAAAGTAATGACTCGCATTAAACTGTGCTAAGTACTGAAAAGCGAAATGATGCACAACCAGATATTTCTGATTATGAACGTTCCACACGTGAGCTGCTTCAAAACTTTACTCAGAATATGGAAGCAGTAACTGTTCCAGTGACGACAGGACCTGTAATACCAATATTCGAAAAATCAAAGAATAAAAGAGCCAAGCTTAACAATTCCATTGCAACAGACTTTGCAGAAAGTAAAAGAGAATATTTATCCAGATTTGTCAGAAATAAGTCTGAATATAAATGTGAATCCACCTGAATTGACTTTTAATGAAAGTTCATCATGCAGATACCCGACTGGAGCAGAATCTGACTCTGCAACTCCAGAGGGAAGTGTAGATAAAATAGATCTAACGCAAACACCTGTAGGACCATCAGATAAAGAATTGAGTGATTGGATCAAAACTTTAAAATTAAAAGAGCAAGAATCAAAAGTGCTGGATGTGGCAAAATTAAAAGTAGACATGGAAGAATTAATCATTGGAACTATTGGAACAGACAGACTAAAAACGTATCAGGATGATGAGCTTATGTTTTTGTGTAAAAAACATAGCATAACATGATCAGTTGGAAGAATTGGCAAGTGAATTTAGAATAGAATTTTCAAAAATAAAATCATTGCAGAAAACATATCAAGTAGATTTTGCAGAAAGAGACATTGAGAACATGAATACTGCTGGGAAGTTAGCACAAATAAAAGAGCTGATTGTGCTGTTACGAAAATGAGGGGAAGTAAGTAAATGGGGGGTTAAGTGGGCAAAGAAGAAAGAAGAAATTAGTGATAAATCCGCATTAGCTTTTCCAATCAGGGAAAAAGAGACAGTGACAACTGAATTTCCCATGAGAGAGATACCTGGAGGAGGATATGTAGCTGTTCCTTGGAGCAGACAAGATATATTGGCATTTACAAATGATTTTCCTAGGCTGAGAGAGAAACCAGTTGAATAGTATCGACAGGTAGACAGATTTTTTAAAGTGTCAAAAGTTTTAAGGATTGATTTGGATGGACTGTTTGACTTTGTGTTGCCAGCAGACTTATGGACAGAATGCAAAATATCTGTAGATTGGCCAAGGGAGGAGTATCCTAGAGATAAAGTAACAGGAACTCCATCACCAGATGTAATGTGAAAGTACGAACAGGTGATAGTATGGCTGAAAAATAATATACCTCCGAAGGAAACTGATTGGGTGAAAATAGACAGGACCACACAAGAGCCAAAAGAAACTGTACATTCATTCTACGAAAGATTGTTGTTAGTTTTCAAACAGTATAGTGGTTATGAGGAACTGAATGAAAAGGATATGAGCCATTTTATATATAGATTCGTATATGTTTTGAGACCAGAAATTTCAGACATGATCAGACACAGCATGATAGGATGGCAGTCGGGCTCAGTAGATAAAGTACTGAGACAGGCGAAATATTGCAGTGAAGAAATTGACGCAAAACAGAAAAAGTTGAAGGAGAAAGCCATGTGGGCACAAGTGAAGATAGCAGAATAACAAGTAGCGCAAATGGAGAGCAAGAATGTAGTGAATCAAGGAAGTTTTAAGGGTAAACCTAAATTATTGGGAAATATTGATGAATTTAAGAAGAAATTCCCATGTTTCAATTGTGGCAAGTTAGGGCATTGGAAGAAAGAGTGTAAATGTCCGCCAAGACGTAATGGGGAAAATACATCATTGAATTCGCAGGTGCAGTTTGAGGTAAATCAACAGCAACCACAACAACAGCAGATAGCAAATCAGCAAAGTCAGGTGCCACAACCACCACTGCCATACAGTGTAAACCAGCAGAGCTACAGTGCAGAGACAGGATTCAGCGGATGTGAGCAGGTAAAAAGACCGCAAAGAGTGAATGCGTGTCCTCAGTATTGGTTACAGGAGGAGGATGGCAGTGAGCCGGATGAAAGTTTCTGACGGTGCCTGAGAGAGGAAGAAGAGTGTGTGCTTGGAGCCACTCTTGAGGTAGATCAGTCTGGTCCATTTGTGAGCGGAAAGGTGAATGATGTAGAAATAACTTTCCTTGTGGACACTGGTGCTACCCGTTCTACTGTTAGATCAGTGGAAGTTCAAAATCTTCCTCTCTCTGGAGCGACAATTCAAGTTTTAGGTGTAGCTAATAGACAGATAAGAACTCCCTTGAAAAAAACAGTTGAAATAGAAATTGGAACTTTCAAAGATATGTATCGATTTGTGGTGTGCGATAGTAGTCCTGTTAATTTGTTAGGTAGGGATATACTGTGCAAGATGAACTGTGCCATATATTGTTCCCCGGATGGCATAGAATTGCAAACTCCAGATGAGGATAGCTTGCATAAAATGACAATGCTTATGATTGAGGCAGAGCAAAACAAGCTATTTCCTGTTTTTGACAGAGAAAAGATTCCTTTTGAATTGAAAGAGGCAGTGAAAGAAGGAGTATGGGATTTCACTGGAAAAGATATGGAATTAATGAAAGGCATTGATTCTGTGAAAGTCGCAGGCAGTAAAAGAAGGTGTGAGTTACCCAAATATACCTCAGTTTAAGATGACTACAGAAGTAATTGACGGAATAACTCCAGTGATTGACAAAATGATTAAGCAGGGAATACTGAGAGAAATAGAAAGCAGTCCTTGTAATTCACCAATGATGGGATTGAAAAAGCCTAACGGAGCATTTAGAATTGTGCAAGACCTTAGAAAGGTTAATAAAATTGTTGTCCCATGTTGTCCGATTGTTCCGAAACCGGCAGTGATTCTGTACCAAATTCCTCATGATGCAGAATGGTACACTGTGATCGACCTGTGCAATGCGTTCTTTACTGTTCCATTGCATCCAGAAAGCCAACCAATGTTTGCGTTCCGATTCCAAAATCGTATCCTAGCATGGTGTAGAATTCCACAAGGATACACTGAGAGTCCATCGATTTTTAATCAGCTGCTAAAGAAATCATTAGAAAACTTGAGCATGCCTGGTGAGTCTGTGTTAGTACAATACATTGATGATCTTTTGGTTGCATCAAAAACAAAGGATGCATGTGTAACTGACACTGTAGCATTGTTGAATCATTTGGCCGAGGAGGGACATAAAGTCTCTCCATCAAAACTGCAATTTTGTCAAAATGAAGTACAATATTTAGGTCACAAGATTGCTAAGGGGATCAGACAAGTCACAACAGTAAGAATCAAAAAGATACAAGGAATGCAGCCACCTAAAACTCAAAGACAGGTGAGAATGTTCTTGGGAATGGTAGGTTATTGTAGACAGTGGATTAGTGGATTTGCATTGATTGCAAAACCATTACAGAGACTGACAAAAGCAGATGCCTTGCCGCTTGTCTTAATGACACTAAGAAGCATACCTGACAGGAAAACTGGATTAAGTCCACATGAGATTTTGATGGGCAGGGTGATGAGGCAGGCCTATGTACCTGTTGATAAGTAGTTGACAATTAATGATGACATCATACTGGATTACTGCAAAAATCTGTCTGATGTGGTAACTTCTGTGCTCCACCATGTGGGAACTGAGTCAAATTCCAAAGAGAAAAATCCAGCTCATGATCTAGTCCCTGGAGACTGGGTTCGAGTGAAAATGCATCGCAGGAGAAATTGCTTGGTACCTCGGTGGCAGAAACCACGACAGGTTATCTTGGTCAGTATCTTGGTCAGTTAAGTGTGCTGGATTGAAGAGGTGGGTGCATGCAAGCCACACCATTCATGTGCCTGCACCTGAATACCCGTACGACGGTGAAAGTACAACTGACTCTGGTTCTGAAGCTGAACCAGAAAAAACTCCAGATACTGAAGATCGACAGGAACGTCGACATCTGGAAGTATCAGAAGCCAGTTCTGCGTCTGAAGGTGAAGGTGAAAGGGAGGTTGTGGAGATACCAGATTCTGAAGATCAATCTGAAGGTCGAGAATTAGTAAAGATAGACACCAGTAAAGACGCAAAAGAAAGTGAAGACAAAGTTGTTGAAGAGGAGAAAACTGAAGAGCAATCTGAAAACTCTGAAAGCAGGAACGGAAATCCTGAGACTGGGGAAGAGGAAGTAACTCACGATAAGGATGAGATTCTGAGTACCAGTTATGAAGGTGTTCCTAACACAGTAGCAGAAAAGAAAGCTGACTCTGATGAAGACAAAGACATTGTGAAAATCATAATCAAAAATACAGTTGAAGGTACTGAAAGTGAAACTGATGACAGTGCAGATGAAACTCCATTAAAAAAAAGCCCAAGAAAAAGAGCTTGGAGAGTGGAGCATAACACAGTAGACCCAAAGACTAAGAAAGTCTGTAAAGGAGACAATTGGCCTAAATAAACTGGTGGATTGAGATTTAAACTAGTGAACAAAACAAAAGAGTCAGAAGAGCAAGTGAATGAGATTACTAGCCAGAAATAAATTCTGAGAAAGAAAATAGAAATTGTCCAAAGACCAAAAAGAGTAAGACGACCAAACCAGAGGTATAAATCACCTGAGTGGACATATATTGTCCTACCACCCATTGTTGAAGTTAATAGCAGCCAAGAAACCCTGTACTACCCAAAGACGATTGGGAAAAGTGAGTAAAGAAGTCAACTAAGAGAAAAGAGATAGGTGCTCAAAGTATATGATAATAAGTAAAAATTCTGAAGTCCTGTGAGATGGATATTGTAAATATAGAAGAGGTCGGAGTTGACATAAGGTCGAAGAAAACCTGTTAGAAAAACTAACTATAGTACAATTTAGAATAGAACTGACACAAGGTCGAAGAAAACTTGTTAGTTAATTGAGTGCTGTATAACTTATAGGTGACACTAGGTCGAAGAAATAGTGTTAGAGAAATATGGCCATCACACAAAACAAAATGTTCTATTTTTAGAAAACGGTGTAGATGCTGTTCAATATGTATGGGATTGTTGATAATATTATGGGTAATTTTAGCTATTGTTATTCCTTTCCAAGATAGTTTGATGAAATTGAAACCAAATGTGAGTTTAAATAAGCCAAGTGAGAAAGAAAAAGTTCAGGAGATTCATGTGTACAAACCAGAGTTGCATCAGGATAGGTCAATTAGTGACTATACAGAGAATATATTTTCAAAGTTATTACTTGAGTATATTAAAACTATGAATGTTGATGATTGTTATGTTTGTATAAAATTGCCAGCATCAGTGTCAGAAGGGGTGACCTATCACCACCTTCCTCTCACATATGGAGTGACTCGTAGTGTAATTGCAGGCTTCTTTTATCAGACTGGGAAATTGGAATATCATTATTCCAATGTAGACAAAATATTTGCAAAATTAAAAATGTATAGTGCATTGAACAAAAGGAAACCCTGCAAAAGAGATTGGAGAGTATTTCTTAGAATTAGATGAGCTGACACATGAGTATGCTTTTAATAATAATTTGACATGTAAAATGAGAATTGAAGAGAAAGCATTTCTGAATATGGTTGAGGAAAGAAGGGTTGCTTACAAACTAAATGAGAAAGTTAAACATGCGAAATCTAAATACTGGACATTTGATGATGAGAATCTTGATGATAAAATGTGAATGTGGCTATAAACATAGGGCTAGATGTATCAACATACCATTTTGCGATTTCCAAATAGCGATTTTTAAGGAATCGCTATTTGGAAATTGCAAAATGGCATGTATGTAGAAATTCGCTATTTTTTAGCGATTTCTTAAAATTCCTTATTTGCGATTAGCAAATTGCTATTCGCAAATATGGAATAATTTCCCATTCATTTCTATGGGCCAGGAGGCCCATAGGAATGAATTTGAAAATATTCTCAATTTGCGAATCGCAATTTGCTAATCACAAATTGAGAATAATTTCAAGGGTGCAGGGGTATATCAAGGACCCCCTGCTGCACCCCTGAAAACAACATGTGTGCGCATATGGCGCACATACATGCCCTAAGGGCATGTATGAGCGTCACATGGCACCTTTACAGATTGCATAAAGTGCATTTGTAAAAGAATTAGCAAATTACCACCAACTACAAGTTGGTGGTAATTTGCGATATCTTAGCTAAAATGAAATGTTTCATACATAGCATTTAAGAAATCGCACTTTGCGATTTCTTAAATGCTTGCGCAATGTTAAGGAATCGCAAAATTTGCAATTCCTTAAAATTGCAAACTTTTTGCAGGATACATCTCATTTCCAGTTTTTCTGGTCGCAAACGCTGCTATTTTACGAATCGCAGCGTTTGCGACAAGAAAAAAAGCTTGATACATCTACCCCATAGATACTCCAATGTTAGGGAAGTTTTGTATTAGAAGGGATAATTCAATGTATGACAATTATTTTGTGGGTGCAAGTCAATGCAAAGACACCTATAGAATTATAGGGGGTTGGGGATTTAAAGGAGGAGATGATCCTGTTTTTCCGGGAATATATTTTAAATGTGGGAATAGAGCTTACTATAGGTTACCTAATCATTGGTACGGGACCTGTTATGTGGGTTTGGTCTTTCCTAAAATGTTCCATGTAGATAGAGGTACTAATAGAAAGCATGAGATAGGTAAAGTCTTCAGTAGAAAAAGAAGAGAGAATGTAATGGAAAAAATAGGTGATGTCTTTGGAGCACTGATACCAGCAGTGGGAATTTCATTTAACCACTTGGATGCTGAGCCTGTGCTTGTGCTCCAATGTAATTTCCATTGAAGTCAATGGAAACTCCATGACGAGCTGAGCTCGTCATGAGCGTCGAAGGGGTTAATGCAAATAGAATCAGAAAATTGTCCACAATAGTTGATCGTTTGTCAACAGACACCGCAGGAGGATTCCTGATGGTTAATACTGAAATGTTTGCTATGAGAGCTATGGTAATGCAAAATCGACTTGCCCTGATACAATTTTAGCAAAAGAGGGAGGAGTCTGTGGAATTTTTAAAGTGCAACATTGTTGTACTTACATCCCGGATAAAAGTCAGAATCTTGAAAAGTATATTATAAATATTACAGATTTACATAGAGAAATTGAACCACTGGAGGTTGAAGGTTTGGCAAATGTTTCTCAGCAATTAAGCATTGGTTTCAAGAAATAGGTAGTTCAATTATAGGTAAAATACTAATTCCGATAACAATTTTAGTGATAGTGATTTTTCTGATAAGATTATGCTGTATATGCAAAGGTAAGAGAGATTTTAGAAAGGCAATAAAGAAGACAATTCAAGTACGAAATACAAGGGAAAAAGAAAAGAATGAAATCGAAATGGAAGAAATCAGAGAGAACATTTTTACAGATTCAAAGGAGAAAGATACTAGAGTGTAGATGGCACTAATATGAAAAATTTGAAACATGTTCTGCTAAATTTTTCAACATTTTGAGAGATGTTTGGTGATAAAATCACCAGATGAGGGAATTGATGGAGCAAGGTGGCAAAACAAAATTTTGTGTACCCCTTGTGTAATCAAGGATCCATAACGTTAACATTTACTAATGGTGTGTTGTGGTGAATTAATCAACAACAGTATAAGATGCACAACCATGCACACGTGGGAATACTAATTTTGCTTGCATGAAGCAATATAATTAACTAATTTGTATTGTTACTGTGAACTAATGCACAGCTTAAAAATAAGTAAAAGCAATATGAATGTGCTTATTGTACACGTTATTTTGCTAGAAAGTCGCCGGATATGTAAGTATGAAACACATTTATGTGGCTTACTTGCTAGGTAATAACTAATAGGGAAACATTAGTATGGTGGGAGGTTAACAGAAGGGCTTTAGTTCCATATTTAACATGAATTTGTGTTTGTTTCTATGATAGTTCCAAAAGTGGCCTCTGAGGCCTAGTGAAAACATGCCTGCTCTGGTAAACTGCTTGCAAGTGCTGGACTGCGCATTCACGCCTAAAGTCTGCAAGCGAGAGTGAATGGCCTGTGCTCGGATGGGAAGTTCAAGGCTACTATGCCCTGGAAGTCAGGATGATTGCCAAAACATGGTCAGTCGAGTGCTCTGAACGTGGGAATATAATGCGAAGTTGCAAGTCAAGGAAGTGACCAGGCCAAAGACTGTCCTAAACAATATCCTTTTATTAAATTGCTGATTCACCGTGAATATGATGTTGTAATGGTGAGGAGATGCTCACCCATCCCAAATTTGTCCAATCAGAACCCGAATTGGTGATGTTGGATACTTTTTAGATAGATTAAGTTAGGAAATTAGTGTATAAAAACCCCTGATTTTGCTTAGAGAGCGTCGCTTTTTCGATTTCCTCTGGAAGTGCTGTCGGATTGCAGATCGATTCCTGGATGTAAGACTCTTTGATTTATTTCTTGTTTGCTTTGCAGGACTGAAGTATAAGATGAGGGCGTTAGTTAGGGATGTTAGGAGAGAATGAGTTTGGAACTATCTATTCTTTGCTAAAAAATTTTACTGACTTCTAAATAAAAGACTGTTTTCTGAGTTTTAAATAAAATGATCATTCTGAAATAAAGTTTAAGATTTTACTGAATAAAGAATTAATCAATGCCTAAATGTCAGACATATTAAAGTTTTGCTTTTAATAAAATTAGGAAAATGGAATATTAAAGCTGGTCTTGTAATTTTTCCTACGCCTGATTTTCTTTCTAGCAGATCCATTGCCACTATGGTGGTGTGTTCGAATAAAATTCATGTTTGATTAAACCATGGTAAATCGTATAAAACTGTAGGTGTAAATAATAACTGATTAAATAGGTTTAGACACTCCGCCAAATGTTACAGCATTACTCCTTTGTGTTTCACCAAACCTTGAAGCCGAATTAAGTGAATTGAGTAAATGTGCAGTGTTATGGCCCCACTGACGTATGAATATGTGTTAGGAGGTTTCAGGGAAAAGGTGATACTAATTAGAAATGATTTTTGGAGTTCGGCTGTAGCATGTGCACACATTTGTGTGTGCTTGTGCATGTCTGTGTGTGTGATGGTGTGTGTGTGTGTGTGTGCATGTATTTTGTGTGTATGTCATTGGGTATTTTTGTTCTGGAGCATGTGATTGTATGCATGCCTGTGTTTTTGATAGTTTCTGTATGTGTGCTTGTGTGTGTGTGTGCGTGTCTGCTTGTATGAGAGTGTGAGCGTATTTGTGTGTTCTTGTGCATGTCTGTGCATGTGACGATGTTTGCGTGTGCATGTATTTGGGTGTTTTTGTATTAGAGCATGGGATTTTATGTGTGCTTGTGTTCTTGGATGTTTCATGTCTATGTGCTTGTGTGTGTGTGTCAGTGCGCATATGAGAGTTTTTGCTCACATTTGTGTGTGCTTGTGCATTTCTGTGCGTGTGATAGTGTGTGCACGCTGGATTTGTTATTTTCTGGCGGCCGCTGTCCTGGATATTGACTTTAACTGCCAGATGCCTGACCTTAGGATGGCCACCAGTGTACCAGTGTACCAGTGTACAGTACAGTCCACTGCCTGACCCCAAGATGGCTTCCATAACGGCCCCCTACATGTTGTTTTACTTCCCCGGGACAACAATTGGACATGGACCAGACCTTGAACCTATCCCCTAACCTGCCTACACATCAGGACTTGGAACCTGCGATACTTACCCCAGACAGTGGAGACCTAGCGTTTTTGCTGATACCCGGTGGAGCTACCATGTAGCTAAAGAGGAGATGGGTTGTGGACTCCCCCCTGCGTCACCTACCCAGCCGGACCTTGGGCAGATTTTCCCCTTGTCTCTACGTCCTCTCTTCCTCCTACCCCTTTACCCTATCCCCTTACCCTTCCTTGCTCCATTCACATTGCCCCCTATGTTCTTTAAATGATTGTCTTGATAATTATGTAACTTATAACTGTTGTAAATTGCAACATTATTGTTCCTCATGTAAGGCGCTCTGATTCCCACGGGTCTAGCCAGCGCTATATAATAACTCAATAATTAAATTTGTTACCATTTAGTACTCTTTCTCATTTTCTCTCTTTGTCTACCTCCATAGCTCCTAGCCCCTCTCCCCTGAATCTCTCATCTTGCTTGCTAGCCTGCCTAGCCCCCTGTCCTTTGTGCCCTTTGACTAAGCACTCCTTCTCCCCTTGTTGGGGAAAGATCCAATATTTATACTCTGGAGTCTCAGCGAACCCTCTGAGAGAGTCCACTGCGCCAAGGGAGCCACTCGTAGCTGAGGTATGGTATGGCACCACTTGCCAAAACCCTCCCTCTCCCCTTTTTGGGGAAGGATCCAGAATGTTGGCCTTGGAATCTCATAGACCCCTCTGAGAGAGTTCACTGCGTAAAGGGAGCCTCCCGCAACCAAATCTGGCCCAGCTGGAGATCCTATTCCTGCTGCCAAGATTAGTGCCCTAGATTCAGACATTCTGCAGTTCCTGGTGGGGCTCCCTAATTCTTCTTTAAAGCAGGGACAGATTCCACAGGCATAGAAACATGCCATTATCTGGCCCCTTTTGAAGAAACCTAATCTAGCCCCTGATAATTTGTCTAATTATATACCAGTTTCAATGCTTCCCATCATGGCCAAGATAATAGAGAAACATGTCAAAAGACAACTCCTCAGTTTTATGAAGTCCCAAGATTGCCTTTACCATTCTTAATCTGGGTTTAGGAGGGGACATAGTACGGAGTCCGCCCTACTAGGAGTCACTGAATATTGTAGATGACTCTTAGATGAAGACGAGATGACTGCGCTGATCCTACTCGATCTCAGCGGGGCCTTCGACACTGTGCTGCACGTGACGCTCTTAGAGAGGCTGCCGAGTTGGGGCTTCAGGGAATTGCCCTTTCTTGGATGACATCATTCTTAAGAGACCGATCTTTTCAGGTGTTCTCAGCCACTGTCTCCTATGAGAGCATGACCTGACTTTAGGAGTTCCTCAAGAATCGTCCCTAAGTTTGGCACTATGTAACATCTATGAGCACCCATTGGCAGTTTTGATAAAAAGTTGTAGACTCACTTTATATTCACATGCAGATGCACGCAAATCATCTTCTCTTTGTCATCTGCACAGAGACACAGCTCGGTTGAGGAGTGGATGCATAAATATTCACTCAACCTCAATGGAGATAAGACTGAGATACTTGTGTTGGGAAAAAAGTAGTCCCTTTGGGTCCCTAACACTCGCTGGAAAGCCTGGGTCCTCTTCCAGTGCCAGCCCCAAGGTTAAGAATCGTGGCTTTATGTTGGATGATGAGTTGCCCATGAAACCCCAGGTGATGAAGGTGGCTGCTACATGCTTCACTGTCCTGAAATGGCTGCAGAAAAGTATTTGGATGCTTCCATTTTCAGCTCAAAGAACAGTGGTTCGGACACTCATTATGTCGAGGTTGGACTACGGCAACATACTATATCTGGGAGCAGATAAAGTCTCCATTAAACAGTTGCAGGTGGTCCAGAACTCAGTGGCTAGGATGCTCTATAGACTCCTGAATAGTGCCTTGGACTCTTGTCCTCTACGGGAACTCCACTGGTGCACAGACAAGCGCAGGGACAGGGCCTGCGTGTGTTTTCGTCCGTCTGCAGAGGCTCCTAGTTTGACATAGCAGCGAGTGCCCGCGGGGGAGCTCTGGATGATATTAAGCCCGCACCTGCCTGTGCCCCTAACGTACTCCCCACTCGCTAGGGTGCACTCCACGCTGGCGCCACACTCCACAACACTGCCTAGGGTTTGCTGCAGTCTCTCTGTGTCTCTTCAGATGCGACAGTCGTGGTGGTCCCTGCCTTGGCATCCCAATGACAGTCCTGGGATACTGGAGCTTGTGGACCATCGAAGTTGGCTTAGTGGAAGCTGCTGGGAAGGTGAGGGGGGACCGAGCAGTACTTGTGGACCCCTGGATGTGCTGCCGGGGGATTGCTGCATGGGCTGCTATGTGATGTGGGGCAGCTGACTGAGCCTGTGGGCGCTGAAGACTGCCTCCCCCACATCGGTGATGGTTGTTTGTACGGCCTGGTGGGGAGAGGGCATCACGCTGTTCCCGGAGGCCACGTGAACGTGGTGGTGAAGAAGGTGCACATAATAGACTACACAGGATGTGCTGACCAGGGGGGTGCCATTTTATGCCAAGGTTGCTGTGACTTTCACTCTGGGCCCACCATCTTGTTGGCCTCGACCGTTTCCTGCGTGTACAACTAGCCTTCTTTTATTAGTCTGTCCAAACCTGCCATTGCTTGCCATCAATGCTGTGGCAGTCCTGGAGAAATGTGTCATGGGAGTGATTTTGTATGTGCGTCTGTGCGTCTATGGGGGGGTGTGCGGACGCATGTGTGTGTGTGTGCGCCTGTGCATGTATGAAAGACTATGTTCACATTTCTGTGTGCTTGTGCATGTCTGTGCGTGTGATGGTGTGGTCATGTATTTGGGTGTTTTTGTATTAGAGCATGTGATTCTATGTGTGCTTGTGTTTGTGCAAGCAGATGTTTCTGTATGTGTGCTTATGTCTGTGCATACGATGGTGTGTGCATGTTTTTAAGTGTCTTTGTATTAGAACATGGGATTGTATGTGTGCTTGTGCGTGTGGATGTTTCTGTATGTATACTTGTATGCATCCTCTGTTCACGTATGAGAGTGTGTGTGATGGAGCAAGGTGGCAAAACAACATTTTGTGTACCCCTTGTGAAATCAAGGTTCCATAACGTTAACATTTACTAATGGTGTGTTGTGGTGAATTAATCAACAATAGTATAAGATGCACACACATGCACATGTGGAAATACTAATTTTGCTTGCATGAAGCAATATAATTAACTAATTTGTATTGTTACTGTGATGTGAACTAATGCACAGCTTAAAAATAAGTAAACGCAATATGAATGTGCTTATTGTACATGTTATTGTGGTAGAAAGTTGTCGCATATGTAAGTATGAAACGCATTTATGTGGCTTACTTGCTAGGTAATAACTAATAGGGAAACATTAGTGTGGTGGGAGGTAAACAGAAGGGCTTTAGTTCCATATTTAACATGAATTTGTGTTTGTTTCTATGATAGTTCCAAAAGTGGCCTCTGAGGCCTAGTGAAAACATGGCTGCTCTGGTAAACTGCGAGCAAGTGCTGGACTGCGCATGCGCGCCTAAAGTCTGCAAGCGAGAGTGAACGGCCTGTGCTCGGATGGGAAGTTCAAGGCTACTATGCCCTGGAAGTCAGGATGATTGCCAAAACATGGACCGTCGAGTGTTCTGAACGTGGGAATATAATGCGAAGTTGCAAGTCAAGGAAGTGACCAGGCCAAAGACTGTCCTAAACAATACCCCTTTATTGAATTGCTGATTCACCGTGAATATGATGTTGTAATGGTGAGGAGATGCTCACCCATCCCAAATTTGTCCAATCAGAACCGGAATTGGTGATGTTAGATACTTTTTAGATAGATTAAGTTAGGAAATTAGTGGATAAAAACCCCTGATTTAGCTTTGAGAGCGTCGCTTTTTCGATTTCCTCTCGAAGTGCTGTTGGATTGCAGATCGATTCCTGGATGCAAGACTCTTTGATTTATTTCTTGTTTGCTTTGCAGGACTGAAGTATAAGATGAAGGCGTTAGTTAGGGATGTTAGGAGAGAATGAGTTTGGAACTATCTATTCTTTGCTAAACTTTTTAACTGACTTCTAAATAAAAGACTGTTTTCTGAGTTTTAAATAAAATGATCATTCTGAAATAAAGTTTAACATTTTACTGAATAAAGAATTAATCAATGCCTAAATGTCAGACATATTAAAGTTTTGCTTTTAATAAAATTAGGAAAATGGAATATTAAAGTTGGTCTTGTAATTTTTCCTACGCCTGATTTTCTTTCTAGCAGATCCATAGCCACTATGGTGGTGTGTCTGAATAAAATTCATGTTTGATTAAACCATGGTAAATCTTATAAAACTGTAGGTATAAATAATAACTGATTAAATAGGTTTAGACACTCCGCCAAATGTTACAGCATTACTCCTTTGTGTTTCACCAAACCTTGAAGCCGAATTAAGTGAATTGAGTAAATGTGCAGTGTTATGGGCCCCACTGACGTATGAATATGTGTTAGGAGGATTCAGGGAAAAGGTGATACTAATTAGAAATGATTTTTGGAGTTCCGCTGTAGCAGTTATATCTTGGTAGCAGAGTAGTGGTTGCTAATGAAATTAGCTAGGGTTATGTATAAAGTACTATATAGAATTTGATGTACAGAATTATGACTAACATCTGTTGAGTTCGTATTACGTTATATGTAGTTCTGAAAAGGCTTCCAAGTGTTGCGTGAAGCTAGTGCCCCTGTCTGCAGGCAGAGGAAGTGTGGCAAGTAAAGTCGCACAGTGCATTGGTCTGTTTCAAAAAAGTAGTATCGTCGTATACTGCAGTGCTATTGTCGCATATCACTGTTTAGGGACATTAGGTGTGAAAGGATAAATGTGTAGTGGGGACAGACTATAACATCTTAGCCTTCAAGTACAGGGATCATTGCGTATCCTGATTAAAACTTACTGCTGGGAGAGTAGTAGGACTTAACCCGAGCTTGATAGAAGGGTAAAGGAGTGGCGTCTACTTTACTAACGATAGAGGATTTGTGTGGTGGGCTAGAGGTAAGAGCTGCCTACTGGAGATACAGAGTTCATGTGTATATGAATAGGGATTTCTGTTTCAACGTGTCTAAATGAAATGGCAATACGCGTTCTGGTGAAACTCTGGGATTGACTCTAAGGAGGTGAAAAAGATCTCTGTATGTGCTTTCCTGGAGAAACAAGTCTTTTATTGCCTGAAAGAAGGGTAAGGTAGAGGGTAGTGCCACTTTATCAGCGAGTCTAAAAATCTGTGGAGGTAAGTGTTGTCTACTCCATATACAGAATACTTGTGTGATTGAGAAATTCTATCACTTTATTAGCGAAACAGGCAAATGGTATTGTTTTCTGTAAGTTACTAACTGATTTTGTAAAATATCTTGTAAATACGGCTTCTTGGAAAATCCTGTAAAGGAGGGGTCAGTCAGCGCTGCAGAAGCCGGAGCGCTGGTGACGTCAAAAGTGTCACGCTGGGACTGGTCCTCGTGACTAAGACGGAGTAGAGGCTGATTGGTGCATCACAAAAATCAGCAAAAGCTATTGGTTAAGCACTATAGTGACGTATCGTGTTCTAATTGGTACATTAGTGCAAACCGCACTGTGATAGGTTGGTGTTACGAAACAGCAATAGAATAGTACGCGATCTTTTGAAAGCAGGAGATTTGTTGAAAATGACTCACTACTATTATGACGAAGACAAGAAGAAACCTTCATGGTTTAAAAGGTTGAAAAATATGTTTGTAAAAGACAAAGAGGTAATTACGAGAGAGGGAAAAATACTTCCTCCACCAAAGACACCTGCTTCTCAGATGTTGTCAAAATATGGTTACCATACGTGTGTTTGGTTAGAGAATTGGATACGGTATACCAAGGATGATGGTGTGTTAGCTTTTCCAGAAGGAGGATCTTTTGATTTGGCAATTTTGAGAAATCTGAGAGACAGAATGATGAAGCTTCAGCCGAGACCTAGACCGACTCAATTTAAGGCACTGGTTGAATGGGAAGATGAGATGCAAGAACTGGAAAGTGAGAGGTTAACCAGGCATATCAGACCAAGAGGTAGAGGTCGGGAATTATGGGGAGAAACACATGAAAATAGAATGCGTAGATGGAGAAATGGTAACATGTGTGATGGCATGTATCCGGTTAGATTAGTGGATGATTATGAGGGATGGAAATGCACAGAAAATAAAAAGAACATTGGGATAGGGAATCAAAGTTATGGTGAAAGTGAATCAGGGGATGCTGTATTGGAAGAAATATTAAATAGGAGACCGCCACCATATCAACCAGGTTCTTTATGGACTACCCCGAATGCTCCAATAGCAGATGAGAGAGTTAGTGAAACTCCGAGACAACCATAAAATTTCAGAGGGTTCCCTGAAAGAGTAGAAACAAGATATATTTCAAGTACACCGATAGGAGAAGCTAGAATTACAGGTACTCCTCTACAAAGTAATGACTCGCATTAAACTGTGCTAAGTACTGAAAAGCGAAATGATGCACAACCAGATATTTCTGATTATGAACGTTCCACACGTGAGCTGCTTCAAAACTTTACTCAGAATATGGAAGCAGTAACTGTTCCAGTGACGACAGGACCTGTAATACCAGTATTCGAAAAATCAAAGAATAAAAGAGCCAAGCTTAACAATTCCATTGCAACAGACTTTGCAGAAAGTAAAAGAGAATATTTATCCAGATTTGTCAGAAATAAGTCTGAATATAAATGTGAATCCACCTGAATTGACTTTTAATCAAAGTTCATCATGCAGATACCCGACTGGAGCAGAATCTGACTCTGCAACTCCAGAGGGAAGTGTAGATAAAATAGATCTAACGCAAACACCTGTAGGACCATCAGATAAAGAATTGAGTGATTGGATCAAAACTTTAAAATTAAAAGAGCAAGAATCAAAAGTGCTGGATGTGGCAAAATTAAAAGTAGACATGGAAGAATTAATCATTGGAACTATTGGAACAGACAGACTAAAAACGTATCAGGATGATGAGCTTATGTTTTTGTGTAAAAAACATAGCATAACATGATCAGTTGGAAGAATTGGCAAGTGAATTTAGAATAGAATTTTCAAAAATAAAATCATTGCAGAAAACATATCAAGTAGATTTTGCAGAAAGAGACATTGAGAACATGAATACTGCTGGGAAGTTAGCACAAATAAAAGAGCTGATTGTGCTGTTACGAAAATGAGGGGAAGTAAGTAAATGGGGGGTTAAGTGGGCAAAGAAGAAAGAAGAAATTAGTGATAAATCCGCATTAGCTTTTCCAATCAGGGAAAAAGAGACAGTGACAACTGAATTTCCCATGAGAGAGATACCTGGAGGAGGATATGTAGCTGTTCCTTGGAGCAGACAAGATATATTGGCATTTACAAATGATTTTCCTAGGCTGAGAGAGAAACCAGTTGAATAGTATCGACAGGTAGACAGATTTTTTAAAGTGTCAAAAGTTTTAAGGATTGATTTGGATGGACTGTTTGACTTTGTGTTGCCAGCAGACTTATGGACAGAATGCAAAATATCTGTAGATTGGCCAAGGGAGGAGTATCCTAGAGATAAAGTAACAGGAACTCCATCACCAGATGTAATGTGAAAGTACGAACAGGTGATAGTATGGCTGAAAAATAATATACCTCCAAAGGAAACTGATTGGGTGAAAATAGACAGGACCACACAAGAGCCAAAAGAAACTGTACATTCATTCTACGAAAGATTGTTGTTAGTTTTCAAACAGTATAGTGGTTATGAGGAACTGAATGAAAAGGATATGAGCCATTTTATATATAGATTCGTATATGTTTTGAGACCAGAAATTTCAGACATGATCAGACACAGCATGATAGGATGGCAGTCGGGCTCAGTAGATAAAGTACTGAGACAGGCGAAATATTGCAGTGAAGAAATTGACGCAAAACAGAAAAAGTTGAAGGAGAAAGCCATGTGGGCACAAGTGAAGATAGCAGAATAACAAGTAGCGCAAATGGAGAGCAAGAATGTAGTGAATCAAGGAAGTTTTAAGGGTAAACCTAAATTATTGGGAAATATTGATGAATTTAAGAAGAAATTCCCATGTTTCAATTGTGGCAAGTTAGGGCATTGGAAGAAAGAGTGTAAATGTCCGCCAAGACGTAATGGGGAAAATACATCATTGAATTCGCAGGTGCAGTTTGAGGTAAATCAACAGCAACCACAACAACAGCAGATAGCAAATCAGCAAAGTCAGGTGCCACAACCACCACTGCCATACAGTGTAAACCAGCAGAGCTACAGTGCAGAGACAGGATTCAGCGGATGTGAGCAGGTAAAAAGACCGCAAAGAGTGAATGCGTGTCCTCAGTATTGGTTACAGGAGGAGGATGGCAGTGAGCCGGATGAAAGTTTCTGACGGTGCCTGAGAGAGGAAGAAGAGTGTGTGCTTGGAGCCACTCTTGAGGTAGATCAGTCTGGTCCATTTGTGAGCGGAAAGGTGAATGATGTAGAAATAACTTTCCTTGTGGACACTGGTGCTACCCGTTCTACTGTTAGATCAGTGGAAGTTCAAAATCTTCCTCTCTCTGGAGCGACAATTCAAGTTTTAGGTGTAGCTAATAGACAGATAAGAACTCCCTTGAAAAAAACAGTTGAAATAGAAATTGGAACTTTCAAAGATATGTATCGATTTGTGGTGTGCGATAGTAGTCCTGTTAATTTGTTAGGTAGGGATATATTGTGCAAGATGAACTGTGCCATATATTGTTCCCCGGATGGCATAGAATTGCAAACTCCAGATGAGGATAGCTTGCATAAAATGACAATGCTTATGATTGAGGCAGAGCAAAACAAGCTATTTCCTGTTTTTGACAGAGAAAAGATTCCTTTTGAATTGAAAGAGGCAGTGAAAGAAGGAGTATGGGATTTCACTGGAAAAGATATGGAATTAATGAAAGGCATTGATTCTGTGAAAGTCGCAGGCAGTAAAAGAAGGTGTGAGTTACCCAAATATACCTCAGTTTAAGATGACTACAGAAGTAATTGACGGAATAACTCCAGTGATTGACAAAATGATTAAGCAGGGAATACTGAGAGAAATAGAAAGCAGTCCTTGTAATTCACCAATGATGGGATTGAAAAAGCCTAACGGAGCATTTAGAATTGTGCAAGACCTTAGAAAGGTTAATAAAATTGTTGTCCCATGTTGTCCGATTGTTCCGAATCCGGCAGTGATTCTGTACCAAATTCCTCATGATGCAGAATGGTACACTGTGATCGACCTGTGCAATGCGTTCTTTACTGTTCCATTGCATCCAGAAAGCCAACCAATGTTTGCGTTCCGATTCCAAAATCGTATCCTAGCATGGTGTAGAATTCCACAAGGATACACTGAGAGTCCATCGATTTTTATTCAGCTGCTAAAGAAATCATTAGAAAACTTGAGCATGCCTGGTGAGTCTGTGTTAGTACAATACATTGATGATCTTTTGGTTGCATCAAAAACAAAGGATGCATGTGTAACTGACACTGTAGCATTGTTGAATCATTTGGCCGAGGAGGGACATAAAGTCTCTCCATCAAAACTGCAATTTTGTCAAAATGAAGTACAATATTTAGGTCACAAGATTGCTAAGGGGATCAGACAAGTCACAACAGTAAGAATCAAAAAGATACAAGGAATGCAGCCACCTAAAACTCAAAGACAGGTGAGAATGTTCTTGGGAATGGTAGGTTATTGTAGACAGTGGATTAGTGGATTTGCATTGATTGCAAAACCATTACAGAGACTGACAAAAGCAGATGCCTTGCCGCTTGTCTTAATGACACTAGGAAGCATACCTGACAGGAAAACTGGATTAAGTCCACATGAGATTTTGATGGGCAGGGTGATGAGGCAGGCCTATGTACCTGTTGATAAGTAGTTGACAATTAATGATGACATCATACTGGATTACTGCAAAAATCTGTCTGATGTGGTAACTTCTGTGCTCCACCATGTGGGAACTGAGTCAAATTCCAAAGAGAAAAATCCAGCTCATGATCTAGTCCCTGGAGACTGGGTTCGAGTGAAAATGCATCGCAGGAGAAATTGCTTGGTACCTCGGTGGCAGAAACCACGACAGGTTATCTTGGTCAGTATCTTGGTCAGTTAAGTGTGCTGGATTGAAGAGGTGGGTGCATGCAAGCCACACCATTCATGTGCCTGCACCTGAATACCCGTACGACGGTGAAAGTACAACTGACTCTGGTTCTGAAGCTGAACCAGAAAAAACTCCAGATACTGAAGATCGACAGGAACGTCGACATCTGGAAGTATCAGAAGCCAGTTCTGCGTCTGAAGGTGAAGGTGAAAGGGAGGTTGTGGAGATACCAGATTCTGAAGATCAATCTGAAGGTCGAGAATTAGTAAAGATAGACACCAGTAAAGACGCAAAAGAAAGTGAAGACAAAGTTGTTGAAGAGGAGAAAACTGAAGAGCAATCTGAAAACTCTGAAAGCAGGAACGGAAATCCTGAGACTGGGGAAGAGGAAGTAACTCACGATAAGGATGAGATTCTGAGTACCAGTTATGAAGGTGTTCCTAACACAGTAGCAGAAAAGAAAGCTGACTCTGATGAAGACAAAGACATTGTGAAAATCATAATCAATGATACAGTTGAAGGTACTGAAAGTGAAACTGATGACAGTGCAGATGAAACTCCATTAAAAAAAAGCCCAAGAAAAAGAGCTTGGAGAGTGGAGCATAACACAGTAGACCCAAAGACTAAGAAAGTCTGTAAAGGAGACAATTGGCCTAAATAAACTGGTGGATTGAGATTTAAACTAGTGAACAAAACAAAAGAGTCAGAAGAGCAAGTGAATGAGATTACTAGCCAGAAATAAATTCTGAGAAAGAAAATAGAAATTGTCCAAAGACCAAAAAGAGTAAGACTACCAAACCAGAGGTATAAATCACCTGAGTGGACATATATTGTCCTACCACCCATTGTTGAAGTTAATAGCAGCCAAGAAACCCTGTACTACCCAAAGACGATTGGGAAAAGTGAGTAAAGAAGTCAACTAAGAGAAAAGAGATAGGTGCTCAAAGTATATGATAATAAGTAAAAATTCTGAAGTCCTGTGAGATGGATATTGTAAATATAGAAGAGGTCGGAGTTGACATAAGGTCGAAGAAAACCTGTTAGAAAAACTAACTATAGTACAATTTAGAATAGAACTGACACAAGGTCGAAGAAAACTTGTTAGTTAATTGAGTGCTGTATAACTTATAGGTGACACTAGGTCGAAGAAATAGTGTTAGAGAAATATGGCCATCACACAAAACAAAATGTTCTATTTTTAGAAAACGGTGTAGATGCTGCTCAATATGTATGGGATTGTTGATAATATTATGGGTAATTTTAGCTATTGTTATTCCTTTCCAAGATAGTTTGATGAAATTGAAACCAAATGTGAGTTTAAATAAGCCAAGTGAGAAAGAAAAAGTTCAGGAGATTCATGTGTACAAACCAGAGTTGCATCAGGATAGGTCAATTAGTGACTATACAGAGAATATATTTTCAAAGTTATTACTTGAGTATATTAAAACTATGAATGTTGATGATTGTTATGTTTGTATAAAATTGCCAGCATCAGTGTCAGAAGGGGTGACCTATCACCACCTTCCTCTCACATATGGAGTGACTCGTAGTGTAATTGCAGGCTTCTTTTATCAGACTGGGAAATTGGAATATCATTATTCCAATGTAGACAAAATATTTGCAAAATTAAAAATGTATAGTGCATTGAACAAAAGGAAACCCTGCAAAAGAGATTGGAGAGTATTTCTTAGAATTAGATGAGCTGACACATGAGTATGCTTTTAATAATAATTTGACATGTAAAATGAGAATTGAAGAGAAAGCATTTCTGAATATGGTTGAGGAAAGAAGGGTTGCTTACAAACTAAATGAGAAAGTTAAACATGCGAAATCTAAATACTGGACATTTGATGATGAGAATCTTGATGATAAAATGTGAATGTGGCTATAAACATAGGGCTAGATGTATCAACATACCATTTTGCGATTTCCAAATAGCGATTTTTAAGGAATCGCTATTTGGAAATTGCAAAATGGCATGTATGTAGAAATTCGCTATTTTTTAGCGATTTCTTAAAATTCCTTATTTGCGATTAGCAAATTGCTATTCGCAAATATGGAATAATTTCCCATTCATTTCTATGGGCCAGGAGGCCCATAGGAATGAATTTGAAAATATTCTCAATTTGCGAATCGCAATTTGCTAATCACAAATTGAGAATAATTTCAAGGGTGCAGGGGTATATCAAGGACCCCCTGCTGCACCCCTGAAAACAACATGTGTGCGCATATGGCGCACATACATGCCCTAAGGGCATGTATGAGCGTCACATGGCACCTTTACAGATTGCATAAAGTGCATTTGTAAAAGAATTAGCAAATTACCACCAACTACAAGTTGGTGGTAATTTGCGATATCTTAGCTAAAATGAAATGTTTCATACATAGCATTTAAGAAATCGCACTTTGCGATTTCTTAAATGCTTGCGCAATGTTAAGGAATCGCAAAATTTGCAATTCCTTAAAATTGCAAACTTTTTGCAGGATACATCTCATTTCCAGTTTTTCTGGTCGCAAACGCTGCTATTTTACGAATCGCAGCGTTTGCGACAAGAAAAAAAGCTTGATACATCTACCCCATAGATACTCCAATGTTAGGGAAGTTTTGTATTAGAAGGGATAATTCAATGTATGACAATTATTTTGTGGGTGCAAGTCAATGCAAAGACACCTATAGAATTATAGGGGGTTGGGGATTTAAAGGAGGAGATGATCCTGTTTTTCCGGGAATATATTTTAAATGTGGGAATAGAGCTTACTATAGGTTACCTAATCATTGGTACGGGACCTGTTATGTGGGTTTGGTCTTTCCTAAAATGTTCCATGTAGATAGAGGTACTAATAGAAAGCATGAGATAGGTAAAGTCTTCAGTAGAAAAAGAAGAGAGAATGTAATGGAAAAAATAGGTGATGTCTTTGGAGCACTGATACCAGCAGTGGGAATTTCATTTAACCACTTGGATGCTGAGCCTGTGCTTGTGCTCCAATGTAATTTCCATTGAAGTCAATGGAAACTCCATGACGAGCTGAGCTCGTCATGAGCGTCGAAGGGGTTAATGCAAATAGAATCAGAAAATTGTCCACAATAGTTGATCGTTTGTCAACAGACACCGCAGGAGGATTCCTGATGGTTAATACTGAAATGTTTGCTATGAGAGCTATGGTAATGCAAAATCGACTTGCCCTGATACAATTTTAGCAAAAGAGGGAGGAGTCTGTGGAATTTTTAAAGTGCAACATTGTTGTACTTACATCCCGGATAAAAGTCAGAATCTTGAAAAGTATATTATAAATATTACAGATTTACATAGAGAAATTGAACCACTGGAGGTTGAAGGTTTGGCAAATGTTTCTCAGCAATTAAGCATTGGTTTCAAGAAATAGGTAGTTCAATTATAGGTAAAATACTAATTCCGATAACAATTTTAGTGATAGTGATTTTTCTGATAAGATTATGCTGTATATGCAAAGGTAAGAGAGATTTTAGAAAGGCAATAAAGAAGACAATTCAAGTACGAAATACAAGGGAAAAAGAAAAGAATGAAATCGAAATGGAAGAAATCAGAGAGAACATTTTTACAGATTCAAAGGAGAAAGATACTAGAGTGTAGATGGCACTAATATGAAAAATTTGAAACATGTTCTGCTAAATTTTTCAACATTTTGAGAGATGTTTGGTGATAAAATCACCAGATGAGGGAATTGATGGAGCAAGGTGGCAAAACAAAATTTTGTGTACCCCTTGTGTAATCAAGGTTCCATAACGTTAACATTTACTAATGGTGTGTTGTGGTGAATTAATCAACAACAGTATAAGATGCACAACCATGCACACGTGGGAATACTAATTTTGCTTGCATGAAGCAATATAATTAACTAATTTGTATTGTTACTGTGAACTAATGCACAGCTTAAAAATAAGTAAAAGCAATATGAATGTGCTTATTGTACACGTTATTTTGCTAGAAAGTCGTCGGATATGTAAGTATGAAACACATTTATGTGGCTTACTTGCTAGGTAATAACTAACAGGGAAACATTAGTATGGTGGGAGGTTAACAGAAGGGCTTTAGTTCCATATTTAACATGAATTTGTGTTTGTTTCTATGATAGTTCCAAAAGTGGCCTCTGAGGCCTAGTGAAAACATGCCTGCTCTGGTAAACTGCTTGCAAGTGCTGGACTGCGCATTCACGCCTAAAGTCTGCAAGCGAGAGTGAATGGCCTGTGCTCGGATGGGAAGTTCAAGGCTACTATGCCCTGGAAGTCAGGATGATTGCCAAAACATGGTCAGTCGAGTGCTCTGAACGTGGGAATATAATGCGAAGTTGCAAGTCAAGGAAGTGACCAGGCCAAAGACTGTCCTAAACAATATCCTTTTATTAAATTGCTGATTCACCGTGAATATGATGTTGTAATGGTGAGGAGATGCTCACCCATCCCAAATTTGTCCAATCAGAACCCGAATTGGTGATGTTGGATACTTTTTAGATAGATTAAGTTAGGAA
This sequence comes from Lissotriton helveticus, assembly GCF_964261635.1. Lineage (NCBI taxonomy): Eukaryota > Metazoa > Chordata > Amphibia > Caudata > Salamandridae > Lissotriton > Lissotriton helveticus. Next base: position 277,359,525 of record NC_136068.1, read on the forward strand.
ATTAGTGTATAAAAACCCCTGATTTTGCTTAGAGAGCGTCGCTTTTTCGATTTCCTCTGGAAGTGCTGTCGGATTGCAGATCGATTCCTGGATGTAAGACTCTTTGATTTATTTCTTGTTTGCTTTGCAGGACTGAAGTATAAGATGAGGGCGTTAGTTAGGGATGTTAGGAGAGAATGAGTTTGGAACTATCTATTCTTTGCTAAAAAATTTAACTGACTTCTAAATAAAAGACTGTTTTCTGAGTTTTAAATAAAATGATCATTCTGAAATAAAGTTTAAGATTTTACTGAATAAAGAATTAATCAATGCCTAAATGTCAGACATATTAAAGTTTTGCTTTTAATAAAATTAGGAAAATGGAATATTAAAGCTGGTCTTGTAATTTTTCCTACGCCTGATTTTCTTTCTAGCAGATCCATTGCCACTATGGTGGTGTGTTCGAATAAAATTCATGTTTGATTAAACCATGGTAAATCGTATAAAACTGTAGGTGTAAATAATAACTGATTAAATAGGTTTAGACACTCCGCCAAATGTTACAGCATTACTCCTTTGTGTTTCACCAAACCTTGAAGCCGAATTAAGTGAATTGAGTAAATGTGCAGTGTTATGGCCCCACTGACGTATGAATATGTGTTAGGAGGTTTCAGGGAAAAGGTGATACTAATTAGAAATGATTTTTGGAGTTCGGCTGTAGCATGTGCACACATTTGTGTGTGCTTGTGCATGTCTGTGTGTGTGATGGTGTGTGTGTGTGTGTGTGCATGTATTTTGTGTGTATGTCATTGGGTATTTTTGTTCTGGAGCATGTGATTGTATGCATGCCTGTGTTTTTGATAGTTTCTGTATGTGTGCTTGTGTGTGTGTGTGCGTGTCTGCTTGTATGAGAGTGTGAGCGTATTTGTGTGTTCTTGTGCATGTCTGTGCATGTGACGATGTTTGCGTGTGCATGTATTTGGGTGTTTTTGTATTAGAGCATGGGATTTTATGTGTGCTTGTGTTCTTGGATGTTTCATGTCTATGTGCTTGTGTGTGTGTGTCAGTGCGCATATGAGAGTTTTTGCTCACATTTGTGTGTGCTTGTGCATTTCTGTGCGTGTGATAGTGTGTGCACGCTGGATTTGTTATTTTCTGGCGGCCGCTGTCCTGGATATTGACTTTAACTGCCAGATGCCTGACCTTAGGATGGCCACCAGTGTACCAGTGTACCAGTGTACAGTACAGTCCACTGCCTGACCCCAAGATGGCTTCCATAACGGCCCCCTACATGTTGTTTTACTTCCCCGGGACAACAATTGGACATTGACCAGACCTTGAACCTATCCCCTAACCTGCCTACACATCAGGACTTGGAACCTGCGATACTTACCCCAGACAGTGGAGACCTAGCGTTTTTGCTGATACCCGGTGGAGCTACCATGTAGCTAAAGAGGAGATGGGTTGTGGACTCCCCCCTGCGTCACCTACCCAGCCGGACCTTGGGCAGATTTTCCCCTTGTCTCTACGTCCTCTCTTCCTCCTACCCCTTTACCCTATCCCCTTACCCTTCCTTGCTCCATTCACATTGCCCCCTATGTTCTTTAAATGATTGTCTTGATAATTATGTAACTTATAACTGTTGTAAATTGCAACATTATTGTTCCTCATGTAAGGCGCTCTGATTCCCACGGGTCTAGCCAGCGCTATATAATAACTCAATAATTAAATTTGTTACCATTTAGTACTCTTTCTCATTTTCTCTCTTTGTCTACCTCCATAGCTCCTAGCCCCTCTCCCCTGAATCTCTCATCTTGCTTGCTAGCCTGCCTAGCCCCCTGTCCTTTGTGCCCTTTGACTAAGCACTCCTTCTCCCCTTGTTGGGGAAAGATCCAATATTTATACTCTGGAGTCTCAGCGAACCCTCTGAGAGAGTCCACTGCGCCAAGGGAGCCACTCGTAGCTGAGGTATGGTATGGCACCACTTGCCAAAACCCTCCCTCTCCCCTTTTTGGGGAAGGATCCAGAATGTTGGCCTTGGAATCTCATAGACCCCTCTGAGAGAGTTCACTGCGTAAAGGGAGCCTCCCTCAACTGAGATATGGAAGTGATACCACTTCCCCTGGTATCACAGCTCACTTAGTTCAATGCAAAAGGCCAGTCTTTTGCATTTTAGTGCCCTAAGCTGTGAAACACTCTCCGGGAATCTCTGAGAAATTGTCCCTCACTGATGATCTTTCAAAGACAGCGGAAGACCTGGCTGTTCTGAATTTAGTGAAACCGGGCAAGATCTGACCTGATGTTTCTAGCACCGAGAAACCTCAATGGGGTAGCTAAGCACTTTATAAAGCGTCTCAATAAATGCATAATCTGCAGATTTTAGCTAAAAATCATGCTTCTATCTCAAACATACAAAAGTTGCTGAATATGCAGTGACGTGTTGCTGCGCACTGGAAGGTCTTACACAAAGGTTGATTGGTCAGCTTTAGTTGAACATTGCTGTACTTGGTTGTTCAATTGATACTAGTGAAGTGAAACCTTAGCTGAGGTAAGGTAAAATGACAAAATAATAAAGTAATACGATCACAAAATACGTCACAATACTCTGCTTAATTTCCCTATTATTCGCACATAATTTAGTTAACTCCACCATATCATTTGGTTATCCCCTGTCCCATAATTCTGTGGCCCTGTTAATAAGTGCTGCTGTCACCCAGCACCAACCACCAGCACAAACTAAATACTGCCCATACACCTATTTACCAATATCACTTTGCATTTTCTTATTTTATTGGCCACTGTTTGGATTTCTTTAGAAGCAAAACCACAAACCCTCTCATCTCATCTAAATATAAGTTACTATTGATTGAAAAGCCTGGAATGCCTTGTGGGCACCTAATTTCGGTAACCCTTATTTAAGAAAAGAAAAACGTTCTCCCCTTTTGCATTTATACAGTGTTTTCTACCCCTCGCCATGGGTAATAAGCGCAACATATAAATGCGATTGCATACTCTTGGACTTGGCACTTTCTACAGGATCATCCCCAAATTTTTACCTTCACTTCTCCTATTTTTGCTGAATTAGGAGTGTTGGCCTTAGGACTCTGCGCACTTCACCACAGCGAACCAGTGCTAAAGTGCTCTCTCCTTTTAGCATTCTAGAATTGGCTTACATCCAATTAGCATATTTAATTTACTTATAAGTCCCTCGTAAAGTGTCTCTACATGTACCAGGGGCCTGTAAATTAAATGCTACTAGTGGGCCTGCAGCATTGACTGTGACACCCACTTACTTAGTCCTTTCAAACATGTCTCAGGCTTGCCATTGTAGCGTGTGTGCAGTTTTAAACTTCCATTTAAACCTGGCAAAATAAATCTTTTGCCAAGCCCAACCCCTCCTTTTTAATACATTTAAGCCACCCCTAGGGTTGGCCCAGGGTACAGTGTATTTAAAAAGTTGGACATCTACTTTATAGATGTTACATGTCCTGATAGTGAAAAACTCTTACATAAGTTTTTCTCTACTGCAAGGCCTACCTCTCCCAGGGGATAGCATTGGAGTTACCTTAATACATTTAATAAGCTGTATCTTCCAAATGGGAACATGTAACCAGTTCATGTGTGGTGTCTTTGGAATTGTAACGGAAAATCCTGTCTTATGACAAACTTACATTTTAAATTAGAATTTGGAAAAAGTGTACTTTGGGAAAATTGGCATTTTCCTGCATTTGACATTTAGTGCCTGCAGTCTGCCTCTGGGTTTCTTGACTGGGTGGAGGTGACAGTTGGGCTTTGTGTATTCCTCCTAGTCAGCCACACACAATAGAGAGCTTAGGTGTGTATGGATGGGCCATCCCTGGCTGCATGGGAGGGCTGAGCTGGGCACTGCCCTACTTACACTTGAATAGGCTGTGTCATGCTTCCACATATAGGGCTGCATACCCCTTGTAGTTTGTCTAGACCCAGGGAAGACTGGAAACCTGTGCACCTCAAAGGGAAACCTCTAGAAGCTTCTCCCATGTCAAAGGAGGCACCTGGTATAAATATTGGACCTCAGACACCAACTCTTCAGTATATGTTTGGACCTGTGGAGTGTCTGCCAGGAAGAAGGACTTCTATGATGCTGAAAAGACTGCCACGCTGTTTGATTGCTGCCCTCTGGACTACTGCCTTGCTGGACTGCTGACTTGCTGAATTGCTGCCATGCTGCCATGCTGCCCTCCTACCTGAGTAAGAAGGATTGGACCTGCATTTGAACCCAGGACTCCCAGAGTGACTCCAAGGGATAGTCTTCTGGTCTCTTATTCAGAGCTACAGGAACATAACAGGCTCAAAATTACCTGACCCAGCACTCAGATCCAGCTGGAGCAAGCCCCTGTCCCCCAAGTGGTGCCCCTTGGGTCCTGGACCCTTGGTGTGGCCTCAGCAGAGCTGAATCGAGGATTTTGAGCTATTCACAAAAGTAAACAGGCCAGTTGGTCCAACAAAACATGATGTGCTAACTGCCCGCCAAATTGAAGTTCTGAAAAACCCAATCCTTTGGGTTATAGTCTCGACTGCTCGTGGGCAGCGCCACTGCCAAGCTCCGGCCCCACAACAGAATCTTCATGCTACAGTGACAACCATCCACACTGCTCTTCGTACTACATCAACGACCATTCAGGACGTTTCCTTGCTCCTCAGGGTCCCCTCCACTGCAAAAGGGGCTCCTTGGGTTGGAGTGAGAAGGTAACTTTTCAATGGGACTAACCTGGTCCTTGAATCCGACCCGCACACCATTGTGGTGGGCCTGAACTTGTGACTTTCCTCCAATCTCACACAACCAGATAGCCACAAGGGGCTTTGGGCTTTTTTGCACTATTTTCATTTACATTGTTAAAATAGTATGTCTCCGGTTCTACTGATTGGATTTTTGTTATTTTGGTCCTGATTTGTTTTTTATTTATTATTATATATTTGCTCTTTTTTCTAAATTGGTGTGGGATCTTTCTTGAGTAGTGTTTTCACTTTATTACTGTTTGAAGTGCTGCACAGGGTGACCAAGTGGCATGGGTGCAAATTAAGGACAGTAAGTGTAAAAATTCAGGGCAAAGTGTAAAAATTCAGGGCAAAGTGTAAAAATTCAGGATAAAAATTCAGGACAAAAGGTCAAAATTCAGGACCAAACTTCGGGACAAAAGGTACGTTTTACAGACACATCAGAGGAAGTTGCACAATAGTATAAAAGTAAGTAAATAGCCAACCACTTAAGTACAAGTCAAAATAAGTTTATATTAGGTTGAGACAATTGTGCACTTTCACAGATTTTCAGAATGTGCGCAGCTTTGGGCAACTGTGCAGGTCTTTTTGTGATATTTCATATCATATTAATCTATTTATATGGTTACTGCACTGGGTTGTCCAGTCTGATATTCTGTTTACAACTCATGGTCCTGAGCAGGCATGTTTGGTGAGAGAAGTGGTGAGGAAGATATGCTCGGATAGACTGTTACTAGCATCTCATATCTGAGTACTATTGTGAGATGTAAAGCGGCACGCATAGGTGAACTCAAGGGAGGATTGCTGTGATGAACCCACTATGGGGAACACATTATGGGTGTTTCAGCAGGTGGAACTTAAAATATGGAATCTAATTTTGCTTATGCGGGCTTCACAGCTTTCTTAAAGAATGCACTGTCAATACACTATTACATTGTTTATTTTTGATGCCTTGCCTATTGTTACAAACACAATATACATCTCAAGAACAGGTCATGGCACTATGAGGCTCTCCCTAAAACCTCACACCTAAAACAAAACATGCAAACATTTACAATTGCTAGTCTAACATTCAAATAGCAGTTGAGTGTCACTCAAAATGTCATCTGCATGATGTATAGATCCCACACATAAGCACGCAGCAAATACAGAATAATAACACATAGGCAAGGGAGTAGCCAGAAAATGTAAATACCTCTCACTTTGAACTAAAGCTCTCGTGGCACCAAGAAAGCAAAGTAAGTCATCACAACCCTCCCCAGAAGAGCTCTCTTGGCCAAGGATGTAGCCATTAAACCTGCCATCAAACCCCTGATATCCACCATTTCAAATTTACATAATGTAATCTATTAATTCTTCTGTCCATCACTTAGTCTTTCAACATTCATTCTGTTCTTCGGTCTGCATGCCCATCCATATCCAAACCTTTTCAACCATTTGCAAACCTATCCATCATCTATCATCCATCAATCATTTCACTCATTCATCCCTCCATCCACCGTTTCACTCATCCATCCATTATCCATCCACTCTTTCACCCTATCCATCCTTTCACTCACCCATCCACTCTTCCACCCGTAATCCATTCACTCATCTATCCAACCATTTACCCTTTCACCCATTCAGCCATCCTTTCACCTACTCATCCATCCACCCAGTAACTTATCCTTCTAATCATTCAACCTTTCACTCATCCACCCATCCATCCAGCTCTCACCTTCCTTTTCACTTATGTATGCATTCTTTCATTCATCCATCTTTACATTCTTCTTTTTACTCATCCATGCTCCCATTCGCCCATCCATTCTGCCAATCATTCATCCATGTTTTCACTCATCCATCCATCCGTCCTACCTTTATCTCTCATTCCCCTTTCACTTAGCCACCCATCCTTCACCCATCCACCCACTCATCCATTTACTCATCCACTCATTAATCCATCCATTGACCCTATCATTCACCCATCCTTTTACTCATTCAACCATACTTTCTCTCATCCATCCACCCTTTCACTCATCTATCCATCCTTTTGTCCATCTACCCTTTCAATTATCAATTCATCATACCAGCCATAATTTCTCTCATCCATCTACCCATTCACTCATCCATCATCCACCCGTTCACTCATCCATCCAACCTTTTACCCATTCATCTAGCCTTCCACCCATACATCCATCTATTTACCGTCATCCATCCTTCCACTCATGCATCCATTCATCCATTCACTAATCCATCCAGTAATTAACCCATTCCTTCACTTATTCAATAACCCTCCTTTTCACATTAATTAGGAGATGAGCCTTGTCTACTGAGCTGCAGACAGAAGAGGCCCACAAAGAACTTCACCCTCACTTTAGTTCCTAAAGCAAGGAGTGGGGTGGGGTGGGGTGGGTGGAGTAGGGTGGGGGAGTGTTCATATGCCCCTGTACAAAGGCAATCTGAAAACTTGGAAGCCATGAGTCATACATGAAGCACAGTGCCAGGACGTGAGGTGATTGTGACATGGTGTTGTTTCCAGGGCTTTAAGTGGGATGAAAAACCTGGGGTCTCTTCAAGGGGGCGTGTCTGATGTAATTAAGGGCGTGGCTTTAAACACCTAAGCTAAAAATATGTGCTGAGCATAATATGTTGCCCGACTGGTATTTTGCTGTTTCTATCATTGCATCCAGTAACATTAGACCTACAACAAATCATGACTATTGGCTTTGTCAATGGATGTTAGTTGCATAAAATAAATAAAAAAGCAGCAACTATGGCTTCATTGTATATAATATTAAACATGCTCCAGCTCTGAAATGATGAGACTGTGTAAGAACTATAACCTCTTCTTTTTAACTTCTTTCGCCAGCTTCTTTTCATGAACTGGCACATAGCAGCATGGGTATTTTTGTACATTAGTTTTGTAAATTGTTTCCATCTAACCCTAACAGAATGCCCTACCCTAGGCTGCGGCAGGACACGCTTTAACAGCCCAGAGTGACACATTGTCATTCTGTATGTGACAATCAGCCACAGACAGAATGACAATGGAGCTGCTCTTGTGCTCCAAGAAGAGTGCGAGGCTGGCCCATCAGGGAGCTGAGGCGCCTCGCAGGGGAACAGCTCTGGTCCCTGCAAGTCCCAAAATTATGGACAAAAGGCGTCTGGAAATGGGATCCTCACAGACAACGGACGTGAGGTCCAAATTATGGACGGTCTGTGAAATTTATGGACGGTTGGTCACCCTGGTGCTGCACAATACATTACACATTGCCTCTAAGGTTAGCAAAGCTACCAAAGGGTTGAGCAGACGTTCATTTGGGGTTTGCTTGTGCCTCACCCATGACAAGAATTGTGGTGGCTGCTTGAGTAGGGTTTCACCCTTTTCACTCAGGAACCCAATTTTTCACACATACAGTAGAATTTGTAATTTCCTGCCTTGTTTTCTTGAAATCACTCAAAGGGTACCAGTCAATTAGATGAGAGGGCAGATATCACATTCCAAATGCAATAAGCAATCACTCGCTCTCCTTAAAACAACAGTGAGGTCTAAAACGCATTACCATGCACAGTGAGAGCCCTACTCTGGGGTCTATCCACTAGGATTTTGTGACTTAGCTGTGACCGCCACCACCTCCTGTAAAAACATCTTGTAGCAGCAGATGTTGAACTGTCTCTTTTTATATTTTTTTAAGTTCAGAAAAGTTTTTATTGAAACAAATAAAGTAAAAGTTTACAAAATAAAACAATGAAGATGATGAATAGGATCATACAGCAAAACAATTAATAATAACAATAAGAATAGAAAAATCCAAAAGTTGAGAATGACTGTAAGCATGACCGGCGACTGGTAAATTATAGACCAGTGAAATACATTGGAAATATACAATATAGATAAAAAATATGTAAAATATGAAAAGTACATATAATAAGCTATAGGAAATCATGGAGGTTTAGTAACTTCTTGTTGCAACGGAGATAAAGACAGAGAACACCTAGCACTTATATAAAAAAATTATGTAACTGGGCTCCATAAATCTCGCCTCTTCGTAGCTAGAATCAAGGGATAGACAAATGTCGTATCTAATCTATGATTGTAGCATACAGCGTACCACCAAGCCTGATATGATACTTTAGTAAAGTCTTTCCAATTTTTGGTAATTTGTTGGAAGGCTGTCTCTTTTTATATAAAGGTGAAATGTTTGCTCTGGGGCTTGCTTCCTGAGCAATACTCTACCCAGGTTCCACCCCAGACAAGCACTCAAACAGACAGGTCGGGCTTTGGAAGACAACGGTGTGGGGGCTGAAGCCGTTTTAGCCCAATAGCGTTGGATAGACATATCAGATAGTGCGCTTTATGTATAGATTGTAAAGCACCAAGTACATCACTAGAATGCAGATTTTACGATCCAAGAGAATGTTGCTCGAGCCGGCACAGAAAGGAATTATTTAGGTGTGGCTTCTTTATAACTGCAATGGTTTCTGATAACCGAGAAGGAAACTGCAACCGAGCCTGCCCTTCTTGGTGAAATAAAAACAAACTTGATGTGCAAACACTGGGGTTCTTAAACAGACACTCTTCTTCCCTTGTTTTGCAATCTGCCGTTCAAAGTACAAACCTGTTGGGTCACTTGTCGGTCTGAACTGCAAGTTTTGACGGTGAATATTCCAGCTGTTACATTACGTTGTATCATGTTGAAGAGTTAGTGGGGCGGGGCTCGTCTACCAATAAAAAATGATGCCAGTGAAAGTTTATTTTATTGTCGCAAAAAAAAGGCATATTAAAAATTTCAAATATGCAATTTAATGAGCTAGTCCCATAATTTGCAATTCAAATGAAGTCGCCTCCTTCGAGCCTCATAAAGAAAGAATGCAATGGTATTTGATGCGGCTTTGAAAGCTTACATTTTCTCGGTGTTGAAATCTTCCCTACGACAATTCCAAGAATTCTTTGTTGTTTTCTTGACTGTTTTAGCAGAGGTGGCAGGGTTTTCTAAATGGTGAGTCAGGGTGTTTCATGGTAATGCTTGTGCTGACGTGTAACCTATTTCAAGGTTATGAAATTTCTATCTGGCTGAGCAGATGAATGGTGTAGGTAGGATGCATTCACAGGCCTGGGCTGGAAACCAAAGTCAGCTCTGGCTTAAAGTTTGAAACCGGTCCCACATTGTAAAGGGGCTGTCTTGATTGTGTCCATGGGGGCATTTTTAGGGTAATGGTAGCCCATCTTGCTCTAAAACAGGTCCCTGTAGGAAGCAACTCCCTGGGACAATCCCAGAGTGGCCCTTGGTGCATAAATAATGAATTGGGCTAAACCAGGGTGGCTCCTACAGATCACTGACATAATATCGAACACAACAATATTGTGTAACAAAATATTGTGTCAAAAATATCATTATCAAAAATATTTTTTCTCAATCCTTATGATGGTAAGTACATAAATATCGAATACAAATATCGTTTTACACTAATAGCGTTGTAAATCAATCAAAAATACTGTTTCTTAATATATATATATATATATATAGTTTAAAGTAGTACATCTTAAATATTTTAATATACACCATTATTTTTACGTTAACAGTTAGTGGATTGTATTATTATACCCTACCTCAATAGCTGTATCGGCTGCTCTTTCACTGTACCTGGTAGGATACCCAAAAGTAAATGATGCTGGCACTGTCACGTTCAACTATCCGTTGGTACAAAAAGAAAAAGATAGCAGTGACCACTGATCAACTAAGGGAAGTTGTTTACCCTTGCCCCAAAAAGAATGAGCCACCGTATACCCCTCATGCACATACATTATGCAGGGGTACCTGAAGGGGGATATGACAGTGACTGTGGTGGCGGAGGAGACACCATCCATTTTCTTTTTCTTTAATGGAGTAATTGGCCAATTGCGCCAGCAGGTGAATACTGTTTCATCATTTGCAATCAGTTTTTCTATTTGTAGTAAGTACCTTTAACCCAGAATCCCCTTATTGGAAAAAAAAATAGTGGGAAGATTCTAGTTCTCTGAAGCAGCTGCCTCTCATGTTTATTACAGTTGTTAAAGTAATTGCTCTCATATGGGAGGAACTATTATTAATCTGGATTTCAATGACGTTGCCCTTCCTATATGGATGATATCTCTATGTTTTGTACAGATGAGCAGTTGACGTAGATGTTGTGAGGGGTCTATGAGGACTTTAGAAGAGCTCCTAGGACACAAATCTAAATGGCTTGTGGATCATGTTTTGCCAATCGCTCCTGATGACAAGCATAGGAAGCACAGAATTTTGAGATCCCGAATAAAGCAAAAACTGGGAACCTGGAGAACTTGGATCAGCACAACATAGTCGGTATTTGAACACAATCAAACTAGGAGTATCGTGGTGCTAATTAGCATGTGTTCCTTGCTTCCTAACTCAATAACACTGATTTAATTGACCTCAAAATAGTAAACAGAAGTTTGGACCTGCCAGAATAGATGCATAAGTCCACTGAGCAATCATATAATACTCAACAAGAACAAACATGAGTTTGGGGTTTGACGGTACCAGAATAATTGCATTTTAAGGGAAGGGAATGGAGCTCAGGAGCGAGCCATGGATGTGACTAAGTGTGTGACACAAGGTTATGGCCCATTCTACCAATGAATACCCTCGGGTAGGTCGCTTTCCCGCCGCTAAAGCGCCTCCTCAGCCTGCCAGTCAGCCGCCTCCTTAGCCTGTCAGCCTTCTCCTGCACCCCCCGTGTGCCAGCAGCCCCTGACCCCGCGCCACCGCTTTTCCCGCCGCTGACACCCGCCGTTTTTTCCCACCACTGACCCCCCCTGCGGCCCCGCCCCCGTGCCCTTTGGCAGCGTGCCCTCCCGCCTCCCAGCTGACCCCAGTTAAAGGGAGGCTGCTGCGCGACGGAGACAGCGACCCTTGACCCTCGGGTAGGTCGCTTCCCCGCCGCTACAGCGCCTCCTCGGCCTGCCAGCCAGCCGCCTCCTCAGCCTGCCAGCCTTCTCCTGCACCCCCGTGTGCCAGCAGCCCCTGACCCCTCGCCACCGCTTTTCCCGCCGCTGACACCTGCCGTTTTTTCCCGCCACTGACCCCCTCTGCGGCCCCGCCCCCCGTGCCCATTGGCAGCCTGCCCTCCCGCTTCCCAGCTGACCCCAGTTAAAGGGAGGCTGCTGCGTGACGGAGACAGCGACCCTTGACCCTCGGGTAGGTCGCTTTCCCGCCGCTACAGCGCCTCCTCAGCCTGCCAGCCAGCCGCCTCCTCAGCCTGCCAGCCTTCTCCTGCACCCCCCGTGTGCCAGCAGCCCCTGACCCCGCGCCACCGCTTTTCCCGCCGCTGACCCCCGCCGTTTTTCCCCGCCATTGACCCCCCTGCGGCCCCGCCCCCCCGTGCCCATTGGCAGCCTGCCCTCCCGCCTCCCAGCTGACCCCTACTCCCCCTCCCACTTATGGAGACCGCGCAGTGACCGCGCAGCGGGTGCGCCGTTTGCACGCCGAAGGCGCGCCAAAGGCAAGCCCGTCTACGCCCGTCCATGCCTGGACCGCGCCCAGCGCCAGGACCCCTGGCCCCCGAGGATTCCAGCCAACACGACGGACGTACAACGCCGCCACCCTCAACGCACTCAAACCCGACCGGAACCCCGCCTGCCACCGAGCCACACCAAAACGCACCCACGGACCCTTCACCTGCCAAGCCTGCAAGTTCACCTGCCTCCGGACCATCACCGCACCCGAAAGGTCAGGCACCAGCAACAACCACCTCAAATGCATCCTGCTCAACACTCGCTCCGTCCACAGACACGCCGTCGAACTCTGGAACCTGCTCGACTCAACATCTCCAGACGTCGCCTTCCTCACGGAAACATGGATGAACGCCTCCTCAGCACCCGACATCGCCATAGCCATCCCGGACGGATAGAAGATCACCCGGAAGGACCGTGTCAACCATACCGGAGGAGGCATTGCCATCGTCCACAGGAACACCATCCGCATCACGACCAACTCTGACGACACCCTCACCGCCGCCGAGCACCTCCACTTCCAGATACACACCGACCCCAAGACCACCCTCAGAGGCACTCTCATCTACAGACCCCCATGAACATGCACACAATTCAGCGAAGCCATGGCAGACTTCATCAGCCCACAAGCCCTAGCCTCCTCTGACTACATCCTCCTAGGGGACCTCAACTTCCACCTAAAGAACAACAACGACAGCAACACCACTACCCTGCTGGACAACCTCGCCAACCACACCCACTACGCCGGCCACACGCTTGACCCCGTCTTCTCCTCCAGCAAGCACATCGCCTTCAGCCACTCCACAGGACTTCACTGGACCGATCACAGCTGCGTCCACTTCAGCTTCAAGAGAACAAGTTCCCTGCAGGAGCTGGAGCAAGATCACCGCCGACCAGCTCACCACCTCCCTCAGCCAGAACCCTCCCACCAACACGATAGACCCCAACGAAGCAGCCCGCATCTTCACACAGTGGCTCATCAACTGCGCCGACGCCCTCGCACCACTGAAGAACCCTCCCAGCAGACACGGCAGCAAAAAAGCCTCATGGTTCACCAACGAACTCAAAACATCCAAGAAAAACTGCTGCACCCTCGAGAAAGCCTGGCGCCATGACCAGACCACAGAAAACATGACCGCCCTCAAGAACGCCACCCGCACACACCACCAGCTGATCGCACCATCAAAAGGACATCATTCAAAGAACGCCTGGACAACAACACCCACAACAGCAAGGAACTCTTCAGCATCGTCAAAGAGCTCTCCAACCCCAGCGCCGGAAACAACGACATCACACCCTCGCAAGACCTCTGCGACTCACTCGCCTCCTTCTTCCACCGCAAGATCGCCGACATACACAACAGCTTCGATGCACCAACCACGCACCCAACCACAGAAACAACGCCCCCCACCATCACCCTCTATAACTGGACCCCGGTCAGCATCGAAGACACCACCCGCACGATGAACACCATCCACTCCGGATCCCCTACCGACCCCTGCCCCCACCACGTCTTCAACAAGGCCGGCTCCATCATCGCACCCCAACTCCGGAACATCATCAACATCTCCTTCAACCCTGCCACCTTCCCGGAGAGCTGGAAGCATGCCGAGCTCAGTGCCCTCCTGAAGAAACCAACAGCGGACCCCACCGACCTCAAGAACTTCTGCCCCATCTCGCTCCTCCATTTTCCTGCCAAAGTCATCGAGAAGACCATCAACATACAGCTCACCGCCTTCCTCGAGACGAACGGATCCCTCGACCCCTCACAGTCCGGTTTCCGAGCCAACCACAGCACCGCCCTCATCGCAGCCACCAACGACATCAGATCCCTGCTTGACAACAGGGAAACAGCTTCCCTCATCCTCCTGGACCTCTCTGCAGCATTCGACACAGTCTGCCACCGCACTCTAATACAGCGCCTCAGCAACATCGGAATCCAAGGGAAAGCACTGGAGTGGATCACCTCGTTCCTCGCTGGAAGAACCCAGAGAGTCCGCCTCCCCCTGTTCCGATCCGCGGACACCGAGGTCATCTGTGGCATACCTCAGGGATCCTCGCTCAGCCCCACCCTCTTCAACGTCTACATGAGCCCCCTCGCAGCCATCGCACGCCAACACAACCTTAACATCATCTCATACGCCGACGACACCCAGCTGATCCTCTCCCTCACCAACGACCTGGCCAACGCCAGAGCCAGCCTACACGAGGGAATGAAGGACGTCGCCGAATGGTTGAAGAACAGCCGCCTGAAGCTGAACTCAGACAAGACGGAAGTCCTCATCCTGGGATCATCCCCCTCCGCCTCGGACGACTCCTGGTGGCCCCCTGCCCTGGGCACCACCCCCAAGCCAACGGACCACACACAAAACCTGGGCTTCATCCTGGTCTCCGCCTTCTCAATGACCAGACAAGTCAACGCCGTATCGTCATCCTGCTTCAACACCCTGCGCATGCTCCGTAAGATCTTCCGATGGATCCCCACCGAAACCAGGAAGACGGTCACCGAGGCACTCGTCTCCAGCCGAATGGACTACGGGAACACCCTCTACGCGGGAACCACTGCCAAACTACAGAAAAGACTTCAACGCATACAGAACGCCTCCGCACAACTCGTCCTGGACATCCCCCGCCACAACCACATCTCTGCCCACCTGAGAGACCTGCACTGGCTCCCCGTCAGCAAGAGGATCACGTTCAGACTCCTCACCCACGCACACAAAGCTCTCCACGACCTGGGCCCCAAATACCTCAACAACCGCCTCACTTTCTTCACGCCCACCCGCCAGCTGTGATCGACCAGCCTCGCCCTCGCCACCGTACCACGCATCCGCAGAGCCACCGCCGGTGGAAGATCCTTCTCCTACCTGGCGGCCAAGACATGGAACTCCCTTCCCATCCACCCACGGCTGACCCAGGACCATCTCTCCTTCAGGAAGCAACTCAAGATCTGGCTTTTTGAGCAGTAACGGACCCCCCCCCCCCCACAGCGCCTTGAGACCCTTCCGGGTGAGTAGCGCACTTTACAAATTGTTATGATTGATTGATTGATTGAATGACAGCCCAAGACATCAACAGGATAGCTTTTACTTCAACTACAACTCCAGGATGTGACACTAGCTCTGATATAGTAAGAACACAATTCAGAGCTCTATCCTTAGCCAGAGGCAAAGTTCTGATTGGTGCAGAAGGTGCAGGGCATTCGGGGCCCAGAGCCCTGACTGGCCCATTGAATCCTGATAACTGCCATTTTTTAACACCCCAATAGCAAAGGGGCAATATCCCATGTCTTCCAAGCTACTCTACTCTCCTTACCAGATCTCAGTTTCCTTAATGTTCCCTTATTTAGGGAAAAAAGTACAGAGACAAACATCATTAAATTTAAGCCATTCTACATGGGATAGCATACAAATCTCTCTTTTTGCATAAAAGCTTCAATTCTAGACCTGGTCAGATCTTATCATGATCTTTGCTTACAGTTGGGTACAGATTTTAATGCACCTAACTGATATGATCAATTGAAAACGCTAATTAACAAATTAGAACTGTTTATGACATCATTTTGTAGTTGATAACGCAGTAGGCCTTAGACGTACATGACAAATACATGTGCGCTTTTCTTTTCTCAGTAGGATACAAAATAAAATATTATGAATTAGTTGAAACGGCTTGGTTTGTTGGTCTGTTACCTCTTTCCATTCCTAACAAATGCAACATTACAAGGATGAAGTCTGCAGTGTGTTTTTGCAGAAGTGCTGATTTTCTCACATTGTTATATTTTATGCTTATCTTAGTTTGCAGCCTGAAGTACGTGCAAGATAATGTTGTGGAAACAAATTAATTAACAAAATATATTTTAACATTGTTATTTTCCATATTCTGGAAAGTTACGTGATGTAATGAAGGCCCACAAAGAAAACCATAGTGTAGTTTATTTGCATTTTAGAACAGTACTAGTGTCTGCAGGGAAAGCAATGTAACATAATTGAAGTTCCTTCCTGTTGCTGACCGAATATTATGTAATAAATACAGATATTACATAATATTACAGATATTTGTAGTTTTGTATTCGTGAATTGTACAAAATCCTATCAGAACACCCACATTTGTTGCAAGTGACACACACTTTTGTCTTGTCACGCAGAGCACTCTGTTGCACAATCTAATGATTTGGCCATGCTCTAAATGATTTGACTTGCATATTTTTTCTTTAGGCACTTTATGTGCAGTGAGCATCCTATTTTACTGATGAGTGGCACTAAATCTTGCTAGTTACATTACTACTGTAATGTTTACCATATTTACTGAATAAATCTAATTCTCTGAAAGACCAAGTGAGTGCCTTTGGTGGAATTCTTCATGGTGGTGTTTCTGAGTCTACTTTGCCTCCCACTGATTTGCATATCGACCCTTCTTGGCAGAACACAAGCGTCAACAAACACACTCCATCCCATCCATCATTCACTCATTTCCTCACTTATGTTTCACTGGTGCCCAAGGTTTCCTCCTCTATTCCTTAGCTTGCCTTTGTGCCAAATGTGATATGAAATTATGACAATTTGAAGATTATTATAGCTTCCCCACTTGTTCTTGCCATGTGAAGGAGATTGGGCTAAGACCATTGTGGATATTAATTTTCATGGTAATGCAAGGCCGGACAGAAATGTATTTCATAATTCAACCTGGAATGGATCATCCGAGCTTTGTAGATCCAAAAACGATAAATAGGCAGACAAAGATCAGCGACTTACGGAAAACAGGGCACAACTTGCTGAAAGCAGGACACCCCCCTCCTGTGCACCACTTCTTCAGGTTGTCATATATTCCACAAATTTTCTGTATGGTTAATAATGATACGCTTCACAGCTCTTGATGCATGTTAACATAGTTCTTGTTTGTGCACTGAATGATTTTGTGTGTATGGAAGAGCAGCTTTGCCTAAGACTCAGTGCTTTATAAAAGTGGACTTCTTACCTTTTAGGATCATCTGATGAAAGAAAATGCATGTGCTTATTGGTCACATATTTTTGCTGTTCACATAAAAGATAAAGAAGGGGTTTGCCATTTTCTGCAGCTTATAAGTTGACATTGCCTTCAAACTGTAGCCAGCAAAATATAATATAATTTGAGGTTTACTAAACATGATAAGGAGTTGTTATAAATAAAGTTTGATGGGTAATTTGCTTTTACCTTGATTTAATTTTGTTCTATATGACTCGCAGATTTAAGAGATCATCTGACAGGTTTGTCTAACTCCTAATGTCTTTCCTTTGCAAGTAATGTCTACTGAGCACAAATAATCAATACCCTATGCCTTTGTTACCATTCATGCCTCCTGCCCTAAATCATCACATTACCTGCTGTACTCCGAGGCGGTTCAAATTTGATCATCTTTCAGGAATAGATTTTTTGCGAGACTCGAGCAGATAATTCAATGAGTAGTTTGAAAATGTGTACAGCTACGTTTATTTTTGGGTATGGAATCATTCAATTGTATATAATAATGCATTTGTGATACATCATTGTCTAATTGGCCTTGTACATGATTTATTAATAGTTTGTTATCACTCCATACCAAAAATACAATTTAAACTAGAAACTGACCTAAGGCCATTCTGCTCTCTCACCATAAAGCCAATTATTTGATCCTGTTATTTGTCCCTTGTGCCATAAGCTGTCAGGCTAAGAGTTGCCATGCTTTTGGAGGGATGACACACTGAAGACCATAACTCAGTTTAGGAAGGAAAAATCTGAAGCCAGTTTCTCAGATATTACATTACAGAAACAGTTCCCTCCTCACTAATACAGATATTTAACTGTGCACCCCATCCCTAATCCTCTGCCCCTTTGCATTGGTGGCCGGCACAGCTCGTGTGTGGTGGGGTGGTCGTGGGCGCTGTGGGAGGGTAGGCGTGGGGCACAATGTAAAAAAGAATGCTAATAAAATAAACACTTACCTTGCCGCCCGGTCCCATGTTGCTGCTTCTGCTCTCCTGCGTCCGATTCTAGGTACAGGAAGCACCGACTGGGCTCGCTGACCAATCACAATACTGCAATACAGCACTGTGATTGGTCTGAGCGCCGTGACACGTTGCTCAGCCAGAGGATGGAGGGGTGGCCATGTTCTCCACGCAGGTTATGATGCAGCCTGCATGGAAAATAGGGAAAGTGCGCATGACTGTTTTGGGCAGCCCAAGAGGGCCGGCCAAACAGTCATTGCACACTTAGGAGGGTTGTACCACTCCTCACCTGCTCTGCAACCCCTTCCCGCTCCCTCACACAAAGCCGCCGCAGCAGGAGGACAAAAGAAAATTATAATAACATTACGTTATTATCATTTTATTTTGTCCTTTCTTTTACTGCTGCAGAGCAGTAGGGTGATGCTCCTCCGCCTTAGCGGAGGAGCCGCCACTGTCCCTTTGTGATCTTTTAACACTCCAAGAACCCAATCATCCAACACCAAACCGCTCGCTCGCCGGCTACTGATTTTTGATAAACTCTCTTCTTCGATCACTCATCTCCTGGACCACCTCTTTCATACCTCACAGTTTGCACTTTCCCCTATTTTCTAACCTCCCATGTCCGTCCCATGACATCGTACCGCTTTGTATCTCCCCTGTTTTATCCTTCTACCGCCTGTTGTAATACAAAGTCCAAGAACACACTTCAGACCTATTCTGCTCACAAAGTGATCCCACACAAGGACTAAAAAGCCTAACTGTTGTGATTTAACATTTGTGGTCCTTATCAGCGGCCATACTTTCACTGTAGTGCGTTATCTATGTTTAGCTATGTCACGCATTCCATTTTGGAATGCTAGGAATGTATTTATGTGACGTCACCCGGCGCCTGTGACATATTCCCTTCCCTCCTTGGTAGTTACTGCCTCTGCCCCAGCTGTTCTCTGTGGGCCTTTATGATATTTACCTATTCACAATAAATACTTAATATACTCCACCTTGGTTCGTACTTGCTTCTCAACAATGGCGACGAGGGTCTAACGGCGTTGGGCTCACAGAATCCTGCATCCGACCAGGTGACCATCGGCAGGACAAACAGGCGGAGAGGAGCAGAGGATAAATCGTATGAAGCGGAAACATGGAGCAAGCATCGCGTGAAGTAAGGGAAGCATTTCTTGAGAGGAGCCGACTACGGAATTGAGGTGAGGAAATTGGCGGCATCACACGCACGTGAAGCATCACGGGAGCGTGCCTAGCGTCATCAGTAAACAGCCAGCTGATTGGTGCGACGTCAGAGGGGCTGCCATTTTGGAGAAATGCTCGTAGTTTTCCTGTCAGTTTCAGCAAAGTAAACAAACTGAGGTAATAAATCACGGAATATAGGAAATAAAGCTGCCGTTGTTGTTTCAAGCCATACGCTCGAGGAAAACACATGGGAAATGTCAATAAAAGATAAGTAAAGAAGTGTCAGAGTAACAAGAAAACCGGCAAAGTACTAAATAGACTGGTGACCGCAATAATAATAGCAGCCAGTTTAACTGATGTGGAAATACAGGAGGGACCATATATAAACTATAGCAGGATAAACCACATAAAGGAAATAAGATATCAGAATAAAATATACCTACAAAAGCCTGTCTTAAGTGAAGAAGAAAATGTCTCAGAGTAACAACATATGTGTTCCACCACTCTTTTTAGAGGAACGTGGGAAACCCATAATGAAGTGGAAACAATGGTTGAGAGCTTTTGAGAACTATATTGTGTCTATAGATGGCAAAAAATTTGACGCAGAAAGGAAATTATCACTCCTGTTTGGTCTGTTGGGGAAAGCGGGCCAAGAAGTGTTCGATAGTTTACCGGAGTATGAGAGTCCACCTGGAGTATTTATACCACTAAATGAATATGAGGAGGCAATCAAAAGGCTGGGAAAACTGTACGACGAGGAGAGCAATATAATGGTTGGAAGACATAAATTTGCTCTGAGGAAACAGGAAGAAGGTGAAAAAATCGAAGAGTATATAGCGTGTTTGAGGGTGCTGGCGAAAGATTGTGAGTTCAATGAGATGACTGATATTTACATAAGAGATCAGGTGGTGTTCTACTGCTATTCTAAGAAGGTGCAAGAGAGATTGTTGACATGCAGGAACCCTACACTGCAGGAAGTAACTGACATAGCTACAGCCATTGAGAGGTCGCTGGTTACATCAAAAGTATTGTCAGCAAGCAATAGTAGCACCAATGTGTGTTATATTCAGGACAAAAGGAAAAGTGACCACAAAGGTCCCAAGAAAAATTGGGGGGGACAAGAAACCAGCAAATAAAAATTGATGTTGCTTCAAGTGTGGTTCGCAAGAGCATCTTGCAGATTACAAGTCATGCCCGGCGATTGGGAAGAAATGCGCAAAGTGTAAAAGGTTTGGACACTATACAGCTCAATGCAAAACCAGACTTAGATCAACGGAAAATGTGAGGGTAAACACCGTGGGAGATTTTGACGAGGAAATGTGTGGAAAAATTGTGCTATATGTAGAAATGGAAGAAGGAAAGATTAAGGGGCCCATTGGTGAAGCCAAAATAGGTGATGTCGAATTGCAATTCGCAGCGGATTCAGGGTCACCTATAACAATCATATCAGACAAGATATATGAAGAAAAGTGGCCAGAGGTAACACTAAATGAAACGGATGTGAACCCCAAAGCTTTCGGGGAAAAGGATATCGATATGATGGGCTATTTCTGTGACACGCTCACATTCAAAGGCAGAATGATAGAGACAAAGATATACGTGGCAGTAAAAGGCAGGACCCTGATAGGGTGGAAAGACTTGGCGAAGTTGGGTGTGATTCTACAACCAGGAGCAAAAGAACCAATCATACTGAAAGAAGAGTTCATAAACAACATATGCATGGAAGAAAAGCAAGAGAAGGTCGAAGAGGTAATAAGAAAGTACAATGAAGTTTTCAAAGACACAATAGGGTGTGTGAAAGGATTTACACATGAGAATAGATTAAAGGAAGATGCGGAACCCATCAAACACAAAGTAAGGGCAATACCACTGTCAATTAGAGAAGAGTTGAAGGAGGTGCTAAATAAACTATGTCATGAAGGTGTAATAGAAGAAACGGATGCATCTGAGTGGGTATCTGCAATAGTGGTCTCGAAGAAAAGGAAAACGGGTGAGATAAGGCTTTGTGTGGACCTCAGGTCCCTAAACAAAAACATTCTAGTGAATTGCCATCCGTTCCCAGTAATTCAAGAAATTTTGCAGTCTGTGGCTGGATCAAAATTCTTCACCCTGATTGACCTAAAAGCCGCATACCATCAGGTCATGCTGACAGAAGAATCCAAAGATCTCACAACATTCGTAACGCCTTTCGGTGCTTACAGGTATATAAGACTACCCTTTGGTCTAGCCTCCTCATCAGGGGTGTTCCAGAAGTTGATGGACATACTATTTGGGGAGATCAACGGAGTAAAAGCATTCCAGGACGACATCCTGATACATACAGAAACTGAGCAAGAACACCTGCAAGTGCTCGGTAAAGTGTTATGCATTCTAAAGAACAGGGGAATGACGGTATCTAAAGAGAAATGTAAATTCATGAGAAGGAAAATAGAATACCTAGGACACGTGGTATCATCGGAGGGAATAACACCAAAATATGACCTAGTCCAAGCCATTAGAGAGGCGCCAGAGCCGAAGGATAAAGAAACCCTGAAGTCCTTCCTTGGACTCAGTGAGTACTACGCCAAATTCGTGAAAGGATATGCAGATAAGGTGGAACCTTTGCGGAAAGTACTAAGAAAAAATGCTAGCTATGTCTGGGCTAGAGAGCAAGAACTGGCATTTAATAGAATAAAAGAGGAGATTGCAAAAGCACCAGCCCTGAAGGCGTACGATCCCAAGCTGGAGAACATAATCACGGTAGATGCCAGTGCCAAAGGCATAGGAGCAGTGTTCTGTCAGGCAAAAGGAGGCGAAGAAAACACCATTGCATTTATTTCCAGGAGACTAAATGACACAGAGAAGCACTATAGCACGATTGAGCGTGAGGTGCTTGCGTTTGTTTGGGCCGTGCAAAAATTAAAGAATTATCTATGGGGAAAGAAGGTCGAAATTGTGACAGATCACAAACCTTTAGTGCATATGCTGGATGGAGAAGGACGCGGAAGCGGGAAGCAAGCTCCAGACTGATAAGACTCTTATCCAAGCTCCAGGAGTACACATTCGGCATCAGGCACATCAAAGGAGGTCTAAACAGTAGGGCCGACTGTCTCTCACGTTTGCCTATGGAAAATCAGGAGAATGAATCACTAGATGACGTGGAGTGTGTGGTGGCCTGGATAGATGAATTGGAAGCCAACTATGGTTCCATAACAGAAACAGAGTATAAAGAAGCGCCGGGACACTCTGACCGAGTAGCCGTGCGCTATATAAATCATCATCATAACATAACATAACATAACAAAGAAGGACTTGAGAAAGACTGGACGATAAGTAAAGTGATAAATTACATAAAGTCAAAGTGGCCCCCAATCAGGAATTTGAAAAACGAATTCAAAAGCTATCAACAAATAAGTGAAGAGCTAACCATAGAGAACGGACTTCTGAAGAGGTGCGACCAGTTCATTCCTCCAACAGCCTTGAGGGGAAAAATAATAAAGTTGGCTCACAAGGGACACCCCGGGAGTAGTGCGACGAAAAACATTATCAAAAGACACTACTGGTGGCCAGGAATACATCAAGAAGTGAACAACTTCGTTGACGGATGCGAAGCATGCCTCAAAGCAGATAAACACTGGAAGATAAGCAAGGGAGAATTACAGACAGTGAAGATACCTAGCGGACCGTGGCAAAAAATTGCCATTGACTTCGCGGGACCGTTCCACAAATTGAAGGAAGACTGCAGGAATCTCATTGTTCTAACGGATTACTACTCTAAGTGGGTGCACTACAAATTTGTAAACTCAGTCACAACAGAACAAGTGATCAAGTTTTTTAAGAAAATATTCGCAGTAGAGGGACAACCCAAAATCATCGTCTCTGACAATGGAACGCAGCTGGTTTCAAAACAAATGACTGAATTCCTGGAACACGCTGGCATCAAACAGGAAAAGACGCCAATGTACAGCCCTAAGAGTAACGGCCAAGTGGAGAGAGTGAATAAATTCATAAAAGAAGGAATCCAACTGGCCATTGCATCACAATTAGACGTGAAGGAAAGCATCCGGGGAAAAATAAACACCTATAACAACACCCCAAATGAAACAACCAAGTTCACTCCTTTTTTCCTAATGAGAGGAAGAGAGCGCAGAGACATACTAACGCCAACATTTAATGACTGGTATAGTAGAGAGGAAAAACCTGAACAAATAAGAGACTGTGAACTACATGTCAGAGAGAGGATCGAGCGTAAGCAGGAAAAGACAAAAATATACTCAGATCGAGTCAACAAGGCAAAAGTGAAGGAGATAGAGCGCGGAGATTGGGTAATTATGAAGAAACAATACATGGTGGCCAAAGGAGAATCAACCTACAGTAGTCCTGTGCAAGTGCAAGAAGTTGCCAGAGGAGCAGTATACCTAAGAGGAAAGAGTTGGCGAAGCAAGGACGATGTAGTCAGGTTGAAAAGTGGACAAGAAAAGATCATAATGAATGGCAGGAGAGAGGAAGAAGCAAACGGTGATTACAGCATTCTGGAATGGGAGAATGTTTCCGATAGCCAGTCCTATAGAGTAGAAGAAGGATTTGGTGACCTGTCTAATATCGGAGGCACGGCTGAAATCAGCATACTGGACAGGAGTTACAGCGCAGCAGAAATAGACCGTGCTCCTGCTACTGCTCGCACTCTGAGTGGGAAAACTGTTCAGATCTGGAAGGCAAATTAAAATGCCAAAACGTTATGAAGACTTTGTACAGGATTAGTTGCAGTTCTGTTAATGTGTGAAGGAGGGAGATGTTGTGATTTAACATGTGTGGTCCTTTCACTGTAGTGCGTTATCTATGTTTAGCTATGTCACGCATTCCATTTTGGAATGCTAGGAATGTATTTATGTGACGTCACCCGGCACCTGTGACTTTTTACCTTCCCTCCTTGGTAGTTACTGCCTCTGCCCCAGCTGTTCTCTGTGGGCCTATATGATATTTACCTATTCACAATAAATACTTAATATACTCCATCTTGGTTCGTACTTGCTTCTCAACACTAACCAGTCCACAAAGTTTAGGTTAGATCCTCCCTCCCTCTCTCAGAAATCAAAACTCTTAACAGAAACATCATCCCCCAATCTGTGTTGCTGTCATGTAAACACTCACAACTCGCACCACTATGAGAGTGAGGGAGGGGCAATGCTAAGCAGTCCTGCCTGCAGGTTCACAGCTCCTTGGAAAAAGGGCCACCTAACTCCTGTCTATACCCTAACTGGCAACTAGACCCCTGCCCTGTCTAAACTACCCAATCGGTGTACTCCTTTATCTGGACTCGACCATCGACCCGAAGCACCCCGGGCGGAGACGTCACAGGAGCACCCCAGCGCCGGGCTCTGCGCATTGTATGTATGTTCATAAAAATTGTGTGGGAAAGTATGAAAACAAACCACTTCAGTCAGAACACATATTTCCTAGTTTATTACCTTAGGCCCGAGTTTCACATTTTTTACACAGCGCAGCATCAAAATATGTGGCAGTGCAGTACACATGAGAGCAAATACAGAGCAATTCAATATCTACAGTGATTGGCCTGCTCTGGGCATCACTCTTGTGCTGAAGCACAAACAGGCTCCCTTGTGTGATGCGCAGCCTTGCATCATAGTTCAGAGGTTAGTGTACACTGTCTAGCATAGGATTTTTAAAGGATACATACTCTCTCAAATACCTATGCATAGACAAACTCAAGACGTTGTCACATATTTGATGTGTGCTGTGCACTGCAGTACACATGTAATTCATTGCTTTTCTGAGAAATAAGCACATGTCCTCTTTTTTTAACCTGCTTCAAGGAGTTGTTAGTTTTTTTAGCAAAGCATGGTCTAACTGTTCTAGTAGATTGGGCTTTAGGGAAAACCCTATGGGTGTTTCTGTAGATCAACCCATGTAACACTCCATTGATGCTATAAAATAACAAAGTGGTGAAAGGCTGCTTTTGTGCTGTGAAACGTTCATATTTCTAATGCAAATCACCTTTTGCATTGGATAGTAAATATCATGCGTTGCTTTTCACTAGCACTGATGTATGACTTTGCACATCTGGGACCTGGTTTTTGCATGGCTGGTATGCTCAATCTAAAGAGCATTTTCCTGAGCTGCGCCCTGCATGGATGCTTGATTCTGATGCTTGTAATACTTTTCATATTAAATTATTATTCCACAAAGTGTAGCCCTTAAACAATCCCGGATTATATCTGAGGGTGCAGAGTAATCATTCCAAAGAAGTATCCTACAATGTCTTTATAAACCATTCTGATCATGTCCACCCCAAGATTCAGAGTCGGTGGATGGTACGCTAGCTGAATAAGCATATCATGATTCGTGAAGCAGTGAGTACGGTCCCAGAGGTGTTATCTCTAACTCCTCATATTCCATTTTGTAACCAATTGAATGTCTTGGAAATTATGATATATCTATCCTCCCTTTTAATCAATGCTTATCTCATCTTATAGCACTTGTGAGAATGTGACTATAGAGCCGGTCCCGCCGAGCACACTATGGGGCTTATTTCTTCCCCTTCTAGAAATATGTTCTTACACAAACGGGTGATATGATGCTACATTTTTATGAACATGCTTTTTATCTATTACCTGTCTTTGTCCTGCTATGTCTGTGTGACATGTCTCACTTGAAACACCCTCACATTTGGCATTTTGCAGTGAAATCACAAGAGATTCACAAAAGTGTGCCTCATCTATGTGACAGTTTTAATGATTTTCTAATGCCTCCTTACCCTGCTTTTCCAGATGATCCTCTCATGTATGTAAGTCTGCACAAGTGTGTGCTTGTCTTTTCTTGTTAAAAACTATAACCAGAGAATCAATAGTGGATTCCTGATATATTGTTTAGGGTTTTTTTAGGTCCTGATGAAGGCTGCCTGTCCCACATGGGCAACGCAAAGATGGTCATTACTTGTAGATTGGAACAGTTGTACAGAGGCCATTATTACCCTTCAGTGTCTAGTTGCAGTATTACTTCAGTAACAAGTGTTTTTAGCCTAATCAGAATAACCATCATTATGGAGTCGCATGATCGCGCTTTTCAAGATGGCCGCATCCCGGTAATTCTCCCACAACGCCCGCATCATCAATGATGTTTTAGCCACTTATGGCTTACCTTACCAGTGTCAGAGTATCACTTTTTCCTA
This sequence comes from Lissotriton helveticus, assembly GCF_964261635.1. Lineage (NCBI taxonomy): Eukaryota > Metazoa > Chordata > Amphibia > Caudata > Salamandridae > Lissotriton > Lissotriton helveticus. The sequence continues at coordinate 277,386,067 of NC_136068.1, forward strand.
TTTGTGGCCAGCGCTTCTGAAAAGGTTTTTTTGGGGGCTCTAGCTCCATTTTTTTTATTTAGGGCTTTCTGTTGTGCTTTGTCCTTTCATTGAGCTGACCTGTGAGGTGCCTCTGGAGCTTCCTGTCAGGAGGGCGGAGACATATTAAGGAAAGAATGTGGCTGAGGCCCAAACCACACCCACAGCTGGTTCTAGCTGCTGCACACTTGCCTGCTCTGGTGGTATTTTATGTCATTTCCTCTTCTCTGTTTTTGAAGTGCTTTTCATGCTATTTATATATATTTTGCTTGTAAAATTCTAATATGGAAGGAAAGAATTTACATATGACAACTAACAAACCTAAACAAACAATTTCTCCTTCACCAGTAGTCAAAAATTGTGCATTCTTATGAGCCTTTCATTAACTTTATTGGAAGAATTACAACCAGTACGCTCTAATACAGATAACATTGTTTTGGAAAATAAAAATATTCACACTAAGAATCCAGGATAATAAGGTAAAAATTGATAGTATGTTGGCCCTCAACACAAAAATTTAGCCAACGAAAGCTTTATTACTTGAATTAGAAAACCGTAATAGGCAGTATCATTTTCGCATCTTAAATTTCGCAGAAGGTGTTGAAGGCAACAACTGTAGGCAATACGTGGAATCCTTGATACCTGGTCTTTTACAGTTAAAAGTCTAAGAAGAATTTGAAATTGATAAGGCACATAGAATTCCCTCTCATCGTAACCCAAGCAATGTTAAATAGCATCAGGTGACGCAAGATTTATAGTCTTGCATCACCATCATCTGGTAACGATCCAGAAAGCGGCAAGAGAAATCACAACTTTAATGGTTAATAGTAATACAATTTACCCAATCAGTGAAGGAAGAATTGGATGTACTGATTTCATTAAAATAACCTAATTCAGCTAATAAATCTCTCAAACCAGGTAAATCACCTGGACTAGATGAATTTAATAAAGAGTTTTCTCTTTATCGAATGCCTCATTTATTTAAATTATTTACTCTGTTTAGTATATCAGGATCCACTTCAGGATCCTTTACTGAAGCATTGATTATAGTTCTTCCAAACCTAATAAAGATCCCACTATTGTATCAAATCACTGCCCTATTTCCTTAACCACTTCGCCGCGGGGTTAATTCCCCCACTGTGCTGGGGGAGGGGGTCGCGCGCAGCGCCCTGGTGCTCATGACGAGCTCGGCTCATCATGCATCATGCAGCGTGGTGGCGCTGTGCTCATGACGAACTGAGCTTGTCATGACCACACCCATTTTCGTGGAACGTTCAGCACAGCAGGGGAATTATCCCTGCGTGTGAGCGCCACGGCGGTCATGATGAGCTCCGCTCTTCATGAGCACAGCCCAACCGTGGCTCATGACGAGCTGAGCTCATCATGAGCATGGGAGGGGTTAATTAATCAAGATTGTAAAATGTATGCGAAAATTCTTGCAACCAAATTGACTTCTGTGCTTGACACTATTGTTCACATTCTGTGAATAATACTAAATTATTATTTTATGCAATTGAAGCTGTCGTCTCTACCCCTTCCCGCTGGTGTCCTTGGATTAGATGCTGATAAAGCGTTTGACAAAGTGCATTGGCAGTATCTATTTAGTATTTTAACTGCTTTTAATTTTGGTAATTCCTGTATTAATATGGCTCATCTGCTAAAACTTTTCATTAATGGTCAACTCCCTAATAAAATTTTCCTTTTAAAGGCACCCGTCAAGGTTTTTCCTTGTCACCTTTACTTTTTATCCTTGCCATTAAACCATTACTCAATGCCATCAGACACTCCACAGAAATAAAAGGTATTACTATTAATAAGGTTACTATAAAAACTTCAGTTTATGCTGATGATGTATTATTATATATTAGTAATACAGATTTTTTCCAACCCTATTAAAGATGGTTCAGTCATATTCTCAAATTTTGGGTTATACTTTAAAAACAAATAAGCCAGAATGTTTTCCCTTAAATGTGCACTGTACCACTGATATGCTTCCAAACAAATAAATAATATGGCAAAAAGAAGTACTTAAATATCTTGGTATCCTATTCTCTGATACCATTAAACAATTGGTTACATTGAATTGTGAGTATATTCTTAATATTATAAAAGACAAAATCCATAAGTAGTCTGTTTTACATTTATTTTGGTGGGGTAAAGTCGATTCTGTTCAAATGGTTATTGCTCCAAAAATATTTTATCTTTTATCTATGATACCCAACTTTCACTAGAGTTCTATAAATCTTTAGACACACCAATATGTACATTTATATGGAATAATAAAGCGCCTTGAATAAGCTACAAATTGTTTTTTAATTGCAAAATGTAATGGTGGTTGTGGATTGCCAGATTTTTTTAAATTATCATAAAGCATATATTTAAAAACAAAGCACTTTTTGGTTCACTAACACAGATTTTAATAATACACCCTCATAGCTTCTCATTGAAATAAGTCTTATATCACTGTTTCTGTTACTTACTTTACTTACTATGCCTGCTTCTATTTCTTTATTATGAAGATCTGCAATATTCAAATCTACAAAGTTAATATTACAGGATTTAGATTCTCTCTTTCAAACACCTATTTCTCACACCTTAAATATATCCTTATGGTTCAGTCCCATTATAAAGCTTAATCGAAGAATACAATTTTGGCAATCTTGGATGAATGCGGTCATCTTTTACTTAAAAGATATTTGTCATAATAACACTTTTTTATCTTCTGAAGAACTGCAACAAAAGTTCCTCCTGCCCCCTTCGAATATTCCTAAATATGAATTGTTATGTACTTCTATCCTTGATTAATTTCCTACTAATTTTCCAATGGAAAATGTATTTGCTTTAGAAACGTATATTCATACAATTACTTCTTCCTCTCATGTTGTGTCAATGTATTACAGAAACTTGAATAATTTTGACAAGAACAAGTTTCATTTTATCTCTTCTTTTTGGAATAATGAACTCAATATTTCTTTTTCACAAGACTTATGGAGGAAAATTTGGATGAAAAGTGTCTCTGGGTGGTTACCAGTGTCCTTAAATCAAATTGATTCTTTCATATTGTTTAATTGTTTATTCGCTCTTTTAAAAATGTTTAAGGCAAAACTACTAAATTCATCCAATTGTTGGTGCTGTAATTTGGCTCCAGGTTCACTAAAACATATGCTTTTCGAATGTAATATTGTCTTTAAATTTTGGAATGAGGTTTAGGATGTTATTATAAAACAAATTCATTTAGCAGATAAACCTTTATATAATGTTGATTTATAAATCGGTATTACTCTCAACAAAACTGTCAGATTCAAATACCAAGTTCCTTGACTTCTTAATATCTGCTGCTCTAAAATCAATTACTAACAATTAGAAAGACTTTTCATTATTATGCATGCATGGTGGTCATGAATAGTTTTTACCAGAAAGGGAGCTGATTTGACTATGTTGGGTGTTGTTCATAATAGGTTCACTTACTAATCGATTTGGAAACCAATTGATAATTATATAGCATTATCCTAATCATTTTTTAATATTACATATTAAATACATTAAGTACAGTTTGTTAGATTTTAATGTGTGTGTGTCTATTAAGTCATACTTCCTACCAATAGTTATTGATTCCCCCTGTTATTTTACAATTTTAGTTCCTATTATACTGCAATTCTCATTGTATAGGTACAATTTGATCATAATGTAATAGTGCAAATGTAATGTCCTTCATCAGTGCTCTTTTTTATTTGGTCTATGGCTTTATTGTAAACTCAATAAAATATTATTAACACAAAGAATTACCATCATTACAATTGTTCTGTGTGTTAACACCCTAGATAATTGTATTCTTTTTCATCCCAACAATATTGAGCGCTCTAAGACCTCTGGTTGAGGCTACCCAGATTTACCATCATTCTGGGTAAAGCGTCCAATGACGAAACATGCAACTTAACCTTTATGGGTGAGGGCCCCTTTATAACCTGAATTGGTTATTCATGTTGGGCCAAGGAACCATAGTTTCTTGAGTTTTTCTGTGGTAGGTTTACATTTCCTGGTTTGCTTATGCATTATTTAATGTCATTTCTGATGTTTCAGAGCAAACATCTGTGGAAATTGTGGCTGATACTTATCATTTCTTCGTGCACTGCAACCCAGCAAGCCACCTTGCTGCACTGCACAGTATGAAAGAGGAAGGGCAGGAATGCACCATAATTAACATTTATAGGTTACATTCCTGTCCTTTTTTAGCTCTTGTGCACTTTTGGCTGCATAACACCAACTCAGGCACCCGTACATCTTGGTGCAAGGGTGCCTGCGTTGTAGGCAGGATTATTTTCTTGCAGGAAGGAGCACGTTCCTGCACAAAAACAACCCTAAAAGGCATTTTCCTCTTTCTACTTGTGCTGCAGAATGCAACACATGTACAAAGAGGAGAAATATAGATATCTTTCCTTGTACACCTCACTTGGGGAGGTGTAGCATTTTTGACGTATTGACAGGTCTACCACTAATGGTAAATCTGAGAATGGCCAAATTCCATGGATGCGTGGGAACACCCAGACTCCTGCAAGGCAGTGATGTGCACTGCATTGTGTTTCTCTAAATTAGTTAAGCCATGCAGGGCCACACAAGGTGGCCTTGCGTGGATTGATAAATCTCAGTTAGGTTTTGTGTCGACCTTGCACCCCCTTGCCCCCCCCCCCCGTGTGCTATGCAAGGGAGATGGAAAGCCTTGATAAATCTGGCCCTGTATTTATTTAAATTGGTTGTATTGATTTGGCCAAATTGGGCGTTTAGGTAAATTTGAACTCCTTCACATAAAAATGTCTTGTCTGTGATCCTGAGCTAATAATTCAATAACTAATGTTTAAATGTATATTGCTACATAGTAATATTCAGAAATAGATGTTTACCTATTTATTTCCTAAAAGAAAGTATTTCCTACATATGTGAGTTGTTTGTGAAATAGTGTTTTCTAATTGTTCCACTACATAAATTATTTTATCTTTTTGTACACCTGATAAAAAATATAACCTTTTAAGATGGAAACTTGAAATAAACTCAAGGATTATTAGACATAGATGCCTTTATATATGCTAAATGTCAAGTTTAATTAATATTATAATATTGATTTCTTTGTGTTTCATGTAGCTCAGACATGATCAACGAGTGTTACAGCGCTGTTGCACATGTTCACACGGTCATGTGGTTAACAGCCTATCTCACACTATGAACGCAAGGTGAGCAGGAATCCACCAACCCTGATACTCTGCAGGCCATCATGAGCTTTCTATTCCCCCAAGGTTTGAGTGGTGGTATCAGGTTTGAAGACTTTGTGCTTTTGGGAAGGCTTATAGTGGCTGCTCAGGAGGTGTTGGATTCAAAGACCTTTCCACGTTTCAGGTTCTTGTCCCTTTAAAACCTCATCTCACCTCTCTTTGACCTCAATCGTTGAAAATATATTAAAAATTGGCAGGTCTGTATGAGTCAGAGAGAAAAGTGGGTAGAGGAACAGGGTTAGACAAGTGTATATGACAAAGGCAGAAAAGCAAGAGAAGAGAAGTGATCAAAAGAAGATTTAGATTTAAAGGATAGCTTCAGAGGAAACAATTACCTGGCACATTTTGAATGGTGTAAAGTAGGTGGTTCAGATCTCATTTAGTCCCAGTGGATTTTTACGAACACTGTCTCACTCACTGTAGGCTTTGGAAAAACAGTTTTGAGTGATAACCACCAGTGCCTACTTTTAAAATAAGGTCCTCTGCTGTGCAGGTGGGGGAAGAGTCTCTAGACTGGTTTCAGGTGATTATGTGTGCATGCATGTGTGCATCCATGTGTGGGCTGAGCGAGTGGGACCCCTTTCTAATTTAGCCCAGCAACTGTGCACAAATAGCGTGCTGCAGATAGGACCTTTAATAAGTCGTTAATTATTCTGCTGTCAAGCATGTAGGTCAAAGCCTTTCCCACACAAATCCGGATGTACCAGCGGTCAAACGTTTTCCGACGATGTTGCTCTGTATTTTAGGAATAAGGTTGAGCATATTTACAACACCTTTAGTGTATCAGGGATTTCGTACCCCATGCAGCATCATTGCTTAGTAAATAATGCTTCCAATAGAGAAATATTTAGTTTTAGTCCCGTTTCCACTACACATGTAAAACATCTCATCCTGACTACCAAAGCAGGATCTCCAAGTGATCCCTGTCCCCCTTCAGTACTCAAACAAATGTATGCGCCTATAGCAAAGTGTCTAGTAAACATCTTTAATTCCATGTTTCAATCAGGAATTTTTCCTACAGCATGGAAGAAGGCATGCATTCTTCTACTTCTAAAAAAGTTCAACCTTGACCCTGACACTCCTTCTAACTACCGACCTATCACTAGACTGCTGTTCTCGGCCAAACTTATGGAAAATATCATGAATTCTCATAGTACACTATTCATGAAGAACATAATGTGCTAGATCTAACTCAATTTGGCTTTAGATCAGAGCACAGCCCCGAAACAGCACTGATCAAAGCTACAGGTGAACTCAAAAATACTCTATGGATAATGGAGGAAATTCAGCTCTGATCTTGCTAGATCTATCTGCTGCTTTTGATATAGTGGATCACTCAACACTGTGTCTTCGCCTTGAGATCATGGGTGTTAAAGGAGCAGCCTTGGACATATTTAAATCATTTTGAGCAAATAGGGAAAATATTGTGACTCTAGACAAGATCAGATCAAAAGCCTTCTCACTACCGTGTGGAGTTCGGTAGGGATCCTCGCTTAGCTCATCATTATTCAGTCTTTATGTGGTTAAGCTTGCTGCACTGGTTCAATCTTTCGGTCTTTCACTTACCTCCTATGCAGACGACACGCAAATTGTGATCTCTGCGGCAAACAGGGCCAATAACACCAGTGCTCAGCTTCACATCTGTATGAAAGAAATCTGTATCTGGGTGGGCAGACACTGCCTCAAGTTGAATTCAGAAAAAATTTAAGTAATGTTCTTTGGAAATGATCCTTGTTTTTGGACCTCTACCTGCTGGCTACAAGAAACTGGACCATTGCCTAGTCCGACCACAACAGTTAAAAGCCTAGGGCGGATTCTAGGCGATAAAGTTAATCTTGCTAAACAAGTTAATTCCATCATTATCTACTTCCTATAACATGTTAAGAATCATCAGAAAAATTCTGCCTTACATTTCAGTCAGTGCAAGGAGAACCTTTATCACCTCACTTATCCTATCAAAATTGACTATTGTAATGGCCTATACATCAGTCTGCAGAAACAATACCTGAATCAACTACACGCCTTACGGAACTCAGTGGCCAAAGTCCTGCTTAACTTGCCAAAACATCAGTCTGTTAGATCAGCCATTAAAGAACTACACTGGCTTACGGTTAGAAATCACATTAAATTTAAAACTCTCTGTCTCATATACAAGGCTTTACATGGTACAAGTCCAGAATTTTTAAGGAATTTGATTTCATGGTACGCACTTATCAGGAACCTAACATCTGTGGGTACTTTCTCAGTTATAGCATCTAGATTTAAGAAAGCTAGATGGGGTGGTCGTAGCTTCCAAGTAGGAGCCATCAAACTCTGGAATACCCTTCCACTCCATATTAGATCTTCACCCTCTCTTCTAGCTTTCAGAAAGCTTCTTAAGACCTGGCTCTTTAACCTGTGATCTTTTCTTTTTTTTTGTTCTCTCACAATATTCTCCTGTTTCTATGCCTACTATCAGCACCAGGACACCCTCGGGTATATGTAGCGCTTTACAAATGTACTTAACATAACATAACAATCGGCCACTTTGGAGGGATTAAGCCTCTTTTTGGGAGTGGAAGAGAGTGTGTGCTGAATCTACATAGGTTTATTGCACTGCCTTTGACGAGCTTGGGCATTCCCTTCCCAGACAAACATTGGTGCAGCCGATACTTTGTCTCTATTCTTTCCTGGACACCCCTTTGAAATGTTGGTAGGAAGGAACATGCTTGGCAATGTTGTTTGGGCTAAAGTGTAGAGTTTTCAGAGAGCTCAGACCTTTGGTCAATTGAAGTCATTATCTTGGAAAGTCAAAGATGATATTCAGGAGGGATGGGATGGGTGGCGTGATGAAGGTTTTCTTTGGATTGGATAGAGCTGTCCAATTTCTGAAACTTTCCATACCCATTTTAAAAACCCTGCATCAGGGAGAGACTATGAGGAGTACTGGAATCTGCAAGAGACATGAGCGGAAGGACCTCTCCTGAATGAACGCCTGTTAGGAGTGTTAAGACACACTGAACTTGCACTGTACTGTCTCTGTGGATCTGTGTCTCTTGGGCCAGTTGCACTGGCTACCCACTCCTACTGGGAAACAGTGAAGGGTATTCTTGCTGAGGAGCCTAGATGTTCTGTGGATTGCTCCTATGAGGGGGCAATTCCGAAAGGGGGACTTCTTAAATCCTGATTGACACAAAGGCGCCCTGCAAGTGGGGAGTGCAGGAAGGGATTATAACCTTATCTGAGAACACTGGGCCCTGCTGAGGAAGACCCTGGGCCAAGGAGAAGTATCGGGGGCCAGACAGAGGAACGGGGCAACGCTATATGTTTTAAATGGCTCTGGGGGCTGCCAGGAGACCAAATGGCCTCAAAGTTGCCTCACTGCCATGCTCTATGTTAAAACAATAAGGACCTGATTATGAGTTTGGTGGTTCATGAGACGGCCAAACCAGTGGTCCGTGGACAGCCAGACTGGTGGTCCACCCGTCATATTACAAGGACGGCGGTTGGACCGCCACTGGACCGCTGGGATACTTGATCGCATGGCGGTGACACAGGAGTCTGAGGAAATAATATGATGGTGGTGCTGCAGAGGCAGCGAGTATGCATGTAGAAGAAAGATGTACACACTGCACAGAATTGTACATTAAAATCTATATTAATAATAAAAGTGTTAAAAGAGAATCATTGCACATATTGTAGAGCAATAATGAAAGGCTGTAATCATGATTTCATATAGATTGCACAGTGTTTTGACCTGATAATTCTGAGTTTAACTTTTGTGGAGACACTTTAACAATGTTTGTAGGCCTGGTTTTTATTGATTGCACTCCCTATGTTGTGTTAGACTGAAAGGGTGCCGTGTGCTTTTAGGGTTTAGGGTTTGCTGGTGCACAGACCATTAAAGATGTATCCAACTCAAGGGAAACAGTGTAGGCACAGGAGGTTACCTGATATTTGGGACCTGTCTTTAGTGTCCCTTCTTAGCTGCAAGGTCTTTTAGAGTGTTTCACCATAGGCATGTCCACCTGCTTTACATATTTGCAAATGTGCCCATAGTATTTACTAGTGTGTGTAATAAAGTATTTTTCCTGACTGGACAGTGATTTATTAAGTGTTCCATTGCAGAGTGCTGAGACTCTAGCTCATAACACCTCCCCTGACTAAGCCTTGGACAGGCCTGCCTCACTACCCTGAGAGACATATGCTTAAAAGGGGTACTAAGTTTCTAGTTAAGGAGTCTGTAGTACAAGGGCCCCAAGATACCAGTGACGAAAACCTCAGTTGTTACAGTTGATGCCCAGTATCCCTTGTCTGCCCTGGGACCCTCAGACCCAGATTCCTGACAAATGACTCTCTTACAATCCATTGTACATATTATAGCAGTCCCATGTCATGAGGCGCCTTTTGCATATCCTGCCTTTTTATGTATTAGTATGTGTTAGACCTGGCATCCTTGGCGAGGTCTCCACTGACATTTTTGTCTTCTGACCTCCTGTTTTGCTGACTTCATTTTTGCCGGCTGTTGGGCTATGGGCACTTTACCACTGCTGACCAGTGCTAAAATACATGTGATCTGTACTTAAAACATGGTAACACTGGCTCATCCACAATTGCCATATTTAACTTACTTATAAGTCTCTAGTAAGGTGCACTACCTGTACACAGGGCATGTAAATTAAATGCTACTAGTGAGCCTGCTACATATAAAAGAACAAGGGGCAACCCAGTAACCCTGGGACATGGGTAATCAAGTGATAAGGAAAAACAATGGTCCGTAAAGAGGGATGGGTAACCCTCTATTACCTTGGTTAGACTGGTTTAACCATCAACAGATTTGTTCTTTCACAAAACTCAACAGTTTATTCAGTTTGTTCAACATCAACAGAAAAAAGCATTGGAATTTCATAATCAAGACAATGTGAAGATAAAAGGGTGACCCCAAATGGTGCAGTGTATGTGGGATAAGTGAGTGTAAAGTGCGCTGCTGCTACACAGTCCATGTACATAAATAGTGACTGATTGAGGATGCAAGGGTGGGTAGTACACACTCTGACAAAGAGTGAAATGCTCCATAATTATTATAAAAACAGTACACTTAATAGTGACAAACAGCCTGATTCATCAAGCTTAATTGCGCTCGCAAAGGGCCAGATTCTGAGAATCTGGCCCTTTGCGAGTGCAATTTTTGCATTTGGGATTCATCATCCCAAATGCAAAATTCGCTATTAAAGAATTCGCATATTTGCGAGGAATTGCATTTAAGGAATCTCTATTTGAGATTCCTTAAATGCAATTCATGAACCATTTTAAAATACCGAAATCGCAATTTTGGGCCGCTATTTACCGCGAGGTCAAACCTCGTGGTAAATAGCGAAAACTTAGAAAAATGCATTTAAATGCATTTTTCTAAGTTGCATGTTACACACACACATGTCCTTTGGACATGTGTGTGCGCAACACCAATGTAGATTACATTTCAGGGGTGCTACAGGGTGTCCTTTGGACACCCCTGGCACCCTTGAAATCGCTATCTTATTTGCGATTAGCAAATTGCTATTCGCAAATAAGGAATAACTCCCCATTCATTCCTATGAGCCTTTAGGCCCATAGGATTGAATGGGGAGTTATTCCTTATTTGCGATTAGCAATTTGCTAATCGCAAATAAGGAATGTGTAGGAATCGCATTTCTTTATGCAATTTCTACATGAATCCCGTTTTGCAAGTCCTTAATAGCGATTCCTTATGAATCGCTATTAGGGGCTCGCAAAACGGGAGAATGATGAATCAGGCTGAAAGTTTTGACCCTCCGCTTTCAATTGGACAGGATGCAGATTGAGAAGCATGCGAATATGTGAAATGAATGTAGCAAAAGTCGATATGTACTATAGAAGGTTACTGTTGCATCAGACGATTCAGATGTGACGGAGAATTAATCTGAATCATTAATGTGAGGCACTGTGTCAAAAATGGTATGGAATAGCATGGGATTTCATCTGGGGTTTATTCAGTGTGAATTGGAATTTCCACCGGTAAAATGTTCCTCAAAAATTGTTATTAAAGGCACCCTGGAAATGGGAGTGGCCTCAAGGCACTGCCCAGCATCAGTCCCTGCATAAAGAAACCTGTAGTTAATTATTATGACACCATGGAGCATCGATTCTCTGTGGCCCCAAAAAGGGCATTTGTAAATCAGGCTCCCAAAACCAAAAAAACACTTGTATTGCTATACTCAGAGAATGAGTCTTATGACCAAACAATTGCTCAAATCCAGAGTTGATTGGTCATATAACAGTTTGGCTTAGCTCCTGCACGCGTGTCTGGCTGCTAGAATGCGCATACAAGTGGTTTTCCTCTTTTGAGAGCCTGATTTACAAATGCCTTTTTTGGGGCCACAGAGCATCGATGTTCCACTGTGCCATGTATAGGTAACTGCAGGTTTCTTTATCCAGCAACCAACACGGTCTTGGAAGTGGATTTTTCTGTACTGTACCTGCAAACTCCATGCATCGCTGCTGCGTCGGTCAGAACTGACACATCTCACCTCGACACATTGCAGCTGTTGCCAAAGACGAAAACATCACATTACCAGCTGCACAGCTCAACGACGACGTATTACCTACATCCAGTGCTGCTCGACGATGACGCATAACAGAGTGCGCGGCTCAACGACGATGTATCGCCTATGAATCCTAAGGGTCAGAACCGACACATCGCCTCCCTGCTCCTCACATCTCGACCTCGACGCATCCTCCAACCAAGGTACTTTTTCAGCGAGACAAGGTAGGTCCCTGTATCCGACCTGCGCTCCATCACGGTCTGCATGAAATTTGGGTTTACCTCGGTCAAGTGTGACCAGATAGCCCCAGTTGGCGCTTTGTGCTTTTAAGCACTATATTTTCCGATATTCTTTAAAAATTCATAACTCTGGTTTTACTAATTGGATTTTTTACATTTGGGTCTTGTTTTGTTCTATTTGCCTATCCAGGTGTGGTATATTTTTATGTGGTGTGTTCACTGTTTCACTGTTTTAAATGTTGCACAAATACTTTACACATTGCTTCTTAAATTAAACCTGACTCCTCTGTGCCAAGCTACCAGAGGAGGAGCTCAGGTTAATTTAGGGTGTGTATCTTACTAACCCTGACTAGGACTGTGGTTCCTACTTGGGCAGGGTGCATACTTATGCTGAGTAGAGACCCAATTTCTAACTGTATGTTTCATTCTATGTCTTTGATTTTTGCTTTTATCATAATAGGCAAAACTCCCAGCATGCAAAGTGCTGTTGACTATAAACCGGAGCTAGCTGAAGGTGTCGCACATGACAAGGGGCCTCTTGGCTGTGGTGAATATACTTTAATATGTTGTAATATGTATAAATGCTTTAAAGTTTTAACAATCTTTCTTAGGTATGCCATAGCTTATTCAACATAGTGGGATCAAGATGTTTAACAGAACTACCTTTTCTGGCTCCACTACAACTATGACATTATTACAGATTGCTTGCAGAATTTTTGGAAGAGATGCTGGGTTTCAGGATGTCTAATACTGGTGGCCCTTGCGGGGCGGCACCTGCAACCCATGCTACACTTGTTCAAGGAAGGAACTATTTCAGGCGCGCCACCTCAATCACACTAAATCAGGCTGAGGATGTGCTCTGGCAGCGAGGTGCTAGCACATTTTCTTTCCTCTGTCTCTTTTGAGACACATCTAAGTGCTGCTGCATACATTGTTCTAAAAAATAATGCCTTCTATAATTTGCTGGTTCTCAAATAGGTGTTATGCTAGCTCATTAGTAGTGAGATGCCCACATCTGTATTTGAAAGAGTATATCTGCCCTTGCATCCACTCAGCTGTTTAACCCGTAACTGTTAAAAATAAGCATTAAAAATGCAATAGGTCTCGCCCTCGTTTAAGTTAAAGCAATTCTGTTTGTAATTAGGTGGATTTTTAGATTTGCTTTTATTAGTGTTTTTCAAACTTCATGTACATAACATGCATATGTATGCATATATGTATATGTATATGTATGCATTTATTTATATTTTTATTTATATAGATATGCAGATTATATACATGTATATATACATATATATATATATATATATACACACATACATATATAAATGCACATGCATATATATGCATATATATATATATATGTGTGCATACTTGTGAGCGTAGAGAGAGGTAGAGGTAGAGAAAGGTAAAGAGTAGAGAGTGAGTAATAGAGAGTAGAGTGTGAGTAGTAGAAAGTTGTAGAGAGTGAGTAGAAGAGAGTGAGTAGTAGAGTGAGTAGTAGAGAGTAGCAGAGAGAGTGAGTAGTAGAGCGAGTAGTAGAGAGTAGTAGAGAGTAGAGAGTGAGTAGTAGAGTAGCAGAGAGTGAGTAGTAGAGAGTAGTAGAGAGTGAATAGTAGAGAGTAGTCAGTCAGTGTCAGTCAGTCAGTCAGTGTTAGTCAGTCAGTGACAGTCAGTCAGATTCAGGGAGACCATCTCTGCTGACCTGGTTCTCTGGCTCTAAAGCAGCTCTGCTGACCTGGTTCTCTCCCTCTAAAGCAGCTCTACTGACCTGGTTTCTCTGGCTCTACAGCAGCTCTGATGACCTGGTTCTCTGGCTCTAGAGCAGCTCTGCTGACCTGGTTCTTAGGCTCTAGAGCAGCTCTACTGACCTAGTTCTTAGGCTCTAGAGCAGCTCTGCTGACCTGGTTCTCTGGCTCTACAACAGCTCTGCTGGCCCAGTTCTATGGCTCTAAAGCAGTTCTGCTGACCTGGTTCTATGGCTCTAAAGCAGTTCTGCTGACCTGGTTCTCTGGCTTTAGAGTAGCTCTGCTGACCTGGTTCTCTGCCTCTAGAGCAGCTCTGCTGACCTGGTTCTCTAGTTCTAGAACAGCTCTGCTGACCTGGTTTTCTCCCTCTAAAGCAGCTCTACTGACCTGGTTTCTCTGGCTCTACAGCAGCTCTGCTGACCTGGTACTCTGGCTTTAGAGCAGCTCTGCTGACCTGGTTCTTAGGCTCTAGAGCAGCTCTGCTGACCTGGCTCTCTGGCTCTAAAGCAGCTCTGCTGAGCTGGTTCTATGGCTCTAATGCAGCTCTGCTGACCTGGTTCTCTAGCTCTAAAGCAGCTCTGCTGACCTGGTTCTCTGGCTCTAAAGCAGCTTTGCTGACCTGGTTCTCTCCCTCTAAAGCAGCTCTGCTGATCGTGTTTCTCTGGCTCTACAGCAGCTCTGCTGACCTGGTTCTCTGCCTCTAGAGCAGCTCTGCTAGCCTGGTACTCTGGTTCTTGAGCAGCTCTGCTGTCCTGGTTCTCTGGTTCTAAAGCAGCACTGCTGACCTGGTTCTCTCCCTCTAGAGCGGTTCTGCTGCCCTGGTTCTCTGGCTCTAAAGCAGCTCTGCTAACATGGTTCTATGGCTCTAAAGCAGCTCTGCTGACCTGGTTCTCTAGCTCTAGAGCAGCTCTGCTGCCCTGGTTCTCTGGCTCTAAAGCAGCTCTGCTTACCTGGTTCTCTCCCTCTAGAGCAGCTCTGCTGACCTAGTTCTTAGGCTCTAGAGCAGCTCTGCTGACCTGGTTCTCTGGCTCTAAAGCAGCTCTGCTGACCTTATTCTCTGACTCTAAAGGCTCTGACCATTCAAACATACCTCTGTAGTCCAACCCCGCGTCACACAAAATATACTTGTCAGCTCATCATAATGCACAAATGAATGCATGAATAGATTGCTTTAAAAAGCTAAACACCAGAGAGATAAGGTGTGTTGATGATGCAGCAGAATTTCACATTTTGCGAGAGTGGGGGGCTGAAGCAGGAGAAGCCGTCAGCGCCCATTACAAGTGTGTGGACGGCGCTGCAAATTAGAAAAAAAAAGTGCTTTGAGTCATTTAAAGGAAAGAGTGTAAATCCTCCAGTAAACGATCCAATCACAGTGGGCGTGCCTAAAAGGAGACAGGGTGGCAACAAGGAATGATTGGCATGCCTTCAGTGCTGTCATTGCACTGCTTTAGGCATAATTCCTGACGCCAAACGACCTGCACGAATGAAATCTGCAGGCAGAGCTGGGACGAGACTTCTTGGAATCGTATCGATTCCAAGAAGGCTTGCATGACGAGAGCAGTGCATGCGCTGCTGACGTCAGGACGAGACCTAAAAAGGTAGAAAGTCAGGAAAGTATTTTGTTTTACATTTCACAAGTCTGCCAGTTGACACAATGACATACGATACCATCAGCAATTGATTACTTTTTAGCCAACTGCATGCTGCATTGTTTGGGCTGTAGTTTTGCTTTCAGCAGTTTCATTATGGGTTTATAATTTCAGCATGCAAATTGCTGGTGGCTAAAATGCCAGAATTGACAAAGGTGTTATACACATGTTAGTTATGCTTTATCATTTGAAAAAGTTGTCTGATCTAGTCTAAAAACTGCTTGTTTCACACGTAAAACCAAAAGTGAACTGCTCATGTATTTTGTGAGGATTCACTCTCTTTCACATCATACCTAAAAAAAGCATTAGTGATGCAAATCATTTTGTCTTTCGTGTTGTGGAACTTTTTATATGGACTTTTCCAACACAAATAAGGTACATCAATGACAGCAATTGAGCAACCTTCTGTAATATAAAGGATGGGTGAAGGACCGGAGGCAGTAGGCAGTAGCAAAGGAACATTACCTGAATCTCTCGCACACAGAGAACAGGCACAGCACAGATAGCTACCACACTAAATAAGGAGAGGGGGGATTTAAAAGACTGTTATATGCTATCTGTGAACAGACGTAAATATAGAAGAAATACAAGGCTCCAGGAAAAAACAGTGAAACCACTTATGTAATTACCATATATTCTCAAACTCATATACAATTGTGTGTGGGTGGGCTAATCATGTTATTTACTGAGGTCTCCCTACTACAAGATTAAAAACAGGAGACTCGAAAAATGGACCCTGCTTTTCTTTATCATTACCATGTTTTAGCACTCAAAGATTGCCCCACGAGATCTGACCCCTTCCTCAGACTGTATGTATCGCACATCAAATATTGAAAAACAGTCCCTGGCTCATAGGGCATGATTTTCAAGTACATTCAATATACCCTTTGTTTTTCTTCAAGATGAGGCAACAGCAGTGAAAACACCCACATTCCTTAAAACAGGAACCCATTTTGGCAGAAACAGTGTAAGCTTCCCTCCTGCAGAGGACAGGTACCAGCTAGTGCAGTAGCAGTGCAAGCTTTCCCCATTGCAGCACATATACAAATAGGGCTGCAGCAGTGCCTGCTTTGCTTCCTCGCAGAGCAGGTACAGCATGGCAGTAGCAAAGAAAGCTTCCCTCTCTCACAGAAAGCAGCATGGCAGTAGCAAAGAAAGCTTCCCTCTATGACAGAAAGCAGCAAATGTTATTGTCCCTTCCAAGCAGAACAGATAAAGCAGTACAAACTAGTACAAGCTGTCATCACTCCCAAAACGAGTACAGTTAAGGCATGACTAACATGTAGGTTACAGACAGATCTCTGAAATAGGTGTTTAAGTCATTGAGAGGCATGTCAGTCAGTCAAATACTTTATTCGATAAATGAATATCATGTAAAGACAATTGCACAAAACATAGATCACCACAAAAACATTACAAAAAGTAGAGTGTGCTTACTAACATAATTGTTATATACAAGTTAAAAATCACGTCATCAACAATCCAATATATTTACACAATAAGTACAAAAATATTTCATATGTTAAAAATGGTTAAAAGGTTCAAGATAAAAATTTCATAAAAT
This sequence comes from Lissotriton helveticus, assembly GCF_964261635.1. NCBI lineage: Eukaryota > Metazoa > Chordata > Amphibia > Caudata > Salamandridae > Lissotriton > Lissotriton helveticus. The sequence goes on from NC_136068.1 coordinate 277,403,088, forward strand.
ATCATAAAAGAGGTTATTTTAGATCAGTCGTCACAATCCTTTCATATTTACAAAAACATCAGGTGAGTCGTTAAATAAGATTTTCAATGCAGAAGGTTGGTGCCTTTAGTCATTCATTATGATGCTATGACAGTTGGGTTATTTAACAAAAACCTCTTCTTTTTCCTAACAGCACCCACTAAAAAATTAGCGACGTAGAACATAGTCCTTGGGGTCTGTAGTAGCTGTAGGAACATAAGTGCTGGTTTAACCTGAATGAACCCTGCCTCTTTTAAAATAGGGATCAGATATTTTCTTCTTGCTGCAGTGTAGTGTTCACAGAACATTAAGAAATGTAATGTGTTTTGGATCGAGAAATTATCACAACTACACGGCCCTGCGTGATCTGGGGTGCTCCAGGTTGGAAAGTGACCAAGGGTCAAATGGATTAAATTAAGGCGAAAACGCGTTAAAAGAAATCGGTGATAAGAATTGTGTACCGTTGTTAAATACAACTCTGGGCCGGCCTGTGTGCACAAAATAATGCTTGCCCTCACCGTAGGTTTCTCAAGTTCCATTTGTTCCCTCTCCAATCTTAACTGGTCACCCATCATACCCTTTATCAACCCAATGTCCCTAGTGGTTATGGAGTCCGGTGAAGAAAAGAGCTCTGGACGCCCCAGCTTTACGAAGCTGTCCTTTATGTAGGTTAACCAAGGAATTTTGTTAACTCTGTCTAACTGCAGGCAGTCTTTTAAAATACTGTGGTTTAGAGTAATTTCTTGATTCAGCCAAGTTTTTAGCCAAATCAAGACGGGTGCCATTTTTATCTGATCCGTGATGTATCCCACTCCTAGTTCGTTATGAACTGTATATGTCGGAGTGGACTGAGGGACTGAGAGAACAGCTCTTAGGAATTTGTTCTCCGTAATTGAGAGGCATGTGTAGGTGGATGAATGAGTGGAATTGCAAGTTCTGACACCATTCTCGCTTAGGTTATATTCCACGATGTGGTGCTGAAATTCCTGCTGCTCACACTTAGAGACCTACTATTTATGCAGATTATTTGGTTTTCCACATATTTCGAAGTAACTGTTACGTAGTAGGTATTTATTTTTTAGGGTAGCCCAGTCACAGCCTAAGAACTATGCACTAGACTGACAGGGAGATGTCACCTCTACGAAAGATGTTCTACAAACTCAACCTTAGTGCTGCATCTGTTCTGGTGCTTAGTCTATTGAAATGTGTTCTATACAGGTCTTCCAAAGAATGATACAGACTTCAAGGACTGCAAAATCAGGGTGAAAGGATATGCCTGCATCTGCAGAACGTGACTAGGCAACACCATCCTTCCATTACCTCACTGTGTAGTTAGAACCAGACTTAAGATGATGTGGCGTTCATTGGGAGTTGTATGAAAATACTGGGAGTAGGTGCAAACACTGTTTGAGCCATAGCCCAACATTCTGAGCTTTTTGGGGCAATACAGAACTCTAAAGGCATTTCCGTATTTATATTTGGTCAGGTAATAAATAATTACATTTGCGCAGTGAAAAAAGTAAAAAAAAAGAGGGGAAATGAGTGAGATTCGGGTTTGCAAACTTCGATCCCACAGGTTATCCTCATTCTGATCTCTAAAACTTTGAATAAGGTGGCTATTTTGCCACAGACTAATGCCACAAGGTGCATTATGAGATTTACCCTTAGGCAAAATTCATAGCTGGAAAATCCAGTCAACTGATAACGACAGCCTCTATGCCATTTATAACACATACTGGAACACAAAGGCCTGCCCTGAACAGTTGTCTCCTCATTATTACCACCCAATTATAACCTCCTCTTCACTACCTATCATCAGAATCATCAAGAGGAGGAAACATGCCAGTCGATTATTGGCTTACGGCTAAAACGTACTACCTCTATTCAGGATAGACTTGCCTATAGGGCAGTGATACTCAAAGTACGGCCCGCCTGACCTTTACATGCAGTCCCCTTGTCAACAGCAGCACTGGATTCAATGCAGCATGAACATTAAAAAGATGTTAAATGAACAGGCAAGCACTTCCTTAAAGGTTAATTTAAGTCCAAGAGAGAAAGTAACTAGGGTGAACAGCACAGTTTAAAGTTAGAAACACCTTTATTTTTAAAGACATCTTGCAGCAAAAGTGTAAAATATGATAAAGTCTGTTCAAAATTCAAAAAGTGTATATCGTTAACATGCAGAGCCATTTCACCTTAGTACATCAGATTATATCAGTGCATTGAAAAGTATTTTTTTAAAGTGAATGTTATTCAAACTTGAATTTAGAAACTTTAATTCTCCACCTCCCCACCCTGACAACAATGCCAATAGTGAACTAAGAAGCAAGTCAGTTGTTATGTGCACTCTTTGGGTGGCCTTGGTTTATATAATACATGAACAATATTATGGTTTATTAAATCAAACAGAGGAGAAGGATTTGTACATCACACATCCTGAAGGAGATTTGCATACCTGTCCCCCAAGCTTTGGAACTCTTTTCCTTTCCCTCTCAGAACTTCTAATTCTTTGACTCTTTTCAGTAAATCTGTAAAAACTTGGCTCTTCCCCCAATCTGGTTAGTCCCTCTGTCCCTCCCACTTCCTACCAGCGCCAGGAAACCCATGGTGTCAGTGCCCTCTACAAGCACCCCTTACAATACAATACAATACAATACAATGTATTTCGAGAGCCTTGTGATAATTAAATATTTTTGTATTGGGATTTATCAACTGTAGAAATTAGCAATTGCTGCAGGATGTGACATTAAAAATTATCAACTGTAGATAATAGCAATTGTAGCAGGATGAGACAATAACAAATTATCAACTGCAGACAATACCAATTGTAGCAGGATAAGACATAACAAATTACAGGAGTGAATTGCACTGGCTCACACATGAAGGATGAGGGGACCCAATGAATAATAGTGTTGGATTGCAAAACTTGGACAAAGGAACTAGGGGTGCATGAGCGATAATAGTGTATTGCTGCAAAACAGAATTTGGGTGGTTTGTGGAGCGGTTGTGAACTCAGATGTATTGTGATGGAGAGAGATGGTAGCCGGTGACCGAGGTCTATAAATTTAGCAAGTTGAGGGAGGGGGATTATCTTCAGTCAATTCCTTATACTGTATAAGCATAGTATCCCAGGCATCAGCAATAGGGTGCCGGCATATACGACGGGCCTCCTCCCAATGCAGTGCAGAGTCTTCTGCTTCTCCCCATCTAAGTAGTGCCTAACGTCATAGGGAGAGAGCCGGAGGGTGTTACGCCTTCCAGTGCATAGCTAGTAGACGCTTAGCCAACAGGAGGGCGAGATTAGCGAATTGTACCCGTACCCTGTGCTTTTTTTGTCTATGGAAAATACCTAAGGCAGTAGCCTCCCATTATTTAATGTGGCGAGTTCTGTGCTCAATGAAGCATGTACTACATTCCAAGTTCAAGTTCATAAGTCTTTATTTCGAATAAAATTCATAAAAGACCACAAATAAAAATATTTACAAAATATCAACATTTTTGCATATTCCAAGGAACCCCAAATATAAAAGAAAGGTTGCCCGTAGGCAACATACAAAATTTAAAAACCCAAGTTAAGAAGAAGAATACAAGTTAATCAAAGCAGGGTTACACATTCTTTGCACGTATCAGCCACATCCACCCCAGAAATTTAGCAACACAAATCACAGATTTTTCAGAGCGCATGTCGCGTAGTTTCAACAGGGCAGTGCGATTCTCTACACAATTTAAAGTTTTACAAATTGGTTGCAGCCATTTTAGTCGGGGCAACCGCTATGCTGGGCACGCAAAAAATATATGGCCAATACTCTCAACCTGATCAGAGCAAAAGGGACACTTGGAGGTAGAAGACTTTGTCCATCTTGCAGTAAAGGAATTGATCGGCAACGTTCCCACACGAAACTGAAAGTACAGCTTGCGGTCAAGGGCTTTGCATATCAAATCCCAAAAAGGCTCAAGGGATGGAATAATCTTATGTGATAAGAACAATCCCGTTAGGCTATTTTCTGATGAGAGTGAAACCAAAGCAGATTTCTTTGCTGCCCAAAATAGCTCTTTAAACTCCACTTTGGAGGGGAACCTAGCACATTCCGGATGCAACCATAATTCAGAAAGGCCCATGGAGTCCAGAGTCTGTTTGACCTCCCGCAGCCAAGGGATTTTCATGGCACCCCACAATGATCTAATTTCACACAATTCGCATGTACTACATTCCAAAAATGTGCTATTCTAGGGCATGACCAGAGCATGTGCCGGAAGTTGTGATCCTCATATGTGATAATGAAAAAGGAGGGAAAGTGAAATAAAGCAATTTCCTATGATCCCACAATTTAGCAAAGTGTAGAAGCCAGGATTAATCCCACTTTTTTGGTTTGGCACTGTGCAATTCAGACACTAGATGTATATGCTTTGCTTCCCCTACACCCACCTTATTGCCAATGCCCCCAACTCCCTACCGCCATCCTCCTGGCATCAATATAGCTTTCTGTCACATCACAGACCAAATCTTGTGGCTCCTGGGGAAATGTTTGCGAGTAGCATTGCTATAGGGCAATCAGGAAGTGGCTGAAGGGCTGGTCTGACAGGTCAGTACGTGGGCCGGATTTTTTTCAGTTTTTTTACCTGTTTTGTTGTCTGCTTGGCCAGTTATTACTATTGATTCCCCTGATATTAAAACACATATTACCTTCAGCATGCTCAATTCTATGCAGTCTTTCTTACCTTGCAAAACAGTATACAGCATGTCTTTACAAATTCAAATTCACTCAATTTGCAAACACTGGCCACTTTTTTGGCAACCTAATTCTAAGAAGCACTTCTATTTTGGTACCGGGCTTATTTTCTGTCCCAGTCTGACCCTGCCTCTATTTCAAGAAACTCTTCAGAGATTAACTTTTCTGATGTGTATTTGAGTGAAAAACAGCCTCGAGGCCACCATTGGCGGTTGTCTGATAAGGAATTCTCCCTCGTTTGTCACTCTAAAGCTAGCTTCTCTTCATCTCAATCTGCTAATCAAACCGCTTAGAAGTTAATGTAGGTGATCTCAAGCGCTATAGAAAAGACACAAATAAATAGGTACTGAATAGTATAGAAGCTATCGTTCTCTGTGCGAATATGGGAATTGCAGGCCACTTTAATGAATACATGGTATGAGCCCAAGGCATTCAGCTTATTCCTAAATCTGTCTGCACTATTCATAGAAGAGGTTACAGTCCAGTTAGTCAGGGTTTAGTCATCTTGTTAGGAGACAATGGCTGCTGTGTTCCCACACGACGTGCAACATTCCCTATTCTAGTTACAGACAGCTGCGCTGCCTAAAGACACGATTTTGTAAAAATAATTTTGAATCTCTGAAAAAAATGGATTTTGTATCTACTCATTTATCATTTTCTGAACACTTAAACAATTGTAAGTAATTTTAATTCATTTGTAATGATCACTGTTATCCAACATGTAAGACGTGAATGACTCGAGCAATTTAAGAGACATCTGTTTTGAACTTCGTTATTGTTCTAGCACATGCAGTGCTTGAGTGATGCATTGCAGCAGCCCAAAATAGTGTGTGGTGGTAGTAGAAAAGCAACACACACTTAACCATTCAAATGGGCCTTTGTATATCCACTTTGCAAGGCACAGGCAAAGGACTTTTTATACTGAAAAATTATTTCGTCGTTGCTTCAGGGATAAGGGAAGAGAAAAATAGTGTGTGCATCAGAAAGAGAAAGACACAAGAGAGAGAAACAACGTTGTGGAGATGAAAATGAAAGAGAGGGAGGCAGAGTGGCGAGGGAGAAAGCAGAAGAGAAAAAGAGGGCAAGTAAGAAATAGAAAGGAAAAGGAAAAGAGGAAGAAATAACAGAAAGAAAGAAACAAAGAAAGAAACAAAGAAAGAAAGAAAGAACGAAAGAAAGAAAGAACGAAAGAAAGAAAGAAAGAAAGAAAGAAAGAGATGTTGCAAGTGTAATTGTTATACAGCCAGTCAGTGTATATATGTCATAGTAGAGAGGGAGTTTTACATATAATTTGGCACTTTAATCAAAACTACACACTTTTATTTTGTGCTCATGGTGAACAAGGCCCAGATTTACAATTTTTTTCACACAGTGCAGAATCCAAATAAATGTACCGTGCTGCTTTGTGCAAGGAGGAAAATACTGTGCATCTCTACAACGATTAGTCTGCTACTGCTGTCATCCACTGTACTGTCACACAACAGGGCTACCCTGTGCGACAGGAAGCTTCACACGAAGGTGCACAGAGGAGTGTGAGCTGTCTAGCATAGGACTGTACTTGAGCCACACATTTCCAGCACAAATTTTTTGGCGTAGACAACCTCAAAAGATTGCCGCACATTGGATGTGTGTTGTACACTGTAGCATATATGCAATGTATCAGTTTTTGGGGAGAAATTAACACATTCCCCATTGTTTGCACTTGCTTCAAGTATCCATTCCTTTTTTGATGAAAACTGGTCTGGCTATTTTTGTACAAGGGCCTTGCATCAGAACCTATCACTGTTTGCCCCCTTGACACAAAGCAGTGTTAACCATTTTTTACGCTGTGAAATGTGCGCCTTTCCATTTTAAAACAACTGGATAGTAAATGGAATGTCATGCTTTGCATCAAGCTAGCACTGGCACAATCTTACTAAACCTGGGCACAAGTGCACTGTTTTGCAAATTGCTGTTGTTTGAAAACGTGATAAACAATACATTTTTGCGGTGTGAGCAAACTTGTTTCGTGTGAGGGTTTCAGAGAGGAACAGACAGGAGGTTTCTATGTTCCAGTGGAGCTGCTCCTTTCATTTGTCAGCATGAAACATAAGACCTTTCTAGTGGCTTCTTTAGTTACTTTGTTCCTTTTTCATATGCAAAATGCATTTTAAAGTTTATTAATATTATCACGTTGAAATAGTGCATAATAAAAATGGGAATGAGATAAAAGTGACTAATTGACTGGTGTTTTAGAAGTGTTCTTCAAATTGAGACTATAAACAAACGATTTAAAGGGAAACCGGGAACCATACTCTAAGGGCCTCCTTATGATAAATGGCAGAAACTTTCCGCCCAACTCCTTGTCGAATTTGGTTCTGACCGACTCACGATCGGCAGTTCCTCCGGACCGATATCGATGCTTCCGAACACCATCCAGAAGGACTCCCATTGACTTCTGTGGGAGCCTGTGTTCAAACCAACATCACGGGCTCCTATGGGGAAAATGGGTATCTGCAGAAAACCGTGCACCCTGTTGCGGACACCCCATGGTGCCTGCCACACAGTGCATGGTCTTACAGGGGGGTCTCTTAGGTACTCCCACAACTCCCAAGCGGAGGCCTCAGGATGAAGGGGGGCCTGCTAGGGGCCCCCAAAGTCAGTTTCCGACAGCCTTTTTGTGTTGGACAGACCGAGTCGTAAAGGCTGACAGAATCCACCATCGTAATCAGTCGGTTGGAAACGCTGTATGAATCCCCTCGGACCGACTCAGATTCTTCGATTGCCAGTCGGAACCTATTGGGAATCACTGAACGGTTCCCCTTCCGACCGCGAGCATTGTAATCGGCCGGCTGGAATTGTTTCTGGTCGAGTGGGGCGGATGGGTTCCGACTTGGTCTAGGAGAATCCGACTGTCGGGCAGACCCTTTCCGCACAACATCGTAATTGGGCACTGAGTGTAACTTACACGTCTCCCTCTCTATGGTATTTGTGTTGGAAGAGTGCAAAGGGCCCTACAGTAAGAAATCAAAATGAACCTTCCAACCCGTTTGCTAATAAGACACATCCATAATTAGTGTGAGTTCACTCCCTTAAAACCCTGGCTCTGCTGCCACTGCACCTGCTGCACCACGGATAGCTATGCCTCTTTATTTCTCTCTTCTCTTGTCTAGTTTTCTTTCTTTTTGTTGTTCCCAAATTTACACTCTAGCATGTCAAATTCGTTAACATCTCAGACATAGCGTTTCTTTAAGATGAAATATATATTCCTGTTTTTCTTTTTAGGACTCGTGCTTAAAAACATTTGCATTGCTTGTGGGTCAGACTATATCGTGAAGAGTGCATTCGTGAGGTGAGAACAGAAAGGTAAAAAAAATAGTGTCGTTTGGTTGGTCGTTTTGAGAACTTCCTTATTTTGGTTTTCTTTACTAACAGGAAGTCAGCCGCCGCTCTGAGCGGGCCCCGGTAACCGCCAAGCCTGGCATGTAAACAATGAAAACCTCGGCCTGAACTTGAATGTTTGCCCTGGGACAAAGCACCCTCTGCAACTTATGTTCAGAGAAGGCAGCCACAGCACACGTCGTTTAGAAAAAAGAATTTAACAAAAAGACTGTCATGGGAAGCAGCAGCAACCGGTTCTGTATATAAGCTAAGGATGGCATTGCCTTCCCTTTTACTGATGTCACGCGCCATCGTGGAGGGAGGAAATCAAACAGGCGCTTCACTGGCGTGTGAGCTCAACCCGGCGAGCCTGCTCTGCCGCTTTTCACCTCAGCTGCCTTTCTATGTACACAAAAAGCCTTCGTGCCAGATAGAACCGATCTGCAAGTAATCCGATCTTTTTGCGATCTTCGACCATCCTTGTATTTGAAAGATTGTAAGTTCAAACATTTGATTTAATTGGAATAGAATTACAATAATTCAAACATCATACACGATCAAAATAATAGCTAAATGGGCTTTACCTTGTCCTCCATCTACATAATTTTCTAAAGATAGATGTCATGGGGTTTATTCACAAAAAGTTCACGAGTATAGAATTAGTGCTATTCTCAGGGGCGTAGTAACAAGGCCCTTCGACCGGTTGGGGGGGGCGATTCATAGGGGCCCCATTTTCCCCAATGCCAATGAATATTTGTGAAATGTGGAAGATTCAGGGCCGTTCTCCAAATTCTGCAGGTGTCCCCATAACGTTATGTCACCGAGCCCCTCCTCCACTGGGTACTCTGATATGTGCTCTTGAAGCCTCCCTGAAATGCCAAACTCCCTATTCGTAAAAGTGCAAAGCGGACCCACTCCTTTCCATTAGTATTAACTGTGTATGATTTGTCTCTGAATTTTCTGATTTTAGATGTTTAGAGTCAGTTCATAAAAGCATGTAAGAGTGTGAAAAATAGTACCACAGTACTGTAAATGTTTCGAACTGGTCGAGAATTAGGCGAAAGTCCCACCTCTGCTGTTTTAAGTATGAATCATTGCATCACATACTGGGCCCAATTCACAAAAATGTTGCTGCCAGTACGAGTGATGGGCACTTATACTATAGGGATTTCCAGGAGTAAGTCAAAAGCAGCCCTGTCTTACTCTTTAAGTTCAGTAGTGAGCGAGGAGGGCCGCATGGGAAAGTCGCAGCCAAATAAATGTTTGTGAATCGAGCCCGTGTGCATGGTTCATACATGCCAACCCTCCCGATTCAGGCGTGAGACTACCGATTTGAAGGCTAGTCTCCCGCCTCCCGATTCAAGCATTCAGAAACCCGATACTGAAAATCTCACCTTTGGTTTTTTTAAATGTCCCACGTCGAAAGTACGTTTACTTCCTGCATTTCTTCCCCATTTCAAATCGGGCTTTTGGATTGGCTAACTCCGGCTCAGCAGCCAATCAGCACTTTGCAACGTCATCACTGACGTTGCACCAATGAAGAGGACAGCAATTCAGAAGGCAGGAAGTGCCGCGAAATCGGGAGCATAAAGCTCCTGAATTCCATTTACTTTTTGGGGTATGTGGCTTTCTTCACTTGCTGCCGTTTGCTGTCCTGTCGAGGTTCTCCTGGTCCGAGATCTACATTTTTCTTCCTCGCTGTGAAGAATTCCTCTGCTGATTCAGACTGGTGTTCTCCTGCTGCTGTCGGAAGATTTAAACCACCAACAGGTAAGTTTAAAGTGCTTTCATTTCTTTCTATTTGCAGCGTTCGTGCAAATATTCTTTCCATGCTGCGTAGAAACTATTTTTCCCTTGCTTGTTTATTATTTGTTTAAAGCCTGTGCTAAAGCATTCAGAAACGTTCTGCTAATATTTTAAAATGTAGATTTTTAATGTTACATTTATGTGGGCAATGTCCGCTCATTCCTATTGTCGGCGAAATGGAATTGCATATTACCCTGCCTTTACATGATTTAACAAAAAAAAATGTAAATAGGCTCCATTTCTGAAGAAGGAAAATAATATTTTGACATTGGGTTAAGACTTCAAGCAAATTATTTGTGTGATGCGTACTGATAGCATTTATGCTTACTGTGGCCAGCAGTAGTTGTGAACATTTAACCAGAATAGTCACTTTATTCTACTAGCTTGTCTTGGCGTACTTGCTTTGGGCATTAGTTTAAACTTACAAACCTTCCAAAACTGAAGTGCATCGTTTTTGGTCTGGTTTGACAGTGCAGTTATCTGCATTTACCAATATGTATTTATAGGCTTTGCCCCTGCCCAGTATTAACTTCCCTCGTGCTGGGCAGGAGGGTGTGTATCGTTCATCCTCTTGAGCCCAGTGAAGACTATATATAGTAAATTGCACACTGAATTTGTAGTTTTATACGCAGCATTTCTTTTACGGTAGGAGGCTTTACTTTAATAGTTAAGACTACAAATCAAGGCATGCAATTTATCTACGGTTAACTACTTTAGTACAAGTGTTCAGAAATGTGGCCAAATATTCTGAAAACATCAAATGCTTTCCTGCATTGAATCTATGCAGGAATGTCCTGGTCTGTGTGGTGGTGGACTGTAACCTATGTTGAAATTCCTTCATGCCTGCCCAGCTTATTTAAAGCTTTCAATTTCACCTTCTTTGAGATCTGCTTCCCATTTTCCTCACCGTGTGTTTTTTTTGTTTTGCACATGGCCAATTTACACTTTACTTGTTAAACTTCAGTCAATGCTTTCTGTCAATTGCTCCTTTGTATTTCAACACCCTTCTGCCTCACCTTCTAGCAGGCTCACACTGCTGGCTAGGGCCCCTTAGAACATGCCAGTTCTCTGGGAGACTTCTAAGAAATCATTATAAAAGATATTGGAGGGGAGTCAATTGGAAGAACTGCTGTCCCTGACTGTGTTTTGCAGCAATTTGATCATTGGAAGGGTTGAGGAGGGTTCAGATTATGATGCTGGTGGTGGTCTCAAGCAAGTTGGTTCTTATCCTCAACTCTGCGGTGGGCATTAAGAGCCTTCCTCTGACAGTTCCCTCCTGGAATGCTTTATATGCATTAGAATAACTCTAATCAAAGAATTGACCCAAATGGCTACATGTGGATCTTCATCAAACGGTCTCCCTACCCTGATCCAAGCTTGTCTGCAGGCACAAAAGACTAGTGTGAAACCCTTTTAGTGTCTTGGGGCAGGCTGTAATATGCAAGCGCAAGGAGCAGATTTATATAGCACAAACTCAACCCAAAGGTATTGGAGCGCTTTAAGTGAGCACCAGTTAGATTACACAAGGACACAAGCATTTTTGTAAGCACGGGGAGATTACGTGATGTGCCCAGAATCACCGGACGTTAAGCCGAGACTCGAACCACACTCCCAAATTGCATTGCTCATGCAAGTTATTTATGGCAACATGAACAGGATTTGAACTTTGCCTACCATTTCAGTGTATATAGATGCCAGTGTGAAATACAAACTTTTCCTGTTATATTCCATATAGGTACCTTATAAAGGCGCAGGTCACATTAAAAGTCAGCTGTAAGCGTTTTTACAGCTAACTTTTAAAGGGCCTTTTGTGAAGCTTCCTGTGTCCGTGGTGCCGACGACGTCCTCTCTGCCCGCAGCCTCTTCTCTTCCGTTCGCAGCCACTTTTCGCCCCGGAGCCTCTTCATTGCCTAAGGACGTTCTCTCCTCTGAGCTGGGACGCAGCAGCCTCTTCTTGGAAACGCAGCAGCCTCATCCCGGGACGCAGCTTGCACTTCTCAACTTGGCCCACACCCCTTTATTTTGATTGGATAACAATAGTGTTTGATCATGAGTTTGAAACGATCAGATCGCACACCTCCAAGGGGAGAAAAAAAAAGGAAGTACGAGTGTACATTCAAAGAGACATGGCAAAAAGACTTTCCATTCATTTTGAAATCTAGAAATGGGCATGGCAGTGCATTCTGTGAAATTTGTGCGTCCGATTTCAGCATTACTCATGGGGGCAGGAATGATGTACTAAAGCATGTTAATACACCAAAACATAAAAGTAGTGAACTGTCACAGACTCAGACTAAAAAAATGACCGATTGGGTTGGAGGCCGGGCAACCGAGGATATTGATGAAAAGGTGATAAAAGCTGAAGTTTTGTTTCTTGGCTTCCTAATCGAACATAACATACCCCTAGCAGTCTCTGATCATGCCAGTTCACTTTTCAAATTAATGTTTCCGGATTCAAAAATAGCTTCAAAATTCTCCTGTGGCAGGACAAAAGCCAGTCACATAGTTAATGGAGCTATTGCCCCATACTGTATTGATGAGGTAAAAAAGGCTCTAGAGAAGAAAACTTGGTTTGGCCTAGCAACTGACGGAAGTAATGATGCAAATGATAAATATCTTCCTGTTTTAGTGCGCCATGAAGATCCAAATACTGGGCACATAGTTACATCGTTGCTTGATATGCCTTCTATTGTTGCAGGAGATGCCCAGACCTTGTTTGACACATGCAACCACGTTATCAGAGAAAAAAATCTCAGTTGGGATAACTGTGCAACATATTCCTCTGATAACACTAATTCCATGAATGGTAAGCACAACAGTCTACTCAGTAAAATCAGGAGTGAACAAAAAGATGCGAAACAAAAAGTGTATGATGTTGGTTGTCCTTGTCATTTATGTCATTTGAGTGCACAAAAAGCATCCAAAGCACTGTCTGTCAAAGTTGATGATGTGCTCCTAGACATCTATTACCACTTTGACAAAAGTGTGAAGCGCAAAGGTGTACTCCGAGAGTTTATGCATTTTACTGAGACAGAAGTCAGGAAAGTGATTAAACATGTCAGTACTAGGTGGCTAAGCTTGGGAAAGTCTGCAGAGAGAACGCTAAAGCAATGGGACTCACTAAAGTCTTACTTTCTGTCAAACTTTGATGAGGATGCTGAAGGCAATAAGAAAAAGGGAAAATCTGGTGATCGAGAGCTACGACTTGTAAAGCACTTCAAAAACCCAATGACAAAACTGTATTTCATGTTTGTTCAGGCTGTGCTTCCAACTTTTGATTATTTCAATACACTACTTCAAAGTGAGGCTCCAATGATACATGTTCTTCACTCGTCAGCAATGTATCTGTTCCAAAATTTGATGGCCAACTTTATAAAGCCTCAAGTTATGGCTACAGCTTCAGATTTGCTACAAATTGACATTGAGAATCCAGACAATCATTTGCCATTAAATGAAATTTACATTGGCCTCATGACCAAACAGGAGGCCAGGAAAGAGGATCTTCTGGGTTCAGCAGAGTACAACAAATTTCTGAATGAAGCTAAGTATTTTTACATAAATGCTGTAAAATATATGATTAAGTCAATGCCTGCATTAAAAGATGACATCCTCACGTCTCTCACATTTTTGAACCCTGACACCAGACTACAAGCTACATCTGGACAAATTGAAATTCTAGTCTCTCGATTTCCAGATGTGATTCAAGCGGAAGAGTTAGAAAGTCTTCATCAACAATTCCGTCAATATCAGTGTATGGCAGACCGTGATATGCCGAAATGTGAAAGAATTGATGAGGTTTGGGAAAGCCTATCCAAATTAAAAAATTGTGTTACTAAGCTGCCTTTAGTTCCAAGCCTTGCAAAACTTGCAAAGTTTCTTTTACTGTTGCCGCATAGCAATGCCTATTGTGAAGGACTATTTAGTACAGTTAAAAAAATCTGTTCAGATTCAAGGCACAACCTAGGCAAGGACATCAAAGGGGGTCATGCTTCGACCTCTGTTTACGCTGAACTGACAGGAACGAGAAACACCTTAGTTGGAATACTAGTCTCAAAAATGAATGTCTTCAAGTCGCAAAAAACTGCATGCTGTCAGTGGCAGCCACCAAAACCTCTCTTGCAGGCAGCAAAAAAAGCCACATACACAGGCCTCTCTAGTAGGTCTTAGAACTCTATCAAAATAGTTCCTAAGGAAGTGTATTTTACGTAAGATATGATACACTGATGAATATCACTCTGCTCAGTGCTCCAAGAGTTTGAAACACATTCTTGCTTGAATATGTTTATTTCTGAAACCTTAATAAAATGTTATTGCAAACAATTGATTGCTTTCATGTCCTTATTTGCTCATGGTAGAGGTTTATTAAGTAAACGTCCCAGGTTCGTTCATTCATTGAGTATGTTGATTTCTCGGATTAAATTATATTGTGAATTAGGCTCTAAAATGCCTTCAAGCATTTGGCTTTATAGGTTCTTGTTCAATGTTGAATATGTATTTTAGTATTGGAGCTTGGTCCGCCGTTTTGGGATTGCCTGTTTAGCTGTTGATTGCTATGCACACATCTCTTAGCTCAGACGACTACCAGGCATTAGATGTGGTATTTTTGTATTTCTCCCTCAGGTTCCATAGAGTTGTGCTGCTTTGATAAATCGGACTGTGCTGGTAGTCTACCTTGGCTGTCAAAATTGCAGGTCACCATAAGCAGATTTGGGGCCGGATGTACGACTGTGGCATTTAGCAACTTACAAATTGCGCTCAATTGTTAGTCACAATTTGCAAGTCACTAAATGCCATGTACAACAGTGTCTGAGATATCTACAGAACCTCATGCACTTTACTCTTCACAGTCAAAAAGGTGAGCATTCGTCTAGACAAATTTGCTTGGAAATGCACCATTTGCCCACTCATTTAAAAAAAAAATCTCAGGGGGGGGAACCCCCCCGAACCCCCCTTGGGTAGTTCGGGCTAGCGCAATCGCTGGGGTGTGCTACATCACAAATTGTACAGCGCACCACGTGCAAATCTCACCAACCGCCACTGACATTTACTGTTATGCCTGACTTGTTTCACGTTTCACGCCACACTTTATTGAGGTCGTTGCACACGCGCATTTTTCTCCCTCTTACCGAAGTTGAAATGTTGGCATGTATGATGGTTTGATACCGAACACACGAATTGCAATAAATCCACTTTGAAAAAGTTCGGAGATGACTGCGGCAGGGATACAAGTCAATGTGGGTTGTGGGGGGGAAACATGCCAGTAGAGGTATAGCTTATGAAATTCTCTGATGCACTCCTCGGTCCTATTATCACTCTACCGGGGTACTATACCAGCTGGGGAGCCTGGGTCTGCAGATGCCATGGTTAAGCTTCACAAATATTGTATTCTGACTTTCTCTTTAAGTACTTTCAGCAAAGACGGCTTGGCATACTCTTGGAATTCTGTAATAAGCCAGGAGTTCTAGAAGTCCCAGTCACACACACATATGTCTAAATCTTTGCAAATCGAGCACTACTGATTATTTCACTGGGAAGCTTTTATGTTTTATCATTTGGAGTTCTAAGTTTGAATTTGCACCACGGGCAAGGTTATGCCTATAGGGTGAGGGTGCAGGGTTAACATTGCAGTGGTATGGCTTTGATTGTACAGAAAGAAATATCACAGGAAATGCTTACATATCGTTGTTCTTGTGTTTTAATTGATGTTTTAACCTTGGGAGGAACCGACTACATGAAATTTCCTCCGATTATTCTTACATTTGTATTAATAGTTTTTACTGTCATTTTATGTGTGTATCTGTGTTTGGCCTTTTTATGGTATGTTTACCGAAATAAAGCTCTCTGACTGACTGACTGAAAGCGGGCATCAAGTTGTTCGAAATAAAATGCATTTTAAGTTGTAAAAATGATTCCATTCGACGTTACTCCTGTAATTTGTATTATAGATGGTATTTTATAAAATGATTCTAATAAAACCATCAAAAATGCACCTACACAAGTGGCGTGATCCATCCATTTCGTGTTACATTTACGCCGCCCCTTCCTGCTCCGCACAAGACCCCCTCTAAGCACCGTGAATCGTCTGGAGACATTTCCTACTCAGCCTGAGTGTCTCCCCGATTGATAGAATGCAAACACAGAGCACAATAGGCCTCGATGGAGGGCGATTACCCAGAAGCACCTGCTGTCAATAGCCCATTGTTTCTGGTGACTTAAGACTGCTGGAGTTAGCTGCAGCAAAGGAAGGACCCTGCTATACTTGGTTGGCCCATTCCGAAGAACTGGCACCCCGTCCTGGCCACTCCCTACTTCCTTCACCCTCCTAACGTGTGGGAGTGGCAGTTTCATGGAAAATAAAAGGTGCTGCCATTTAATGTTTAGAGATGTCAACATCTCTGCGTTCCCAAGTAATAAAAAAAACCTAGGATCTACTGGAGAAAAACAGACCAAGTTATTTCACCATTTACGCGATTTGCCTCGAAGTTGTGCGGTTTCTTTCTCAATCATTTTATTGTTGCAGAAGCTGCGTGCTGCTGCTGAACCACAAGAGGCCTCTGTCCTGCTGGAATACCCGTCTAATACGGAGGCACGAGGAGCGCACTTGTTCTGAGAAATACATATACTGTGTATAGAGCTTTGCTCACTAGAGACAAAGGCATAATGTGTTAATTGTCGCATCTCTTAACGTTTGCGCTGCCAATTTGTTAATATTGTATTTTAACTAAATGTGGCAATGAAAAAGAATCGCAATGTGCGATATTAGCACAAAACGAGTTTATTTTTATTTTTTCATGTTTTGTGGCGAAGGAGTGGGAGTGTATTTATAGATCACCCACACATTGGGGTTAAATGCCTGAGGGCAAATTGGGGTTAAATTTGATGCACACGTTGAACACCAGCGTAGGTTAAATCAGCGGGTATTAGAAACAGTTCACCAGCAAAAGACACGCTTAATACTAGACTGAAAGCAGATTTTTCGAACAAGCGAAAATGAGGATTTTTGCACTTATGTGCTAGGAGTTTTGTGCAATGCTTAAAGTGCTGAAAACAAACGCTACCTACACACTGGACACACAGCATCTAAAGAAAGAAACGAACTCAAGGCAGATTTTCCATGTCCAGTAATTGAAATGCATTAAAATAGCATGGGAACTGTGATCCTGGGTGGGACCAGGCAGCGTTGGGCTAAAACGAACACAACAGTCTGAAACTATTTTGTTGGCCTTCCACCTCCAGGTACATATATATATACAATGTAATGGGCACCCCTCAAATGAAAAACAAAGGCACCTTAAAGTCATCAGTGGAAGTGCAAAATACACTCTTTACTATTTAAAAGCAAAATGGGTTAATGAGTTCACTGTAGATGTCATCTTGTGTAACCAGACAGTCTCAGAACTGAATCCTGGTTTGTGAAGTGGGGAATAGTGACATTTAAATTTATAGTACTATGAAATTCAAGCCTGTGCTGAAAGCACTGTCAAAATGCAAGTAATTATTTTAAGATTGAATTAAACGCAATAGCTTGCTTAATCTCCACAACGGCCCCCACAACGCTAAGGATGCCTGGCCTCCACCTTAGGGGTGCCCAGGAGTGGACACCTCACAGGGAAAGCCAGGATGAGTTCCACAGCGGTATTCGTACAAGCGCCTTGAGACCCTTGCGGGTGAGTAGTGCGCTATACAAGTATCAATTTACGCAGTACAACAATAGTGTCTAGCATGAAACAAGTATTTAAAAATATATATTTTTATAGTATACAATCAGATTGCACCTTGTGCAAACCTTTACTATAAGTTTCTTTAAGAATAACTTATTTCCAAACTCAACTGCTAACAACCTTACATTTCCTCTCAGTAAGAATATATATTTGTCACCAGGAAGCCTGGAGTAACTCCATTAATTAGAACCTTCACTTGCTCCCGAGCAGCTTTTCGGTTTGGTGATTAGGAACTGCACAACAATACTGACATTTCTTTCAGATAGAAGGCCCCCTGATTAAACAACTTATTTCTTAAATACTTGATGGTTTCTCCCTTTGTTTCACAAGTACATGAGACCCCTTCCCAAAGCTGGAGGCACCTGGAGGTCACCATTTACTGCCCAGGGGAGATTGTTTTTCAACATGAAGTAGGGAACTTGTTAGCCCTGGCACCATTGGCGTGGGTCTCCCTTCTATTTTTGCTGTTGCCTCATGTATTTTTTTCTGGTATTAGATGCTTTGGGCACTGTGCCACTGCTAATCAATGGCACAATGCAAGTGCTCCCTATTGTAAATTGATGTACTAATCAGTGGTTCCATGTTTAGCTGTTTGGTTTACTTGCCAGACCCTAGTCTAGTGCACTGAGTGTGCCCACAGCGCGTAAATCCAAATGTTGCTAGTGGGCCTGCAGCACTGGTTGTGACACCCACAGAAGCAGGCTTGTAAATGTGTCTAAGGTCTGCCATTGCAGAGCCTGTGCGCAGTCTGGTACTGTCATTCTGACTGGGCAAGTGCACCCACTTCCCAGTCCCTAAACCTTCCCTTTTCTTCATATCAGTCACCCCTATGGTAGGCCCAAGGGCAGGGTGCATTGTAAGTATAAGGTAGGACAAGCTCTGATGTGTGTGGCATGTCCTAATAGTGAATAACATCCATTTTCGTTTTTCACTATTGCAAGGCTACCTGTTCTCCATAGGCCAGAATGGGCTGTTAGAGTTATTACATTTTATAATCCTAACTGTCTCAGAGAACATGGTAGAAATTCGAGTTTAGTATGCCTGGACTCAGAATAATAAAATACATCTTTTAGTAAAGTTTATTTTAATATTCTGTGTTTGCAAATACCACTTTTAGAAAGTAGGTAGTTGCTTATCTAACCAATCAAACCTGCCTCCTCTAGGTTGTGTATTCCTATGTCTGGTTTTGTGACTGACAGGGCTGGGGAATTCCAGGAGACAGGCCGAGTTACCCAGTGGTGAACAGAGAGATCTGCATCTAGATGGGAGGGAGGAGTTGCACCTGAACCTTGAATAGGGCTGTGCCTGCCTTCCACAATTCTGGCTCCACCCCCTGGGGAGCGGCTGATGTCTCTGCCCTGCACACTGAAAGAAGAGAAGGAGTCCTGTAAACAAAGTGCTCCAGGAGTGTACTTGCCTTCCACAATGCTGGCTCCACCTCCTGTGGGGCGTCTGATGTGCCTTCCCTGCACTGTGAAAGGAAAGGAGAAGTCTGGTAAACAGAGTGCTTCAGAACTGGTTTGAACTGGGCAAAGGCCCCTCTCCTCTCAGAGAACAAAGGATTTTGGGGTATAAATATTGGGACCCTGATCCCATGAAATTAGATCACTTTGGACTACAAGATAAAACCTTTACCTTTAGGAGAGGAACCTAAAGAAACTGAGGAGAGACTATTCCCAAGCTGTAGTGCTGCTTGGGGGATTGGCCTGTAGTGGTTGCCTTACTGCCAAAGGAAGGAGAAAGGAACTTTGTATACTTTGCTTTCAATTTGTCAAGGATCTCCAAGGGCTTGGAGAAGAGCTTGCCTCCTGCTGAAGTCTCAGGGACAACAGACTTTACCCCCCAGCTCCCCAGAGTTCTTGTGGAAGTGCCTGCTGCTGTTTTGGGCCTTCTGAGGAACTGCGTGTTGCAAGG
The DNA here is from genome assembly GCF_964261635.1 of Lissotriton helveticus. Lineage (NCBI taxonomy): Eukaryota > Metazoa > Chordata > Amphibia > Caudata > Salamandridae > Lissotriton > Lissotriton helveticus. The sequence continues at coordinate 277,422,637 of NC_136068.1, forward strand.
AGCTGGGAGCGCGACTCAACGAGAAGAAGCGTGTTGCTGTGCCTGCCATCGCAACTCCGAAGGAGGTGCTGCCGCTGTAGTTGTCACACTGCACCGCATCAGGAGAAGAATCTCGCAACGAGGTTCGAGTGTGTCGCCGTCGCTGTGCCTGCCGTCGCAACTCCGAAGGAGGGTGTCGCCGCTGGAACTGTCGTATTGCACCGCATCGACCAAGAGCCCAGAGAATCGCGCCGCCGTCGGAGCTGCTGCCATCGCATCTTGGATGTCGCCGCTGTAGTTGTCGCATCGAGCGGAAGCTTCACGCATCGTGGGAGAAGAGCGTCACCGCTGGAGCTGTTGTCATCGCATCGTAGGGGTGTCGCCTCTGCAGTCCACGCATCGAACCGAGAAGCGTACCGCATCTGGAAGATCTTCACGTCTTTATTTCTTTGTATCTGAACTTTGCTGCATTTCCCATCGCTGCAACATTGCTTGCTGTGGACGAGCAACGCAACCTAAGGTACATTGACGCAGAGTGTCGCATCGAAGAACTGAAGTGAACTAAGCTTAAATCTACCATCTTAAAGTAATCATAGTGTGTATTTTTGTCGTTTATGGTCTTGTGGTAACTCTATATAAAGTCTACTTATTTTTGATATAAAACCTGTGTGGTGTCAATTTGTAATGTTGTCACTGGGTAACTGTATGTGGTCACAGCTGCTTAACTTACATCGCCTCTGAAATAAGCCTTGACTGCTCGCGCCACGCAGCCTAGAGGGTGAGCAGGGGTTATTTTAGGAGTGTAATCCACTTGTTCTGACTAGAGGAGAGGGTCCCTATTTGTCACAAGTACCTACCTGTGCCAATTAGAGACCCCTAAATCTAACAGAACTCCTTTGTAAAATTAAAAAAGATTGTCAGTGTCATTCCCAGTAGATCTCCCTCACAACATCTGGGAAAGAACTGGGGTCCCTGTATGGAGGATAAATTAGCCCATAACGGGGAATATACAAAAAAAGAAAAGACACCTGGGCAAGGTACTACATAAATTAGGCGTGCATAAAAAACTCCAGGACAATGAAAATAACAAGTTAAAAAGAGCTTTCAATTACCACCATAATTCATATCAAAATGTATTTATTTTCCATTTTTTTCAAACTATCAAAAAATTTCATTATTATGAATAGATATATTTTTTTGTTGGTATGATTTTTTTTAAAGAATGATTTAGAAAAGTTTTATGTTGTCATACTTCACAGTAAATCCATGAAATACAGTGATATATAATACAGGCGTGTATGCAAAATTGATAATTCATTACACCATATAATGCATAACCATTGATCAAACATAATATGTGATCAAAATATCTAAACGTTGTACAGAGACTGGCTTTTTTTGTCAAGCTACACGCGTTTCGGCAAACCCTTTGCCAGGACTCTGTCACAGTAATCACTGTTTCATATGGGACATTTTTATCTCGACAAAAAAGGGTGAAGATTGTCTAAGCGCAGAAGGAATACTACAGATAAAGTGGAAAGTTATCCATCCTTAAGGAACATGCTGCCTGGAGAAAGAAAGGTGGATATGTCCGAGTAGCTGACTGGAGAAAAGAATACTTGATTCTGGACCAAGATGGAATAGGTAGATATACTCTGTCCAATTTTTTATAAAAAGAATATTATTGTTGGCAGTAAATCCAACATCTTTAAGGTTTCTCCTAAGCTTGTGTGGATCATGCGTTAGTATCCAGCAGCTAAAGCAGCTTCTAGCCGAGCCCCATGAGTGGGCTTACAAGGCCCTGCAACGTCCATAATCGATGCTGTGCGCTTCCCTACGAAATTGCTGTATGCGATCTCCCTCACTTCAACCACTGCACATGGCAAACGTCTAGTACTTATGTAAAACAAGAATGACATGGGACTGGTGGGGGCATATTTATTGAAAGGTTAGTGCAGTTTTATAATTCAAATTTGACTGTACATCATCCTTTAACAGAATTTGGTTTGTTCAGACAGTGCTAACATTCATAAGAAATGACAAAATAATGAAGTACTATTACTACAAAATTGGCCACTTTACACTAATAAGTTTTCTTGCCATCTTAGTTAACCAACCCTGCCACATAATTTATATATATTGTGTGCCCTTTGTAACTAGAAGTTTGTTCTAAAACACGCAGCCTAGATTATTTTAGAGCCTTCCTGGTTCTCCTGGTTTTGATCCCCCTGGTCATGGCTGTCATGGTACTCATCATCATCCAGGTCATCCTGGTTGTATTATGGTCGTCACCCTCCTGGTCCTGTTCCTCATGGTATTCCTAGTGCTTGTCCTCCTAGAGGTCCTGGTCCTCTTTGTGGTGCACCTCTTCCTAGTTTACCTAGTACTTCTGTTACTGATGCCCCTAGTGGTACCACTCGTCCTTCCCCCGGTCCTCCTAGCACTTGTCGTTCTGGTTTTCCTTGATTTGGTCATTTTGGTTCTGGCCTCATGGTGGCACCCTTATTGTTCACCTGTATAGTCAGCCCAAGTGGTCTTGGTCCTCCTCTTCTTCTGCTCTTATGAGTCCTCTTCCTTGTTGATCTTCTGGTCTTGCAGGCCATCCTAGGCCTAGTTCTCCTGGTTCACCTGGTTCTGTTCCTTTTAGTACTGGTGGTCCTGGTTCTCTGTAAGGATAGCAGTTGGTGATGGTGGTCACATATATGCATCACTTTTAGTTGGCTGAAAGCAGTACAGGTTGCTTCTGACGAAGTAACCTAAGAAGTATATTTAAGAACAGTTTATAAGAGGTTGGTCTTTGTAACTCCAGACAGGCCCTAACACATGTGACAAAGAATCCCTTCTGATTCTCCTGGTACTGGTCTGTGTAGTCCCTGCCCTCCCAGTCTGCCTGGTGGTCCTGGACCTGATCTTCCTGGTGGTCCTAATCGTTGTGGTAGCCCAGGTCCTTCTGATGGCCCTTCTCCTGCAGTTCCTGTTTCTCCTCTTGGTTCTCCTTGCTTTTCTGACCATCTCAGTCAAAGGTATCCTTGCCTTAAAGGGTTGTCCTTATCCTCACCCTGCTGATAGCCATGATTCTCATGATATTCTTCCTCGACGTCTCCCTGATCCTCCTCCTTTTCCTTCCCTTGTCCCCTACTGATATCCCCTCCATCCCCTGGTCATCCAGTCCTTGATCCTTCTGACGATCCTGGTCTTGGTCAACCTTATCCTGAAGGCTAAGTCCAGGTTTTCCTAGACATCCTGGTCCTCCTCCTTCTGCTCTTACAAGTCCTCTTCCCCTGGTCATGCTGGTCCACCTGCCCTAGTCATTCTAGCCATCCTTGTGCCCATGGTCTTATCTTGATTCTGGTCACCTTGTCCTGGTGGTCCTGGTGTTGGTCCGGCAGTGGCTTCAGTTAAGATGTTCCCAGTCTTTCTGTTTATTGTGGTCTTCCTAAACCTACTATATTCTCCCCCCCCTGTTTTTTCAGGTCACCGCATTTTCATGACATTCCACTTGGTCCTGTCTGTCCCTCCTTTCTTTCTTCTACCTGGTCGTCATGGCCTTGGTATTCCTGGCAGTTCTAATTCCCCTGGTCTGCCGCCTCTTCCTCTTGGGTCTACGACTCCTGGACTTTCTCGTTATTGTTATCCTGGACTTCCTTCTAGCCCTAGTCCTGATACGCCTGTTCTCCAAGCTGTTGGTCCTCCTGGTGGCCTAAGTCCTCCTGGTGGCCGTTGTCCTTCTCCTCCTGTGCTTTTTATTCCCCTGGGTGTGTCTAGTCCTCTTCCTTCTGTCCCCCACCTCCTCGCCTTCATTGTCCTGGCCCTCTTGCTTCTTTTTTTGATCCTTTTGGTAAACCTGGTGCAAACATGAACAATATGTACACCTACAATGAAGTGGCCAGAAACCAGCAGGGCGCCCTCCCAAAACGTAATAGTCTAATTGTGTTTATGGTGAGTCCCTGCTTTCAAAACCGTCATTCATAGGCTGTCATTTTAGGTTAGGCAGAATAGGGTGGGGTACTTATCACACATGGTAATTACTACTAACTCAGGATGAAATATTTACCACATGGTAAATTCCTCCTAATCCAAGTTTTCGACCTGAAATGGGACATATTATGCTAAATCAGTTGTTAACCCACCAAATTCTACTTGTTTTGCCTTTTTTCTGGGCCTTTTCGCCTGATAACACTTTGCATGTTTAACCTGAGCGATTCGTATCAGGGATAAACTGCAAGGGTGTGATACTTATCTCAAAGATTGTAATTCAGAATGAGGGCCTGACAGGAGGCCACAAAAGAAGGCAGGGTAGGGACCAATGTCAATAGCAGAGCACTGGCAGAAACTAGCCCACTTAAAGCATTGCATACTTCCCTCCAGATCTTCCTGTACTTCCTGCTAGAACTTATGACAAAGATGCGCAATGTTGGAAGTTGTACAACAGGATGTTCCACCTCCCAGTTATATTATATATACTGGTTCGCACCTTACATTTCGTCCTTTATCTGACAATGGAGTCAGTGCAAAGCTGTCATCACAGTTTCACAATTGCACAACAAGGGCTGGGTGACTAAGAATGCAACCCAGGATATCTTAGGTAACAAAAAAACGTTCTATAACAAGAAAGGAAATCAGATTCACAAGCTGGTTTTCGTCTGAACAGGAAGTAGAGAAAGGTATTTCAGTCAATAGTTCGAAGCACTAAACAGTGGGCGGATTCTTGATTAATGTTGAATTGTATTGAAGACAATTATGTATGTACACACAGTTAGCACTAGAAAGTCAGACATATAACATCTGAAAATGTGTTATCACAGAGAGGAATAAAGCACAGTAAGATATGTCTCAAATAAAAATGTATAGTGCTGTCTGATTTTAATATGGCGAGTGTTTGTTTTTATCATTTTGAATGTTGATTGAAAGTGAATCAGCTCTAATGATTACTTTTGTTAGTCCTCATATTGAGACCGTAGGCACAGTATGAGAACTAACAAAATGACTAATACTGAAGACCTTAGACCTTGCTCATTGTAGGGATTGAGTTAGCAAGCACTTACTGCGCTCATGGTTTCCTTAATACAATGCTCATCGTAACTGTTTCATCTCTTGAAATTGATGTCTACTAAAGCAGAACTCTATCCTGCTAGTATTTAAAAATACAAACGTTAGTTGGCCCAGGGTTGGTTTGTTTTTCAAACCCTTAAAACGTGTAATGGGCACTTTAAAATGCCGAATCATTTACCTTTGGAATTCGCCATATCAGTTGACTGTTACTTCGTGCGTGATAATACTTTTGGTAAACTTGCCCTCTTTAAAAATCCATGCTTTTGCATCTAATGTGCAAACCCAGCACATTATTTGCTGGATCAAATTCTATGGCTCTGATTCTGTGTGTGTGAGAACTGTAGTAATATCTGCTGTGGTTGTTCATACGTTTTATCATCTAGCCCTTTTATTGCTTTTATATGAGCCATAGCCCGATCATCTGCCACCTTATAAGCAAGTACATTACCTATACTCTCCCCAAATTCATACTGTGATAGGCGATATTTATTATAGCTTGCCACACTTTTCTCTCTCCATATTTTCTTTAGGGCTGAACGTAATTCAATTAGCCTAAAACTTAATCACTCAATATCCTCTGAACATTTTATAATAGCCTCTGCATGTCGATCCTCCACCTTCCAAAACTCTTGTATAGTTGTGTTGGTTACATTTGATTGTTCCCTATTTTGTCGCCAGATATATTGCTGGGTATAACCTCTAACAACTACTTTGCATGTGTCCCACACAATTATAGGAGGAGGAGCTGTTCCTACATTTTCCTTAAAAAAAAATCTCTAGTTGATCCCTGACCTTAGTCACATACTCCTGATCAGCCAGCAGATATCTAGGAAATGAAAAAGGTCTGACTACCTTGTTCTCTTCTGGAATTTTAAAAATATGGAGTATGGGGTTATGGTCGGAAGTCACCTTTGGACAGATTTCAATATCAGAGGACTATACAATAGAATCGGTGGCCCAGGCCATATCTATATGAGAATATAATTTGTGTGCAGCTGAAAAATAGGTATACAGTGGTATATTAGGGTATAGAGTATTCCACTCATCCCTAACAACCTGCAACCGCCCTAGTTCCCTTATTGCAGCTCTTGTCCTTCTCATTCTTTGAAATGCCCCCCTGTCGTGCTGTGTCAATGTTATAATCCATAATGCAATTAAAATCGCCCATCACAACCCTCTCCCCCTCCCAATTTAACATTTCTGCATTTATTGCATCAAAAATAGAAGGATCATCTGTGTTCGGGCCATATACTGCACAAAATATGTAGTTTCTTCCTTTTATCTTTATCTGAGCCATTGCCCACCTGCCACCTTTATCTGCCATTGTATTACCAACTACCCCCTCCGCCCATTTATGTCACAATATAGCGACCCCCCATTTAGAGGCACTTTGTGTGGTACACACTATCACCTCGTACCCTTACTGCTTTAGCAGTCCGCGGTCTTTATATGAAAGATGTGTTTCCGTCAACATAGCGACATGGGGTTTATACATTTTTAATTCCTCTGTTACCAATTGCCTCTTAGTCTTACTGTTTAATCCAGCCACATTCCATGCTAAACACTCAAACTTAAATTGAGCCATACAGAAAAATAGTGCTATCAACACTACCGCCCATACCCTCCATTTTTATTCTTTTATTGCTGTATTCCACTACTTTACTAGCCTTCTGGTTCTTTATTACCCTACCTTTACTTTACCCCATTTTTGCCCTCTCCCTTTCCCCCCCACCACCCCTGCCCCCAAAAAGCAAGCCCCACCTCCCTACTCCCAGAAGGTGGAATCTTCCTCTTCCTTAAGCTGCCGCTGGTTTTGGCAGCCAAATGAGACTCCGGTCTCCACAGTGGCCTTGTTGACTGTAATCTATACATTATTTTATCTGATGCTAAATAAAACCCAATCTATATTTACAACTATTAGGGAAAGAAGAAAAAAAAGGAAACAGAAAAAAAGAAATTCCAAAATACTACATAAATCGATGTACCCCCTAATATCACCTTCCAAGTATTAGTCTGGTTATGGGCCCTTTTCCTTACCCGTTCCCCCCTTTCTGCCATCTACACAGTGCTTCCTTTGCCTCAGATTCAGACATAAAAACATATGACTGTCCTTCCCGTATTACTTTCAAATGTGCCGGTTCTTATAAATACGCCTGTACCCCAGTTGCCTTTAATGGGTCAATCAATAACCTTAATTTCCAGCTCCTTTCCATTGTCTCTCTACAGAAATCTGACCTAAAAAAATTAGAATATGTTAATATGTTTCTACTGAGATAGGTGTTTTAGGTTTGGCTTTCAATAAAACTGCTTGTCTGAGCAAAAAATTGCCAAAATTAATAAGAAAGGGGCGCGGGTATCTAGCATCCTGCCTTCGCTGTACTAATGGTAGTATATGTGCCCTCTGTATCTGGCAGTCCCAGTCCCAGTCTCCCAAGTCCGGAAAAGCCTTCTGCATTATCTGTACAACGAACGCCCTCAGGTCAGTCCCTTCTTGCCCCTCCGGAGTTCCAAATAATTTCAGGTTATTCCGCCGCTGGCGATTTTTCAAGTCTTCTATTTTCAGGTGCATTGAGATTAGAAAATCATGATGTTGTTTGACAGCAGTGGTCATCTGCGCTGTTGCCTCCTCTATGCCAGCAACCCTCGATTGAAGCTCCACTATGTCATTAGTGATAGTCCCAGCCTTCAAGTTTACTTCTTTTAACGACCGCTGAATGTCGTGATTATCAGCTCTAACATGATAGAAAAGTTCCATTGTTTCTTCTGGATCACTGACATAATATCGAGGGACATAATATCGACTTGCAAAAATATCGGCGAAAAAATATCGACAGACAGAATATCGACTTTGTATCTACAAACAGGTAAGTACAAAAATATCGAATAAAAAATATAGTTTACAAAAATATAGTTTATAAAAATATCGACTTTATTAAAAACAATGTTAAATTAAATTACTATTAAATATTAATTACTAAAATATACTTAAAATACTTAAATTACCTTATAATAATAAAATAATTAATTAAAATTATAAACATTTTTTTACAATCATATTTGTTAAAACATATATATATAGTAACATAATATAATACAAAAATATCCAATATTATTACCGTAGGATAGCGGAAGTGTAAAAATTACTATTCCCACTCCAGAGAGTGCAACAGTAGGTAAGGCGCTGGATAGCGTAGAGGTAAAAATTACTATTCCCACTCCAGTGAGTGCAACAGTAGGGAAAGCGTTGGATAGCGTAGGGGTAAAAATTACTATTCCCACTCCAGTGAGTGCAACAGTAGGGAAAGCGTTGGATAGCGTAGGGATACAAATTACTATTCCCACTCCAAAGAGTGCAACAGTAGGGAAAGGGTTGGATAGCGTAGGGATAAAAATTACTATTCCCACTCCAGTGAGTGCAACAGTAGGAAAAGCATTGGATAGCGTAGGGGTAAAAATTACCATTCCCACTCCAGTGGGTGCAACAGTAGGGAAAGCGTTGGATAGCGTAGGGGTAAAAATTACTATTCCCACTCCAAAGAGTGCAACAGTAGGGAAAGGGTTGGATAGAGTAGGGATAAAAATTACTATTCCCACTCCAGTGAGTGCAACAGTAGGGAAAGCATTGGATAGCGTAGGGGTAAAAATTACTATTCCCACTCCAGTGGGTGCAACAGTAGGGAAAGCATTGGATAGCGTAGGGGTAAAAATTACTATTCCCACTCCAAAGAGTGCAACAGTAGGGAAAGCGTTGGATAGCGTAGGGGTTAAAATTACTATTCCCACTCCAAAGAGTGCAACAGTAGGGAAAGTGTTGGATAGCGTGAAGGTAAAAATTACTATTCCCACTCCAGTGGCTGCAACAGTAGGGAAAGCATTGGATAGCGTAGGGGTAAAAATTACTATTCCCACTCCAGTGGGTGCAACAGTAGGGAAAGCGTTGGATAGCGTAGGGGTAAAAATTACTATTCCAACTCCAAAGAGTGCAACAGTAGGGAAAGCGTTGGATAGCGTAGGGGTAAAAATTACTATTCCCACTCCAAAGAGTGCAACAGTAGAGAAAGCGTTGGATAGCGTAGGGGTTAAAATTACTATTCCCACTCTAAAGAGTGCAACAGTAGAGAAAGCGTTGGATAGCGTAGAGGTAAAAATTACTATTCCCACTCCAGTGGGTGCAACAGTAGGGAAAGCGTTGGATAGTGTAGAGATAAAAATTACTATTCCCACTCCAGTGGGTGCAACAGTAGGGAAAGCATTGGATAGCGTAGGGGTTAAAATTACTATTCCCACTCCAAAGAGTGCAACAGTAGGGAAAGCATTGGATAGCGTAGGGGTAAAAATTACTATTCCCACTCCAGAGAGTGCAACAGTAGGGAAAGTAAATACTTCATATATTATTTAAAAATATATAAATTAATATCTATAAATAATTAATTTAAAGTAATTACCAATTTAATATAATATAACAATTAATCAATTAAAATTACAAATTAAAATTAATTATTACTATTAGTTACCTATTAATCCAAATTAATTACAAATTAACAATTAAATAATTAACAATTAAAAATTATTTAACAATTAATTCAAATTAAATACAATTAAATAAATTGAATTATTTAATTAATTATAATTAAATTACTTCCCACCCTATTCCCCTATAAACCCACAACCCGCTACAAAAAATAAATTAGTAAAATTAACATAATTAGCAATTAATCAATTAAATAACATTAATTGGCAATTACAATTTAAATAATTACCCATAAAAAATAATTAACAATTCATTCTAAAAAACTACCAATAAATAGTGTTACATATTTAATTAATTATAATTAAATTACTTCCCACCCAATTCCCCTATAAACCCACAACCCGCTGCAGAAAATAAATTAGTCAAATTAACATAATTAGCAATTAATCAAATAATTAAAATTAATTGCCAATTAAAATGTAATTAATTACCAAATATAAATTAATTAACAATTATTAAAAAATGAATGCCAATAAATAAATCTACATATTTAATTAATTATAATTGAATTACTTCACACCCTATTCCCCTATAAACCCACAACCTGCTACAGAATTAAATTACGCAAAAATTAAAAAAACAAAATTCATTATTTTAAATTAATTATAACATAAATACACACTTTTCACACATATAATAACATAAAAAACACTATAAAAAATTCGATATTATAAAAAATTCGATAATTTTAATAACCTCTATTATATACTTCGATATTTTAACTTTCTATATTTTTAACATTTGATATTACATTACTTACTTTCAAAACGATATTTTTGATGTCTATATTCTGTCCATTCGATATTTTGTCCTGTCTATATTTTGAACTCGATATTATGTCCATTCGATATTTTTTACTCAATATTTTGACTGTTTACCGTTTCTTCTCTCTGATCTTTAAGGGACTGCAGTATAAGTGAAAATAATGATGATTCCCCCATTGAGGTATCTTTATCTGGAGAACTCTTTTGGGGGTTTGCTTCTTCTTCTCTTTCTTCAACAAAAATGGTGCAAGCATCTTGTTTGCAACAAACCACCCCAGGTGACCCCTCAGGGGTTTCCCCTGACGACAGCCTTAGTGCCCCACAAATATCATCTGCTAATCCCACATCCGAAAGTCTGGATATCAGAGTTTTGACCCTTCCCTTTGACTGAAACCATCCCGTATGGGACTTACAACTTCTATATTTTTCCCCTGCTTCGATCTCGGTTTTCCAGTTGTATGACTCGTTGTACATTTTCTCCTATTTTCTTGTTTTTCCTTCGGTGTTATAGATCTAGGGGGTTTCCCTTTATCTACTTTTGTTTCTGCTTTTGCTTTTGTTTTGCACCTGCTGGGTTTTGTACTGGGGCATTAGTATTAGTGTTACTCGCGCCATTTTTTCCTTGAATCTCGATCCGACCCCTTGATCCGGGATGTGAACTTTGAGCATTTGTGGAGACCATAGCATCCTCCTCCAACCCTGCCTTGGGGTATCTTCTGCCACATTGCCTTTCACTACTTCATCCAAGACGCTCTGCCTTGGAATCGCCTCTGCCATATTGCTTTTCACTGCTGCTGCTACATCGCTTATCATCTCTTCGCCATCCCCCAGCGATGTAGTGTTTGCTCCAGAAACAACCAAAAGTGCCTCCTGCTGTTTTCCTTTAAACCCTGGCTTGGGTCTTTTTGCAGGTTCTGTCTCTGAATTTTCAATGATAGTATTACACTCGGATTTATTAAGCTGTTTAGGGCAGGGATTAACATGCCTGTATGCTTGAGACTCTGTAGCTAGATTAGTGCTACATTGTTTCACATTTATAGCCTGTTTTATTATTTCTGCCAGTTCATTTCCATCACCTATCTCTTCCCCAGACTCGGAGATAAAAAGCTCCGCCGAGCATTTTGACTGCAGAAACTGCAGCACTGGCCTCCTAAGATTTGTAGAGGTAACCACATCCCCTTTCTGCAGTTCCGTGCCTTGGGCCTCTTCCATACACCCCGCTGCGCTTACCGGCAGTCTGTTGGTCGCGCGGATGCTCCTCATTGTTCCCTTCGGTGAGGCCCTAATCTGACGGGTACTTTGTAACATGCAGATTCGCATGTATCCAAAAAGCCGAGTGCGCGTTCTCGATCTCGGCAAAAAACGCCAAGCCGACAAGCAGACCTCAACCCTCATAGCAGGTAGGCGCCTGGAACCAATCGCCTGCATCTAGTAGGAGTGCCGTTCCTGTTTCCTGAGAGTGTATCCGGGTAAGCTTCCCCGCTGGACCCTGTTTTTTAGGGCTCGGACTCCTCCCCAGTGAAACTGGGAGGAGTTTCGAGAACTAATGTTAAAGGAGAAAAAAAAGAAGAAGTATCTCCTAGGGCCTTGGTGAGAGGAATTCCACACATTCCTTAGCGTTTTCTGGCATCTGGTCAGTGATTCGTCTTCCCTGTGCTGTGTATGTAGTAGCCTTGAAGTGATAGGCTGTAAGTAATGTACGCGTGCCCGATGTGGCATTTTGTGTGCGAGAACGAGCATGGCAGAGTGATTAATCTTAATTACGAGCTGTCAGAGTGCCCGTGTAATGCAAGCCAGATGATGCGAACGCGTTCACAGCGGTGAGCGCGTTCAATGTTAAATGACGAGAGGCAGCAGGCGAGGCTCACAGAAGATGACTCATACATGCTCGTCCACACTGTAGTTCTTGTTTATTTCGTAGTCGTTTATGTTCTGCCTTAATGCATTGCCATTTAGACCGGCTTTAAAATTATATGAAAGGCCCTCCTCTCCGCCAGTAACAGCTTCCTGTTGTGTTCTCCCTAGTTTTCCGGTACGTTTGTGCTGATTTTATTTTAAAATACCTTTACATTTGTACTTTTGCCACTCACTTCTGTAACTTTGTTTGAAAAGTAAAGCGCTCTTAATAAAGGCCGTGTTCGCAACTCATAAATCACAACGAAAAGTTAAATAAAATACAGATAATGAAGTGCTTCGACACGGTATCACATGATCTCCTACTTGAAAGACTGAGAGATGTGGGGGTGGGAGGCACAGCCTTGTTATGGCTGCATAGCTTCCTCTCAGACCGAACACAAGGCGTCAGACTGGGCTCTCATTCCTCACCATCGAGAGAGCTAGCAAAAGGAGTGCCACAGGGCTCGTGCCTCAGCCCCACGCTGTTTAACATTTATGTGGCCCCTTTAGCTAATCTGATAAGATCTTTTGGATTTACCCCTGTATCGTACGCCGATGACACCCAGCTGCTCTTCCCTTTCCAGACCCTAACACCGGCAATTCAGTCTTCATTTGCTGATGGGATGAGGGCAGTAGCACGCTGGATGTCAAAAAACTTTCTTCAGTGCAACGTATCAAAAACCGAGGTCATGCTGTTTGGAGGGGCGACCCTTCTTTGGTCCCCGCAGTGGTGGCCTCTGGAGTTGGGCCCCGTACCCAACCCTAAACAAACAGCAAAAAATCTCGGCGTCAAATTAGATCAGGCACTCCTGCTTAAGGAGCACACCACGCAAGTGGCGGGTGCCTGCCTCCATGTGGTGGGGCTTTTGAGACGTGCTTTTCCTTTCCTACCCGAAAGCCATAGGAAAACTCTCATTCAGACCCTCATCATAAGCAGATTGGATTACTGCAACGGCCTATATCTCTCAGCTAATGTAGAACAGTTAGACAAACTACAGGTGGTACAGAACACGGCTGCTAGACTGGCCCTCAATGCCCCCCCCAGAACGCCTTCCCGCCCTCTTCTCCATCAACTTCACTGGCTACCTATAAAACAACGCATCAAGTTTAAAGTCTGTAACATCATTTATCGATGCCTGTTTGGTACCAGCCCTAGGTACCTGAAAGAAAAATTCCTGCCCTACATCCCGGGACGCACTCTCCGCTCCAGCAACCATCTGTTGCTTCAGGTCCCAAAGATAAAAAGAGCCAGACAGGGTGGCCGAGCACTGTCCTACACAGGACCAATCCTGTGGAACTCCTTACCCACCGAGCTGAAACAGACCAGGACCTTGGAGTTGTTCAGGAAAAAACTGAAGACATACCTCTTTACCCTGTATTAAGCCTGTCTGATCCCCCATCCCCAGCTCTATTCTTACAGTAATCTGCCAAAAGCAAGTAACAGCGCAGAGATATCCCTTCGGGAATTGATTCACGCGCTTAACAAGCAAATAAATAAATAAATAAATAAATAAAGTTCTTGTTTATTTCGTAGTCGTTTATGTTCTGCCTTAATGCATTGCCATTTAGACCGGCTTTAAAATTATATGAAAGGCCCTCCTCTCCGCCAGTAACAGCTTCCTGTTGTGTTCTCCCTAGTTTTCCGGTACGTTTGTGCTGATTTTATTTTAAAATACCTTTACATTTGTACTTTTGCCACTCACTTCTGTAACTTTGTTTGAAAAGTAAAGCGCTCTTAATAAAGGCCGTGTTCGCAACTCATAAATCACAACGAAAAGTTAAATAAAATACAGATAATGAAGTGCTTCGAAGCCTGCCAGGCGAGCCGTGCTAGCGCTGCCTGTTCTTGTCCGGGCCGGGCGCTGGGACGAGCCTGACAGCTGCCCGTTATTGCAACATGCCTGCAGTTGGCCACCTCAAGGCGCTGTCTGTCCGTCCTCGGCAGGCCATGCCTGCAAGGACGTGCCTTCGAGGCCTGAGGCCGCCCAGTGGCCCGTTTCCTGCAGCACTGCAATGCTAAAGTTGGAATGCGATTTACAATTCTTTATTCATTAATTTATTTATTTATATATTTAATGCCATTTTCTATAGCGCGAATATTACCCGAAGGTGTCAGAGCGCTTTACAAAAGAACCAGTTGCGCTACATAAGGATTTAGGATTCCATGAGTTACATCAAAGATACAAACAGGAAAAAAAAAAAATGCAAATGTACAAGTTGTAAAGTCACTCTATGTATCTCTATATACATATTGTTAAAGTCTCTTATGTAAATAAAGCGGTTTTCAGTCTCCTTGGCGAGAGTGCTCCAGAGCAACCTGTTCCGGACAGGGGTGAGGCAAGCTCCAGGGGGTGAGCCGCTGAGTGAGGCTGTGCCGGTGTGTTCAACAAAGAATGAGGGTGTGCACAGGATCAAACTGTTTATTCAAGAGAGCAGCCAGGATCGGAAGGGAGGTTTCCTGGCCACATACGGCCCGGTGATTCCCCAGCGACTGCTTTGAATTTTTGATTCTTGATGATTCAACACCTCAGCAGCCTGTGCATTCACCAGCAACAGGCCCCTCCAGGATTACAAACCTGCAGTTGGGACTGCCGCCTCCATTGTAGACAGGCAAAAACGCATGAAACACTGCTGTTGAGTGCTGAGGGCTGTGTGCGGTGTGCTGGTGAGTGCTGTGTGCTGGTGAGTGCTGGTGAGTGTGGTGTGCTGGTGAGTGCCGTGTGCTGTTGGGGGCAGAGTGCTGTTGGGGGCAGAGTGCTGTGTGCTGTTGAGTGCAGAGTGCAGAATGCTGTTGAGCGCAGAATGCTGTTGAGCGCAGAATGCAGTTGAGCGCAGAATGCTGTTGAGCGCAGAATGCTGTTGAGCGCAGAATGCTGTTGAGTGCAGAGTGCTGTTGAGTGCAGAGTGCTGTTGAGTGCACTGTTGAGTGCAGAGTGCTGTTGAGTGCAGAGTGCAGAATGCTGTTGTGTGCAGAGTGCAGAATGCTGTTGAGTGCAGAATGCTGTTGAGTGCAGAATGCTGTTGAGTGCAGAGTGCTGATGAGTGCAGAATGCTGTTGAGGGCAGAGTGCTGTTGAGTGCAGAGTGCAGAATGCTGTTGAGGGCAGAGTGCTGTTGAGTGCAGAGTGCTGTTGAGTGCAGAGTGCTGTTGAGTGCAGAGTGCAGAATGCTGTTGAGTGCAGAATGCTGTTGAGTGCAGAGTGCTGTTGAGTGCAGAGTGCAGAATGCTGTTGTGTGCAGAGTGCAGAGTGCTGTTGAGTGCAGAATGCTGTTGAGGGCAGAGTGCTGTTGAGTGCAGAGTGCAGAATGCTGTTGAGGGCAGAGTGCTGTTGAGTGCAGAGTGCTGTTGAGTGCAGAGTGCTGTTGAGTGCAGAGTGCAGAATGCTGTTGAGTGCAGAATGCTGTTGAGTGCAGAATGCTGTTGAGTGCAGAGTGCTGTTGAGTGCAGAGTGCTGTTGAGTGCAGAGTGTAGAATGCTGTTGTGTGCAGAGTGCAGAATGCTGTTGAGTGCAGAATGCTGTTGAGTGCAGAATGCTGTTGAGTGCAGAATGCTGTTGAGTGCAGAGTGCTGCTGAGTGCAGAGTGCTGTTGAGTGCAGAGTGCAGAATGCTGTTGAGGGCAGAGTGCAGAATGCTGTTGAGGTCAGAGTGCTGTTGAGGGCAGAGTGCAAAATACTGTTGAGTGCAGAATGCTGTTGAGTGCAGAGTGCTGTTGAGTGCAGAGTGCTGTTGAGGGCAGAGTGCTGTTGAGGGCAGAGTGCTGTTGAGGGCAGAGTGCTGTTGAGGGCAGAGTGCTGTGTGCTGTTGAGGGCAGATTGCTGTTGAGGGCAGAGTGCTGTTGAGTGCTGTGTGCTGTTGAGTGCTGTGTGCTGTTGAGTGCTGTGTGCTGTTGAGTGCTGTGTGCTGTTGAGGACAGAGTGCTGTTGAGGGCAGAGTGCTGTTGAGGGCAGAGTGCTGTGTGCTGTTGAGGGCAGAGTGCAGAATGCTGTTGAGGGCAGAGTGCTGTTGAGTGCAGAGTGCAGAATGCTGTTGAGGGCAGAGTGCTGTTGAGGGCAGAGTGCAAAATACTGTTGAGTGCAGAATGCTGTTGAGTGCAGAGTGCTGTTGAGTGCAGAGTGCTGTTGAGGGCAGAGTGCTGTTGAGGGCAGAGTGCTGTGTGCTGTTGAGGGCAGATTGCTGTTGAGGGCAGAGTGCTGTTGAGTGCTGTGTGCTGTTGAGGAGAGAGTGCTGTTGAGGGCAGAGTGCTGTTGAGGGCAGAGTGCTGTTGAGGGCAGAGTGTTGTGTGCTGTTGAGGGCAGAGTGCTGTGTGCTGTTGAGGGCAGAGTGCTGTTGAGGGCAGAGTGCTGTTGAGGGCAGAATGCTGTTGAGTGCAGAATGCTGTTGAGTGCAGAATGCTGTTGAGTGCAGAGTGCTGTTGAGTGCTGTGTGCTGTTGAGGGCAGAGTGCAGAATGCTGTTGAGGGCAGAGTGCTGTTGAGTGCAGAGTGCAGAATGCTGTTGAGGGCAGAGTGCAAAATACTGTTGAGTGCAGAATGCTGTTGAGTGCAGAGTGCTGTTGAGTGCAGAGTGCTGTTGAGTGCAGAGTGCTGTTGAGGGCAGAGTGCTGTTGAGGGCAGAGTGCTGTTGAGGGCAGAGTGCTGTGTGCTGTTGAGGGCAGATTGCTGTTGAGGGCAGAGTGCTGTTGAGTGCTGTGTGCTGTTGAGGACAGAGTGCTGTTGAGGGCAGAGTGCTGTTGAGGGCAGAGTGTTGTGTGCTGTTGAGGGCAGAGTGCTGTGTGCTGTTGAGGGCAGAGTGCTGTTGAGGGCAGAGTGCTGTTGAGGGCAGAGTGCTGTTGAGGGCAGAATGCTGTTGAGTGCAGAATGCTGTTGAGTGCAGAATGCTGTTGAGTGCAGAGTGCTGTTGAGTGCAGAGTGCTGTTGAGTGCAGAGTGCTGTGTTGTGCCTAGTGAGTGCAGACTAGTGAGTGCAGACTAGTGAGTAGAGTAGTGAGTAGAGTAGTGAGTAGTGAGTGCAGAGTAGAGTAGTGAGTAGAGTAGTGAGTGCAGAGTAGAGTAGTGAGTAGGACATCACAGGCAGCAGCTGTGCAAGCTTCTTACACTCACAAGGAGACCACAGGCAGCTGAGGTGCAATCTTCTCCTACTCACAAGAACGACATCACAGGCAGCAGCGGTGCAAGCTTCTCACACTCACAAGAACGACATCACAGGCAGCAGCAGTGCAAGCTTCTTACACTCACAAGAAGGACATCACAGGCAGCACCAGTGCAAAGTTCTTACACTCACAAGGAGACATGCCAGCAGAGGTGCAAGCTTCTCACACTCACAAGAATGACATCACAGGCAGCAGCAGTGCAAGCTTCTTACACTCACAAGAACGACATCACAGGCAGCAGCAGTGCAAGCTTCTTACACTCACAAGGAGACCACAGCCAGCAGAGGTGCAAGCTTCTCACACTCACAAGAAGGACATCACAGGCAGTAACGGTGCAATATTCTCACACTCACAAGGAGATCACTGGCAGTACACACCACATGAACACACTCCACAACACATAGCAACAATACATTGGCATTTATAATGCCATTAGCTCAAACTCAAATAAATCCGAGCCCGATTGCATTTCTAATGCTTGTTTAACTCTGTGGCAATCGCTGCCAGGCGCTTACAGCAGAAGTTGAACGTCAGCAAGATCTTGATCCTCGACTGGGTGAGTCACTTTGGAACCTTGACTCCAATCAGGCAGTTCATCTGTTTCTTTTGTGTATGTAGTGGTTGTGGACTCCGTCATGGGCAGTACTGTGAGTCCATTCTCATTTATGATCATTTATATCTAGAAGGCTTTGTCAACCGTAGAGTAGTGCTTTATGTTTTGAATCTGAAATTGGTAATGTATTTGGGATTAGCCACTGAAAATTCTTGCCTGATGTTGGCTGAGTCTTTGTGAGCCAATTTACTTAAGACGTTTTGCAGGAGTGACCTTTTTTCGGTAGAGCGAGAAATCAAGGTATTTTCCATATCCCTCGTGCATCTACAGAGCAGGAGCGGTGTGGGAATGATCTAAAGAATGTCCAGTTATTTGATGTATTTGCAGTTTTATATAGCTTGAACAAGATCCAGTGGGTCTCAGAGCACTTTTACTTAAGCAGAGCTTCATACTGCATAGAAGCACTTTACATAAGTGTTTCACAGAAAGATTCACATAAGATAACATGCATACTGAGTAAGCACAGTCTAAATAAAAATGGATATAATACAAACGTCACAAGACTGTGGATTCCATACCATTAAGTAAAGCAGCATGTATCACATTGCTTGAATTTGGAGATATCCATGGAACTGTCGGGTGAGGAGATGCTAAAAGTTATTAGACTACTTTTGAGGGATTAAGATTTGCGTAGATAGGGCCAGTGCTCCATTTCCTCGTCACATGGGCAGTGCTAGTGATGGAGCGAGATAACCATCCTCTGCTACCAGAGAATTGATCCAGCGGCCTATAGAAAATATATCATAAACAACGCTACCCAACTTCATAACTTATAAACAAAGTCACAAGCTACATTCTGATTGGCTCTTGAGTCTCTGACGACCTGTGAGCTGATTGGTCCTTCAGAAAAACTCCAATTTTATTGGTTGAGCAGAAAAGTGACGTAGCTCAACTGTCATTGGCTTGTTGGTGTGTTTCGCACACGAATTGGTTGTTTTACGGAACATCCCGGAAATATTTTACGAACGATTTTGTGAATTAGATTTAACTCTTAAAAATGAGTTATCATTTTAAACATGTTGAGAAAAAGCCAACATTATTCCAGAAGTTTAAGAATTTATTTTCACCTGACAAGAAAATCGAAACGCGAGGTGGTAAACTACTTCATAAGTATAAAACACCTGCAGCGTATATGGAAGGTGAATATGGATATCATACTGTCTTATGGTTCGATAGTTGGAAACGCTATACTAAGAACGACGGTGTTTTAACTTGGCCTGATGATGGTTCATTTAATGTAAAAGTTTTAAGAAATTTACGAGAGAAAATGAATGCTCTTGTTCCGAAACCGAGACCAACTCAATTTGAAGCTTTAGTTGAGTGGGAAGATGAAATGTATCAGTTACAAAGAGAAGCTAGTGGAATTAAAAGACCTTCTAAAAATCCACCTTGGAGAAGAGAAACTCATGAAGATAGATTGCGAATGTGGAGACAGGGAAACATGAGTGAAGGATTGTATTTAATTCATGAAATGGTAATGGGTACTCCTACAGGGAAATCTATGGAAAGTGAATCTGAGGATGCAGTTATGGAAGAAATATATACAACTGCTAGAAAGAATCAGCCTTTGAGACCTCCTAGATCATGGTCTACTCCGGTGGTTTCTACTGAAACTTCACCGAGTGCACCTCCAATTAATGAAGCTCCTAAACTTTATCCAAATAATTGTGAAATCATTGAAACTCCTAGAAGACCAGAATTCGAGAATGCTCGAAATGAAGGTAGACATTTTACAATGGCTCCAAGAGCAAGAGAACCTCCAAAAGATTATACAAGAGAGGCAAGAAATGTTGAAGATGTTGATTATAATGAATATTTAAGATCTAAAGAAGAATTAATAAAAAGAATGACAAAAGGCATGGAAGCTGTGACAGTTCCAGTAACAATTGGTCCTGTTCAGCCCGTATTTGATCAAAAGGAAACAAACAAAACTGGATTAACTATTCCTTTAAATACAGAAATTCAAAAGGCTGCTGAAAAATTTTATTCAGACTTATCTGAAATAAACTCTTCTAAATCGAGAATGCCTGATTTAACCTTTAATGAGGATTTATCTCCAAAAACACCAATGGGTGCTATATCAGATATAGGGAGTCCTGAAGTCAGGGTAACCACACCAAAACTTGATGTGGCCAAATTAAAAGCGAATATCGAAGAATTAATAATTGGAACAATTGGTCCAGATAGTTTAAATTACTATCGAGATGATGAACTACTGTTCATTTGCAAAAGCATACAATGGAAAACAAAAAATAAATATGATCAACTAGAGGATCTAGCAGCTGAACTTGAAATTGATGTGAGCAAACAAAAGAATTTTGCAAAGCATTACAGATTAGACTTCTCAGAAAATGACATTGAGAGTTTGAACTCAATGGGAAGAATAGTACATATAAAAGATTTGATTGTATATATCAAAAAGTTAGGAGAACTGAATAAATGGAGAGTAAAATGGACGAAAAAGAAGGAAGATGAAAGATTGGAAAAATTGTCAAAACAATTTCCAATGAGAGAAATTGCAGGTGGAGGATATGTTCATGTCCCTTGGTCGAGACAGGACATTCTGTTATTTACAAATGACTTTCCGAAATTGAGGGAGAAACCAGTTGAGTGGTACAGGCAAGTCGATAGATTTATCAAAGTGTCAAAAGTTCTGTGGATTGATTTAGATGGATTTTTTGATATTGTCGTTCCATCTGATCTTTGGACAGAATGTAAAATATCGATTAGTTGGCCAAAAACAGAACCTGAGCGAATTAAAGAAACAGGTGCTCCAAATCCACTTGTAATGGATTTTTATGAAAAAGTAATTGTTTGGATGAAAAACAAAATTCCACCCAAAGAAGTCGATTGGGTTAAAATAGAAAGAACAGAACAGGAAACAAAAGAATCAGTTCATTCTTTTTATGAAAGACTACTGTTAATCTTTAAACAATACAGTGGTTATGAAAAATTAGATGAAAAAGACATGAGCCATTTTGTCTATAGATTTGTTTATGGACTAAAACCTGAAATTGGAGAAATGATCAGAAATAGTATTGTCGGATGGCAATCACTATCTGTAGATGATATTCTAAGAAAAGCTAAGTATTGCAGTGATGAAATAGAAGTAAAACAGAAGAAGCTTAAGGAGAAAGCCATGTGGGCTCAGGTAAAAGTGGCTGAGCAACAGATTGCCAGCATGGGTAATAAGAACACTAATTTTGTTCAAACTGAAAATACAAACCAGATACAAGGAAAGTTTAAAAATAATAATTTCCCAAAGAAATTTAGCCCAAAGATTGAGGAGTTGAAACAAAGATTACCTTGTTTTAATTGTGGCGAAATTGGACATTGGAGAGACGAGTGTCCTCATCCTCCTAAAAACTTAAAGAATCCCTTATTGAATCCACAGATGCAGAATGGTGTTGACCTGCAGCGACAGCTACAGATGCAACAGGGGTTAAACGAATTTAATATTCAGCGACAGTTACAGCAACAGCAACAACAACAGGTGAATAATCGTCAAGACCAATTGCCACAACCACCTTTTCCGAATTGTGGGGGAGTTCAAAAATATAATCCAAACGTGGGATTTCAGGGAAGTGAACAGGTAATAAAACCACAAAAACAGCAAAAGCAACAAAGGGTTCAAATGCAAAATGCTTCACAACAATTTTTATTAACAGAAAGTCAAGACAGCGATTCTGATGATTATTGCTGACGGTGCCCGAGAGAGGAGGAAGAGTGTGTTGTTGGAGCCACTCTTGAGGTTGACCAGTCAGGTCCTTTTGTAAACGGGAAAGTTAATGATGTAGACATCACTTTTCTAGTGGACACTGGTGCTACCCGTTCTACTGTTAGATCAGTAGAAATTGAAAACCTACCTCTCTCTGGGGATACCATCCAAGTTGTCGGAGTAAGTAATCAACAAATTAAAACTGACTTAACTGATCCAGTACCAGTTGAAATTGGAAATTATAGAGACAAACACAGATTTGTGGTTTGTAATAGTAGTCCAGTGAATCTATTGGGCAGAGACATCCTATGTAAAATGAATTGTAGAATATATTGTTCTCCTGATGGAGTTGAGTTACAAACAATGGAGGAAGATGGTTTATACAGAATGACAATGATGATGATGGAAGCAGAAGAAACAAAATTGTTTCCTGCATTTGAAGAAAAAGATTTACCTGAAGAACTCAAGGAAACAGTGAAATCAGAAATATGGGATTTTACTGGAAATGAGATGGGTCTGATGAAAAACGTAGATCCAGTAAAAATTACATTGAAACAGGGAATAGAATTTCCAAATACTCCACAATATAAAATGAAAACAGAAACAATTGAAGGTATTACACCTATAATTGAAAAATTAATCAAGCAAGGTGTATTAAAAGAAATGAAGAGTAGTTCTTGTAATTCACCAATTATGGGAGTTAAAAAGTCTAACGGAACATTTAGAATCGTACAAGATTTGAGAAAAGTTAATCAAATTGTTGTTCCATGTTGTCCTGTGGTTCCAAATCCAGCAGTAATTCTATTCCAGATTCCACATGATGCTGAATGGTATACAGTCATTGACCTTTGCAATGCATTCTTTACTGTTCCATTACATCCAGACAGTTATGAAATCTTTGCTTTCAGATTCCAAAGTAAGACCCTTGGATGGTCAAGAATCCCTCAGGGCTATACAGAAAGTCCTTCAATCTTTAATGAACTGTTAAAAAGATCATTAGAAGACCTAGACTTACCTGGTAGGTCTACGCTAGTGCAGTATATTGATGATTTGTTAATAGCTGCAAAGACAAGAGAAAATTGTGTAACAGACACAATAATTCTGTTAAATCGCCTTGCAGAAGAAGGACATAAAGTGTCCCCAGCAAAACTACAGTTTTGCAAACAAGAAGTAAAATATCTTGGTCACAGAATTGCAAAGGGAAAAAGACAAGTAACAATAGAGAGAATAAAAATGATTCAAGCAATGTTACCACCAAGAACACAAAGACAGGTCAGAATGTTCTTGGGAATGGTTGGTTACTGTCGACAATGGATAAGTGGATTTTCAGTAATTGCAAAACCACTACAAAGACTGACAAAGTCAGATGTAAAAGATCCAATTATTCTCAATGATGCTGAGATGGATTCTTTTGAGAACCTGAAAAAGAGCTTATGCCAAGCTCCTGCTTTAGGTATGCCAAATTATGAGAAAGATTTCGAACTGTATTGCAGTGAAAGAGAAGGATGTGCATTGTCTGTGTTAATTCAGAGACATGGAAATTTAAAGAAACCTATTGCATACTTCTCTGCAGTTCTTGATCCAATTGCAAAAGCATTACCAGGTTGTTTGAAAGCAGTTGCAGCTACAAGTATCAGCCTCGAACAAAGTGAGGGGATCATAATGGGATTTCCTGTGAAAGTTTTTGTGCCTCATTCAGTTGAAATATTACTGACAAGAGGTAAGACTCAACATTTAACAAGTAGCAGATTGACAAAGTATGAGAAAATCATACTGGGAGCAGATAATGTTTCGATTTCAAGATGTTTAAATCTGAATCCTTCTACATTACTGCCTGATTCTGAAATTGTTGATGACATTGAAACAGAACATGAATGTTTAGATGTCATGGAATTCTGCACTAAACCAAGAAAAGACATCAAAGACAGACCTTTGTCTGAATCGGATTTTGTCTACTTTGTAGATGGGTCATGCTTAAGATCCGAAGGAGGTGTCTTGAAAGCTTCATATTCAGTTTGTACAGTTGTAGATGTTGAAGAAGCATCATGTCTTGAAGGAGTTCGTTCAGCACAGGTGGCTGAATTAATTGCTTTAATTCGTGCATGTGAAATATCCAAGGATATAAGAGTTACCATCATTACTGATAGTCAGTATGGGTACGGAGTTGTGCATGATTATGGACAACTCTGGTCACAGAGAGGATACATGACATCAACAGGATCACCAATTAAAAATGCAGTTTTCATTAGGAGATTGATTGAAGCAATACAATTGCCAAAAGAAATTGCCATCGTTAAGTGTGCAGCGCACACTAGAGGAACTGATTATATTTCCAAGGGAAATGCCTTCGCAGATGAAACAGCTAAATACTGCGCAAGGAAAAATTATTCATACAATCGGGAGAGGAGTAAAGAGACTGATTCAAATTCATTAATGCTAACAACTGTTGTAGAAACATGGCATGAGATTAGAGATTTACAAAATGAAGCAGAAGATGAAGAAAAAGACTTGTGGTTAAGATCAGATTGTAGACCACGTGAAGAAGATGGAGTGTGGGTTTACAAAGATGGTAGAGTAGTTTTACCAAATTGCTTGATTGCTGACATGGCCAGATTATATCATGGTCCAGCACATCTGGGAAGAGATTCTATGGTTAGACTTTTCAAAGAAACATGGTTCAATACCAAGTTTAGAACTATTGCAGAATCTTTTTGTCAAAGGTGTTTGTCATGCCAACAAATGAACCCAAACAGAAAATCAGTGGTGGGGACAGGAATAATTGGTCGAGAGGGTGGTCCCTTTACCAGGTTACAAATGGATTTCATTGAAATGCCATTACACAATTGTTTGAAATATGTGCTTGTAATTGTGTGCTTATTTTCAAGATGGGTAGAGGCTTTCCCTACACGACATTGTGATTCAATTACAGTGGCAAAACTAATGCTCAGAGAAATCATCCCAAGGTACGGTTTTCCAGTCACTATTGAGAGTGATGGAGGAAGCCATTTTGATAACAAACTGATGAAGTTAATTTGCGAAGCTTTGAGCATTGAGCAGAAAATACACTGTGCATACAGACCAGAGGCATCAGGAGTAGTTGAACAAATAAATGGAACAATTAAAAACAGAATTGGAAAAATGTGTCTTGAAACAGGTATAAAGTGGACTGATGCTCTTCCACTTGTTTTGATGTCATTAAGAAGTACACCAGATAAAAAGACAGGTTTGAGTCCTCATGAAATTTTAATGGGAAGAGTTATGAGGCAAGCTTTTGTTCCTGTAGGTAAACTGTTGAGCATAAATGACAGTGCTATTTTGGATTACTGTAAAAGGTTATCTGATATGGTAACTTCTGTGTCTAATCAGGTGGGAACTGAAGCTCAATCAGATGAAAAAGTTTTGACACATGATCTGAGACCTGGCGATTGGGTCAGAACGAAAGTACATCGGAGAAGGAATTGTCTAGCTCCTAGATGGCAGAAACCTAGGCAGATAATTTTGATCACTACTAATGCTGTAAAGTGCAGAGGATTGAAACGTTGGATTCATCCTAGTCATACTATTCCAGTACCAACTCCTGAGAGTTCTGATGTTGAAAGTGATACCACAGATGATTCTGATTCTGAAGCAGAAGGCGAAACAGAAGGTGAAATAATTCCAGATTCTGAAGATCGACAAGAAAGTCGACATCTGGAAACTGTGCCAGTGAATGGAAATTTGACAAGAAAAGAATTGGAAATAATTGAAATAGATTCTGAAGGTGAAGAGAATCTGTTAAAAGGAAAGATAACTGAGGATTCGGTTGTCTCCATTGAAGACAAAGAAGCAGAACAAAAAGAAGTTTCAGACCAGGAGAGTATCGAAAGGCAGAGAACAAACTCTGAAGTAAGGAACAGAAATCCGAAATCTGGGAAGTTGGGGGTAATTGAGGAAGAGGAGGAAGACGAATTACCGAGTACCAGTGATGGAAGACAAAGTGAAGTTCCTGAAGGAGTGAAATTGCCAAATAGAGAAGTTCCTGAGTCAATTGAAATTTCAGACTACGAAACTGAAGAAAGTGACGTGGAAAGTGAAAGTGAACACAGAAAGAAAAGGACTTGGAAGTCAGAATCAAATAATTCTGAACCAAAGAAGAAGTACGTGAGAAAAGCAGACTACTGGCCAGGTGGAAGATTGAGAGTCAGATTGATCAAGAAGCCAAAAGAACAAGTTGAAGAAATCAGTAGTCAAAAGAGTCCTGGAAAAGAAGTTGGAGTTGGAAGAAAAATTGAAGTGATATCGAGAAAAGGGAAGAGAATAATAAGACCAAACCAAAAATACAAGTCTCCTGAGTGGACTTACTTAGTAATTCCACCTGTTATTGACATATATGATAGTAGTGAAGAAGAAAACGAAATCCAAGAAATTAGTGACAATGATTGAAGTACAGAAATATTAAATTGGCAAAAGGCTGAAGAAAATTTGTTAGATGACACAAGGTTGAAGAAAAACTGTTTAGTTGAAGAAAACTTATGTATGACATAAGGTCGAAGAAATCTTGTCTAGGGTTTAAAAAAAAAAAAAAAAAAATATTTTAAAAAGGGGGGTGTAAATAGAATTTTAAAATTTATTTTTATTTTTTGAAAAATTTAAAACAAGAATGCCTTATGTTAAGGAGAGCACTTCTAAGTGTTCCGTTTTTAAAAGATGCTGTAAGATGACTCTGGTGTGTCTGCTCATTTTAATTCTGCTCTGGTTGGTTCTAGCTGTGATTATCCCTTTGGAGATGAATAGAGAATTACACAATGTTAACATAACAAGCAAAGCTTTGGTTAGTCAAACTAAACATAGTGCGTCTGCAAAAGTTATTGATCATCAGCCTAATATTCATCAAGATAAATCAATTGGTGATTTCTCAAGTAATACATTCACAAAGCTATTGAGTGAATATGTTAA
This sequence comes from Lissotriton helveticus, assembly GCF_964261635.1. Lineage (NCBI taxonomy): Eukaryota > Metazoa > Chordata > Amphibia > Caudata > Salamandridae > Lissotriton > Lissotriton helveticus. The sequence continues at coordinate 277,449,273 of NC_136068.1, forward strand.
GGTAATGGATGCAAAAGACTGCTACGTCTGCGTTAAGTTACCTGCTTCTGTTTCTGAGGGAGTAACATATAATATGCTTCCTCTCACTTATGCTGTAACATGTAGTGTGTTAACTAGTTTATTTTATCAAACTGGACGTTTAGAATATTACTATTCAAATTATGATGAAATTTTTGCAAATATTAAGATTGATAATGCTTTAAATAAGCATAAGAAAGCAAAACAAATGAGAGAATTTTTCCTTGTTACTAACGAATTTACTTATGAGTATGCTTATAAAAATAATTTAACTTGCAAATTAAGTGCTGAAGGAAAGAAATTTTTGAACATGGTTGAAGAGAGAAGAGCAATTTATAAGAGGAATGAATTAGTCAAGCAGACTAAGTCAAGTTTCTGGCAAAAAGAGGATGAGAAGTTAAATGGCAAAATGCTTGAAAATATTGCAATTCACATAGACAAACCAGTTAGTGGTAAACTTTGCATTAGAAGAGATAATACACTTTTTGATAATTATTTTGTAGGTGCAAGTAACTGTGAAGATACTTATCAGATTTTGGGAGGTTGGGGATTTAAAGGTGGAAAAGATCCTATCTTTCCTGGGATTTATTTTGTTTGTGGTGACAAAGCCTACTACAATCTTCCAGACCACTGGTATGGAACTTGTTATGTGGGAATTGTTTTTCCTAAAGTGTTTCATGTTGACAGAGATTCAGAAGGATTGTTTAAAATACATAATTATGTAAATAGAGTTAAAAGAGAAACTTTTACTGAAGTTCTGGGAGATATTTTTCAAGCTGTAATACCTTTTGTTGGTATAACCCTAAATGCAGGGAGAATCAGAAAATTGTCCACTATAGTTGATAGATTATCAACTGACACAGCTGATGGGTTTCAATTAGTGAATGTTGAAGTTATTGCAATTAGATCCATGGTAATTCAAGACCGTCTTGCTTTAGACATACTCCTAGCAAAAGAGGGAGGAGTCTGTGGCATTTTACATGTACAACATTGTTGTACATATATACCTGATGAAAGTAAGAATATTGAAATGTATATTAAGAATATTACACAAATGCATTCAGAGATAATTCCTTTAGAAGAAGATGATTTTACTGGGAAACTTTCAAAAAGGTTTCAAGCAATTAAAAACTGGTTTCATGATATTGGAAGTTCAATTCTTGGCAAGATTCTGGCACCTTTGATTATAATAGTATTCATTTTTATTTTGACCAAAATAGGTTGTTTGTTACATAAAAGAAAGAAACAGTTGAAAGAAAAGAAAAGAATCTATAAACTCAGAAAAGAAGAAGAAAGAGAGATCGAATTACAGGAGTTACATAGAGAGCGTTATGCTAATTCCAAAGATTATGCAGAAACAGACTTTTAGGTTTACTGATACAAATGAATTTGAATCGATTTCTTAGAAATTTAAATTATCAAAATTTTGAGTGCTGGTGTGGTGATTTGTTAATCACCAGATGAGGGAGTTGATGGAGCGAGATAGAAAACAAAATTTTGTTTAAACTCGTGAAGTCACATTTCCATAACATGAGTAATAATATTAATGATTTGTGATATGTCGTGCTAATACAACTTAGATTAAACTTTACACATGGGGGGACTAACATGTGTGCTCATAAACGTGCATAATTGTTGCATCTTTTTGTTCGTGCAAAATAATAAAATAATTTATTGTTTTCGTTTTTGTCATTACTAACTGCTGCAAACTTAAAAGAAGCATGTGCTTGTTTTGCTTTTCCTTGTCTGTGTGATGTCATTTCTACTATTCTAGGTGCATATAAGTCTCATGGGATAACGGAGACTGGTAGATATAAACGCTGCTTTATTTGTTTGCATTGGCTAGGTAACATTTTGATTAATCGGGTGGGTTAATTAATTAGTAAATCTTGGGGTGGATACAGAATCTACATTATTTCTTACATTAATACTTTTCTTGTGTTTGTTTTATATTAGAAAACATAAGTTGTCTGCTTTTGGGCCTTGTCTGCCCGAACTACAAAATGCTGAATTTTACTTCTGCAAAAGTGCTGAGACGCCCATTCTGAAATAAATTGTTCGTCTAAAGCTGCGTTCACAAAGCAAAGACTGACGTGCTATCATCATTCTGTCGGACATGGCCAAGGTCGAAAAAGAACATTTTGTCAGTCCTTAACTTGGCATCCGCGGAAGTCAATTGGAAGTCAATGGACGCTGAGAGAATGACTTTATACAAATGTTGCAATCCTAGGAAGCTCCTGGTTGCACTCGGAAGGGACAATGGTCTCTAAGAAAAGTGACTTAATGGAAGTTTTGAAAAGTGGGTGACATGTCACTTGTCACTCTCAACCAATAGGACGTCGAAGATTTCTGAAAACTTTCCTTTGCGTAGTTTAGTTAGCGTAGAAAGGTATAAAAAGTCATGCCCCTAGGGATGGGCTGGCTGCTGCTTTCTGACTTTCCGATGAGGGTGAAGTGCTGTCGAACTTTGCGTGGAGCACGTAAGAATCCTCAAAGAACTTTACTTTAATTTCTATCTATTTAGCTCAGTTAGGGAATTAGGTTTTAGAAATGCTAAACTTTATATATTTACTTTAATTTTAATTCACTTGCTTAAATTGTATTTTACTCACGTTTCTTTACAAACATGCTTGCTTTATTGCTAATAAAATTCATTTATAAAACTATCAACTTATATACCATAATTTAGTAAATAAAATCTTACTTTTGACAAACAAGCTGGTCTTGGTTATTCAGGAGTGTAGGTTACTATTAGCTAGATCACGTCGCCAATGGTGGTCGTTTAAATGGTTAAGTTTTATTCTAATGATAATATTCTTTCCGCAGATGTATAAAATTGTATATAGTTTGTAGATAATGTGCATATAGATTTAATTTGACCACCTGATTCAGTAGGCCCAAAATATGTCAGGTTTATAAATGGGTCCAAAATTTAGTATAGAATTTTGTTTATAAGTTATGAAGTTGGGTAGCGTTGTTTATGATATATTTTCTATAGGCCGCTGGATCACTAGACCCACCATTGTTTTCCTGAGCATGAGCAGTGGGACAACAACTACCAAAACTAGTCTAGCTGTTACTGAGAGTGCAGGCTTCCAATATTTCCACCACCATGAGACCCTGCACTGAGGCCTGGGAGGTCCATGGGACAGACAGCCTCTCGTGTTAGTGAACACACAGGTAATCCCTACTGCTCAAGGCACCTTTTCTGACCTTTGACTTATGGGCTCGTCTTGCATTTCCCATTGTGACAAATTACACAAATTTGTTGCATCACTTTTTTGCTCTTTTTCTGGGCTGCTCTAGAGTAGAATGGAAAACCTTGAAAATCCCTACTCAGTGATTTTGCCCAAACTACCCCGCTGTATTGAATCTTTAAAGCATGCCACACAAGCTGAATTTATTAAAAACTTGAAGTGGTTTTACAATTGGTACTCATTACCATGTAACAGCTATATATTTCAATGTGCTCAGAATTAAAACTGGTGTGCGCCTGTACTTCAACACTGGTTGAAATCTGTCATAGACTACATCAAAGCAAGATTATTATTTTTTTTAGGGAAAACCACTTTTCCATTGCCGCTTCCATGGAATCAGCATTCACAGCTAAGAAGTGTGAGGTTACCAATAGTATTGGACATTCACATATAATAGTTACTGCCTTATGATTGTCTTCGTTCACGCTTTGTTGGAGAGTGGGTGTAGGGGTTGTGGCCAGAAGACTGACAGGACCCTTTGTTTAAGTGTTCTCTTCAGTTGGAGCTAAATCTGTTATAGGAGATGCACAGAGTCTAAGACTGAGTCTCGACTGAAAGCAAATAGAACATCAAATCATGACAAGCATTGGCTAAGCCAGTAGGTCTCTCTTTTAGGCTGTGCTGATAAAGACCTACTGCCAATACAGACCCACTGCCATTGCTACTCAACAGCAACAAAAATATTTAAAAAAATGATTTTTTTCTAATGCTAACCAACGTTAGCAAAGAAAAAGAATAATGCTTTGATGTGTCTGCTCAAATGCGTCATCACGCATGCACATGTATGAGTAATGATACAACAGCAGCCCAGTGTGATGATGTACATATGTGCATGTATCACGCACATGCGTAAGGCATGGCACAGCCACCATTTTGTTCAATGTTTTTGTGTATTGCTCCGAGGTGGATGACGTCCACCATGGAACAGTAAATAAAAAAAAATTGTAAGTGCGTGAAAGGAGTGGCCTAACAGCAAATTTCAGATGAAGGACCCTCAAAAAAAATCACAATTGGAGGAGTGCGTGGGGGAAATGTAAAGGCCAAAGTTGGAGGGGGCGAGGGATCGAGGGACCAACAGTGGAGCTTGGAGTCATGGGGAATTAAAAAAATATTTAAAAACCCGACTGGGGGAAATGAGGCATTACACAGGGGTGAGAGCAAGAAAACACATGGACTCCTATGGAGTGTTAAAAAGCAAAAGAAAAAAGTTGTTTGCAAAACGTGAGCAGTGGAAGAATACAAGACTTCCAGTAAAAGGGATGGGAAAGAAGCTATGCTCCCGGGAAGGGACCTTCACATCAAGAGAAAGGAAAACTATTAAATAAGCAAGCACGCAAATGAGAATGACAAGAATGTCATCCAATAATATGCGATGGTCTAAAAAAAAAAGCCCTCTATAAATATTGGCATTGTTCACAATAAGTCTTCAGCAACAAAGAGCTAAAACCTGTCTGTAAGATCTAAAAAACTACTGGTGTCAACCAAACAGGCGTGTTCACCATGTCATGAAGAGAAGCATTCTCATAAGCAAAGTTCTTTGTCACCAAGGGGGGAGCTAGAGGTGGAAGGGAGTTTGGGGTCTTTGCTATGGCTGAGGAGGCAAGGTTGCCTCTGAAATCTGACTCCTGGGGACAGGAAAATTTGTGACCACTATAGGATGTGGTTGTCACCTTGCTCATGAACTCAGTGATTATAGGAGTTAGTGATGCAGGACAGAAAGACCCAGGGTCCGTATTATACATTATCCCTTGGGTGAACAGGCATGTGCGCCTGTGTTGTGCACTCCCAAGGCACAATGGTACTACAGAAGTGTCCACAGATGCTTGAAAGTCCCCGTCTGTAATAATGATACTGCTAGTGCACATGTCATGCTAGCACTATCATGAGAGGATGATTCCTCATTTACATGGGGGCGTGGCCTCATGCAAATGAGGAAACCACTTTGACTCTGCACCTGCGTCATATTATGTATGTGGGCGCGGAGCCAAGCATGCTAAGTGCACCAAAAAAAGTGGCTCACTTTCAGGACGCCTCCTAAAGACAGCCTTCTGGAGGGGAGAAAGGGGTTATCATGGACCCCTAGACACCCCCCTGCAGGTGAGTGCAGTGACTCACTGCACCTGCCTTTAAGGAGATCTCTCTTCCCTTTTCAAAGTGCAGGTGACATTCCGCCTTCACTGTGAAAAGCGGAGACGATTTGAAGCAGCAGCTCTGTATTTCACTTGAATGCACTGCCCCTATGGCAGTTCGAGTTTGCAGCTGCCTTTAGGCAGCACATTCTTTTTAATAGGGTGCATTGTTAATGTTTGTGCCCAGCGCACGTTTTTAAAGCTGTGCCATGGCGCAAACAGTTAAAGTGCGCTGTATGCATAATACGGTTTTACGTAGACAGTGTAAATTGGGGTATGTACAGGAGGCTGGAAGACAGAGAGATTACATACAGTATTGTATTTTTTTAAGAACCACGGCCGCCCCCATTACACGGGCGCCCGCTTTTAATCACTTTAACCCAGCATTATCATGTGTCTGTTTCAACCCCTCCAGTCAAATGGATTTAGAAATGTTTAGCGAATTAAGTCACGTGAATTCCAAGTAGCACATAATTGTGTGCTAATGGGCTGAAGCTGAAAACAGCACAGTTGTGTTACATGTCCTCTGCATTAAAGCCACCTGACAGGTTGTTTTCAGAAGCCTGTTTTATTACCAACAAAACCACCACCAATACCACCACCACCAATACCACCACCGCCACCACAGCCAATACCACCACCAATACTACCACCACCACCAATTCCACCACCACAAATACCAACAATACCACCACCACCAATACCACCATGAATACCACCACCAAAACCACCACCATCACCACCAATACCACCGCCACCAATACCACCACCACCAATACCACCACCACCAATACCACAGCCAACACCATGACCACCACCAATACCACCATCACCAATACCACCACCACCAATACCACCACCTTAGCGCCTCTCGCTCAATAGTAATAGCAGGGGCACTATACGAGGCTGGCGCTGCAGACGAGACTATACCTCCCTCCATGTCTGCCATAAAGCACAGCCTGTCTTGCACCCGGTGGTTAAGCCAGGGCCCTACTACAGCTAGAGTGTTTTTTATTCGGCCAAAGATAGCAATGACATTACGCAATGCCACACTGCACACTCAAATAATGGAGAGGGCACAAAATTCCCCCCCCCCGCTCTTCCTCCTGAGCTGCGACAGTGTAATCACAAAGCAAAAGGTGTTGGAGTGCTTTGTTCGTGTTTATAGCTCGGATCATATGCAATTCTCACTTCACACGTTGTGTCTGTGTAATTTACAACACCTGCACATCTTCACTGCACTATTTATCACTACTTTGATGATGTTGCAGGCCGGTCTCTTCCTCTGATATTTACAAGCGATTGAGAAGGCCCTTTATTGCAATGCAATAGGTCTCACATTTATGAGAGTTTAAGCTATTAGTATTGTAAATGATAATGCCTTTATTTATTTTTTAAAACCCAAAACATAAATAAAAGGCATTGTCACTTACAATGCCAATAGCTCAAACTTGCGTGAATGCGAGACCTATTGCATTGCAAAGGCTTGTTTTTATTTCCTTTCGTCTTTCGTTTCAATGTAATTAGTCTTTCCCATTCCTCACTCGATATTTCACATTTTTAAGCTCGTCACCCTTTTTTCACCAGAGCTCCTAGACAGCATCAGCCCTCGATATTTCAACTTTTCAAGCTCGTTACCCTGCTTTTCAAAAGTCTCGGGAGCTCCTCTGTGCACCGGAACTCCTAGACAGCGTCAGCCCTCGATATTTGAAATTTTCAAGCTCGTCACCCTGCTTTTCAAAAGCCTCGGGAGATCCTCTGTGCACCGGAGCTCCTAGACAGTTTGTTTGTTATTATAAAAAATTATACACTCCAACGATACAGCCTAAACAAGATGATATCTACAGGTATATTCAAAATAGCTCTGTTAGAAAGATGGGGAGTGCGGAATCTGACTCTTGAGGAAAGCATCTAAAAAAATTAGACAGAATTAGCAATAGGTGCATTACCATCAGGGAAGGCTGTGGGAGAAGATAACATTCCTCTAGAATTCATTTAGTCAGGTAATAGAGGAAATTGGAGCTAAGGGGAGAACTCCAGACTCATGACATGTGACTAAGATACATTTTTTTCTAAAGAAAAATAAACCAGCGGAGTAATGTGTGTCTTACAGACCAATTTCATTGATCAACGCAGATGCAAAAATATACGCTAAAATCTTAGCTAACCGCTTAGCTCCTGTAATGCCCAATTTGGTTTCCCTCCATCAACACGGGTTCATTCAAGGGAGGGACACTACTGCTCATGTAAACATGGCAGTAATTTCATTTGACCTTGCAAACATTAGACCCACCCCACTTGGTATGATATTATTAGACGCGGAGAAGGTGTTTGATCGAGTGGGGTGGGAATTTTTGTGGGCTACAATAGCAGCCTTCAGGATAAAGCGCCAATTTCTAAAGCAGATACAATGACTATATGATAAACCATGTGCTAAATTGGCTTACTTGGGTCTGCAATCATCTACTTTTCCCGTATTGTGTGGTACTCGCCAGGAATGCCCTCTTTTGCCTTTATTATTTGCTCTTTATATAGAGCCATTTATTTCTGTTTTGCAAAATGATGTGCGTATAAGGGATTTTAAATCAGGGGCGAATTCTCTGAAGGTTGTCGCTTATGCGGACGATATAGCGGTCTTTTCAACAGACCCGGGTGAAGCGTTGAATACATAACGGAAGTAGTGGGTCACTTTGGTTTAATTTCGGGTTATAAATTAAATGTTAATAAGACGCAAGTTCACCTTAATTATAAACCTGTGATGCTAGTACCTGGAACCTGCCCAAGGGTTATTTACTTAGGGGTCAAGATAACAGCGCGGATTGATAGTATATTGTCACTGAATTATGATGCATTATTAAAAGAGACGAGCAGGACTTTAAAAAAATGGCATAAGTTACCGATTGGGATTATTGGTAGAGTTAATATTATCAAAATGAAAATTCTACCTAAATTCCTGTATCTTTTCCGTTCCATTCCATTACGCGTTCCAAATATATTTTTCAAAAAGTTGGATGGAATATTGGGTAGTTTTATATGGGGATATAGGAAGGCAAGACAAGCAATATATTGTTTAAAACTTCTCTTTAGTCAAGATGGTCTAGAGTTACCAGACGTTAAAACATATTTTTGGTCAGTTTGTTTTATCCGCTTGTGCAGCCTTTTTAATTCAGCCAACACTATCTTTAGCCATAAGTTTATTTTGGGGGCTGAGAGTTATATGTTTTTATACAGACTTAATGATCCTAACTATTTTAAAAAGGGTAGAATTTAAGATCATATGAGATGATGTATGTGTCTGCTGCTCAATTCTGCTAAGTAAGAATATCTCCTGCTATCACAGGGAGCTACCTCTCTGGCGGAATCCAGGACTACCGGAGATATTCCACGACTCGGTAGGTAGGAATTGGGCCAGAAGTGGAGTTAACTGTATGGGAGAGATGTATGACTATAATGGCTTTGTCTCATTCGAGAGTTTACAGAAAAAAAATAAGCTACCGGGATCTATGCTCCTTAAGTATTATCAGATTCGAGAATTCTTTCTGAGAAATCTAAAACTGGAGATACAAATTAATCGGAGATATGGAGTTTTCTCAATGCAACTGAATCAAAATCTCGGATAGGTAGAGCATACGTCCCAAAGAAAGGGAACAAAAACGATCCAAATGGCAGTCCATTTCCAATATCTACGTCCTGTGGACTGTTGTGCTGCGACACGTGTGCCTCCAAGAACACTGCCGGGGATCCTCAACAGGTAGGGGCACCTAGGGTGAAGTACAGGCACCTCAATGATGTCACTTGGGAGGGTGGACTAGAATTTGTGAGGGTGGATCTGGTATTGCGAGTAGGTGAATTTGCTTTAGGGAGGTATATTTTTTATTCTCCGGGGTAGGCCTGGGTTTATGAGTGGTGGAACAGTTTTGTGAGGATGGATTGGGATGTGGAAGGGGTACTTTTGGCTTTGGGAGAGGGGGTCCAGCTGTGACAGGGGAAAGGGCAAATAACTTACTCTCATGGGGAAAATTGGTAGGATGCTGGGAGGTTTGTGAGTGGGAGTGGAAGTGGAAGTGTCAGGTGTGTGTTGTTGGTGCAGGTGCCTGAGTGTCTGATGTATCTTGTGCATGTCTGGCGATGTTTTTTAGTTGTCTGTTGTGTGGGTGAGTGTGGGCATTTGCGTTTTTTGGGGGTGTGTGATGTGGAGGTGCTGGGTATGACAGGTGTTATGGATGTGTCTGTGGTTGCGGGTGTGGTGTCTGGGAGTATGCTGGTTGTTATGTTATGTTAATTAAATTTATATCGCGATCAGATACTCGAAAGTGTCCCGGCGCGTCACCAAGGGGGGCCATAGTCAGGTATTATGCGAAAAGATGTGTTTTCAGGTTCTTCTTGAAAATCTGCGGATCCTGAGTAAGCCACAGGCGGAAAGGAAGGGCCTTCCAAGCCATAGCCGCCTTCCAGGCAAAAGAGCTGCCTCCCAGCCTCTTACATTTGAATTCGCGGGACTTGAGCAAAACGCTGAAACGTGGACCGCAACTGTTGCGAGGTGGCTATGTCTGTAGTTGTGATGTCTGTGGACATGCTGGGTTTGGTGGATGAGTCTGTGATTGCATGGGTGGTGTCTTGGGGTATGCTGGTTGTTGTGGATGTGTCTGTGGTTGCATCTGTAGTGTCCGGTGGTATGCTGGGGTGGTGGTGAGGGTGTGAATGTCAGGTGAGAGGTTGCATGCTTTTGTGCTTTGTTGTGTTTCTGTTTGCGTGTGCTGCTTAAGGTTGTTTATGTGAGTGCATGCATATGTGTGAATCAATGTGCTTTGGACAGGCATTAGAACAGGAAATTGGGATGGGAAGAGGGGGAGGTGTGGGGGAAGTTTGAGATGGGTTGAAGGCTGCCATCAGTGAGGGGCCAGAGCCTGAAAGGATTTCTGTAGGCCAGACATAGCACTGTGGATGCCTTCTTGGTAGGCCACCATCTGTTGCAGATGGCTGCCTTGCCCCTGGATGGCATTCAGTAGTGCTGTCTGCCCTACAGAGGTGTGTGTGTAGAAGGTCAATAGCCTTCTCACTTAGGGCAGCGGAGGGGACAGGGCAGGGGCTGAGGTGCCTGGAGAAAATGAGATGGCTCTCCTCCTAGAGGAGCGGGCCTGTCCAAATGGGTGGGAAGCAACAGGGAGAGTGGAGATAGAAGGGGGATGGCTGACAAAGATGGTGTTGGTACTCTTCCTGTGTGGTCTGCCACCACTAGGGAGTGTCCACTGGAGGTTGACTCGGCAGATGATGATGTTGAGTCTGCATCCTCCGAGCCACTCCCCTCACCCTCTGGGCCACTACCTTCCTCAGTGTCTGTAGTGTCACAACCAGAATCACTGTAGCTAGCTGCTTCCCCAACAATGTTGGCCCTGTCTACTCTGCTTGCTTAGGGTGATCCTGAAATGACATTTAAAATAGGTTTACTGCATCTGTGTGAACAGACTGGACCACAGCTTTTACCGCAGAACATTTAAAAAGTGCACAGATGACTCAAGCTACAAGGTCCACTATAGTGGCTTCAACATTAGCATGAGCACATGCATGTATGTTGCATGACCTGTAAACAGTTGCTCACAGTGATGTCACAGCCACAGACAGCAATAGAATGAGGTAACTTGTCTCATCTCCATTCTCGTACATGTACTAGGATACCTGATCACCTTGTATACTTTAGCCCTGGTTCAGCTTGAACTGCCAGGCCAGATCCTCCATTGACCGGAAAACAGCATCTTGGAACCCGTTTCGGGGTATCACCACACATCAGCCAGGCTAGCTGTGTGGGAATTGTTTTTCAGCAAATATTTTTACCAATTGCACATCACCAAGTGTCTTGATTTGTTTTGATCCTATTAAACTTTTCTTTCCACCACACTTCAGAATTACCCCAAAAATATTAATTTGTGCCTTCCTGACATGATAGATTTTGAAATATTTGTACAGGTATTTTACAGGCACATAAACGTTTTTGTGTGTTAGAGCCTTTCTTTTCACACTTCCTTTACCCAAGCAAGACTGACAGATAGTTCACTACACCAATTTCCATGCTAAAAGAATAAGCAGCAATTTGTCAAAGATATAGCCTGACATTTGTCTTTGGAGCACAGCAAATGTGTCAAGAAAAAAGCAAACTTCAAAGGCATCTTTATTGCTCAATCCCCATGTGAACTCCAGCATGGTTTTTATGGGGGTGATGTCTTCTACTTCCAGCGCCTTTGTTTGGCTGGGGACGGGATTTGAGCCCATTCCATCTGGCCAACTCTGGACGAGCCAGGGCCAAGGAGAGTGGGGTAGGAGATAGAACTCAGCTCTACCTCAGCACACCTTTCCATCCTCTCTCAAGCCACTATTTAAAAAGAGGCTTCTTAGACTGATGCCAACATCCTGGTAAGAATGCAAAACCCATGATAGACATCAGCTTTGGAGAGCTTCTGCACATGAACTGGAAACCTGCTCTGATCAAGAGTTTCCAGCTATATTTGTGATACCAGATCTTCACTGTGAAAACGCGTAAACTGTTGGTACATTGTGATGCATGATTGAAACCTGTGAGAAGTTGGGTCTGGCAAATGGATAGAGGTCGGCTGCCATGTGCAAGTCGCATATTCAACATTTGTAGCCAGTTGCTAGTTGAATGCTCCCTACCTCCGGTCGCATAAAGAAATTTGACGCCCCCCGCCCCCTGCAAAGTACGCAGAGCCCCCCCTCCCCCCGGACTCATCAGAAGCCGTCAAAGCCATCGTCCTGCCACCTGTGCACCGTGTTGGAAGCCCCCCCCCCCCCCTTGGAGCTTGGGGGCTCCATCGCACCGCGGAGCTTTGGGAGCTAATGTTACGTCACTGCCTACCTCATTAATATTATTGAGGGTGAATTTCTGCGAGTGCTAGTAAAAGACTACTTTGTACTCTCCTGACAAAGCTCAACGCTTTTCAAAATTACATATTTTGTCAGCAGCGCATTCTAGATGCTGCGTAAAACAGTGGTGCAATGCAGCCCAGACAATACTACATCTGTCCTGCAAAATCTTTGTCCTTTCTTTACGTCGGCATGCTTTTTCTTTTAAACATAAACTTAGCAGTCCTATGTATAATGCATTTCTTGGCATGAACATGAATCCTTTTCTCCCAACATACCACAAGTAATATGGAAATGACGTAATCAACTGGGCAGTCGATGCAAATAATGTGCCACGCACGAATGTCATTACATTGGGAATGGTGCATCTGTGCATCGCGCAATTATCATTCCACATTATATTGCATCACGATGCAAATGGCAAAAACACCTTGAAATCTAAAAAGGCACCAGCGTTTGAAGAAGGTTGTTAGCAACTGGAGAATCCAGAAGAAAATCTCTATCAACATATCAAAGTTTCATATCCAGGACTTAGTAGGCATTAATGGAAGAAACAAAAAAATTGAATTTTTTATAATGAAGAATTGCAAATCCTCATTCCAGAAGTAAATAAATGCAAAATCAAAGTTTTGGTAGCTCTTTGATTTCACCAGTAAAAAATTATCAAGTGACATATTTGGAGAAAAAAAATCAGTGTTTTTAATCCATCCTCGGGAATCGTGGATATTTATTAAAACGTAATATGACAAAGAAAATTTGAAAACAGGAAACTGTCTTCAGAGTAAATTGCTGAAGACCCTATCTCCCAGACGAAGCAGATTACCAATAAGAAACAGGTTACATGAACCTTTGCTCCAGAAATGGTTTACCAATTAGAAGGAAGTGATACCTCAGACACAAAGCCAACGGAAGAAGCCACACCAGGTAAGCACAACAACATTCTGGGCTACAGTTTAACAACAAGCATGATATGAACTGAAGTGTTGAAGGTTTAGGTTGGTAGTAGCCACATTACCCATGAGACCTGGTATCTAATCCTTCCATTGGCACTTGACACAAAAAATGTGCGATTCTGAACAAATGGGGGGACTTACCAGCAGCGCGGGGGCAAACTTTGTCCAGGGTCCTTTCTGCGCCAGCCACCGCCTAACTTGCTCCTGCCCTCCTCCCTCCCGCCGCCGCAGCCCACAGCCACCAGCGGCCGCAGCGCGGAGGGGGGGCATTGCGAACTACTGCTCCCAGACGCCTTAGCGGCACCGGAAGCCGCAGCACGTCATTTCCGCGCCAGGAGGCGCACAAAAAAGGGTCACAACCTCCGTGGAGTGGGGGACTTACCAGCAGCGCGGGGGCAAACTTTGTCCAGGGTCCTTTCTGCGCCAGCCACCGCCTAACTTGCTCCTGCCCTCCTCCCTCCCGCCGCCGCAGCCCACAGCCACCAGCGGCCGCAGCGCGGAGGGGGGGCATTGTGAACTACTGCTCCCAGACGCCTTAGCGGCACCGGAAGCCGCAGCACGTCATTTCCGCGCCAGGAGGCGCACAAAAAGGGTCACAACCTCCGTGGAGTGGGGGACTTACCAGCAGCGCGGGGGCAAACTTTGTCCAGGGTCCTTTCTGCGCCAGCCACCGCCTAACTTGCTCCTGCCCTCCTCCCTCCCGCCGCCGCAGCCCACAGCCACCAGCGGCCGCAGCGCGGAGGGGGGGCATTGCGAACTACTGCTCCCAGACGCCTTAGCGGCACCGGAAGCCGCAGCACGTCATTTCCGCGCCAGGAGGTGCACAAAAAGGGTCACAACCTCCGTGGAGTGGGGGACTTACCAGCAGCGCGGGGGCAAACTTTGTCCAGGGTCCTTTCTGCGCCAGCCACCGCCTAACTTGCTCCTGCCCTCCTCCCTCCCGCCGCCGCAGCCCACAGCCACCAGCGGCCGCAGCGCGGAGGGGGGGCATTGCGAACTACTGCTCCCAGACGCCTTAGCGGCACCGGAAGCCGCAGCACGTCATTTCCGCGCCAGGAGGCGCACAAAAAGGGTCACAACCTCCGTGGAGTGGGGGACTTACCAGCAGCGCGGGGGCAAACTTTGTCCAGGGTCCTTTCTGCGCCAGCCACCGCCTAACTTGCTCCTGCCCTCCTCCCCCCCGCCGCCGCAGCCCACAGCCACCAGCGGCCACAGCGCGGAGGGGGGGCATTGCGAACTACTGCTCCCAGACGCCTTAGCGGCACCGGAAGCCGCAGCACGTCATTTCCGCGCCAGGAGGTGCACAAAAAGGGTCACAACCTCCGTGGAGTGGGGGACTTACCAGCAGCGCGGGGGCAAACTTTGTCCAGGGTCCTTTCTGCGTCAGCCACCGCCTAACTTGCTCCTGCCCTCCTCCCTCCCGCCGCCGCAGCCCACAGCCACCAGCGGCCGCAGCGCGGAGGGGGGGCATTGCGAACTACTGCTCCCAGACGCCTTAGCGGCACCGGAAGCCGCAGCACGTCATTTCCGCGCCAGGAGGCGCACAAAAAGGGTCACAACCTCCGTGGAGTGGGAGACTTACCAGCAGCGCGGGGCAAACTTTGTCCAGGGTCCTTTCTGCGCTAGCCACCGCCTAACTTGCTCCTGCCCTCCTCCCTCCCGCCGCCGCAGCCCACAGCCACCAGCGGCCGCAGCGCGGAGGGGGGGCATTGCGAACTACTGCTCCCAGACGCCTTAGCGGCACCGGAAGCCGCAGCACGTCATTTCCGCACCAGGAGGCGCACAAAAAGGGTCACAACCTCCGTGGAGTGGGGGACTTACCAGCAGCGCGGGGGCAAACTTTGTCCAGGGTCCTTTCTGCGCCAGCCACCGCCTAACTTGCTCCTGCCCTCCTCCCTCCCGCCGCCGCAGCCCACAGCCACCAGCGGCCGCAGCGCGGAGGGGGGGCATTGCGAACTACTGCTCCCAGACGCCTTAGCGGCACCGGAAGCCGCAGCACGTCATTTCCGCGCCAGGAGGCGCACAAAAAGGGTCACAACATCCGCGTCGCGGGACCGCGCGCGGGCTAAGCCCGGGCAAAGGGCGGGCCCTCTGTGGCCCTCCGAGGACCGAGAGGGACGGGACGGGCCACCCCCCTTGGCGCGCATTAAAGAGGAGGTAGATAGACTTATACATTCACATTTTCAATACCTACCTATTGATTATACCAACGGACCTGACCCTTCATGTATAAACATTCCGACTGTGTTACTACGCCATATTCCCTATAGTGCTAAGTCATAACTAAATCAGACCATGACTCAGCAAGGGTTCACCAATAAAGCTACCCCACAGAGGGGATTCTGCAAAGGGACATTAGATTTTCATTTTAACAGGACAACAGTGCTTACTCCTGATGAAACAGCAGAAAATGATTCTCCACTGTTCATACTTAGTACACCTGCCACACCTAGCTCACAAGCATCTTCACATACAGCCGATACTATGCAATGTCTCGCATTGTGGGAGGAATTAAATAGCCTCTGTAAAACCAGGTACGTCCCATTGGAACCGTTAAACGAACAAAAAAGCGTTCCATCCTGTACCATATTCAGTGGCTGTACATCACCTATTAATGACTGCCCGCAGGAATCCCCCCTCTCACCTAAAAAAGCTAACACTCAAAGCACAGTACTCCCACAGATCTCTTGTGTTAAAAGAAAGCACGATGGAGTTAAACAAAATGGGAACTATCCAAAGTTACAAAAATTGTGCCTAAACCCCTCTTTGTCTTCTAATAATTCCCCTTTAACCACAGAAACAGCAGTAAAGCTTGACCACACAGTACCTCCTTCAAAGCAGCCTTTACTTTCTCAGATTGAACTACTGGTCAAATCCCTTTTATCACCTTTGTTGGAAAAAATTAACACCCTAGGGGATAGGCTGACGGGTATAGAAGAAAGGCTCAAAGATATCTTCCCACCCACCAAAATTATCAAAACATCAAATTGCTCTCAACAATTAGCTGCCTCTAAAGAGACCAAGCCACCTACAACAAGCAAAAGTGCTCAAATCCTGTCGCTAGACTCTGATACAACAGTCTCAAAAGCTCCAAGGGTCACTTCAACGCAGCACCACCTTGCTAGAACAGAGACTAAAAAAGTTCCCCATATTCATTTACCCCCAGGGGCTGCCCCATTTGTGTCTGTCCTGGCGGGAGTACCAGCACTCCCATATGGTAAACCCGAAAGTCATCAAGACAAGGTCACGTTTTGGCTAGCAAAAAATAGACCCCTTCCACCCGACCTTGATGGACGAATATTGAGTGCTAGAAGGGTGGGCTGGCTGGGTTCCTTACCAAAAGACATTCCCGGTGACCTAGTGTTAGTAAAATTTAGGAACAGATATGTTGTCCCATACTTAAAAACTTGGCAACCTCAAGAAGGAGATGGACTTATATCCACCTGGGACTTATATGACTTTTACCCTAGTGCACAATACATCTTGCCTTTAAGACCAAAGGCAAGGTACAACTATCTGATGGGATAATTTCCTCCTTTTTTTGTAACGATAGATCCATGAATGCTAAACTTTTATGGGTAGAACCGCCTGTGCATGGAATGGTAGGGGCCCTTCTGCTTTAAATAGCAAGGAAGATTAAGTTTAGGAGATCTTTAGAATGGTCTGTGTGATATTGATGCTGTTTTTTAATATTGACTTTTTGTCCTCTCTTACTTCTGAGTTTTAAACTTTTCTAACTGTGTAATTGATGATTTTAAACTGAAATTTTATGTCTATTTTTATAACAGTTATAATTATGCATGCTTATATGATATTTCTTTTTGAATATCGAATAAAGCTTATTTTGAACCTTTGAACCTTTGGTGAATAACAATAATTTTCATGTACAGATCATGCGAAGGTCGCGTGATTAATGTTAACCCCTCTTATCCATTAATTATATTTCCAATGACACACACTAGCTGCTCTTAGAGATACTATGTATTCCCAGAACATCTGATGTTGTTCCAGGACAAGCCATGCAATGCTGAAACTCAGACCCTTCCCATCTCTAACTTACGTTGCACATAGTGCCACGAGTGAAACTGTGGAATTTGCAGCTGCAACTGCATTTTGCATTCTACCTTTCAAGGCCCACATCTGCGGTACATTGAAAATAGGCTGAATTCAGACCAGTAATGACGTGTATGTTGAGAACCTTATGTGTGACCGCTAGTATGACTCAGGGACACTGATACATACCTCATCACAACAGAATGGGAGACATGACAGGTAACTGTCTAAGAAGTACACCATATTGTCAGCATGCAATAGAAGTCACATGTGATGAAACTATAAAGCCATGCCCCTGGATATGCAATGAATCTTTTTTTTTTTTTTTTATTATAAACTTTTATTGTCACTCGTACGCATATACACAGCAGTGTGCCTACAACCATATTAGGCCGGCAGCGATACACAGACAGTAATACATTGGGATCTTCATCAGTTATGAGCAAAGAGGAACTAATCAGGAGCATCCAACAGTAAAATAATAAAGCATTAGTCCGATTATTACAGGTCTAATCGCAAGGTAATCTGCATTTGGGCGATTGTCAATGGCGGTACAGTTCGTGGGATAGTACAAATAGTATCAGGGTCAATACATCATTGGGCAGGGGAGTACAGGTACAATCTAATATATGGCCTATCAGAGTCTCCTGAAAGTAGCGGTATTGCAGACTCGACTTAAAGCAGCTTAACTAAGAATCGGGGCAAGATATCATTACATTTTACAAGATCTATTAGGCCCGGACCCGCATATCAGTCGCTCCTGCATATTCGTATAGGCACACAGATAAAAAACAGTGGTCGGGTAGTAATCCTTGCAACTGAGAGGCCAACAAAAGCATGGACATCTAGCATTCCATCCCCTCTGCCCCATTCCAAACTATAGCATATGCAATGAATCTTAATTCCAAGATGCCTCAGAAAAGTTTGTAGAGTGTAGAATTCCTGTGTAGAAGCAGAAACACAATGCCATAAAGTGGCACCCAATACAGCAAAGAAAGTGAAATGCCAGTGCCTAAAAACAGCTTTGCGAGGCTGAAAACACTGTTGTTACCTCACGTTGAAGAATTTCCAAAATGGAGAATACCAGCTTGACAAAACTAGACCGACAAAAATTCCAAATTGAGGAATTGAGAATATGAAGAATATCCATTTTCAAGTAAACCGTAAAATGTTTATGGATAAAATATATTCTGAATCAGAGTTTGAATCCCAGGTCAATTATATACAAAAATACAATTCCTAAAATAATAGAAACTGCATGAAAAAATAAAATTAAAAGAGAGAGAGAGAAAAAGGAAAAAGGGGAATGAACCAAAATGCAATAGTTGCTATAGTCTATTTTATATGTCTACTACAATCAAGAAAAAAAGCGGACAACAGGAAATTGAATCACAGCCACAAAAGAGGTAGGGGAAAAACGGTACAAGAGAAATACATAAGATGGAAGAACGTGTTAGGAGTTCTACATGCTAATATAAGAAAAACAAAGAGAGATGGGGTAGGGGGCTTGCCAGTATTGCAGGAGTGTTGTGAAAAGTGGGGTGGCAATGTGTTGTCTCTTCTGTTCACTGTCCCCCCTGCAAAGAAGTTGGGCCCCACATAAATATGCTGAACTTGTCCAGGTGTAATTTTCAGACACCGGGACACGTTCAGGAGCACCTGCACGTTGCCTGCAATCCATTCCCAGCAACAACATGCAAGCAGTGTGGGAACCTTTTTTCACCTCCAGCTCGGCCAAAGGTAAGGGGCCATCCGGCCTCCTTTTGTTTGTATATGCTCACTGGGGGGCGCCTCGCACCTTACATTTAAATGTAAATGCCACAGAGGGAAACACAGGCCCACAGCTTGCCTTCTCTTCACAGGTACTTAAGAGAGGCATGCTTTTGCCTTTGTTTTGTCTCTGTATATAAATGCAGATACCGTAAGACTGCCAGATGGGTTAGTCTGTCCCAGTATTTGCACAAATAATTTAAGTAGCACTATTTTATTTCTTTTATAGCGCTATGTCGTGAAGTCATGCGGTAATTTGCATATTGTCATACTTGGTCAGAGTCCCCACTTCTTTTTTTATAGGATTTGTGCCCTGATCGATCCCACATTTCCATGTGTGTAAGTTTATTTTGCTGAAATCCAAATGGAGCTAGATAGAAGGGTGTGATAACGAACCTTGAAAGGGTGAACCCCATGTCCCAGATGTGCCGCATATTTATTAAGTCTATCCCAGTGTCTAGAAATGTTTCTGTATATTGAAGAGCTTGTTCCAGTTTTGAAAACGAGGGTCAAATGAGCCGTGCACTCCTGTTAGGCTGCTGCTGACACATTAATCAGTCAATCTCGCTCTGTCAATCTCTCTCTCTCTCTCTTTCTCATATGAGGTCAAAATTATAAGGTGGAAAATCATGGACCTCTATTAAAGCAACTTCTGCTGTTGTGCTACATCAGACTTGATCAATAATCATTTCTATGATTTCATAGCTTAAACATAATTCTGCCTGAGATATTCTGGAGCAAAAATAAAATGTAATTGTGTGTTATATATTTTGCACATAATTACTGCAAAATTCTATTTTTCTGGTGATGAGTGAATTATTGCAGTCCTTATTCTATGTCAGTAGGTGTTCTCGTTTTAATCTTAATTCTATATCTACACTGGACCTAGTTTTTGATTTTAAAAGCCTCATGTTGTTATTAGTAGAAACTTACCTCATTGTTTGTTGGTTAAACTCAGTATCTGGGGCTGACGATCCATTTAGGAATTGGGAGCCGGGGAAGAGGGTTAATGCTTCTACCACAGCAACTAGCCTGACTGTAGCAGGGGTTCATTATTTTAAACCTACAGCTTTCACTCACCTCTTATCCTCATGTCATGCTTTCTAGGCTGGCGATGATGGATGGGATTATGAGGTGTTGTGAACCTCAACACGTCTCCTGAAGCCACTGCCTGAGTCTTTTGAACTGTGTCAGGATGGACAACCCTCGACTTTACGGGTTGGTGAGTACCTTGGAAGTTCCCGTGTTTGTTAAAAAAAAAAACTAAAAAAACCTTGTGGTGTGAGGCTCTGATGAAGAGGTACAATCAGATGCCTTTTGCAAAGCTCCTGGAAATCTGGAAGAATGAATGCGTTCCAGGTGGAGTAATGACATGTGCTATGCGTTTTAGAAGCAGGAAGGGCCGTGCTCAGGTGTCTGATACATTGCCCTGGAACGCATTGAGTGTTAATGTGTTCCATGTGGAATTACGTCATACACCTTGAAGAAAAGAAGATTTGAATATGACCCTGGAGCACTGTGCGACTACTCCCCTTCACCTGTGTCAGTGTATCAGCTTTTGTACAAAGGAACAAACCGGAGACATGTTGACATGGTAGCATCACACTAGGGCATTCTGAGGTGAGATTTTGCCACTGTGTCCACTGTATGGCGCCTTCAGACAAGATAGTTGTCTTGATGTCAAGTTAATTTTTAGTCAAAGTACAACTGCGGTTGCTGTATTTTGTGCAAGATTGCATGCAGTGGAGGGCTGCACATGGCAGTAAGAGTTGGTGTATTCTTGGAAACTCTCATTTAAAAAAAACCTAAACAAAACATAATGCCTCTGCCTTTTTTTTCCCGAGCAGGTCTGGTGAACCACTGTTGCAGTGGAAAAGTGGAAAATGTATATTTAAATTATCCAGGAGTTTAAATAATCAATTTAGGTGTCGAAAGAAAATGGCCTCTATTTTTACGTTGTCTGGAGATGGAAGGTCAGCATGTGCTTTAGCTACAGAAGAAGGAAAAGAAGTGAATACATTTGAAATATGTCTAAAGAAATGAGTCGTTAATTATAAACCAAGGGTGAGCACAATCATGGTAAGGTACCATTTTGGAAAACATGCTTAGAGTTCATCTGAAACTGTTGAGGAATTTGTCACTGAGTTGAGAAAGCTTGGTAGCCTGTGTACATTAGGAGGGAATACTGCGGAATGCATTAGGGGCCAATTTTTGTTAAACTGCAGTTGTGATAAAACTCGAGAAGAACTTTTGTTAAAAGATGAACCACCACTAGCTGATGTTATAATTATTGAAAAGAGCATCAGACAGAGTGATAATGTGTCGATATCATTAAGAAAGATGATGTTAGAGTAGAAGTGGTTTCCAGCAAGACTAAGGTGAAGTCTATAGATGTAAAAAAAAAAAAAGATATATATAACCAGCAAGAATGTGGAAATCTTAATAAAAGTTGCATGCTTTAGATATGTTAGGCCAGGTGATTATAAAGCTTGTCCAGCTTTACAAGCCACTTGTAATCATTGTGGTAAAAAGTGGTGGTTGTAAATGCAACGCAAATGTACTCTAAGAACTCCAACGATGACAAGGAGTTTACAGATGGTGTGTAAAGCAGGCAAACATTCTAGTGACTGCAGATGATGTCAATATCAGGATGATGTTTGACTCTTGCTTGAACCTAAAAATTGTTTCAGAAGTTGTTTACAAAACAATTTTCAAATTAAACACAAATTCAAAGGATTAGGGGGCTTATTTACAAACCCCTTGCACCACCGGTGGGTCACTTTTAAAATGGGAAAAAGTGGCATACGGGTGGCGCAAGGGGCCTGTAAATAAGCCTCTGGATATTCAACCTTGAGGATATGAGTGTCAGGAATACAAAATGTTGGGTTGTTTTGAATGCCTTTTGGAACACAGGAGTGAGTCACTATGGGTAACATATATGTGTCTTTGAAAGGTCAATGTATCACAGGGTGGCCCCATCAAACAGGGGGTTTTCTTTGATTCCAATGCTGAACCACAGATCCAGTTTAAGGAAGTAGTGCATGAGTGAGAAAATTCAGTGATTTTGAGAGTACATTTTTGAAGGTATTCAATGAGACTCCGGGTTGTCTTAAAAATGATGTGCATTATATTCGGTATTCGAGTTAAAGAGGGCGCAAAATGAATATACTCCCAGGTAAGAAGACCTCCCATTGGTGTTGATGAAGATGCCAAGAAGGAACTTGACAAGTTATGCAATCTTGGTGTCATTCCCATTGAAGCTTCAGGGAGGATGGCTCTAGTGGTTGTCACCATGAAGGCATCAGGTAAGATTAGGCTCTGCAAACCTTTTAGAACTTTAAATTGAGAGGTCATTGTTGAAAAATTTCCACTTCCAAGCCTGAGCTCCATTGTGCCAAATGTACTAAACATTAATTTTAGCATCAGCTTGCCACATTGTTCACTTATATTAAATTTGTGCGGCGTACAGTGCCTTCATTACACTTACCGGGTTGTATACATTTGTTCACATGCCTTTTGGGTTGATCTTAGCTGCTTCAGTGTTCTACAGGTCTATGGCATCTATGCTTGGGGGTTGGAAGGAGTCAGACTCACCCAGGGTGTTGCTTGATTTTTAGTAGAACCTAGGAGTAACACAATGTGAAGGTGCCAGAGGTTTTAAGTAGATTTGAGAAACATGGGATGGCACAAGGGGCTAAGAAATGTTACTTTGGGAAAGAAAACATTTCTTATCTAGGTCATACTATTTCTGGTCAAGGCATACAACCAAAAGAGGTTATGGTGAACATGTTTGACAAAATTCAGCCACCAGGCAAAAAAGATGAGCTGCATTTGTTTCTTAACAATAGTAGAGATATATGGTAAACTCATTGCACAAATGTCACAGAAAGTACATGCTATAAGGGTCCTGTTAAAAAAGAGAGTTTGATTGGAATAAGGAATGTAAGAAAGGTGTTAAAATGGTCATAGATAAACTCAAATGTTCCCCTTCTTTGAAAGTACGTACATGGACGAAAATGTATTGTTACTACTGATGACAGTGCCAAAGGTTTGGTCACTTTCCTGACTCATGTCAGCAAAGAGTCAGTCATTTGGCAGTTTTCTGGGCCATAAACAAATTCAGAAATTTTCCTTGGGGTGAGACTTTTATTATACGCTAGGATCAGAAGCAGCTTCATAAAACATTTGAAAGGAAAGCTTTAAATGTGATTTCTTCCAGAATACATGAGTGGGTAATTAGCCTACAAGGGTATATCTTTTGTGATCGTATCCTTGTAGGGCACAAGCTTTGGCAATGGATTGACTCTCAAGTCTGATTTTAGATCAAGACATAAAGAATAATGACAAAGAGGAATTATGGGCTACTGAGAAAGTATTTGTGGCTAATGAAGGAGCCATAACTGCGCAGTGTTGGATGGAAGAGTTGGAGAAAGATAAGGTCCTTCAGAAAGTCATAACTATTAAACAAATAGTGGTTGACTTAGGCTAACCTTTACAGCTGTTTTGGCTGGTGCAAGATGATACCTCAGAAAATAATGGTTTACTGTTCAGTGGCACACGACTAATTCCTCCTACTGTCTTGTGAAAATGTCTATGTGAGCTGGCTCATTAGGGACATCTATGTGTGGTTAAAAGTAAGAAAGCCTCAAAGCAGATTTTTGATGTCCTGGTTTGGATACTGAAATTATTAAAGCTATAAGGGTTTGTAATGAATGTACCTGGATTGACAAGGTTTTGAAGACGGGAGACAGCCATGACAATGCGGGCTTTACACCGTGCTGCCATTACGACGCTGCCATCACAACGCAAGTCGTTACAACGACTTGTGCTGGATGGCGCTAGATACTAAGGAATGGTAGATTTACTATTCCAACACCTTCCCTACTGTTGCGTAGGCTGGAGTTGGAATAGTAAATCATACTATTCCAAAATCCAGCACCTACAGCGCAAGTCGTTGTAACGACTTGCGTTGTAATGGATGCGTCGTAATGGCAGCGCGGTGTAAAAGCCCGCGTTGTCATGACGTACATCCTTTGAAGACAGCTACCCTGCCAATCAGTTGTAAAAAAATCACCTAAGGATCCATGGGAAGAATAATCCCACAAAGGGACGCACTCAGAATCAAGTTTAGTCCTTGATTTCCTTGTCAAATCTTCATATTAACAAGATCCGAAACGTTGCTTAGATATTATTAACTGATTGAAAAAGCTTTATTCGAGTTATACACTCATAAAAGCACAAGTATACATTTTAAAATTCATACATTTTAAAATACATTACAATTAAAATTCATATTTCATACACATAAAATACATTTTAAACAATTGTGCAAGCTTTGACAAAAAAGAATTTTTAAAATTAATATAAAATTAGTACATATTGGAAGATAGAGCCCTCCTCCTAATAGACCACGCCCACCCCAGGTATTTTGCTGTTCCCAGCACAATAGGCATTTCGGTGGAGGTACAAATAATTCTCAACCCCTCAACACCACTTAATACCCCAAGGTTTCTACAAACTGGGGCTAGCCATACTCTCCTTGGGTTTATATAGGCCTCACACAGAAATAAGAAGTGAGTAATGCTTTCATTTGGAGCACCACATACCGGGCAACACGAGCTATTAGTACTCCTCCACCTGCCCGTCAATGACCTCAATGGGAGAGAACCTGACCTTAACTGAAAAAATAACTTCCTATCTATCGGGACAGTTATACTGTCCCAATACTGTTCTAGTACAGGTCTCGTTTTAATTTCCATGAATCTACCCCCCATTGTTTCTGCATATGTACTCCTCCAGAGCTTATGTTCTATATAATCCCAATATATGGCCTTAATGATGCTTTTACTTGGGAATACTTCCCCAAGCGGATTTTCCCAAAGGTTAGAGAGACCGAGCTCAGCAAGAACAACCCTGAGCGTCTTCAACCATGATATTTTGTGGAATATGTCTGACTTAACTAGGGCTAAAAACCCATCAGCATAGTGTCGGATCTCTGGGGTCGTCCACAGTCATCTCCAATAAAGGATAGGCCTTAATCGGGCGCGGTCACTAACCAATCTCCTCCCTAAATCCAAGCCAAGTGGTATTAATGGTGTACTCTGGGGGAGACTCGTTATTCCCCTCAAAAACCTATTCTCTGATATTTGTAGGGTGGGGAGCCTCTCAAAACCCCATGCTTCTGCCCCATACAGGGCTGCACCCAGGGCTTTAGCATCGTAAACCATGAGGACTGGTTTTACAGGCCTAATTTTTGATTTCACTTGTTCTGCCCGGAGCGCCCCTGAAATCTGCTGGTGTCTCAGTACCGCCTTCTCAATATGTCGTGACCAACCTGGCTTGCTTGATATCTCTACCCCTAAGTAAGTAAAAACATTTACTACATCAAGCTCGATATTATTCAGAGATACCCTTGGTTGGGATCGGCGCCTTTGACCAAAAACCATCAGCTTTGTTTTGCTAGCATTAACTTCGAGACCATGTTCCCCGCAAAACATATCAAATATATTCAGGGCGCGCTGGAGTCCTGCTGGGGTTTTGGATACAATAAGGGTATCGTCAGCGAACATCAGGATAGGAACCCTGATGCCCGCTAGCGAAGGTGCATCCACACTTGCATCCAACATCCTATCCACGATACCATTGATGAACAGGGAGAAGAGCAGGGGTGCCATTGCACATCCCTGCCGTACACCCCGTCGAACAGGAAAATTAACGGTAGATTCCCCATTACTCCCCCACTGGACTTTGGCGAAGTTGCTTTCGTGAAGACGCATTATTAGAGTGAGCAACTCAAGTGGGACCCCTATCTTTTTCAGGACTGCCCAAAGCTTACTCCTTGGCACCAGGTCGAAGGCAGCCCTCAAGTCTACAAATGCGACATAAAGGCTGCCCTCGCCAAGGAGTACAGTTCCCCACCGCAACATGGTAAATCGAAATATTTGATCAACCGTGCTGGTTGCCCGCCTAAAGCCTGCCTGGTATGGGGAGAGGGCATTGTTCTCGTCTACCCAGTCCATAAGTTTATTGACCACCATCTTCCCCACCACTTTTTGGATAGTGGCAATCAAACTTATCGGCCTATAGTTTGCCGGGAGTGACCGATCACCCTTCTTGTGGATCGGTATAATTATTGCCCCCTTCCATATCTCTGGGATTTCAGCCCCTTTAGCTAGAGCATTTCCCAGTGAGGTCACATACCTAGCCCACCGCACCTTGTCGTGCTTAAAAATATCTGAGGGAATCCCATCTAAGCCCGGTGCTTTCCCCCCTTGTAGGGTTGAAATTATCAATTCTGCTTCTTTATTTGAAAACAGGTTTCCCTTACAAAATACCACTGGAATAGGTTCTATGGCCACAATATCCCTGTTTTCTGCATACTGGGGTTTAAAATACTCAACCCATGATGCCGCATTTACATTGTTATCTGGATTGTTGGGGGTACCACCTCGGCCCCACTTCATAATTTGCCAAAAAAGTCTAGAATCCCTTGACCCAGAAGCTTCAAGTAACTCTTCCCAATATTCCTCATCCCACTTTTTCTTGGCCTTGCGGATGCTAACATTGTAGTGTTTCCTAGCTATACTAATCAAACCCTTGTCTCTGCTTTTAAGTGCCCTACCCAGTTCCAATCTGGTTGACCTGCACTGTTTATTAAACCACCTCGCCATTTTAACTGGGGCTTTTCTATTTACCTTATTTAATCTAGTAAAATGTGGTTTTATAAGAGAAAAGAACGTATCGTGTATAGCTGTTATTGAAGAGGAACCAGGTGTTACGGGATTTATTATTTCCATGGCTGCAATTGCTTTATCCACCTCCGAGACTATGTAGTCCAAGGAAGCCACATTTGCCAATACATTTGGCCATTTAACTCTTCGTGTATCATTGGCCATAACCGGTACAACATCGCTACGCGACTCTGGTTTGTCAGGCGTGACCCTCCACCAGGAATGGGTGACGCAAAGGGGATTATGATCACTTTCTAATCTACCCTTGATTTCCATATCATCTACCCCACACCATAAATTAAGGCTACAAATGACATAGTCTATTCTACTTTTACTATGACCATTGTCAAATGTACAATTGCCTCCCTGGTCGCTCTTTGTCCTTCCATTGAGGGCCCTCAAGCCATATTCCAAACATAGCGCGTTCAGTAGCAATATATCTTTTGTCCACCGCTTAACTGGTACAAGATTCAGGTTTGGGACACCCCATTGGAAATCTTCCTCCTGCCCTAATGGATGTTCCGTATTTTCCAACGGCTCGAAGGTCCTATTAAGGTCACCCGCCACAACCACTCTATTTCCCAGAGACTGCGATTCAAGAAAGGAGGATAGAGCGTCTAGGGTAGGGGAATTCCCAGCACTCATACCCCTAACATAGATATTGTATATGTCTATCACACCCCCCTTGTCTGGTGATATTCTGAGCAATTGTATATCCTTGCAACCCAGGTCAAGCACTTTTATTTTAACTTGTAAAGTTTGCTTGATCCAAACTGTTAGACCTCCCATAGGTCTGCCCCTTGGGCCTTTACTCGCTGGTATGCAAAAATGTAAATAACCTGGGAGGAAAATTGGGTCGCAAGCCCATGTCTCCTGGAATAAACACATTTCAAACCCGTTGACAAAATCTATCCAATTTTGTGACAGCAATCTAGTACACAGCCCTGCGATATTCCACGAAAGGAACCTCCCCGTGGTATTGCCATTATAACTCCCCACATTGATGACTGGCATAGACGCGTGGTTGATCAAACTCTCACAGTTACATTCCTCCTCAACAACAGTGTCCACACAATTACCAACCCTGCCCTCAGTGACCCCCGTATCTGATAAAGGCCTTGATTCACCCACCATATTTTCCATACATACCATGCTATCCCCTCTCACATTTCCATATTCCCTATTGGTGATCGCTCCATTTGGACTTGATGTTACATCCCTTGTTATTGCCAGTGATTTCTCTGGTATATTCTCCCTAGCCATATTGCCCCCATTTACAATGAGATCAGCCGATCTCCGTCAACATCCCCACCTCAAATTTCCCAACCCATTATGAGGATTGCATGGTTGTCCATAACAGACATTTAGTTGTGGGATAGGAACATGGGAAGGGTTAATCTCTGCCAGAGGAAAGAAACTAAATCTCCCTGGCTCGTTATTCCCACCTGAATGAGCGTCCACAGGTCTTGGATAGAAAAAAGTGAGGTCCACAATACCAATCCCACCACTGCTAGTACTCCAACCAGGTCTCGTAATCAGTCCTACCACCCTTGGATCTTGGAAGTTAATTATGACACATTCACCCCCCAGTTTTTTCAGGGTGCTGCCTATCCAATTAACCCTTCTAACCCCGATGATCAAACCATCCACTTCCCCAGGTAGAGGTCTGTTAACCCTTAACCAATGCATAACCTTATTTTTTAGCATTTCATAGGTTTCTCTTTGCCCTACAAGTAGGGGAGGAACATTGGTAAGGATAGCCACATAGGGGTAGGAATCAGGGGTAAGTTGTATCGGAGGTATCCTAGTCGGAGGTTTTGTCACATAGGGTATTGCTTGGCTTAGTTCCTGGACAACAGGGCCTGGTGGGGCAACATTCTTTGGTACCATAGAAACCATATTTCCCTCTAATATATTGCTTCCATCACTTGCAAGGCCACCTCTATTTGGCACTTTGGGAGCATGGGGCTTATATGTTCCAACACTATTTTTACCAGGAATTTTATCATTGCTTGCCAAAGGACCATGGGTGATTGTCGAAGTACTTGGCAAGGGTAAAATATTATTGCTGACAGGGGTCGCATTCTTTGGACAATCCTTTCTACCTTTGGCTACAGTGCTCTGGGGCTTGGTCTTCCCACAATTACCATTAGTTAGAGTAGTTAATTGGTCATTGGTAGTCTTACTACTTTGACCTTTTCCCTGAGAGCTACTTGCAATGCTCACAGTAGAAGGTTTTGAAACAACCGGCGGGGCACCCACATCTCGCTCAACTGTTTGTTGGTTGTTCAAATTTCCTCCCGTTTTGAGGCAAGACTTAATTAGAGATTTGGTAGAAAAAAAATTATCTAGGCTAGCCTGCTCTAGGTGGTCCAATTGTTCAGCTAGCTTTTTAAGTCTATCCTCAAAGGGGTTCAAAAGGGACCGTATTAATTTCTCCACTTCTAAAAGGAATTGTGGCTTAGATGTTGGTGTCCCAGGGGATGCTATGACAATGGGATCCGGGCCTGATGGTGACGGTATCCCAGGGGATACCATTATTACAGGATCCAATTCCAGTGAAACAACCTCTCCCTCACCCACCGGTAA
This sequence comes from Lissotriton helveticus, assembly GCF_964261635.1. NCBI lineage: Eukaryota > Metazoa > Chordata > Amphibia > Caudata > Salamandridae > Lissotriton > Lissotriton helveticus. Next base: position 277,478,648 of record NC_136068.1, read on the forward strand.
CCCAATAGGGTTATCCCCAGTAGTATGACAACTCAATTTCTTATGTTTTTTTGGGGGTTTTAGGACCTGGCCTTTCTTTACAATAACACCCCTTTTCCTTTTTATGCAGGGTTTGAGTTTTATAGCATGTGCTGGAACACTGGGTTGAGTTGTAGAATGTTGCCCAGTGGATGAGTTGGTAAGAACACCGGGGGACTTTGCAGGCAGAGTAATGGTTACTATTTCTAAAGGAAAGGTAACCAATGGCTCATTTACTGGGGATGAAAGATTTGAAGTGTCGTGTACAGCAGGCAGCAAGATAGATGATAAAGGGGTTACCAATGAAGGGAAGCTTTGACTTTTGCGTTTCTCGAGAGGGGTTTTCAACAGTTCTATGGACAACCTACGCCCCGCACGTCTTTCTGCCAAGGCGATTTCCCTATCAATATCCTGGGGCAGCCGTTTAAAATAGGTATCTAGGGGGCCCATAACAGCTGCTTCCGCTTCACCCACAAATGGCAGCAAAGTGGAAGTGTTTGTGGGACAGGCCATATAGATAACCCTTAAGCACCTCAATATATAACAACAAGTTAAATCACTGTCGCAACTATGATAACTTGCTTACAGTACCAGTTCGTCAAATGTCAATGGGGTGGCCCAGCCCGGCCTCCCTCGGCCCCGGACGGCCACAGACGGTCCCGCCCTTATCCCGGGCTTCTCCCGGCGCCCTCCCGCGCCGCGGGGATATTCAATTGTTAATATGCTATCTCAAGAAGGAAGGGGGAGGAGCCTGCAGGGAGAGCGTCCCAGGTGGCAGCAATTGGGAGTTGTGGGCGCTCCTGGGACTTGTAGTCCTGCGCCCACAACACGCTCGCAGCCCTGCAGGTCCCGGCACCCAAATTCAAATACCAGCAATGTCAGTGATAAGGGGAAGCCTCAGGCGAAGCGGGACCCGCGCAGCGGGTTCCGCGAGCAGTATCCCGGTGGTGAAATACAGACTTCAAAGGCACACGATCCCAGAGTGGAGTCAGCAGCTAGAACAGAAGAAATCCGCTACTCGGAAGGAAAGGGAGGCTTTTACCGGCACCAGGGAGGTCCCTGCAGGGAGAGCGTCCCAGGTGGCAGCAATTGGGAGTTGTGGGCGCTCCTGGGACTTGTAGTCCTGCGCCCACAACACGCTCGCAGCCCTGCAGGTCCCGGCACCCAAATTCAAATATCAGTGATAAGGGGAAGCCTCAGGCGAAGCGGGACCCGCGCAGCGGGTTCCGCGAGCAGTATCCCGGTGGTGAAATACAGACTTCAAAGGCACACGATCCCAGCGTGGAGTCAGCAGCTAGAACAGAAGAAATTATTAACATTTATATTCAATCCATCAAGAAGACTCAAACTTCAGCTGCGGCCCGTGGAGAGAGTTGCGGTGGGGCAGGCAGGCGGGGCGGGGGAGGGGCAGGGTGGAGGGTGAAAAGCGAATTTCGTAGCGAGCCCTGCATCGCAAAATGCGATGCAGGGCACGGAACGAAATTCGTTTTATTAATTTAATTATTTACTTACCTGCAATCATTCAGATTCCGGTGTTTATCACCCCCCACCCTGCCCCTCCTCCGCCCCGCCTGCCTGCCCCACCGCAACTCCCTCCACGGGCCGCGGATGTCAAACTTCATTGATTGTAAACCAGTATAATCAATATTTATTCTTGATTCTTTTTAAGAAAACATAATGTCAACACAGCCAATGTGTTTCATCCCTACATGGGTACATCTGGTGGAGCCTTTGTCAGGTGAGGTGATGTTTTCGCATATTTCTGTGACTGGAGACCTTTTTTCCAGATGGCTGGAGGTGAAGTGGGTATATGATATTAACTCAAGTGCTGTAAAGAAATTCTTGTCAGAATTGTTCCATAGAGAAGGGTGACTGAAGTCTATTCTCATACATAAAGGAGTGCAATTTGTTCTAGGGAGTTGAAAAAGATTTTAGATTCTCACATTATTGTACATAGGAAAAATGCACTTTCCCATCCTGAATGTAATGGAAAGGTAGAGGGGTTCAATATAACCCTAAAGGGAGGTGTTTAATTAGCAAAATTAACTCTTTTGACTAGAAAGATGAGTTGGTGAAAATAGTTGAGGTTTATAGGAGTTTACCTCATCTAACTACTGGTAAATCCCTGTTCAAAGTATTTAAAGGCAGAACTAACTGTAAGCTTGTTCCAGGGTGCATGGATTGGAGGAAGTGTTGTGTGGTGGTGGACAGAAGAACATTCATGGAGAACTTGTGAGGAAAAATTTCAAACTGACTATTAGCATAACTTTGACAGGCATAAGGTTACTAGGTAAGTTTTTTTATGCAGTAGGAGAATTGATGCAGATCAAAATCCCTGTTAGGCATTAGAGTTTTCAAACATTCTCAAAACCACATAAAGTTGTCAAATTGTTTAACAATACTGTCAAAGTAGATGAAGGGAGATTTTAGAATTTCTAAGCAGAGTTGCAAAATGTTTTGATCAGGAGAAAGCTATTTAACAGAAAACTCGTAGTTATCTCAATGATTTTCTGTACTGTTTAATTTTAATATATTATAGTAACCCAACGTTCTTTTAGCACAATGTGTATATTTTGTACAATGCAAATTATTTCTGGCTTGTTCACCAATAAGCATATGCACTTTTCTTTATGTAATAAAACAATATATTGTCTTTGTTTAAAGATGTAAGATATGTGGTATTCTGTAGGAATCGACCTTATTGTTTGTTTGTTATGAATTCCAGAGGAGAGCCGCCCTGAAGTGAGTGGTGATCATTGCTGTGCTGAATGGGTCATCACCCATGTGCAGCGAGGAGCCTGCAACCCTGTATGCCATGAGGGGCCACCATGTAGTGAGCTGTGATCCATTGGTATAGATAGACTTGTGCCGCCTGTGGCAACCCCTGCGGTTGCCTCCAGCAGTGGCCGCCTGTAAGAGCGGGGGTTGCGGTGGTGCTGGTGATTCCTGTGATGGCTGCCGTGGAATGGCCGTAGGTAAGAGGGGGAGGAGGCCGCCACCCCCAAAACTCATACTGCCCAGTCAGACCACTCAGCAGGTCCCCTGTGGTATATTGCATTCTTCTCTACTCTGTCCTTTCTTTGTGTCTGGTATTTTGCTGCTCAGCCTACATAGATAAAATGACAGATACACTTTAACATACACAGAGGCAACATTCCATGACATCACAGATAATGGCTGCTGTATCCAAATTGTAGTTTTGTTTCCATTCCAATTTCATAGAATAAGCAGTAAGATAATCCAAAGGTTACAAGGTACAAAGTATGAAGCCCCACCGGGAGCAGCAGCCCTGCTGCTCAGCCTACAGGAAATAAAACTACAACTTGGATACAGCACCAACTGAGTTCCCTACTTTTATTAGATTCTACACTCCCCTTGCTATGTCACTGCTGTGATTATCGCTGTGCCTAATGGGTCATTGCCTGTGTGCATTGAGCGACACGCAATCCTGTTTGCCATGAGGGGCTGCTATGGACAGTTTGCCCCATGCTGAGTGGGCCTTAGCCTGTTTGTGGCGGTGAGTTGGTTACGCTGTATGCCAGCAGGGGCACCGTGAAGGAATCTGCTGTGTCGATTGGGTCAGAATCCTCTGCAGTGGAGAGGTAGTGACTCAAATGCGATCACCGGGACCAAGCACAAAGTATGACCTGGTTGGGATCACCACTGGAGGAGGAAGGCCACTGTAAGGACCTCTGCAGGCCTGCACCACGAGGGAGCATACGCATCAGGACCTTTGCACTACTTCCAGAGACATAAGAACTTACTTACCAAACTTGGAGGAGCCACAAGGAACCTCCGGTCGCTGCATCTGCATGGCTGCATGTGAGGAACTTGAGGGCTGTTGAGTGCAGCCAGCCTGGGCAGCGTGCAGTCAACTCACCTGAACCAGCTGCTCCAGTGCCTGCAGAGGTGGGCGCACTCAGAAACTCCGGTTGCTCTGATCCTGCAGGTGTGGGTAAAACTAATTTTGGGCCAGTCAGCCACAGGGGAATTTGCTTCCTAGATAGCACTTCAGCACTGGACCGTTGTAATAACCTGTGTGTTAAACTAATATGTGCATGTCATCACAGTCTCTGCTCTGCTCCACTCAATAATATTGACCTGCGTGTCATCTTGTTCTTTGGAACACTCTCCCCTCTGTTCTATGTTCTAGACTTCTGTTATCCTTTGAGTGTTAGGAACATTCCTGGGACAGTTACTGCTGGCACTTCATGGGTAGGACGTACTTCAATGATGACGTACTTCTGCTTCTTCAATAAATGAACTCTCAACTATATCCAGTGTACCAGCATTATTACACTGGCGACGATCCTGAAACAAACCTATAGCCACCTATCTACTCTTCAACGGACGTTCTAACACACTCTGATAACTTCTGCGAGATTCTTCACCTGAACTGCCACAACTTAAAGGTACTGTGTGAGCGCTCGCACCCTGCTTTCTCTGCATTCCCGATTATTTTTTTTAGACTAAGTACTTACTGTTTATCAAGTGTAACCCTCGCGCCTCCAGTAGCTCGCTTAGGCCCTGGCAATCATTTCACGTCTTTGACAACCATCCTCGCCATTTTGAAGCCATCAGTGACGTCTCTTGCTGCTACGCACGCTCGCCACTTAATACGTCATCTGGAAACTAAGGCTGTCTACACACAACGGCAAGTGTGATGTTGCCTAGCAACCTTGAACGCTTCACAACCCTGCTTGTCCGGAAACGAAGGCCATCTATGAATAACGGCGCGTGCCTTTGCCAAACATTGAAAGACGCTTTCGGGCCTGCCCGTTTTATACCTAATAATTAAAAAGGGGACGCTTCTGAATTTGCTATTTAGCATCTTGATGTGTAAGTGGCAATGAACTATTCTTTATATTGATAGACACAGCCAAACTAAAGTTGTGTTGTCTCTCATTTTATTCTTATAGCCTGCCAGCTATTTTTCATACACCGACAGGCACAGAATTTAAACATCACACCGCCTTACTGCATTATCCTACTGGCATGCTGACGGCACAGCTGCATACACTTGTGCTAATGAGCACAACATCTTACTGATTTAGTCTGTTACTACTACTTTCACTCTGACAGGCACGCCTTCACAAACTTATGCTAACGGACTCACCTTCCCTCTTGCACAAAGAGGAGATAACTTGGTCACCTTCCTAGGAATGGCCGAATATTACAATACATTTGTGCCTCAATTTGCCTCTCATACTTTCATCCTTAGATCTCTTCTCAAAAAAGGAGTAAAGTTTGTCTGGTGATCTCAGTGCCAAGAAGAGTTCGATGATGTAAAAAAGGCCTTGAACAAGGCTCCGTCTCTCCACAGCTTCAACACCTCCGCTTGCTCCATTCTCACTACTGACGCAAGCTCGAAAGGACTAGGAGGTGTTCTAAAACAAGTGGAAGATGGACATGAAACAACAATAATTTTCTTGTCACGGGCTCTTGTGGGACCGGAATTACAATATTCCGTTAGGGAGAAAGAAACACTGTGCATATTTTGGGCCATAAAAAAACTTTAAACATTTCTCTGGGGGAGCTCCTTTACGGTTCAGTCCGATTATAAACCACTAAAGGACTTGTTCACCAAAAAGAGCCTGGATGCCGTCTCTTCGAGGATTGCTGGATGGACTGTGGCATTACAAGACTACGATTTTGTTGTCCACCACATACCTGGTGCACAAAACAAAGTATCTGACTGTTTGTCCCGTCTTGTAACAAATGTCACGGCTAACTCGAATGATTTCTTACCAGATTTGTGGGAGAATGATGACTATACAGTTTGTGGGGTCACAAGTGGTGACTTGAGTGAGGAGGAATGGAAAATCTCCATGACAAACGATCCCACTATTCTCAATGTGTGCAAGTTGGTGACAGAGGGTTGGAACGGCATAAAAAGCCTTGACGAGGAGACGAGAAAGTTTTGGAATGTACGGCACGAGTTGTCTGTCTCTTCAGGTGTGCTTTGGAGAGGTACCAAACTGATCCTGCCCCTTCCCCTCAGAGAAAAATTGCCCAACAATCTCATCAGGGACACCAAGGGATCTCTAAAATGAAGGAAAGAATTTGTTTACATTTCTAGTGGCCAGGAATTTATCTGTTAGTTGAACGCATGGTGAGAGATTGTCAGAAATGTAACACATCTGACAACATTTATAAAACCAGAGTCCAACCTATGGTTGTGCGAGAGGCACCCACTCGCTGCTGGCAAGAAGTGGCTCTCGATCTCCTGGGTCCCATTACTAGTAACTCTAGTCAATTCTATGTTCTAGTCTTGATAGATTTATTCTCAAAATGGCCTGAGATTAAGATTACCTACAGTATTGAGACAAAAGACGTAATCAAATTTCTAGATGAGGTCTTCTCCCGTGAGGGGCTCCCAGATTGTCTTCTCACTGACAACTGGGTCCAGCTAGTTTCGAAGGAGATGGAGTCTTATCTTGCAGAAAAAGGGATCATGCACAAGTGGTGCGCCCTCTATCACCCTGAAACCAATGGGATGGTGGAAAGGTTCAACCGTGTCTTAAAATACTTCATCCAACTAGCTAGAGCCCAAAATAAAGACTGGAGACCTGAGATTCTGGAACGCGTAATGATTTATCGTCTTACGCCCCATTCGACCACGTCTAAAGTCCCCTTTGTGCTTTTCCGTGGGAGGAGCCCCAACACCCATTGTTTCAGGTGTGGATGAGAGACAGGAGTGTAGGAGTGGGTTTGATTCTAGCTTCGATTCAAACGCTGATCCTGGCGTGGTGTCCCAAGCCACTGGTACAGCTCCTGTTTCTACATCTTGGCATGACGGTCAAAATTTAAAAATTGCAAAAAGAAAAACATACTTTGACTCTAGGCATGCTGTCTCCCGCACTCGCGTGTGCGTGGGTGACAAAGTGCGAGTTAGCCTTCCTCTGAGGTCTGCTGGAATTTCAAAGTTTTCATCACTATATGTAGTGAAGAAACTCTTTCTGAATGCTGTGAAGTTGAGTGATGGTCGCATCTGGAACCTAAATAGAATTGCTCCAATTCGAAACTCAATTGGCCCTTGGTTAATAGCTCCTAATGAGCCTTCTAAAGTTTTGCCCACATTACAAAGGAGTATGCCTGCTGAGAAAACCCGGGAGAAACAGAAAGTTTTTGTTTTACACTAGTGTGCCTCTTGTTTTTCTCTTGTTCTTTTCGCCTTTGTTGTTTTATTCCTTTTCCCTTTTTCTTCTATCTCTCTGTCCTATCTCCTCTTTGTGCAAGAGGGAAGGTGTGTAATGACCTGTGTGTTAAACTAATATGTGCATGTCATCACAGTCTCTGCTCTGCCCCACTCAATAATATTGACCTGCGTGTCATCTTGTTCTTTGGAACACTCTCCCCTCTGGTCTATGTCCTAGACTTCTGTTATCCTTTGAGTGTCAGGAACATTCCTGGGACAGTTACTGCTGGCACTTCGTGGGTAGGACGTACTTTAATGATTACCTACTTCTGCTTCCTCAAAAAATGAACTTCTCTCAACTATATCCAAGACAACCGCTTTTGACTTTAAGACAGAATCGAAGTTGATCTCTTGAGACTTAGACTACTCGTGGGGGTTACCCTTGATGTTGCCTATAGCGAGTAGGATATAACCACAGTCACTAGAGCAAGGAGGAAGTGGGACACTGGGAACTACCTGAGAAACACTAAAACTCTGAACGTAAGGGGACTGTGGAAGTTGTTTGTGAATTTCATAATTCCCTTTGTGGTGGCAGTGGTCAAATACAATACTTAATTTTTCATGAATGAGAGTATTTTTCTGGACAATAACTTATAGATGGCTGTGCACATTTTTAGTTGTGAGTCTCTGATCACCCCTTGTATCTACCATTCTGCTAAGGGAGCCTTGGGGTGCCTACCCACATTACCACTGAGAGTCAAGTGCTGAAGAGGTACTTGGCCCAATTGCATAGGATCCATAGTAGGTCAGGCCCCAGGACATCCACAGTAAAAGACCCCAACTCCCCATAGTTTGGCCCCAATAACCCCTGCCTGCCCCGTGTCCCTCTGAAAAGAGATCTGATACAGGGCATTTCATGTGTCAGCCCTGTAGATCAGACTGTAGTCCCCAAAAGTGGCTTTTGTTCTTAAGACACCATGAGGATACTTGCCACTCAGATCCCAGTGCTGCAACTACCTAAAACCTATGGATGCGTTTCTAAAGTATGGGGATCCAATGGGCAAACATTGTACACCTTCAAAGGAACTTGACCACTCTAATAGTAGTGCAACTTCTTAAGAGCTATTTTGATGTGGTCATGGATCTGAACACAAAAAATCTAACTTCCTTGCCTTTACATTTGGCTTGACAACGCTTCCGTTTGCTAGACCTAGAATTACTAGGTCAATAAAATATACAAAGAATGGTGAACAAGATACAGAAAGTAAACAACTTTAGATGAAACAAGGAGTCTTGGCTGACAATCATAGAGTGAATCACATAGGACAATGGGACAATTCCATATATGTATCCTTGTTCAACAACATTTTGTTAACAGCTCAAGCCAAACAGATTGTTTACATTTAGGCTCCAAAGAATGATTTGAGCAGGGTCTTCATCAGGACATGAAAGGATGCCCCGCCATACCAGCAAAGTAGATGCCACTAACACATAAGAAATAATGGGAAGAAGTGACTTCAATTCAAACAATACGTAAATAAGGGGTCAATGATCCCTAATGAAGGACCACAGGGTCAAGAGATTCCCAGATGTTCCAGTGCCTGCTCTCAGGATAGAGTTGAAAATGTTGCTATAGTATTTATAATCAAGCAGAATCACAGATTCTGCTCTTTGAATCGTGGCCCTGGGATGGCACTGAATACCATTTACCAACATCCCAGAGGTAATGGTAGTGAGATCATACATGGCTTAAACCTCAGTTATATTATATGTTTCAATCAATCAATCAATCAATCAATCGGGGGTTTGTAAAGCATGCTACTCACCCGTGAGGGTCTCAAGGCACTGGGGTGGGGGGAGCGGCTCCGGATCAGCCAAAGAGCTTGGTTTTGAGGTCCTTCTTGAATATGTGCAGGGTCGGGGAGCGTCTGATTTTCACAAGGAGCTCTTTCCAGGTCGTAGCTGCGATGTAGGAGAAAGCTCTCCCGCCGGTTCTGCTGATGCAGGGGACCTCTGCCAGGGCGAGGTCGGCAGAGCGGAGGTTCCTCTTGGGTATGTGGAAGGAAACTCTCTTGTTGAGGTATTTTGGTCTGATGCTGTTGAGGGATTTGTAGGCATGGGTGAGGACTTTGAAAGTGACCCTTTCCTCAACGGGGAGCCAGTGGAGGCCTCGTAGGTGTTGGGTCATGTGCTTGTGACGCGGTGTCCCGAGGACGAGTCTGGGTGCAGCGCATGTCTGGTCCATTGTCTGGTGCCTAGCACCTCAAAAGCCTCTCTTTTACTGTTGGGGCTGAATGAGGCATGGAAAAAAACAAGGGATGAACACTACAGGAAGTAAACAGGGCTGTTACAACTCTATTTGTTTTTTGTTCCTGCTTTTTCTGCTGTCATGGACCCCCAGATGAGGGGATTTAAGAACAATGCTATGTCTACTGTTGGAAACCGGCTATTTCGGGTAGGCTAAGGCTGATGCCAAAGCCAGGCAGAAACCACCGTTCCAGTCAGGGCAAGGAAGTCACACGCCAAGATAACCCCTGCTCGCCCTCTAGGTAGCATGGCGCGGGCAGTCTAGGCTAAACTCGGAGGCGATGTGTAAAGCATTTGCGTCAGCGCACAACAGCAACAACATACTAGGTACACCACAAAAGAGACTCCACACAAGGTTATATTAAAATAACTTTTGTATTGTCAAAACATATCAGATAGAAATTACACATGTACATTGTGCCAACTGGCCCGGCAATATTCACAAGGGATTATTTACAAGACAGGGCCACATGGGCCACTGTCTGAATCAACACTTTGCAGATATAGAAATACTTGTCAGAAATTAGAATAAAAGTATATAAACTTCACTGTAACACAAAGTAACAGTTATAGATCACATCCAGTAACTACTGGGAACAGGTAAGTACCACCTACGCAACCCTAAACTCCTTGGGAGACTGTCACGCAGGGGACCAGGACCTCACTAGGACCACCTGTACTAAAAGAACAACCACCTAAGTATCACACAGCATTTAGGGGTCTAAGAAAGAACACGTTACCCATGATGCATAAATATACATTCAGAGGAGTACTAAAGAGAAACACATAATGTATAAACCTACACATTCAGCGGTGTTAAGAATAGCGCACATGATGTAATAAAATTACATTCAGAGGTACCAGCATAATACAGTAGCGCAAGAGTCACATGATGTCTAAAACATTCAGAGGTGCAGGAATAAAACATGATGCAAGGAAATGCATTCAGAGGTACAATAACCATACAATTGCGCAAAACCTACATAAGCCACCACCTGTGGCAGTCCCTAGGCCAACTGGCCTTGTTGGGGCTAGAACGCCCTGAGTCTCAATGTCAGGGGCCTAAACGATGCAGGGGCCCACTACTTGCTGGGCCCCTGGGAACACTCACAAGGGCCTAAACGTTGCAGCTGGCACTAAGTGCTGCGCAGCTGGGTAGGCCGGGCACCTCTGTGCCAACTCTATCCCTCTCAGGGACTCACTCTCCATCTTGCGCCTAAACGGTGCATCTGCCCACTAATTGCTGGGCCGCTGGAGAATCATCAAAACTGCGCCAGGGCCCTCACTGGCCCTCAGGCGCAGACTGCGCCACGCGGGAGCCACACAGGCTCTACACACACCTATGTCCACGTTGGAGCCACACAGGCTCTGGCATTACTCGTGCCCAACGTTGGAGCCACACAGGCTTTTGAAAACAATCAGGGTGCTTTCAATGGCACCAGAACTACACAAGCTCAGGAGGGGACGGGCATCGACAATATGCCCCGAGGTGTCCCAGGAGCCATCTAGACTCCGTAAACAAATAGGGCCTGCGTTGGAGCCTCTCAGGGCTCGTAGGGGCGTCACCCACCCCGTTGGAGTCCCACTCGGGGGACTCGAGTCAAGAAACCGCCCTTCTGAGCCTCAACAGGCTCACTAAACAACATGCGGGCACGAACCTCTCACGGGGCTCCAAGTAATATGCCCCGCGATCGTCGGGGCGGCCCCCTGCCAAGCGGGGCCGCCCAAAGCATCCTCGCTCCGTTGGAGTCCCTCACGGGGGACTCTGACACAAATACTGCCCCACACACCAGCCGTAGACACCCCAGAGCCCACTGCAGAGCGGGGCGGGTGAGCGTACGGCGCCAGCGAGGTAGGCGACCTCGCACTTCAAATCCCCGCCGGCTTCCACTCACCGGCTCTCAGGACGTGGGGGGCCACGCGTCTCCATCGCCGCGCCCGACAGCAGCGCTTCCCTCTGGGGCGAAGGCGGGGCTCTTCCTGCAGCCCGGAGACCTCACGGCGGGGGCGGTCGAGCTCCTCTCTCTCTGCAGGGCTCCCTCGGCACACGGGAGCCCTGCCTATCGGTCGCCTCGTCTCCTCGGGGCTCCCTCAGCCGAGAGGAGCCCCGCCACGGCCGCCATTGTCCGCGCCTTCCTTCCTCCTCTTCCCGCCGACTGCGGGGGCGGGACTTCCGGCCGGCCGCGACAGGATTGGCCGGCCGGCCGACCACTTCCGGGTCGCTGCGGGCAGCGCAGCGGCTCTCCTCTTCAGGCAGGCAGGCGGGGAACCACAATCCGAGGGGTGGCACCCTCGCTATGAACAACACCCCATCAAAGTTGAAGCGCTATGAAGCGCTTGGGGCCAAGTAGCGCTGGGAAGACAAATAAAGCGCTCTCCCGCGCTTGGGCAATAAAGCGCTCCAAAGCGCTAGAAAAAATAGGCAAAGCGCTCCTAAGCGCTAGAACCCAGGCAGAGCGCTCCCAGGCGCTCAGGGGGAGGCTCAGCGCCTCCAGGCACTAGGAATACAGTTCCAGCGCTCTCCCCACGAGAATGCAGCTCCTCCATGCTGCCAAGGGTCCCAGAGCTTCCCAGGGGTCAAGCCAAGTCTCCCCCTCAGCCCAGGCAGGGCGGAGGGGTCCCCCAGGAGTCCAGGCATCCAGGGGCTGGTCAGCGCCCACCCCTGATAGATTCAAGTCCAGCAAACAAGAAGAAGACAAGAACATTTTGGAAGGGGCAGAGCCCCTTCTTATACACAGAAAAGGCTTTGAAGTCATTTGAAGTCTTTGTGTGAGGGAGCCCTAAGCTCTGGGTGTATCTGGTTTCCCTCTCCTGTCAGCCTCAGGTCAGAGGTGACAGGGGGCCATCAGGAGGGAGAGCCATCAGGGGTGGGCTGCCAGGCACGGCACGGCACCACCAGAGCTCTTTCCACTCCTCCCTAACAGCAGATGGGGGCCTTTCATCTACGGCTTGACTCAGACCCCCCCCTCCTCCAGACAGTCCATCTACCAACAGGCCCAGGCATGCCTGGTCCAGGCCCATCAGCCAATCACGTGCTAGCAGACTCACTACACAATTATGCCAACTTCTAAAAGTGGCGCTTCTGGACTAGATACAGCCATGCCGCATACACCATTCTGCAGCATTCATTCTCACGAGTTCATACATATCAAACTCGCCCCTGCACTCCCCACGCATCAGGAATCTACCATGGGCATACATATTTCCCATTCATTCCTATGGGAGGGCAGGGCGCTCACCATCCATACACAGAAAGCACACGCACTTTACACTGTACCACAGTGAAAAAGTGCGCAGAGGCCTAAAATCACCAACCCAGGTTCCAAAAACAGGCTAGGAAAAAGCAAAAAGTCACGGGGTGAACCTGCCCAAAGGACCGGGTCCAACACATCCCCCTTCCAGCCAAAACGCAGGGTAGACCAATCACTACACTGATGGTCTTCAATGCTTTGGGCGACAAAACCACGGAGACGGGCCTGCAGGGCAGGGCCACCTTACAGTTTTTCGCCACTCTGAACCCACAGGGATTTCCCTCAACAAAAGCTCTCTGATACAACTAGGATACCCCTCTGGTACACACTAGTCATCCACAGCCAGGACCAGGCCCTAGGCCATCCAAAGATCACGGGTCCTAACCAATCCACAGAGTGGGGGCAGAAGCCCCTGGCACACAATAGCCAATCTCCACTCTCTCTCTCAGTGTAGCTACACTACCACTGATCCTATAACCTAGGGACCACACCCTCAGGCTGACTAGAGGTCACGGGCAAGCATGCCCCAACCTACCTCTATTCCACCAATGTTAGAACTGGGGGTCTCTAGTTGGCAGAGGTAAGTACCTTAGACCAAGTAGGGACCCTTGCTTCCAGTCAGGGTGAAGGAATAACCCTCACAGCGAAGCACTCACCAGAACACAACTCTCCTACCAGATCAGGACCTCACTCCGTCACTGGTCTACCACCTGGAAACGATTCCACTTCTGAGGTACAAAGCACACAGCACAGTCCCTCTTCAAGCAGGTGGGGGGACACAGCACACAGCAAAGTCCCCTTTCCTCTACCTTAGTGGAAACAACAAACTGCAGGTGGGCCCCAGAACACACAGCAAGGGCTGCCTCCTCAGTCTCTTCAGCTGATCCACCTTAGTAGAGACTCCTCTTGACCTAGAAGTTTCCTAATCTCCCAACCTAGGATTTACACCCTTAAGTTGCACCGGGGTCAGAAGTACACCGTCCTTCTGCACCCCCTTCCAGTTCCATGATCACAGGCACAGTATGTCTCAGGCTAGACAGAGCACACGCCAGCGGCGTATCAGTGACACACTCTCCTCCAGCACTCCCTATCACAGGGTGATTCTCAGTATGTTCCCGGCTAGACAGAGCACACGCCAGCGGCGTATCAGCAACACACTTTCCTCCCACCGGGGTCAGAAGTAAGGACACCGTCCCTCTGCACCCCCCTCCAGAGTTCTGCACCCTCCCACCTGGGAGCGGTACCCCTGGAAGCCAACAACCGGTCAGGACACTGACTACAGATGCCCTTCCCCCCAGGTCAGGCTGAACCTGAACCTGGCCTCCCCCCTCCTCGGGGAACGACCTCCAGAGGCCCCAAAAAATGGTCAAGCACTCTAGACGGTCAAATGCTCAGCGAGCCAGGACTTCTGCACCCTCCACTTAGGAGTGGTACTGCCCAACACTAGGACCGCCGGAGTTCTGATTACAGACACTCCCCATCCTCTAGACACAGGAAGATCCTCCTCAAATGACCTGTAAGTACAGCCTAGGCCCCTGACCTGGCGCTCCCTTAGGGAACCCTCCAGGCCCTGAGACAGGGTTTCGGGCCAACGTGGGACACACCGTCCCACATTTACTCCGCCTCCACTGAGACAGGACGTGAGCCCCTACACCCCTACCATCCTAATGGGACATAGCTGGGCTACACATGAACCTCTTCACCTACACAGGATCATCAGATACACAAGCCACTACTTTTAGAATCACTTTCTAATGTCTCTGCACGACATCCAGCACACCGCCAGACATCCACCTCACGTGCAAGCTCCCTAAAAAAACTCACACAACTCCTCCAGTTCAACACAGCACTCATCCACACACTCCCCCTCCAGACTGGTGAGACAGTTCCTCACTGCCCCTGACTCTCAACCTGTCACCCTCTTACTGAGCACCAGGCACCATACTCTGGGAAATGGGAATGGGAATTCGCGTACTGGACACATTTAAGCTGCCACCACTGGATCCTACCATACTGGGGAACCCAGACACACACACTACACTCAGGGAATAACCACCCTCCTGAGCAAGCAATTTCTCCTCCACCCTCCCTCTCTTCCATCTACCCACACAGGGACAGGAACGGGAATTGGACACTGGACCCAGCAAGGGATTCCTAATCTATGGGAACCTCCCCTCTCTACTGGCGTCCCGCCCTGTCATTTTCTCTCATCTGCCACTAAACATAAAGCGCAGGAACACCATCTGAAAATGACACTTTTGAGGAAAAACAAAATCAAAAACAATAATCCCAAATATGTGACTATCTGAAAAACGCAGAGTTTTTGTAATGTAGCCAGTTGTCGCTATGGCACTGGGCAAACGCAAGTCCAAATCCGCACCGCTGACCCACCAATGTTGGAAACCGGCTATTTCGGGTAGGCTAAGGCTGATGCCAAAGCCAGGCAGAAACCACCGTTCCAGTCAGGGCAAGGAAGTCACACGCCAAGATAACCCCTGCTCGCCCTCTAGGTAGCATGGCGCGGGCAGTCTAGGCTAAACTCGGAGGCGATGTGTAAAGCATTTGCGTCAGCGCACAACAGCAACAACATACTAGGTACACCACAAAAGAGACTCCACACAAGGTTATATTAAAATGACTTTTGTATTGTCAAAACATATCAGATAGAAATTACACATGTACATTGTGCCAACTGGCCCGGCAATATTCACAAGGGATTATTTACAAGACAGGGCCACATGGGCCACTGTCTGAATCAACACTTTGCCGATATAGAAATACTTGTCAGAAATTAGAATAAAAGTATATAAACTTCACTGTAACACAAAGTAACAGTTATAGATCACATCCAGTAACTACTGGGAACAGGTAAGTACCACCTACGCAACCCTAAACTCCTTGGGAGACTGTCACGCAGGGTACCAGGACCTCACTAGGACCACCTGTACTAAAAGAACAACCACCTAAGTATCACACAGCATTTAGGGGTCTAAGAAAGAACACGTTACCCATGATGCATAAATATACATTCAGAGGAGTACTAAAGAGAAACACATAATGTATAAACCTACACATTCAGCGGTGTTAAGAATAGCGCACATGATGTAATAAAATTACATTCAGAGGTACCAGCATAATACAGTAGCGCAAGAGTCACATGATGTCTAAAACATTCAGAGGTGCAGGAATAAAACATGATGCAAGGAAATGCATTCAGAGGTACAATAACCATACAATTGCGCAAAACCTACATAAGCCACCACCTGTGGCAGTCCCTAGGCCAACTGGCCTTGTTGGGGCTAGAACGCCCTGAGTCTCAATGTCAGGGGCCTAAACGATGCAGGGGCCCACTACTTGCTGGGCCCCTGGGAACACTCACAAGGGCCTAAACGTTGCAGCTGGCACTAAGTGCTGCGCAGCTGGGTAGGCCGGGCACCTCTGTGCCAACTCTATCCCTCTCAGGGACTCACTCTCCATCTTGCGCCTAAACGGTGCAGCTGCCCACTAATTGCTGGGCCGCTGGAGAATCATCAAAACTGCGCTAGGGCCCTCACTGGCCCTCAGGCGCAGACTGCGCCACGCGGGAGCCACACAGGCTCTACACACACCTATGTCCACGTTGGAGCCACACAGGCTCTGGCATTACTCGTGCCCAACGTTGGAGCCACACAGGCTCTTGAAAACAATCAGGGTGCTTTCAATGGCACCAGAACTACACAAGCTCAGGAGGGGACGGGCATCGACAATATGGCCCGAGGTGTCCCAGGAGCCATCTAGACTCCGTAAACAAATAGGGCCTGCGTTGGAGCCTCTCAGGGCTCGTAGGGGCATCACCCACCCCGTTGGAGTCCCACTCGGGGGACTCGAGTCAAGAAACCGCCCTTCTGAGCCTCAACAGGCTCACTAAACAACATGCGGGCACGAACCTCTCACGGGGCTCCAAGTAATATGCCCCGCGATCGTCGGGCGGCCCCCTGCCAAGCGGGGCCGCCCAAAGCATCCTCGCTCCGTTGGAGTCCCTCACGGGGGACTCTGACACAAATACTCCCCCACACACCAGCCGTAGCCACCCCAGAGCCCACTGCAGAGCGGGCGGGTGAGCGTACGGCGCCAGCGAGGTAGGCGACCTCGCACTTCAAATCCCCGCCGGCTTCCACTCACCGGCTCTCAGGACGTGGGGGGCCACGCGTCTCCGTCGCCACGCCCGACAGCAGCGCTTCCCTCTGGGGCAAAGGCGGGGCTCTTCCTGCAGCCCGGAGACCTCGCGGCGGGGGCGGTCGAGCTCCTCTCTCTCTGCAGGGCTCCCTCGGCACACGGGAGCCCTGCCTATCGGTCGCCTCGTCTCCTCGGGGCTCCCTCAGCCGAGAGGAGCCCCGCCACGGCCGCCATTGTCCGCGCCTTCCTTCCTCCTCTTCCCGCCGACTGCGGGGGCGGGACTTCCGGCCGGCTGCGACAGGATTGGCCGGCCGGCCGACCACTTCCGGGTCGCTGCGGGCAGCGCAGCGGCTCTCCTCTTCAGGCAGGCAGGCGGGGAACCACGATCCGAGGGGTGGCACCCTCGCTATGAACAACACCCCATCAAAGTTGAAGCGCTATGAAGCGCTTGGGGCCAAGTAGCGCTGGGAAGACAAATAAAGCGCTCTCCCGCGCTTGGGCAATAAAGCGCTCCAAAGCGCTAGAAAAAATAGGCAAAGTGCTCCTAAGCGCTAGAACCCAGGCAGAGCGCTCCCAGGCGCTCAGGGGGAGGCTCAGCGCCTCCAGGCACTAGGAATACAGTTCCAGCGCTCTCCCCACGAGAATGCAGCTCCTCCATGCTGCCAAGGGTCCCAGAGCTTCCCAGGGGTCAAGCCAAGTCTCCCCCTCAGCCCAGGCAGGGCGGAGGGGTCCCCCAGGAGTCCAGGCATCCAGGGGCTGGGCAGCGCCCACCCCTGATAGATTCAAGTCCAGCAAACAAGAAGAAGACAAGAACATTTTGGAAGGGGCAGAGCCCCTTCTTATACACAGAAAAGGCTTTGAAGTCATTTGAAGTCTTTGTGTGAGGGAGCCCTAAGCTCTGGGTGTATCTGGTTTCCCTCTCCTGTCAGCCTCAGGTCAGAGGTGACAGGGGGCCATCAGGAGGGAGAGCCATCAGGGGTGGGCTGCCAGGCACGGCACGGCACCACCAGAGCTCTTTCCACTCCTCCCTAACAGCAGATGGGGGCCTTTCATCTACGGCTTGACTCAGACCCCCCCTCCTCCAGACAGTCCATCTACCAACAGGCCCAGGCATGCCTGGGCCAGGCCCATCAGCCAATCACGTGCTAGCAGACTCACTACACAATTATGCCAACTTCTAAAAGTGGCACTTCTGGACTAGATACAGCCATGCCGCATACACCATTCTGCAGCATTCATTCTCACGAGTTCATACATATCAAACTCGCCCCTGCACTCCCCACACATCAGGAATCTACCATGGGCATACATATTTCCCATTCATTCCTATGGGAGGGCAGGGCGCTCACCATCCATACACAGAAAGCACACGCACTTTACACTGTACCACAGTGAAAAAGTGCGCAGAGGCCTAAAATCACCAACCCAGGTTCCAAAAACAGGCTAGGAAAAAGCAAAAAGTCACGGGGTGAACCTGCCCAAAGGACCAGGTCCAACATCTACCAAAGGGCAAGTCAGAGGTAGCAGCTTTTACCCCAGGCTAACTGTAGTTGATGTCCATATTGGACAGTTCTAAAGGTGCTGACTAATAAAATGAATGCAAAAGCAACAGTTGATGGACAGAATGCAGAACAATGTCATATATTCATCCCAGTACATTGATCTGGGCATAAATTCATCGTTTTTTTGCTCACCAGCCACCTGCAAATCAGTCTTGACCCTGTGCCCCATGGGAACAGTCCAGCAAGAACTGCCAAGCCAGGTCCTCCCTGGACTGGAAACAAGCATCCTAGGACCGGTAAAATTAAATCAGACAGATAAAGTAGCTGCCTGGCACTAGCATATATGTGCTTTCCAGAAGTCATGTCAGTAAGGTGTGTTTTAATTTAACCATGTTTGTATGCTTCCAAAAGTGGGTGTGTGTTGATCTTATCTTGCCCCAGCAATCTTCACACCTTAGCACATTGCACCTCTGACTGTGCATCATCAGGACCCGTATGAAAGTATTGAGTGAGCTCTTGAGATCTCATTTTTTTTAGTTGGCACATTTTTCGTCCGAGCACACCTTGCGCAGCTTTAATCAGGGACATGGGTATCAAGAGTGCAGAAGGTGCAGTGGCACTGGGGCCTATCGCAACCCCAATTATCATATTCCTCTACCTAAACATTGGGGGGCAGATTTACAAGAACTGACGCATCTCTGCATATCAGCAGAGATGCGTCAGTTAATTTGCATCAGGCACAAAAACCCTTACCTCACCATGGATGCGTCGCATTTACAATGCGGTGCACTGTGGCGCAAGGACTGACAGTTGCATGACGCATCTGTCGGCGTAAATGTAACACATTGCTGGTGTCATGTCGCGAGCGTGATGCAACTCCAGCAATGCTCAGCGGCAGCCTATACTTAATTGTGCTGCGTCACTCCTTATGCCTGCTATAAGCAGGTGTAAGGATTTGATGCAGTGGAGTCATAAAAGTGACTTACTGAAATCTTGTAGATTAAACTGCATCACTTTTACGAGACCTTCTTGCGTGGGAACGCCCAACTTGCATAGATTATACCTGACGCAGGTAGAAATGTGACGCAGTGCTTTACAACGTGACTCATCTCCCTAGATGTGGCAAGTTGTAAATGTGTCCCAATGTGGTGCATTGTTTATGACGCCACTGCATCACAAATGTGACGCAACGGCAGCGTAAAAGTGTTGCAAGGAGCTTGTAAATCTGCCCCTGAGTGTGGGCCTAAAGTCCTTATTCATACAGGAGCTTCTGACAGTATTGCTACGCCATTGATTTTACTGTAAACTTAGGGACAGATTTACAACCCCCTTGCGCCACCGGTACGTCACTTTTTTTTGACTTACCGGTGGTGCATTTTACAGCTCCATATTTACAAGGACAGGAAAAGCCACCCTGTGTGACTTTTCCTGTCCTTGTAAATGTGGCCGATTTGCACGCAGCATTTTGCATGAAAGGGGAGTTACATGGGTGTTGCTGTGGGTGCTCCCACTCAACACCCATGGAACCTGACACATTTCCATGTTTTCGAGAAATAGTAAATCTGGAAATGTGTGTGAATGCTACTCCTCCCCAAGGGAGACGTAGGAAGGAGCATCGAGGAGAAATGTATTAATTTCTCCTTGTTTTCTTTTCCTCTTTCTATGCGTGCTGCATTCAAGGGTGCATGCGCGGGTGCATGGCAGCAGTTTGTGCGCCAGTGCAGGAGGAAGCACAGAGGAGCTCATTTACAAGCCCCTTGCTCCACTTTTGCGTCATTTTTTACTTGGGAAAAGTGACATACTGGTGGCACAAGGGGCTTGTAAATAAGCCCCAGACATGCGACATATTGTTGTAAATACGTCACATCCCTGCGCTTTGAAAGTGACTCAGTGCAGCGCAGCCAAATGGCTTGCGGAATGCACTGAGTCACTTTCTTGTAAGTCTGCCCATTAATTTGCTTTGTCGCACACCCATGAACGTCACCAAAGCACATTGTTTACATTTACGGGCCCAAACCATGTGGCAGATTTACAAGGAACAGACGCAACTGCATAGATGCATCAGTTTCCTTGCGCCAGCTCCATATGTCCTTGTGCCAATATGGATGCACTGTATTTACAATACAGTGCACCATGTCACAAGGAATTACAGATGCGTCAGAAATTCTGACGCATCTGTTGAGCAAAAGTGACGCTTTGTTGGAGTTGGTCGCCAGAAAACATAGGCAGGTCCCATGTAAAAAGCCCTGCGTCAATCCTTACGCCTGGTCTGAGCAGGCGTTGGGATTTTGACGCAGTGAAGGCGTAGAATGACGCAGTGAAATCTTGTAAATTTCTCCGCGCCTGTTCTACGTGGCTTTTTGCATGGGAACGCCTACCCTGCATACATTATACCTGGCGCAGGTATAATGTGACACAGGAGTTTACAACGTGATGCGTCTCCTAGATTGGCTGCATTTTTCACGCCGCAGCTGCGTCACAAAAACGGTGGCGCAAAAGTGTCGCAAGGGGCTTGTAAATCTGCCCCCATGACTGGATTTTCCAGTTGCCAGTAAGGGACGCAAGTACATGGTAGCACGTTCTGTTACAGTAAAATACGGTTAATTTCAAAAGCGATGCTCATTAAAGGCCGCCATCTGAAACATCTTGCTTTTCAAGCGCTCCTTAACGAGACCAATGCGTATTTATAACAAACAGTTCGAGTCTCCCAGGCGTCCCATCGCTTGACTTGCATTTGAACAGAAGCGGCCTACTGTAACATTTGCATGTCTTCCATCATTCTCCCCAGTGGGGGTGCCAAATCCCTCAACCTGCTCTCAAGGATTGCAGTACACCAACCAACGTGCGATATAAAAACAAACGGCCTCTAAATGCACCCGATAATGCACACATTTCGTTTCTAATGGGGAAGGAGAGGCCCTTTATGGGGCTCAAATTCAAATGACAAATGCGAACTGATGTTATTACTCACTTCCAATCCTTTAAAAGGGATTACAGGCGGCTGTGTGCAGCCTGCACGTTAATTACCATATGTAAGCCGGTGCCCCCGGGAGACAGTTCAGCCGAGCATTGTGTTTGCAGTTGCTTGCAGAGAGAGCTGGCTTCCTGCTTTAAAATACTCCACCTAGAAAAGTCAAACTCCTGTTTTTTTTGGTGCTAATTGTCGTGTTGAGGATCACTTTAAAAACTGCCCTTCCGTTTTGCGTCGACCTACTCCACATTCAGAATGTGGAAGTTAAATTCTGTATTTTTGGATAAAGTTCATACCCTAAGCACATGGGAAAT
This sequence comes from Lissotriton helveticus, assembly GCF_964261635.1. Taxonomy (NCBI): domain Eukaryota; kingdom Metazoa; phylum Chordata; class Amphibia; order Caudata; family Salamandridae; genus Lissotriton; species Lissotriton helveticus. The sequence continues at coordinate 277,500,304 of NC_136068.1, forward strand.
GTAAGCGGCTCACCGAGAAAGACCTTGTTGTGGCCCAGCCTCTATTCTCTCCTGGAGGGGAAGTCACTGAGAAGCTGCTAAGGTTACCAAATGGCTAAAAATAGACTGCTTCTAAGTAATATTCAAAGGCTAAGTGAAAGAAAATGTAACCTACAAAGAAGGGACATGCCCTAAAAGAAGAAATACAATTAAAAAAAAAACCTGTAAATTCTGTAAACAAACTCTACAAACAAATGGCTTTAAAAAACAGTCTCATTGTTGAGCCCTCGGATATTTAGAAACAGGAACACGTCTTTTAGAAGTTTGTAACAAGCTTAAATGTTTAATACGTTTTGGGATGTTAATTGTACCCCGTGTCTCACACTACATGTTATGTTAAGCCTTGAAAAGATGCACATCAACATTTATATACTGATGCTGATTTCCAGTTGCAATGTTACTAAATCCACATTTACGTTTTAAAATGCCACTTTTAAAGTTTGTCCCGGCCAGCTGTAAGCACACTGTTTGGATCATATCAAATGAAATGAAGGGAAACAGTCTTCAAAATATGTTTCCAGTAGCTACCAAAAATAACTTACTCAATTGATATTTGTGTACTATATTGCAAACGCAAAATGCTGCATGGATCTGTTTATAGTTTTTCAAAACAAAAGATGTCCATGGAAAACTGTGATTTTTTTTCGTGCAACCATAGCAACACGATACAATTAAGGTTTCTATTAGGCGTATGAATGGTCAAACACAATCACTCACTCAGACACAGATCCCAGAATACAGTGACTCCCTGTTTTGGTGGTGTGTTGGAGAAGAGTCTGACTCAATACAGCATTGGATAACACTTTATCCAGCACTGCTAGCAATAGCACTTTAACTGTGGCAGTGTCTGCAGGTGGTGAGCACGGGGCGCTAATTTTTGGGGAGCTGGGACTTATTGTTCACCATCAGTCTTTGACTCAGAGTAAGAGAAAGTAAGGCAGAAAATGGAAAAGGTGAAAGAGAAAAAGGTAGGAAAACAGTAAAGGGAGAGAGCGCAAAAGTTAAAAAGAATTTGCAAAAGTGTGATAAAAATACTGGAAGTGTAAGGTGGTAGAAGAGCGAGACATGAGGCCAGAACCAAGACTAGCAGCTTCCCCAGCAGTGGACTCCTAAGAAAAACTGAGAGCCCCTATGTTTTTTTTTGCTTTTAACAAATTAAGCACCGGCTTACGGTGCCTGTTCAGGACAACTGTGGCTTCTTTTATGCTGCAAGTCCCCTAAAGAATGCCAGTGTGTGGTCAAATGAACCAGGAGAGAATTTTGATTTCGAATTTGTATAATGGAATCAGTGCAGTTGACATAGAGCGGTGATGTCATCATGTCATCCGTTTTATATATGCTGGCCCTCCAAGTTAAGTTCTGCAACGGCTCAAATATTGATATTAATTTGACTTGAAGGCCTTCGACAATGGCATTCGCTTGCACAAATTTGACGAGTGAAAGGTTGCTGATGAGTTTAGGTCTGCATGATTTAAGAATGCTTAGTTTTAGCACACAGTGACTACTTTAGGTGAAAACGTGTTCTCTTACAACAATCGAATCCCTTGTATTCTTTAGCTGTAAAGATAATGCCATAACCGTGTGATCATTCCCCTTTAGTCTCACATGAAATGCTCCACCTGTTGTTTATGAATACCAATAGTATTACTTTGCATGCTTGCACCGTCACTAGTTGAAAATATAACAGAGTAAACCAGCTGAGCACAGTTTCTTCTTTCCTACACCTAAACAAGAACAAATGAACTGTTTTATACATTTGTGCAGTTCTCTTGTCGGCTGGCATTGGCTTTTATTGATCTGCAATCATTTAACATTGATAATGACGTGTACCCAATATAGGTTTTCCTCATTGTGTGTGACTTTTTTCTAAGCCCATCTCCTGTGTTCTTGAAGAGTATATGAACTTGACTTCAGAAGTGGGTCAATAGCTCCCAATTTTTTTCTGGAGCGAATCCCTACCAACCATGTGTTGGCAGTCTATGCTGCAGTGCTCAGAGGTTCTCATTCTGAATAACCTTAAGGCAGAGGTCTTCAAACCGGGGGGCCTCAAGTGATCCCGGGGTGGGGGGGGGGGCGGGGGAAGGGCAGGCTGTGGGCAAAAGAAGCATTATACTGCTAGCAATGCTTTGTTTTAAGCAGAGAAAAAATGAGCTGCTCTGTGATGGGCCATCACTAACATCTTTTGTCTTTTATATCCTGGCTGGGAGAAGGTGACAAAGGGAAAGGGATTCCAAATAGTTTTCACACCAAAACCTCCATTTCTAATAATCACAATGTGGATACTTTTACACATTAGTAAGGCCTGCCTGACCAGAATAGTATGTTTGGCAATCATGTGTTTGGTTGCATTTTTAAAACAATAGCAGCATTTACCTGCAATGTTTAAATAGGTCTTGTGTTTAAATCATATTTAAGCATTGCCAATCTAATGGAATAATAGCGAAAAATACTGAGGGGGGCCTGATTAATTAAATGTTTTCACTCTGGGGGGGGAGGGTTGACCACTGCTGCTTAAGGTAACCATGCCCCCTGAAATTATTAATACCTGTTGTATTGGTAACTTGGAGGATGGGCAGCAAGCGTTAATGGGAGGTTGCAATTGGGAACCTGTGGATCCCCTGAATACTAAACTGCTGTGGGAATCAGTAAATTCGGGTTTGTTTCCCCGGGGGATTCAACCAGCGATTTTGTTCGCTTTGAGGGGTTGTATGTCAGCATACTGAAGACAAAAATGTCTACCTTTGCCAAAATATCAAATAACAAAATATCATGAATGTAAGTTGATATAGAATTTACTTTCCAAATTCCACATCTATGTATCTTGAGGATGTATTTACCATCAAAGTACATAGATGTGGTGTTAAGTATAGTAAGCCTATTGTAGCCGATATCTTCCCACAATATGTTTGCTGGTCAGTAGTTAAATCTTGATATTCTGGTAGGAACCTCTTTGAGGAGCTGAAATCTCCAGGTGAAGCTAGATGGATGCAGGGTGTTCCTGCAAAACTCATAATTCCAAGGGGTCTCATAACTTTTGTTATTGGCTGCATCAGAATTAGGAGGCCAGTCATAATGAGGGTTTATGGAATTAAGTTAACCAATTTTTGCAAACTTTTTGAACAAGAGTGAGCAAGGTGAAAGTACAATCATCTAAATAAGCCTCCTTTGGCCTATGAGATTCAGGTTCTACAAAGTTGGGACTTATTGAGCTACTTTCATGGTCTTTGCCCTGATGTAATTTTTCCATTCCACTAATAGAGAGCTACAGAGTTGTCACCTGATTCTCTCACTAGCATACTATTGTCAGGGTCTATTCTAGTGGAACGTTTACAATAAATAGCAGCCAAGAGAGATATTAGGGAGATTGGCATGAATGTCATCTCATGTAAAAATTAAAAACAGTTACATTAATCCTGATTATTGACTTCACAATAATTTCAGAGATGATGCACAGTTTAGTAATATGATACAAAAGGGGGTGGTGATGGACGGAGCATCAGAACCAATCAAACACTCACACCCAGTCAAAAGATCTGGGTTTGATCCATCACCGTTCTTTAGCCCACTCTGCCACCCCAGTTCAGACATGGCTATATGAAAATCAGTCTGACCCTGTGCCTCATGGGAACAGTCCAGCCCAAACTGCCAAGCCATGCCTTCCCTGGACTGGAAACAATCTTCCGAGGACCGGTTTCTGGCAATCCAGCCGTCTTCAGCCCGGCTTGCTTGAATCCAGTGGCAAAGTGAGCAAGGGACTCACGTCTGAGCATACCCTGCCACACTTATGGCGGCCAAAAGCGGTACAAAAGGGGGTGGTGATGGACAGAGCATCAGAACCAATCAAACACTCACACCCAGTCAAAAGAGCTGGGTTTGATCCATCACCGTTCTTTAGCCCACTCTGTCACCCCAGTTCAGACATGGCTATATGCAAATCAGTCTGACCCTGTGCCTCATGGGAACAGTCCAGCCCGAACTGCCAAGCCATGCCTTCCCTGGACCGGAAACAAGCTTCCGAGGACCGGTTTCTGGCATTCCAGCCGTCTTCAGCCAGGCTTGCTTGAATCCAGTAGCAAAGTGAGCAAGGGACTCACGTCTGAGCATACCCTGCCACACTTATGGCGGCCAAAAGAGGTACAAAAGGGGGTGGTGATGGACGGAGCAGCAGAACCAATCAAACACTCACACTCAGTCAAAAGTTCTGGGTTTGATCCATCACCGTTCTTTAGCCCACTCTGCCACCCCAGTTCAGACATGGCTATATGCAAATCAGTCTGACCCTGTGCCTCATGGGAACAGTCCAGCCCGAAATGCCAAGCCATGCCTTCCCTGGACCGGAAACAAGCTTCCAAGGACCGGAAAGTGAGCAAGGGACTCACGTCTGAGCATACCCTGCCACACTGCTCACTTTGCCACTGGATTCAAGCAAGCCGGGCTGAAGACGGCTGGAATGCCAGAAACCGGTCCTCGGAAGCTTGTTTCCGGTGAACTGAACTGGGGTGGCAGAGTGGGCTAAAGAACGGTGATGGATTAAACCCAGATCTTTTGACTGGGTGTGAGTGTTTGATTGATTCAGATGCTCCGTCCATCACCACCCCCTTTTGTACCAGTTTAGTAATATGGCATCACTAATTATCCTTCTTCAGTTTATTTAATTGCGATCTTGTCTTCTCAGATTGCACACAGCTTAGAATTCCATTAGAATGTTAAATTAGGAATGGAACCAAATTGAACTGCTAGTTACTTCAGTAGAAACATTTCATGTCTAAATTATAGTTCCCCACTCCCCATGATAAATATGAACTATGCTACAAATGTGGTTGTAGGACTTGTTGGTCCTATTTCCTAGACATGAAAAAGTCTGAGTCAAAGCATAGCACAGGTGCTCGTGAAGTGTCAGGAATGCTGTTTTGTGCAACATTTTGCTAAATGCTTAAAGGGTCATGCAACTTGGGTATCTATGAATCTTCTTCAAAGCTAATCAGAATCACACACAACATGCCCTCAAGATACATTCTCGGTCACTTGGATATAGAAAAAGATAACCTTTTAGCTGGGGAAGACAAATGGTGATTTTTCTTTTTCATTTCGTTATGTCTGATAAACAGCTTTTAAGGAACCAAGATTCATATACTGTAGAAAATGTGGGCCACATTTAGGGTTTAAAGGAGATACCATCGTGGGCTGTCTTACAAATAAATCACAATAACAAATACACAGAAAATTCAATGGGTGACTGTGGTGACATATAGTGCAAATGGGTGACCTTACAAATTCAAACAATAAACAAGACAATAACATAAATTCTCCGTCCTTTTCAGGTCTTTTACTTTAGCTAGTTCTATTTCTAAAATGAATTGCTATATTGAGCCAGGACATGAGATGGTTGTACGTCGACGTTTCAACCCTGTATATATATGTGTTTGTAGTTACATCAAGTAGGGTATTTTACAAGACAAAAGAAGGAAGTGTGACAACCAATTGAAAGGAAAATGAAATAAAAAAGTGCAATGTGTGAGCCGCCATACTCTTGGGGTACTCACCCTTGGTGGTTGGGAATTCAAAAGATTAAATCTATTAACTCCTCCGAGCCTGGAAGGAGTTCTTTATTCAAGGATCATCTGCAAAATGGTAAGAGTGCCAGTTACTATCTGCATTCCTACATGTGTACAGCTACTATTCTATGCAGTTGCTGCATCCATTATATGTACTTACCAATCAACCTGCGGTTCAAACTTTAGCTGTGTACCTGTAATGAGAGGGAAAGTCTAAGTGTACTCCTCTCCATTTGGTAAAGCAAGTCCACACATGGACTCCTAAAGATGACCCACAATGTAAGGTCTTATAAACTCACCCCTCTGAATGTGGTCTTCGTCCTCCAGGGGGTAGTGGGTTCATAGTATTAGTAGTATTACGTCCTTGGAGATCGTCATGTGTTGATGTCAAAGTCCATCAGTGCTTCCTTTCTAAATCTCCTTAAATACTGGCGACAGCATGAACATGAAATTATTCAAGAATCTAAACACTCAGCGATGCACAACTACATGCTCCCACCTACCCGCATCTCAACAACAGTCATAGTCTCCTTACCTGTATTCTTGAGTGTCTCTCACCAACTCGCGGTCAAGTGAGCTGCGGCCGGTGTTCCCTACTTAAATGGATTGCTGGGACACCACATGAAGATTTCACATGGCCATGTGAGGTCTGCTGTCCATGAATGCTAACATGGTGGCCATCTTGACCTCTGTTGCCCCGTCTGGATACACGTGAGTTTGGAAGCAGTGTGGAGCAGCGGATGGTTACTACCGCAGCCACAAGTCAAAGGAATACATTTTCTTGATAAACTCACGTCTAACAAAGGCTCGTGATACTGTGAGCCGCGGTTGGAAATTCTATAGATCAGTGCTTACATCACGTGTCAGTGTCACATGGTCAAAATAGGTCTGACGCCTGTGACTAGAAACGTGGCGGCCATCTTAACCTCTTTTCCATCATATAAAGTGTAGGGGCTCAACAATGTGGCAAATGACTACTCACACCTACCCGAATGGAATAAAACAATTCACTAGAGGGATGCGCAACAGCCGCTCATGGTTGTGCGGGATGAGAAGAACATTGGGGATTTTGCGCATGTAAATGGAAAACATGGTGGCCATCTTGACATCTGACCCCCCCTCACTGATAAAGAAGATTAAATAAATACATGTTAGAGGGTCATACAAAAAGGTGTGACTGGGGCCTATGAATGGTTTAACATACACATTCACAAGATTACAACGTGGCACATGAGCCAGGGCCGAACAATTCAATTCAGCAAGGGGTCATGTTTAGAGTGACATGCTCTTGACATACACAACCCTGCTGTAGCTCCGGGTTCATGTGCCACTTTGTAATCTTGTAATCTTGAATTTGATAGGTCACCCATTTGCACTATATGTCTCCACAGTCACCCATTGAGTTGTCTGTGTATTTGTTATTGTGTTTTCTTTGTCAGACAGCCCCCATTGGTATTATCTTTTGGTATAAAATCGTTTGCACAATTGGTGAGAAAAATAGAAAAACAGAACAAATAATTTAATAAATATATATTTTTGATAAAAACCTACTGAGGTGTGGTAAATTTATAAAAGTCTAGTACAAAATCACTATTGATTGTGAAAGAAATAATCAGGTTCTGAAACAGTACCCCATGGCGACTGGCAGCGTCAATCTTGAACACATGTTTGATAATCCAAATGGACTAGAGGGGATTAAAGGGAAGACAATCCGTAACATTCTCTACAGGCACTACGGGGAGACCAGACACAATGTAGAACTAGTCAAATCATCTGTGAAACAGTATATTCAAATAGAAGGCGATATTGAATCCACTTCGCTTATACCAGCCGGTTACCTCCTTAAAGAGATTACATGTTGGGAGAGTAGTCTTCTGTTTCGCTTAAGAGCAGGATCTATAAAGTACCTATTGTGTTTCCCCATGGGCTACCACTCCAACATTGAGAATATGGTTTGCCCATGCCAGAACCCAGGAAAACAAACACTAATGCACTTTTTGTTCTTTTGCTCTTATTATCAAAAATACAGCGAGTTCCTCCTGATACCATTCTTTAGCGCTAAAGGTATAAAGGATTTTATTGTGGCATTTAAGACTGTCCTGCAGCTTAAAGATGATAGATTAATATACCGTGTGTGTACTTTTTTAAAAATGGCCATTCGATCTCGTATTTCTATGAATTAATACCTATTTACATGGACTAATGTGATCTTTACAGACCGGGAGGAGGTCTTTTTGCACTTTGCACAGTTGCACTTTAACCCATGCTGCTATTTGTAAATATGTGAATTACAAGAACCTGACAATTAACGCCTATCTGGCCAACATGTTTTTAGAGATCTTACATATCAGCACTTGGCACAGTTGCACTTTTTCCCCGCATTTCCATTTGTAAATACGGAGGCATAGATAACGGCCCACCTTTGATCTTTGGCTGACATTGCATTCTGCACTTTACCTAGATGGCCTATTAACTAGGATTTATACTTTATGCACTTTACAAAATCTGTGCCCAAAATAACGCTGCTAAACATGTGTTCTATGTATATATTGCTGCTAGTTTAAGGGTGATTCCTGTATACGTACATTTTATCTGATAATGCCATAGAAATAGACATGAATTTGTGGACTCGGACAATAATGATACCTTGCACTTTTTTGCTGTCACTGTTTTTATCAATGAAAAACGCAGAATTGTCACCGTATTTTAATGTGATTTTATCTTGATCATGTACGTAATTATGTGTGTACTTTTATGGATAATGCAATATCCGAATAAAGGTTATTTGACATTGACATTGACAGTACCCCATGGTACTTCCCCAATGGAACCACTTGTAGCTTTATAACCATTAACCCAGGTTCCGAGGGATACAGGGTGACCCCATTGATCTTAATGAAATTTAGGGTTTGGCAGGTTTCCCTCTGTGACGGTTGCTGAGAGCATTGCACCTACTACCCTAGTAGACAAAGGATTACCATATTTAAAGATCACCACAGTATATCTGTATCTTCAGAGGAACGCCTTTCATGCCAGTTCCTCTGAAGGTACAAAACGCTTGGTGGATGGCCATCTTCTGTTTGTATGGCCATCAATCAAATCTTTTTTTTCAAAATAAACTCCAAAAGTGGGAGTTTGTGTTTTTAAAAACAAATTATCAGTGACTTGTACAAACAGGGATTTTTTACCCTGGCTCTGTGGGTCATTACTTTACTTTCTATTTGTCACCACCATGTTTCCCTGGTGGTGATGGGCAGAAAAAAGTACATCACTCCTGTCACCTTAAATAGGGCTCGTGGTGTGATGATGACATATGAAAATTCACAGTCAAAATACCTAATAGTCAGATATTTACAAAATATATCTTATTTATACTGAATAAATAAGTATCCCCTGATCTGCCCCCCCGGGGGGGAAATCAAAAGACACACAGATGATGGACGGAATGCAGAGCAAATCAAACATTCTCCCCCAGTCATTAGACCTGGGTTAAATCCATCATTCATTTGCTCACCATGTTACCCCAGTTTAGATCCAGCCATATTCGAATCAGTCTTGACCCTGTCCCTCATGGGAACAGTCCAGACCAAACTGCCAAGCCTGGTTCTCCCTGGACCAGAAACAAGCATCTTGGGACCGGTTTTGGGGCATCACCCCTCATCAGCCAGGCTAGCTTGAATCCAGTGGCACACTTAGGGAGAGAAAGCAATAGACACACAGGTGATGGACAGAATGCAGAGCAAATCAAACATTCTCCCCCAGCCAATAGACCTGCTCAAATTTTGCTGAAAAATAAATTTTTTCTCAAATTTCTGTATGAGAAAGTTGTGGGATGGCCGGTCTAACACAAATTTCCTACCACCAAGCATTCCCCCAGGTCTCCTGATAAAAATGGTACCTCACTCGTGTGCGTGGGCCAAGTACCCGTGACAGGCTAGTACCCAAAACGTATTGTGGAAACATCAAAATGACCTATCATAAAACGACTTGGTTATGCAAGGGAGATCACATGAGTTTTTGGTCCAGGGCTTGGCGTCCATCTAGGGAAACCTACCAAACCCACACATTTCTGAAAGCTAAAGACCTGGGGGAGGCCAGGGAGGGTCAGCTTGAATGGATCCCCCAATGTTTCACTTCCCAGAATCCCCTGCAAACCTCAAATTTTGCTGAAAAAATCAAATTGTTCTCAAATTTGTGTGTGGGAAAGTTGTAGGATCACCGGACTAACACAAATTTCCTATCACCCAGCATTCCTTCAGGTCTCCCGATAAAAATGGTACCTCACATGTGTATGTGGTTTAAGTACCCGTGACAGGCAAGGACCTTAAACGTATTGTGGGGACTTCAAAATTACCTATCATAAAGCGACCTGGTTTCGCAGGGGCACCTGGGTTTTTGGCCCCGAGCTCAACGATCATCTTGGGAAACCTACCAAAACCACACATTTCTGAAAACTAAACACCCTAGGGAGTCCATTGAGGTATGGCTTGCATGGTTCACCCAAGGTTGCCTTACCAAGAATACCCTGCAAATCTAAACTTAGAAACCCTACTGTTTCTAAACTATATATTTTGTTCCCATTTCAGAAATACATAGGCGTCCTTCATACCGATTTTTCACTGTTTACATTTTCCCAAATTAATTAGTATACCCGGTACACAATAAAAAACATTCAAGACGCTGCTCAGTTATTGGCTCTGGGTTCGTCGGGTTCTTGGTGAATCTACAAGTCCTGTATATCCCCACAACCAGAAGAGTCCAGCAGATGTAACTGTATATTGCTTTAAAAAATCTGCCCTACTTTGAAGAAGTTACAGATGAAAACTTTGACACAAATGGCTGTTTTTCTCATCTCATTTAACATTTTTCCTAATTTCAACTGTTAGTTTCTATAGAAAAAGTATTAAGGATCTACACAAATAACCCATTCTGAATTCAGAATGTTGTCTACTTTTCTTAAATGTATAGCTTTCCAGGATCCATTATTGTTTTATACTCATTTCTACCATTAACTGGAAGGAGGTTGAAAGCACAAAAAATAGCAAAAATAGGCTATGTCCCAGTAAAATGCGAAAACGGTGTAAAATTTTTTGGTTTTCTAACAAAATTTGTCAGTCCATGAAAGAAGGGATGATGGTGAGTTCCGACCCGCATGCCCTTTGTTGATACCATTTGCAGGAAAAAAACGGATGCTTTCATCTGCAGCACTTTTTTCCCAATTTTCCCAAAAACCCCAACATTTAGCCGAATTTCGGCTAATTTCTGGGTCCCCTTCAGAAGAATCAACAAACCCTGGGTACCTTAAAAATCCCTATGATGGGGCGTGGCTTGCGAGGCGATGTGAGCGGACGTGCTCTGACGGGGCTCCCGCTGCTATCAGCCTTTATTAGCCATTAAAGCGGAGTCCGGGGGGGGGTCCTGAACTCACCCCCGGAACTCTTGAGGGTGTTGGTGCACCGAGAGCCAGTGACTGCCCGGCGGCCCTTACGAGAGACAGCTGGAGTGCGGGGTTCGGCGGAGCCGGGCGGAGATCCGTGAGCGGCGACCCTACATTTTGGATGCCCTGCTGTGACGGTTCCCGCTCCTGGCAAACGGAGGGTGAATCCTGGCGGAAGAGTGCTATTGTTAGGATTAAATAGGGTTCAGGATCAGAAACATGTAATTGGGTTGATTTCATGATTTCATGCTCATTTACAGGACGAAGTATTTCAATGAATGCTTATTTGCAATTAGCAATGCTTGTTTGTTCTTGTACTGAATACGGTTAGCAATACTTGTTTGTTCCTGTTGACTGTTCCAAGCTATCACGCTCCGAGCTAACGAAAGCGCTTAGGAATATTCATGCTTTGGAACACGTGGAGCCTTGTCCTAACTGAAGTTAAACAGCACGTTTCACGTTTTCACATGCGTTCCTAAAAAGCTATAAAAACCCCTGCCTAACTCGCAGAAGACGCTTCGCTTCAAGATTGCTGCGTCTTCCACGAGTGTTCCAGTCTGCGGAGTTCCTGCCCTTCAGTCCTTCTCTCTCCTTTCCCTCCCGCTCCGCTTACCTGATTTCTGCTCCTGATTCCTTTCCATCCCTCACCGTTACGGAGCTGCAGAAAAGCTTTTCACCGGCATTCTTGATTCATGAGTCCTCGACTTTTCACCATCGCGTCAACTTCCTGTTTCCTGACTGTATATTTAAAAGACCGGACCTTGTCCCACGGAGATCCTGGCTTCGGCGTAGTTCCTCTTCCGGCGACCTTTGAGAAAGTAAGAACATTTCATGATTGAGCTCGATTAAACAAACCTTGGCAAATTCAATTCTAAGAGCAATGAACATAATTGCAACTTTACATCACTTTGAAAAGCTTTAAGGAGAAAAACGTTGGAAATAATACTTTTGAACAAAACTTATTCAAGACTTAAAAGCATAATTGAAAGCTTTAGGCACCAGAACTTTTTAGAAGGTGTTTTGTGAATAATTTGCAGTGAATTATAACTGCACTGTCGAGTACCAATTATTGTAACTTTTACTAAGGTTCTAAATGTATAAGGAATCGTAGGCATAGTATGTTGCCTTGTTTTTTCTTGTCTTCTATTATTTTACAGAACCCAAATTTACTGCTTAAGAAAATATAAGCAAGATAAGAGAAGTTAAGTTGTATAATGTTGGTTAACAAGATTTTACTAACATAATAACCAGTTGAAATCTGACGCTATCATTGAACCCAAGCATTTATCAATCTATATTTGTATTTGAAGGTGCAAATATCATTGTTTCAAGTTGTCTCGTATCCTTGCATTAAAGAAGTATAGGAATTGGGCTAATCTATCTCTGGTATGTATACATATGTATGTCTAACATAGTTTTGAAGGAACATTAATGGTAGAGTTGTTAGTGATAATCTCTTTTATAATTTATTAGATACGTTATCAGAGTGTTACAACTTACTACAAGCAGCTCAGAATACTTCAAAGAGAAACAACGCCAGTCATCTCAAGAAGAGATCCTGTGTTTGTTTGTTTGTTTCTCTCTCCACTTCCCCTTCCCTTTGGGGGCTAGCAAGTAGTGACAAGAGTCTCATCCTTTTCACGCTGGCTAGTTCTTGAAGGGCTTGGGAGTAAGCATCTTCAAGGCGGAAACAACTGGAACCTCGTGGTGGTACGCTTAACAGAAAGCGAAGCCCAAAAAACCTTTCCCTAGTTTCCTCTTGAAGTTGCTTTAGTTATGGATATTTCAAACATAAATATCACAGAATTAACGGAGTTAGTGCGTAAAATGAATGATGAAGTACAGGATTTACGGCTAGAAAATCTATCCCTTAGGCAGGAATTAGATCATTCTAAAAATGTTTTTACTTCTTGGAGAGAAAAGAATGTTGATAGTCGACCTGTTTTAACGCCGCCTACATTTGGGGTTCCAAGTTTTCAAAATCGAACTTCAGCTGGATTTAGTCAAAATCAGCCAGTCCAATTGACAGTAGTAGCACCAAATTCTGTTCCATTAGCGAATCCAGAAAGGTTCCTTGGAGATTGTAATTCTTTTAATACTTTTAATGAGTCAGTGTCAATTACATTTCTTGTGTAAACCTCAGATTTTTACTACTGATACTAGCAAGGTGGCATTCATCATTTCTTATCTTGGAGGAGTAGCGGCTAACTGGGTAATGCCCTTAGTTGATAGGAATGACCCTTTAATTCATAATCTGACTAATTTTAAAACAGCCATGTCTAGTCTGTTTTCCAAACATGTGTTCTTACAGGCTTCAGATAATGAATTATTAAACTTGCGTCAGGGTTCTAAGGATTTAATCTAATATGTAACTACCTCTAATAGGTTGTTAGCTGAAACTCAGTGGCCTGAGAACAAAAGGTTGTCTTTATTTTACCGAGGACTGAGAGAAGAATTAAAAGATTCTCTGGCCCATATTGTCAACCTGCCTGAAGACTTCACAGAGTTCCAAGATCTAGTAGTCAAATTAGATCACAGGTTAGGCAAAAGAAAAAATGAAAAGCCTAGAAATGATTTTAGAAATGTACACTTTAGAACAGAAAGAAAGACAAATGAAGATAAAACTGCTCAGGTATAACCTATGCAGATAGGCGGAATCAAGGGACCTTTGACATTGGAAGAAAAAGAAAGAAGGCGAAAAGGAAATTTGTGTTTATACTGAGGTAAATCTGGTAATTTTGCCAAAGATTGTCCAATCAGACCAATGAAAAAGAAGGTTATGGTTGTGACACAAAGTTCATGTCAAGAGTCGGAAAACTAAATGTCTCGAGAAAAGAAGAGGTCGGTTTCTCGAGAGAAAACTGTCAGGAGTTCTCACAATACGCAACTTGTGTTAGGAATTACATACCAAGACATTTTACTATAAGAGTAATTTTGATTTTATCAAATCATCAGAGACATAGCATACCTGTACTTATCGATTCGGGAGCTACAGGAAACTTTTTTGATTTGGAATTTGCTAAAAAGTTAAACTTAACTCAAGTTCCCAAGAAAGAACCAGAACCTGTACGGGCAGTAGATGGCTCATCTTTATCTTCAGGTTTAATCAGATTCCATACTACACCTTTAATTTTAGTGTCAGATAATGGACATACAGAACTCACCACATTTGATCTCATTGACACACCAGCTTTTGGGGTCATTCTAGGAATACCGTGGCTTGAACTCCACAATCCAAAAATAGGTTGGGTAAAACGCACAGTGACTTTAGACTCAGTTTATTGTAAGAAACATTGTTACCAAGAGACAAAAGACTCGATCATGCCACTTACTTGTGCCACAGTACAATCTACTTCTTTAGATCTTCCAATGGAATATAAAGATTTTTATGATGTTTTTGATCCAGTGAAGGCTACTACATTACCTCCCCACAGGGTTTACGACTGCAGAATAGATTTAATACCAGGAGCTGTCCTACCCTGTAGTCGTATATGCTTTAACTGAACCTGAAAATCAGTATTTGAGGACATACTTGGATGAACTGCTGGAAATATGTTTTATTCGTCACTCTACCTCTCCTGTCTCGTCTCCTTTGTTTTTTGTAGCAAAGAAGACAGGAGACCTTAGGGGTTGCATCGAATACCGCGCAGTAAATAAAGCTACAATTAAGAACCGTTACCCTCTGCCCCTGATTCCGGTACTCCTAAATCAAGTAAAAGGGTCAAGTATCTATACCAAGTTAGATCTGCGCGGAGCATATCATTTAATCCGTATAAAAGAGGGTGACGAATGGAAAACTGCTTTTCGCACAATATTTGGCCTATTCGAATATACAGTAATGCCGTTTGGTCTATGCAATGCACCAGCTGCATTTCAATATTTCATAAATGAAGTATTGCATGATCTATTGGATATCTGTGTTATTGTATATATCGACGACATTTTGATCTATTCTAAAAATCCTGAAGAACATATAGATCATGTTAGATCTGTTCTACAAAAACTTAGGGACAATTCTTTGTTTGTTAAGTTAGAAAAATGTGTTTTCAATACCTCGAAAGTTGAATTCCTCGGATATTAGCTGTCACCTGAGGGAATTGTAATGGATCCTAAAAAGGTGGAAGCAATTCTAAATTGGCCAGCTCCAACCTCTATAAAAGAAGTACAAAGGATTTTGGGATTTGCTAATTTCTACAGAAGGTTTATCTCCAAATTTTCTGAAATTGTTGTACCTATTACACAACTTTTACAAAAATCAAAGAAAATTCATTGGAGTTCGGATGCTGACTATGCTTTTAATACTCTTAAAAAAGCATTCACTTCAGCACCAATTCTAAAGCACCCAGATCCAGACCGGCCATTTTTTGTTGAAGCAGATGCTTCTCAATTGGCCATAGGCGGAGTCTTATTACAGAAGGATGTTGATACAGGGCACTATCATCCAATAGCTTTCTACTCCAGAAAACTATTACCTGCCGAACAAAATTATACTATTGCTGAGCGTGAACTTTTGGCAATAAAAGCAGTTTTCCAAGAGTGGAGACATCATCTCCTAGGAGTAAAACATACTATAACAATCTTCTCTGACCACAAAAATTTGCAGTTCTATTCTACTGTGAACGCTTTTACTCCAAGACAGATGCGTTGGCTACAATTCTTTAGTGAATTTGATTTTTTAATCACTTATCGTCCGGGAGTAAAACAGTTATTATCAGACACACTCTCTCGTCTGGTCTGTGATAAAGGCAAAGAACAAACTACTGAATTACAAAGTATAATTCCAGTAGAAAAAGTTTGTGCGGAAATCACTAGTACTGATTTTTTGACCTTATTAAGGGATCAAATTAAAGATTTAAATGCAGATCACTGGCTTTCACTGAAACACACTTCAATTTCAGATGGATTATTTTATCACAAAAATAAAATATTTGTTCCTACTGAAATACTGAGAGAACAAGTTATAAAATGGAATCATGATTTAGCAATAGCTGCTCATCCAGGAGAAGGTAAAACTTTAGAGTTATGTCAAAGACATTTTTGGTGGATTGGAATGAAGTCTGATATACATCAGTATATTCAGACTTGTCCAGTATGTGCAAGACAAAAACCATCTCATTTTCCTCCAATGGGGTTGTTACAACCTATGGAAATTCCTTCTACTCCCTGGCATACCATTAGTTTAGATTTTGTCACAGATTTACCTAAATCACATGGTATGACTACCATATTGGTAGTAGTGGATTTGTTATCTAAAATGGGGCATTTTATTCCTTTACCAAAACTTCCAACAGCTACTGAGTTCAGTGAGATATTTTTAGCTAATATAGTCAAACTTCATGGATTGCCGCAAAAAATTATTTCGGATAGAGGTCCACAGTTTTTATCGAAATTTTGGAAACAACTTAGCAAACAATTAGGTGTAGAGATAGCCTTGTCCTCAGCCTTCCATCCTCAAACGGATGGTCAAACCGAAAGACTGAATCAGTATTTGGAACAGAGTTTAAGATGTTTGACTACTACCTTGACTTCAGATTGGGTTGAAGCATTACCGTTAGCAGAGTTAACTTATAATAATACGAAACACTTAGCATTGGGATGCTCTCCATTTTATTTCCTCACTGGTCAGCATCCTCGAACATTACCAATCACATTTCCAGAAAAAACAAATGACATGCCTGCAGTTTCTGAAAGACTAATCAGCTTGCGTGAGTTCCAGGACAGTGTTAAGAAATCTTTGACTAAACAAAAAGGTACTATGAAAAGATTTGCTGACAAACATAGAATTCCAGCTCCTGTTTATAGACCGGGAGACCAAGTTTGGTTGTCTACAAAAAATATTCAGATTGAGGGACCTAGAAAGTTGAAACCCAGATTCATTGGCCCATTTCCTATTGACAAAATCATTAATCCAGTTTCCATTAGGTTAATTCTGACTCCTGACTGTAAAATTCACCCAGTATTTCATGTGTCACTTATTAAGCCTGGTAACTGCAAACACAACAATGATGGACAGAATGTCCATCACTGTTGTGTTTGCAATTACCGCTCTAAGTGTACTGGGGATGCTCAGACGTGAGTCCCAGGCACTCCACACCACTGGAATCAAGCTAGCCGGGCTGATGAGAGGTGTTACCTCGAAACCGGGCCGGTCCTCGGATGCTTGTTTCCGTTCTGGGAAGGACATGGCTTTTGTAGTTCGGACTGGACTGTTCCCATGGGGCACAGGGTCAGCGCTGATTTGCATATCGCCATTGTCTAACCCAGGGTGGTGTGGAGTGGAAAAACGATGGATTTAGGCCCAGATCTTTGGACTGGGGTGAATGTGTGACATTGATCCACATTCTGTCCATCACTGTTGTGTTTGCAATTACCGCTCTAAGTGTACTAGGGATGCTCAGACGTGAGTCCCAGGCACTCCACACCACTGGAATCAAGCTAGCCGGGCTGATGAGAGGTGTTACCTCGAAACCGGGCCGGTCCTCGGATGCTTGTTTCCGTTCTGGGAAGGACATGGCTTTTGTAGTTCGGACTGGACTGTTCCCATGGGGCACAGGGTCAGCGCTGATTTGCATATCGCCATTGTCTAACCCAGGGTGGTGTGGAGTGGAAAAACGATGGATTTAGGCCCAGATCTTTGGACTGGGGTGAATGTGTGACATTGATCCACATTCTGTCCATCACTGTTGTGTTTGCAATTACCGCTCTAAGTGTACTGGGGATGCTCAGACGTGAGTCCCAGGCACTCCACACCACTGGAATCAAGCTAGCCGGGCTGATGAGAGGTGTTACCTCGAAACCGGGCCGGTCCTCGGATGCTTGTTTCCGTTCTGGGAAGGACATGGCTTTTGTAGTTCGGACTGGACTGTTCCCATGGGGCACAGGGTCAGCGCTGATTTGCATATCGCCATTGTCTAACCCAGGGTGGTGTGGAGTGGAAAAACGATGGATTTAGGCCCAGATCTTTGGACTGGGGTGAATGTGTGACATTGATCCACATTCTGTCCATCACTGTTGTGTTTGCAATTACCGCTCTAAGTGTACTGGGGATGCTCAGACGTGAGTCCCAGGCACTCCACACCACTGGAATCAAGCTAGCCGGGCTGATGAGAGGTGTTACCTCGAAACCGGGCCGGTCCTCGGATGCTTGTTTCCGTTCTGGGAAGGACATGGCTTTTGTAGTTCGGACTGGACTGTTCCCATGGGGCACAGGGTCAGCGCTGATTTGCATATCGCCATTGTCTAACCCAGGGTGGTGTGGAGTGGAAAAACGATGGATTTAGGCCCAGATCTTTGGACTGGGGTGAATGTGTGACATTGATCCACATTCTGTCCATCACTGTTGTGTTTGCAATTACCGCTCTAAGTGTACTGGGGATGCTCAGACGTGAGTCCCAGGCACTCCACACCACTGGAATCAAGCTAGCCGGGCTGATGAGAGGTGTTACCTCGAAACCGGGCCGGTCCTCGGAAGCTTGTTTCCGTTCTGGGAAGGACATGGCTTTTGTAGTTCGGACTGGACTGTTCCCATGGGGCACAGGGTCAGCGCTGATTTGCATATCGCCATTGTCTAACCCAGGGTGGTGTGGAGTGGAAAAACGATGGATTTAGGCCCAGATCTTTGGACTGGGGTGAATGTGTGACATTGATCCACATTCTGTCCATCACTGTTGTGTTTGCAATTACCGCTCTAAGTGTACTGGGGATGCTCAGACGTGAGTCCCAGGCACTCCACACCACTGGAATCAAGCTAGCCGGGCTGATGAGAGGTGTTACCTCGAAACCGGGCCGGTCCTCGGATGCTTGTTTCCGTTCTGGGAAGGACATGGCTTTTGTAGTTTGGACTGGACTGTTCCCATGGGGCACTGGGTCAGCGCTGATTTGCATATCGCCATTGTCTAACCCAGGGTGGTGTGGAGTGGAAAAACGATGGATTTAGGCCCAGATCTTTGGACTGGGGTGAATGTGTGACATTGATCCACATTCTGTCCATCACTGTTGTGTTTGCAATTACCGCTCTAAGTGTACTGGGGATGCTCAGACGTGAGTCCCAGGCACTCCACACCACTGGAATCAAGCTAGCCGGGCTGATGAGAGGTGTTACCTCGAAACCGGGCCGGTCCTCGGATGCTTGTTTCCGTTCTGGGAAGGACATGGCTTTTGTAGTTCGGACTGGACTGTTCCCATGGGGCACAGGGTCAGCGCTGATTTGCATATCGCCATTGTCTAACCCAGGGTGGTGTGGAGTGGAAAAACGATGGATTTAGGCCCAGATCTTTGGACTGGGGTGAATGTGTGACATTGATCCACATTCTGTCCATCACTGTTGTGTTTGCAATTACCGCTCTAAGTGTACTGGGGATGCTCAGACGTGAGTCCCAGGCACTCCACACCACTGGAATCAAGCTAGCCGGGCTGATGAGAGGTGTTACCTCGAAACCGGGCCGGTCCTCGGATGCTTGTTTCCGTTCTGGGAAGGACATGGCTTTTGTAGTTCGGACTGGACTGTTCCCATGGGGCACAGGGTCAGCGCTGATTTGCATATCGCCATTGTCTAACCCAGGGTGGTGTGGAGTGGAAAAACGATGGATTTAGGCCCAGATCTTTGGACTGGGGTGAATGTGTGACATTGATCCACATTCTGTCCATCACTGTTGTGTTTGCAATTACCGCTCTAAGTGTACTGGGGATGCTCAGACGTGAGTCCCAGGCACTCCACACCACTGGAATCAAGCTAGCCGGGCTGATGAGAGGTGTTACCTCGAAACCGGGCCGGTCCTCGGATGCTTGTTTCCGTTCTGGGAAGGACATGGCTTTTGTAGTTCGGACTGGACTGTTCCCATGGGGCACAGGGTCAGCGCTGATTTGCATATCGCCATTGTCTAACCCAGGGTGGTGTGGAGTGGAAAAACGATGGATTTAGGCCCAGATCTTTGGACTGGGGTGAATGTGTGACATTGATCCACATTCTGTCCATCACTGTTGTGTTTGCAATTACCGCTCTAAGTGTACTGGGGATGCTCAGACGTGAGTCCCAGGCACTCCACACCACTGGAATCAAGCTAGCCGGGCTGATGAGAGGTGTTACCTCGAAACCGGGCCGGTCCTCGGATGCTTGTTTCCGTTCTGGGAAGGACATGGCTTTTGTAGTTCGGACTGGACTGTTCCCATGGGGCACAGGGTCAGCGCTGATTTGCATATCGCCATTGTCTAACCCAGGGTGGTGTGGAGTGGAAAAACGATGGATTTAGGCCCAGATCTTTGGACTGGGGTGAATGTGTGACATTGATCCACATTCTGTCCATCACTGTTGTGTTTGCAATTACCGCTCTAAGTGTACTGGGGATGCTCAGACGTGAGTCCCAGGCACTCCACACCACTGGAATCAAGCTAGCCGGGCTGATGAGAGGTGTTACCTCGAAACCGGGCCGGTCCTCGGATGCTTGTTTCCGTTCTGGGAAGGACATGGCTTTTGTAGTTCGGACTGGACTGTTCCCATGGGGCACAGGGTCAGCGCTGATTTGCATATCGCCATTGTCTAACCCAGGGTGGTGTGGAGTGGAAAAACGATGGATTTAGGCCCAGATCTTTGGACTGGGGTGAATGTGTGACATTGATCCACATTCTGTCCATCACTGTTGTGTTTGCAATTACCGCTCTAAGTGTACTGGGGATGCTCAGACGTGAGTCCCAGGCACTCCACACCACTGGAATCAAGCTAGCCGGGCTGATGAGAGGTGTTACCTCGAAACCGGGCCGGTCCTCGGATGCTTGTTTCCGTTCTGGGAAGGACATGGCTTTTGTAGTTCGGACTGGACTGTTCCCATGGGGCACAGGGTCAGCGCTGATTTGCATATCGCCATTGTCTAACCCAGGGTGGTGTGGAGTGGAAAAACGATGGATTTAGGCACAGATCTTTGGACTGGGGTGAATGTGTGACATTGATCCACATTCTGTCCATCACTGTTGTGTTTGCAATTACCGCTCTAAGTGTACTGGGGATGCTCAGACGTGAGTCCCAGGCACTCCACACCACTGGAATCAAGCTAGCCGGGCTGATGAGAGGTGTTACCTCGAAACCGGGCCGGTCCTCGGATGCTTGTTTCCGTTCTGGGAAGGACATGGCTTTTGTAGTTCGGACTGGACTGTTCCCATGGGGCACAGGGTCAGCGCTGATTTGCATATCGCCATTGTCTAACCCAGGGTGGTGTGGAGTGGAAAAACGATGGATTTAGGCCCAGATCTTTGGACTGGGGTGAATGTGTGACATTGATCCACATTCTGTCCATCACTGTTGTGTTTGCAGTTACCGCTCTAAGTGTACTGGGGATGCTCAGACGTGAGTCCCAGGCACTCCACACCACTGGAATCAAGCTAGCCGGGCTGATGAGAGGTGTTACCTCGAAACCGGGCCGGTCCTCGGATGCTTGTTTCCGTTCTGGGAAGGACATGGCTTTTGTAGTTCGGACTGGACTGTTCCCATGGGGCACAGGGTCAGCGCTGATTTGCATATCGCCATTGTCTAACCCAGGGTGGTGTGGAGTGGAAAAACGATGGATTTAGGCCCAGATCTTTGGACTGGGGTGAATGTGTGACATTGATCCACATTCTGTCCATCACTGTTGTGTTTGCAATTACCGCTCTAAGTGTACTGGGGATGCTCAGACGTGAGTTCCAGGCACTCCACACCACTGGAATCAAGCTAGCCGGGCTGATGAGAGGTGTTACCTCGAAACCGGGCCGGTCCTCGGATGCTTGTTTCCGTTCTGGGAAGGACATGGCTTTTGTAGTTCGGACTGGACTGTTCCCATGGGGCACAGGGTCAGCGCTGATTTGCATATCGCCATTGTCTAACCCAGGGTGGTGTGGAGTGGAAAAACGATGGATTTAGGCCCAGATCTTTGGACTGGGGTGAATGTGTGACATTGATCCACATTCTGTCCATCACTGTTGTGTTTGCACTTATTAAGCCTGTGCAAACAAATACTCGTCCTGATGACCCTCCTCCTCCCATTATAGTTGGAGATCACGAAGAATATGAGGTCAAGAAAATTTTAGATGCAAAACGCATTCGAGGCCGTTTGCATTACTTAATTGATTGGAAAGGCTATGATTCTTCAGAAAGGTCCTGGGAACCTGAGAATAATGTTCATGCACCCCATTTGATTCGCTCATTTCATGCTCTTCATCCACATAAACCGCGACCGGTTAGAAGACCTTTGGGGGGGGGAACTGTTAGGATTAAATAGGGTTCAGGATCAGAAACATGTAATTGGGTTGATTTCATGATTTCATGCTCATTTACAGGACGAAGTATTTCAATAAATGCTTATTTACAATTAGCAATGCTTGTTTGTTCTTGTACTGAATACGGTTAGCAATGCTTGTTTGTTCCTGTTGACTGTTCCAAGCTATCACGCTCCAAGCTAACATAAGCGCTTATGAATATTCATGCTTTGGAACACGTGGAGCCTTGTCCTAACTGAAGTTACACAGCACGTTTCACGTTTTCACATGCGTTCCTAAAAAGCTATAAAAACCCCTGCCTAACTTGCAGAAGACGCTTCGCTTCAAGATTGCTGCGTCTTCCACGAGTGTTCCAGTCTGCGAAGTTCCTGCCCTTCAGTCCTTCTCTCTCCTTTCCCTCCCGCTCCGCTTACCTGATTTCTGCTCCTGATTCCTTTCCATCCCTCGTCGTTATGGAGCTGCAGAAAAGCTTTTCACCGGCATTCTTGATTCCTGAGTCCTCGGCTTTTCACCATCGCGTCAACTTTCTGTTTCCTGACGGTATATTTAAAAGACCGGACCTTGTCCCACGGAGATCCTGGCTTCAGCGTAGTTCCTCTTCCGGCGACCTTTGAGAAAGTTAGAACATTTCATGATTGAGCTCGATTAAACAAACCTTGGCAAATTCAATTGTAAGAGCAATGAACATAATTGCAACTTTACATCACTTTGAAAAGCTTTAAGGAGAAAAACGTTGGAAATAATACTTTTGAACAAAACTTATTCAAGACTTGAAAGCATAATTGAACGCTTTAGGCACCAGAACTTTTTAGAAGGTGTTTTGTGAATAATTTGCAGTGAATTATAACTGCACTGTCGAGTACCAATTATTGTAACTTTTACTAAGGTTCTAAATGTATAAGGAATCATAGGCATAGTATGTTGCCTTGTTTTTTCTCGTCTTCTATTATTTTACAGACCCCAAATTTACTGCTTAAGAAAATATAAGCAAGGTAAGAGAAGTTAAGTTGTATAATGTTGGTTAACAAGGTTTTACTAACATAATAACCAGTTGAAATCTGACGCTATCATTGAACCCAAGCATTTATCAATCTATATTTGTATTTGAAGGTGCAAATATCATTGTTTCAAGTTGTCTCGTATCCTTGCATTAAAGAAGCATAGGAATGGGCTAATCTATCTCTGGTATGTATACATATGTATGTATAACATAGTTTTGAAGGAACATTAATGGTAGAGTTGTTAGTGATAATTCTGTTATAATTTATTAGATACGTTATCAGAGTGTCACAACTAACTACAAGCAGCCCAGAATATTTCAAAGAGAAACAACGCCAGTCATCTCAAGAAGAGATCCTGTGTTTGTTTGTTTGTTTCTCTCTCCACTTCCCCTTCCCTTTGGGGGCTAGCAAGTAGTGACAAGAGTCTCATCCTTGTCACGCTGGCTAGTTCTTGAAGGGCTTGGGAGTAAGCATCTCCACTCCCTCTCGGACGCTGGCCTAGAGGTACCGACGGACAGAGTGGGGCCTCCCTTTTTCCCGAGCGGGTGCCGGGTGAGGTGAGGCAACTTCCCACAAAACGATGGGAAGAAAAGAATGATTGGATATCCGCCAGATTAGAATTTGAGTTCCATATTTCTGGTAGGAGTAATCCATTATCTTTGTGTATGAGTATTAGCATTACTGTTATTCACAGTTCCACACTTTTTGTGGTTGCTAGAACCATCTGGTCCTGAAGAAAGCTTGGATACTTCATCCAATAGAGTTGAAACATGTTGACCCCACTGCACCGCGCCAACAGATAGTTATTATTTGAAACTATCAGGCGTTGTTTTAATTTTTGACCCTAGGATAATATCTAATAAACATATTTTTTGTCCTTTGAGCCAATTTTATTGTTACACCTTCTCACTTTGTTTTCCACTAGCACTGCACTCCATCTGCACTATCTGAAAATTGCTGTGGTTGCGATAAATACTATCAAAATCCTTCTCCGCACAATCACCAGGTGCGTAGGGTGAGATCTGGATTTATGAGATTTATCCCACATGACGATATTCCACCATAAGGGTGGGCTGATGGGAATTTTCTTCAACCCAGCAATATTTCATTAGTGGTTTGGTGGACTCACGTTTCTTGGTCCAACACAGCTGACAGACAACATCACTGACCTAGCATCTCTCATTGTATTTTCTAGTAACTGCAGGGGTTTGAGTTGCTATGGTCGTTAAATATTCCCCCCTTGTTTGACCCTCCTTACTCGATTTTCCCTCTCTCTCCACTTCCCCTTCCCTTTGGGGGCTAGCAAGTAGTGACAAGAGTCTCATCCTTGTCACGCTGGCTAGTTCTTGAAGGGCTTGGGAGTAAGCATCTTCAAGGCGGAAACAACTGGAACCTTGTGGTGGTACGCTTAACAGCTATCTGGAGAACCCGGGGCACCCTGCCTGACGGCCCATGCTGGTGAGCGCTTGTGGACACACCTCCGCACCCCGGAACGTCGCTGACAAGAGGAGACGGCCGAACCCGGTCGCGAGTCCGGGGAAGGAGACCCTTCCATTTTGAAGTGCCGGGTGAACTGCGGCGGTGGTCCAGCCGCCTGAGCCTTCCTGCTGGGGTGCGTCATTTGTCCCTGTGCTGCGGAGCGGCGCGGGGGCATCCCGGCGAGGGGTCCTCTGTGGTGTGCTTGGAGTAGCGGTGGTTGCAGTGCGGTGTCGGAGGGGCCCTTGGTTTGCAGCACCCGCCATCTCGAGAGCTGCGGGAGAGGATTGAGTGTATCGAGGGCCTACAGCGGACGGCAATTTTGGGGCGCTGCCTGCAGGGTGCGTGGCGCCTTTGAGGAGCGGCAGGGTGACCTACCGGCGCTTTCTCCTGAGTGGTCTCTGGTGGACCGGCCCCGGACAAGCAGAGCCATGTTCCGGGGCGGTGACTGGCTGGTGTGAGCGGAGACGGATCTTACAATGGGCCGGTGCTGTCCTGGAGTTGCGGTTTGCCGTGGTCGAGAACCGGCTTCCAGGAGGACCTACGGAGGTGGGCAGGATCACGAGACATCAAGGTGAGCGGCGCTGGTTCAGCGAGAGAGAAGAGGAGGACGGCGCAGCCCGCCATCTTTTGCTTGCTCTGGGGCCGGCCTTGGGAGGCCTAGAGCTTGGTCTGGGAGTTCCTTGGGTGGACTGGGTGTGAACTGCCTATCGCCCTCCATCTGGCCCCCGGGCGCCCTGGACTGTGGTATTTTTGAGTGGGACTTACACTTCTCTGGCGGTGGCTGGCGTGCTGCCCTGCAATCATGCGGCGAGGCCCGCAGTATAGGTGCTGGAGCACAGTTGATCCCTACCTCGCAGTGTCCTGACCCACTCCCCAAATCAGTGCGCGATTTCTTCGACTTGCCTAACCGAGAGGGTGCAATGACGCGCTTAAATAAAGGAAGCAAGGCCAACCCGGCGGCGGCCCCCAAGGACAACACAGTTGTGGCCATGTGGGGTAAAGCGGGAGCGCCTGCTGCCGGTGAAGGGCCATCCCGAGTTGCTGGGGATTCCCCGCCGGTCACTCAAGCATTCATGACCACCTTTATGACTGAGCTGAAACTGGAGATAGGATCCCTGCGGTCTGAGGTGCATAACTGTGTGACTGAGCTTAGGAAAGAGGTGACGGATCTTGGGGACCGAGTGGATGGGCTGGAGAGGACAATGGACACGCGCACGGAAGATCAAGAACATCTATGGCAGCGCCTGGCGGCCCTCGAGGAGCAAAACATCGAGCTCCAAGTAAAGCAGGAGGATTTGGAGAATAGAAGCCGGCGCAACAACCTCCGCATCCGGGGAATTCCGCTTGGAGAAGAAGGGGAAGACATCATGGGCTACGTGGCGCAGCTTCTCTACGAAGTCTGGGGGGATGCGGCCGCTCACCCCCGACTCTGGATCGGGCACACCGTGTAGCCGGCCCTGTGGGGAGGCCAGGACTTCTACCGGACATTTTGACCAGAGTTCATTTCTTCACCGAGAAAGAGGCAATCTGGAAAAGTGCGCGTGATCAATCAGACCTGCGATATAAGGGCCACAAGATTCAAATCTTCCAAGATTTGGCGCCCAACACCCTGAAGCGGAAGCGTGCATTCCGACCTGTGACCAAAAAGCTGTGTAGCATGGGCATCGCCTATCAGTGGGGTCATCCGTTTGCACTTATATTCCAATGGGAGTCCAAACGCAGAGTCGTGCGATCCTACACGGAAGCGGCGCAGCTCCTCCGCATGTCAACGTCCCCTCCGGTGAGTCCATCTCAGCCCCAAAGACGGAAGAGGAGGCCGGCCGGACCAGACTGGACCACGGTACAGCAGCACCGTCGCCCCTCCCCCGCGGAGGGGCGCTCACCCACCCAGGCCAAACAGGACATTATAGCCCACATTCGGTCTCTTGAGGGGGACAAAGCAGAGTCTGATGGGGACTCCCTCACACCTTGAATTGTGGTTCGCTTGCTTCTTTCCTCCTAGTTTGGAGACCTCGCACTTGCCGTTGCTTGACTCTGTGGGTGGAGACGCGATGAGGCCTCTCACTCACTACCCTGACTCCAAAGGTTTGGGTTGAGGGGGCAGTGGGAGCCCCTCAACCATTTGTACTTTGAGACCGCCACAACCCCCCTAGGTCTGCCCCCTAGGGAGTGACATCCCAGAGAGCGTCCAAACCTGTGGGTGCAGGATGCCCTGTAATGGGGTCGGAGACCTTCGGCCCTGTTGGCCGCGATTGTTATGTCTAGCTGACTGGCCCATTAGGCCGCTAGTTCTCTCTTTATCTCTTTCTTCTTTCCATTGTTTCTCGCTGCTCTCTTTTCTCCTTTTCTTTCCTTCTCGTGGGGTCTCGGGGAGGAGGTGGGTGCGGGCCCAGGCCTGTGGTATGTGTGATGCGAATGGGATGGCGGTTGTGGGAGAAACGATAACTTATGACAACACCCAGCATAGCTGTGAACCCGCCTAGCCCTCTGAAGGTCCTGTCCCTCAACGTAAAGGGCCTTAACTCGCCTAATAAGCGCATGCAGGTATGGCATTATGTTACCCATCAGAATCCAGACATCATATTCTTACAGGAGACTCACCTTCTGCAGACTGATACTGCGCGCATGGCACACCCTAGGTACCCTCTCCAGTTCTGGGCTGCTACAGACGCAAAGACAGCTGGAGTGGCGATATTGTGCAGAGCTGGCATCAGGCGGGGGGAAGGCAGACCCTTTCGGAGTGGTGACGGGCGCTTTCTCAGAGTGGGTTTCGAGGTGGGGCGCCACCGCCTCACATTGTGCAACATTTATGCCCCCAACCAGGCACAGGACCGCTACCTCAGAGACCTCTTGAGGGATCATGTGCCGCAGGGCTGATCCTCGCTTATTGTGGGGGGTGATTTGAACTTGGTCTGGTGCCCGAAGCTGGATCGGAGCGAGGGTTCCTTCAGTGGTGCTGGGGCAATGTCCTCAGCGTTACGCAAGCAGATTGCGGACTTAGGGTTGTTCGACGCATGGCGTTATTTTTCCCCGGACAAGAGGGAGTACTCATACTATTCACATGCTCATCGCTCCTATTCTCGCGTCGATTATTTGTTTATGTCCCATGATCTCTCCCGCGATGTCATAGGGGTAGAACTGTCTGATATCTCGATTTCTGATCACGCTCATGTGGAATTGCTCCTACAGGACCCAGCAGCCTGTCCTCCCCGGGAACGGAAATGTTGTCTGCCGCCAAGTATCCTTCGGGATGTGGTGGATGTCGCGGACATCTGGGGGGCCATTCTTTCCTACTTTGAGCTTAACGACTTGCCTGAGACTCCCTTTCTGGTGGTCTGGGTGCCTTCAAGGCAACAATACGGGGGCATATTACATCCCTTTTGATCGTGAGGTCGCGAGAGGCGCGAGCATTGGAAGACAAACTGACAGATGACCTAAAGAAGTCGGAGGCACAGGACCAGGGCGACTCCACCCAGCGGATGAGGAGACATTTAGCTAATCTTAGGGGTCAACTCAGGATGCTGCGCACCAATAGGGCTGAAACTTCCCTGGTGGCCTTAAAACAGAAATATTTCGAGGGAGGAGACAAGGTGGGGAGAATATTGGCGAGGAGATTGAGGGCTAAAGCTGCTAAAGCACATATAACGAACGTACAGCTGCCGAATGGGACCAGGATTGCGGCGGCAAAGGATAAATGCCAGGCTTTCAGGGATTATTACACGTCACTTTATTCGGAGGAGAAACCACCTCCTGAGCTAGTGGAGGAAGTACTGGGGCAGTATGGCGGGGCGACGCTACACCCCCATTTTGCGCAACTTCTGGAGGACTCGATCACGCAGGAGGAAATACCCTCGGCTATCCAGGAACTTCACCTGGGGAAAACACCGGGGCCCGATGGACTCCCGTTGTCCTTCTATCGCATGTTCCAGGCACAACTCGGGCCCTACCTTCTCCGGTTATTCAACTCTTTCACTGACGAGCAGGGGCCGACCCCAGACATGGGGTTGGCCGAAATCGCTTTGATATTGAAGCCTGGGAAGGACCCCACTATGTGCACGTCGTACCGCCCGATAGCCTTATTGAACACCGACTTTAAAATATACACCAAGTTACTGGCGAGGCGCTTAGACCCCCATATGCCGGGCCTGATCGACCCCGATCAGGTGGGTTTCATCCGAGGCCGGCAGGGGGCCGACAACATGCGGAGAGTAGCACAGCTTGTGGGTAAGGCTCATCACTGGCAGATCGCAGCCTGCCTCCTCTCGTTAGACGCCGAAAAGGCGTTCAACCGGATGGATTGGTCCTTCCTTCGGGTGGTCCTCCGTAAGATAGGGATCGGTCCGTAGATGGTCATCAGGATTATGGTGCCTTACATTGCACCGCGGGCCAGGATTCGAGTGAACGGACAGCTCACGGAGCCGTTTACTATAGGGAGGGGAACCAGGCTGGGATGTCCGCTCTTGCCTTTATTGTTTGCCCTTGCAATTGAGCCACTGGCGGACATGATTCGTCAAACCCCTGACATTCATGGTATCCCGTTAGGCGGCCTCGATAATAAAGTGGCACTCTTTGTGGATGATCTCATCCTGACACTTACTAAACCCCGAGAGTCCCTGCCAGCAGTACACTCTACACTTTGCCTCTTTGAGCGTGTTTCTGGCCTGCAAATCAACCATAACAAGTCCTGGGCGCTCAACCTTACCATCCCAAAGACAGAAATCCCCCACCTGGAACAGATAGCCCCTTACCGCTGGACGACACAACATATCCGTTATCTTGGCTTGCAGTTGACTCTCTCGCTAGATGGCTGGACACATGCCAACTGGAGGGACTGTCGCCGAGCGGTCCTGGAGGATCTACGGAGATGGAAGCTGCTTGTACCGTCTTGGCTGGGTAAAATCAA
Organism: Lissotriton helveticus; assembly: GCF_964261635.1. NCBI lineage: Eukaryota > Metazoa > Chordata > Amphibia > Caudata > Salamandridae > Lissotriton > Lissotriton helveticus. The sequence goes on from NC_136068.1 coordinate 277,529,962, forward strand.
TGCGATAAAGATGTCCATCCTACCCAAAATCCTATATTTATTTCAGTGCCTCCCCACTCCCATCCCACTGCATAATATAAGAAGTCTGCAGAGAAATCTAACCAACTTTATTTGGGGGGGGAAGAGGCCTCGCTTCTCACAGGCACTCCTTTTGGCGCCGCGAGATCGGGGGGGATTGGCGTGTCCTAATCTGGTGGAGTACAACTGGGATGCCCATCTTCGCTTCATAATAGAATGGGGTACTACAGAGAGTGAGAAGGGGTGGCTGCATATGGGCAGAGCCGTGACTGGCCACACCATCTGGGATTTGTCATGGAAACACAAGGCGGGGCACTCCCCGAGCGCCTAAATGGCAGTGCCCACGAAAACGGTGTTGGAGATTTGGGACAGGATAGCGGTACGTAGGGGCCTCACGACCTTCCCTTTGCCACACACTCCAATTGAAGGGAACCCATGGTTCCCACCGGCTCTCCGCACCAGAGCCTTCCGTAGATGGCCTCAGGGCAATTGTAGGGTGCTTACAGACCTCTTTGATGGGGGCACCCTTAAAACCTTTGCGCACTGCAGGGAGGACTTCTGACTGCCACCTGACGCCGAGTTGCAATATGCCCAACTGAGGCACTGGGTAATGGCGGATGGGACGTATCAGGCTGCTACACACGCTTTCACCCCATTTGAGAGGCTAGCTCGTTACTTCACAGAATCGTAGGGTCTGATCTAAAAAATGTATCAAATTCTGCAACACCCTCAGACGCCGCCTTTACATAAGTATCAACACCGTTGGCAATCTATTTCGGGTACAGACATCACATCAGCACAATGGCTTCGACTGTGGCGTGACATACCTAAAATTTATCGTAGCATACCGCAACAAGAGAACGCATATAAAATGATGACCCAGTGGTACTATACGCCGCAACGACTCCACAAAATGTTCCCGGCCTCTTCTCCTGAGTGCTGGAGGTGTCGGTCTGCGACTGGAGATTTTTTGCACATCTGTTGGACTTGCCCCTCGCTAACTCTCTTCTGGAAGGAGGTCTTGAGTCACATCAGGGGGGTCCTGGGGTTTCCTCTGCCTGATGCCACTAGCACGATATTACTGGGGGTCAAACCAACAGGCCTGCTAGCGTTAACCCGGAGCGACTGGATGTTAGCGCTTCAAATGCTGGGAGCAGCCAGGCAGCTCATTGCCTTATATTGGAAAAAGACGGAAGCACCGCCCGTCGCTTTAAGGCGGTGTGGCAACCCCTGGTGAAATATTTATGCAAAGTATAGCATGCGCGACACATGCCCCCTAAGCTACGGGGGCTACGTTTGATAGAGGATGCTGTGACCCCCCCCATATCGAACAGGCTACTGCCATAGCAGCCCCAGGGATTGGGGCGTAGAGTGCGACTGGCGCTGCTGTTACCCCCAAGGTCTCGTATGATGCTCCCATCCCCCGCCTCCTTAGCTGTCCCCTAGGCCCTCTCGCTTCTACTTTCTAAACCTTCTCTTTCAATCTTTTCCTCTGTCTACCTTACACTGGTGGCTATCCTTCAGGCACTATGTTACGGTTTGGACCCATCTGGTCCTGCGGTTCTGCCAGTTCTAGTTCCTTGGTTACATTTGGCCCTTGGGGCCGGGCTATCAATTCAATTCAATTCAATTCAATTCAAATGATCTTTATTCGGAATTAAATACATCCATAAAAGTACATACAGAGTGAAACATTTAAAAGCATTTAAAAGACATATAAAAATAGAAACAAGTTACATTTGGGTTTTAGCAGCATATATACATAAGACACATAATACATAGTAAAGGGGAACATTTGTCCTATTAATATAAATAGATTTCAATTAGTCCTCTCCCAAAATAGTCGTACATATACAGACACACATATTGGTAAGACTTTGTGCCAATTTGTGCCAAAACAATAAAGTGCAATGTGCGTTCAGGTAAGTAAAGTGCGGTGAACATTTACTAGCACAATACTGTTGTTCATTATGCGGGTTCCATACTTGCCCTTGATCTCACACAGACTTTTATAAAGCAGCTTACAGTTTATATAACTTCGTCTGTTGACAGTGTTTGAAGAAGTCTCATTGCCAGATTAAAGTCCCTTAGATTATATTTACGGAGAATCGGCATTAAATATTGGCGAATATACAGTTTATAATAGCCACAGAAAATGAAAAAATGCAGCAAACTTTGTTTCCCACCTTCAGAGCAGGGGCAATTCATCTCTCCTAAGTTTTTGTTAAAACCCAGGGGGAAGCTTAATAAATTAACAATGCTTCTGTGGTATTCCATTACCTCATGTTATTTGGAATCTCCCCATGTCACTCAGCAGAGTGTTAGGACTTTAGAATGTTTTCCATTGACTGTTATCTGTTACTGGGCTCGGATGATGAAGACACCTCTTTGGAGCTGTGGTTGTTTAAGCTGACCTTCTTATGAATAAATCCTGTTTGAACCTACTCAAATGTGTAGCCCTCATTACTACACAATTATTGGCGACGTCGGGAGCAGTTATTTCCTCGAAGGCAGCGTTCACTCGCTTACTCTTCTTCCTATTTTTGGCTAAATTGGACTTTGCCTACCAAGAAGAACATTGTTTTTCTGTTTCTCTTCTGAGAGGATTCTCCATCATTCTGACAGATTCTGGACCATCATCATCCATCATCTGTCCCTTAAACGTGAGCCAGATCAAACGTGAGTCATTTTATTTATATTTGATTCTCTATTCCTTTACTTTTCGACCGCAATATCGAGCGGTGTCATAGAAATTTTGACAGTAAAGGTCCTGCTCACTTTACGTGAACTGTGTCTTTTCAATTAAAAGACTTTTCTCGAGCGCTTCTTAGCAGCGCTGCTCGAGCGTTTTGCAGTTCATTATTTACATTTAAAAATCTCACCTCGAGCACTCCGCCTCTCGAGCACCTTGCAGCTCGTTTACTTTCGAACTCACGAAGTTCTTCTCGAGCGTCCTACATCCTCTTCTACCGCCATTGTTTATGCGGACCTCATCAGACGCGTCACTACGCACGTCATCGCGCATTGCCGACGCTCTCGGTGGCCATCTTGTGTAAGTTTGAAGCATTACCTTCGTGTCAGTTGAGACTTTAGCGTTTTACAGTTCCTTCGTTAACAAATTAACGCTGAATGTCAAGTCTTTCTACAACTACAACTACAAGTCTTTCAAACTAACGCTGACTGTCAAGGTTGTCAACAACAACAATTTAAAAGAGGAAAAACGACTTTGGAAAATTTAAAAGCTATTAACACTCATACTTTTAAGACATCAATAGTGGAAGTTGAGAAATCCACTTCAGCAAATCTCATACTACGGTGATTTGCACACCATCCGCTTTAGCAAATCTTTTACTACGGTGATTTGCACACCATCCACATTAATTTTTCTATTTTATTACATTTTATTGTTCATATTTTAGCTCGGATTCATATATACAAATGTCTAACATTGCTGCTCCACCTCATTTCCTTCAAGTTGCAGGCGATCCTCCTATTGAATGGGATCTTTGGTTTCCCATGTTTATTGCCTATGTGGATGTTTTAGAAAAAGAGGATTGTTCCGCAAAAAGAAAACTTGCTCTTCTAAGACATTGCCTTGGTGGAGCAATACAGCTTCCATCCCGAAACCTGAACAGAAGACTCCGGTTCCATCTTCCTATGGGAATTGACAAATATCTGCAAAGTTTGTTTGATTCCTCATTGCCTGAGTCGATAAGGGGCCGGTATTTACTTACAACTGGTTTGGAGAATTCGGCTCTCATTCTTTCTTCCTTATATAAGTCAAGCAATGCCCGTTTTACACTATTCTTATGAGCAGGAACAATAGTGTTAGGAGAACTAAACAAAACGTCATGTCCCACGCTCACCAGGCTATTTTTAACAGCTTGTAACCAGGGTATACATTGGGATCTATCGCATGATAAACAATCAGATATTATGCTACGTGTTAAAGATGCCGCTGGGTTTAACCATATTTTTATCCAAAAGAGCGCGGGCCTCGACCTAATAAAATCAGTAATATAAGGCAACCTAAGTTCATTATGACAAATAAGTGTGGGGGCACTGGGAACACCCCCCAGCACCCTCCTACAAAACCTATTTTCCTCCAGCTGAAGAGACATGCTGTTACAGTAACCCCACACTTCTGCTCCATATGTCCCCGTTGGTTGACATTGGGTACGATAAATATTGAGCAGGGGGGTAATGACATCAGCCAGTTTAGGTTGTCGGAGAGATAAAATTGAATTGATTGATTTGCCAATTTTATTCCTCGCATAGGCAGCATGTTGCTGCCATGAGCTTGTATTTGAAAATAATAACCCTAAATAGGGAAAAGTGCTGGTGCATTTTAAAATGTTGTCACCTGATTTAATTGAGGTAATATTGTATTTTTTAGGTCCGCAGTTCATAATAAAAGATTTTTTAAAATTGGTATTTAGACCCAGATCAGACATAAAAGCGACAAACCCAGTAATTAAAATACGTAAAGCATTCGGAGTGCGCCCCATTAATACTGCGTCATCCGCATAGAGTAATGTAGTAATGGGGGAACCTTTTATAATTGGTACATCCTTAGTAATCTTACTCAATGTGCTGCTCAACCCATTAATATATAAAATAAAAAGCAGTGGGGCGAGTACGCAGCCCTGTCTAACTCCTCTGCTAATAAAAATATCATTGGATAGATCACCATCGTTATTTATACGTACTCTTGCCTTTAAATCCCTGTGCAGATAAGAAAGAAAATATACCAGTGAGTCATCCAAACCATATTCAAGCAAAAGTGACCACAACCTAGAACGATTAACAAAATCAAAAGCGGAACTCAGATCCATGAAACCCAAATAAAGCGGGGACTTTTTAACAATAATGTATTTGGTCATAATCAAATTCAAATTAAGACATTGTTCGACTGTACCCACATGGCTTCTGAATCCTAATTGACTGCAATGTAAAACGTTGTTGTCCTCAGCCCAATTCCTTATCCTTTTAAAAATTACCCTTCCGAGGACTTTTAGTGTATTATCAATCAGTGAAATCGGACGGTAACAGGCAGGGTCCATCCTGTCACCTTTTTTAAATATCGGTACGATGACACTGTTTGACCAGGACTCGGGAATAGAGCTGTCAGTCAAATTATTAAATAAATTGCAAAGTAAAGGGGCCCAAAAGTTGATTTCAGATTTAATCTGGTCAATAGAAAGACCATCCGGGCCGGGGGCTTTATTGCTAGCACTCTCGGTTATTGCATCCTCGACCTCGGATAATAGAATGTTCAGTGGTTCAGCAGTATTAGATGGGGTGGTAGTAACTAGAGAAATGGCTGATATAGCATAAATTGTTGAAAAATGCTCTACCCATGCCTCGCCAGTTATATTACAATTGATTGGTTTGATATTGGATCCAAAGGATCTAAGGGACTTGACTTCTCTCCAGAAACCTGCCGTGTCCTTTAGTGTGGCAGTGCGCGTGAGAGATTCCCAATGATTAATCACTAGGGCCTCAGATCTAATGCGTAGCGTAATTTTGTATTTTGATCTTAATTCTCTCACGAGTGAGGCGTCCCTTGGATTGGTTTTTAAGGCAGCCCTCAGGTCCCTATTGGCCTTAGAGCAAGAAGAGTCAAACCAACGGGGGCCATGATCAATATTGGGCCTAACTGGTTTAGAGGATTCTCTCTTAATAACCCCACAAAGATTACCAAAGGACACAACCACATCGTCGCCGAAACTAGTAAGCGACAAACAGGTCTCTACTATCTTGGGGTGTTTTCGAATTACTCTGGCTAAAATATCTTTATTATCCACCCCTTTCCATATTAATCTTAATCTATCAGTAGATAACTCCAAGTTTTGAGCCCCACTCTCTACTCTCAAAGCAGCTTTTGTGTTCTGCAGATTATGTAGAAATATTCTAAGCGGGTAGTGGTCACTATAAGCGGAGCAGATGACTTCTGCTTTTGAAATTATGTCACTTATTGTCGGGCAGATAAATATATAATCTATCGTGGAAACACAGCCCTGACCTATGTATGTAGGCGTTAAAATATTGTTTGCGCTGGTACCAGCAATTTCCATAGCATTTATTAAGTCATGGGAGGCTAGATGGTTTTTTAACTCCTCTCCATTTCTACATAGTGGGCTATTGCGGTACATGTGGGCATTAAAGTCTCCTCCGATACAGATGCCATCAAAGGGACCATACTTCAGCCCTTCCATAATTTCATCAATAAAGTTAAACAATGACATAAAATTTCCATTCGGTCGGGTAACAAAATCATTATTATAAAAGTTAATAAAACATAATTTCATTCTGTTAATGTACTTCATAGCCATAAAACATTTACCCGGTGTAGGAATCAATTTAGTTTGTACTCCGGGTTTAATTTTAGTCCAGATAGATAGACCTCCACTGGCGCGACCCATAGGTGAGGGGGAAGCCATTAAATTATAGCAGCAGAATCCCTCCAGTGTGGGTATAGTGGTGCACCAAGTCTCTTGTAGCATCAATATGTCACAGTTATTATTAACCCACTCTGACCATTCTTTGATTTTCAATTTGGAATTGAGACCCGCAATGTTCCAGCTTACAAGAGATAGATCTGAACCCTGGCGCAACAGTCTGTGGTTTGGGGATTTTTGGCTCACAACAATCCATGGTGATGTTTGTGGTACTTCATGGGGTTCAGTGTTTGATGGTAATGTTGATTCACCCGAATCAGGCAAAGACGGTCAATCCAACATATCAAGATCCGACAAAGGTGCAAATCTATTAAACATCCTAAATGGGAATGAAGCTGGCTGGCATTGCATGGGGGGGCGGCTGAAAATGCATTGGTGGTGGTTGAACTTGTGTTAAGGGTGGTCGAAATTGCATTGGAGGTTGTCTGTAAAAGTAACTCAGAGGTAACAGGGTTACAACAGTAGGAATAGCAGAGCAATTGCCATTTCTACTGAGTAGATATCTCACAGTACCAGGGTTTTTGAAATTGAGAACTATACAGTCACCTTCCTTGTCTTTAGATAAGGGCCCTACCCATGACACCCTACGAGTCGATAAGATCTCACTTGAGATGTCATATCCAACACCTTTATGCTTGGATAACCAGTCTATGCTTTTATTTCGCAGTTGCACCCATGATTCACCCTGTTCCGCCCTCAGCGATGGTACTCCTGCAAGGACAAGGACAAAAGGACAAGCATCCGGTGGTAAATGTAAAGGAGGCCCTTGATGTTTAGAAGGCCTGCTTGATTCTGCTTGCCCCGTACTTTTATTGTTAATAGCAACGGTGGATTTTGTTGCTATTGTGGGTTGGGTCAAGCCGTGATTACGATTGGTATCATTTTTATTAGTAATAACGGAGGGGGCAGTCTTTCTGGGTGCAGGCGTTGGAATGGATTTAAGAGGTAGAGTAGATTTTGCCAAGTTCTTCCCACCATTGACGGATCGAGGTTGGATTGTGGGTAATATAGTAGAAGGTGGTAATATTCTGGTGTTGCTTGTGCCCTCACCTGGTGAGGTGGAGGCCTCCTGTTTCTTTTGTGACATAATGTTGCTCACAGATTCAAATTCCTTTAAGAGACGATCGATTCTGATTTGATCTAAAATGGCAGACCCCTTTCTTTTCGCCTCTTCATTTTTTACCAGGTTATCTAATCTATCAAGTCTTTTGAAAACATTATTAAATTTAGTGATCATTTGCTTCTCTAAACGATAAAAAATAGTATCCACTATCGTTTCTATGAGATTCCCATTTTGTTTAGAAAGGTTATAATTATCTCCCATAGTTGATGTTTGGGTCCATATCGTATTAGTAGTCCCACTTGAGTCAATAGTGATAGTGGTCGGGATATCATTCGCATCCATTAAATCTTTATCCACCTCATGAACTGTTTGTACCCCAGTAGGTTTTGATTTATTCCACATGCTCTGAGGCGTGGGCTGATTCTCATTAGGTAGAGGTTGTTTCCTTTTATTGGCACTCGGTTTGGCGGTGCCTCTTTTGCGTTTTTCCCCTCCCTGTTTATTACTTGATTCCATAGTTCCCACGATAATATCATCATCCTGGGAGGTAATTGTAATAATGGCAACAGTTTCAGTCTCAGTCATCTGGGGTACGGGCAGTATTGGTGTCAATGCCGGTTTTGTAATGACAACAGCTGGTGATAGTGGGAGACCAGGGCTGTTTGGCAATGATAGTGATAGTGGCTGTGTGATATTACTAGTGCAGCTCATGGACATTCCTCTTTCCGTATCAGCTATCTCGTTTGATACCAAAGACAAAGCATTTTCAAGTAGGGACTCAAAAGTGGGAGGGGGGAACGGAAAGTCTTCCTGTGTATTAGCTATATCAGCGGATTCCATAGTGAGAAACTAAGAAGTAGACTCACCAGTAGCAGGGTGACGATAAGGCAATATTAGAGGGGTTGCCCGCCCGACCGCTGCTGACCACTGACGGCCACAGACGGCCCGCCCTCTGCCCGGGCTCCGCCCTGCGCCGCCCGCGCGCGTCCGCGAGGCGTAGGTAGCCGTCTCCTTTTGTGCGCCTCCTGGCGCTGTTCACAGGAAGTGGGCGGTGCAGTGGCCCGGGCAAGCTGGGAGTTGTGGTCCACTCCGAGGGCGACCACAGCGTCAGGGACCCAGCGGCGCGGTGAGCTCGGCGTCTGGTCACTGGTGGCAGCGTGACCCCTCCTGCAGCCGGTCAAGATCCAAGGTAAGGCCCCCGCTCAGCTCCGGGAGCCGTCTCCTTTTGTGCGCCTCCTGGCGCTGTTCACAGGAAGTGGGCGGTGCAGTGGCCCGGGCAAGCTGGGAGTTGTGGTCCACTCCGAGGGCGACCACAACGTCAGGGACCCAATGGCGCGGTGAGCTCGGCGTCTGGTCACTGGTGGCAGCGTGACCCCTCCTGCAGCCGGTCAAGATCCAAGGTAAGGCCCCCGCTCAGCTCCGGGAGCCATCTCCTTTTGTGCGCCTCCTGGCGCTGTTCACAGGAAGTGGGCGGTGCAGTGGCCCGGGCAAGCTGGGAGTTGTGGTCCACTCCGAGGGCGACCACAACGTCAGGGACCCAGCGGCGCGGTGAGCTCGGCGTCTGGTCACTGGTGGCAGCGGGACCCCTCCTGCCGGGCTATCATTGGCAGTGACTGCCCAGTGTGCACTAAGCGCTGTATGACGCGGCCAGCCCTTTCGGGTTGTAGGCATAACGCAGTGTATAAAGTTATCATAGATGTGCGCCACTAATCTGTTCCCATGCATTTTATATGACGCGGCCGGCCCTATCAGGGTTGTAGGCTTATCGCTGTGTACATGTCACTCTTATGCATACTCCCTGTTGCAGGGGTGAAATAAAAAGACTTGAATATAAAATCCGTATGATGTTGGAAGAAAAGGATACAAATATGGCGTGGATTCCTTACGTGGTCAAAAAGTTACAGGGGCCTAAGCGCAAACTATCCCAAAAAGCCAAAAAAGGCTTAGCCCAGGGGGCAAAAGGCCTAGCAGCGAAGGGGTTAACTGAGCTTCAGCTCTGATTTTTAATTGTGTACTGACCATGTATCAATTGATATGGTAAAATCTAATGAATGAAAAATTGGTAATAGGTGTACCATTTTTTAAATGTAGCCAAGATAATAAGTTTAGAAATAGAGGTTATGTGTACTATGTTACCTATAATACCTAGTGATTAAGAAGCCACTTTTTGCAGAATCAGTTTTTCGTATATACTGGCTTATATTTTGAAAGATCTTTGGTTTTCTAAGGGTGGAGTATAGGGCCTAATGTCTGCATAAGATGGCCCCACCACTTTTCATTTTGAATCTAATCCAGTCATCAAGTCAGCTCTGCAACCCAGGGGCAGACTTTAAAAAAGTAATATATGTCCCTGGTGTCCAGTGTTTTTCTGCTCCCATGGGGGACAGAATTAGTCTAGTGGGCATTCTGCCCCCCTGCAAGGCAGATTGGGGGAAGCTCCCTATTGCTATGCTCTTCCCAGGTGGGTAGAAAGACAGAAATGCAGTTTTTGAGGGGGGTACTTAGCCATGCCTGGGAGGAATGCTTCCCTTATCAAGCCTTCTTTGGTGGCTAGTATATGGATCCCTGTTCGGGGACTGCCCTGAGGTGTGCCCTGTAGCACCGATCAGAATGATACTAGCCAAAGCAGCCAGAGCTTAAAGGCTCCAACTCCTTTCACAAACACTCTCTGTCATGTCAATGCATATGGTGAGCTGCACATCACAGAGAGTGAAACAAAAACATCTCACCCTGTAAGGGAAACATTTTTTTATACAAAGAAAAGTCCATGGGGCTTACTGGGCTTTCTGCGCCTTTGCATCCTCCAACCCCCCACTGGGGCAAATTGGAGTAAACACCCAAATCACCCTTCCTCAGGAAGCAGAACGAATGAAAATAACCTTTTTTGAGGGGGAACAGCTGGCCGTGCTTGGGGGCCGCTCCTCCTGTCAAGCTATCCCAGTGTCTAGTGTGTGGATGCCTGCTCGAGCGCTGCCCTCTTGCACCAATCCCTGAGGATGAATCCATTACAGAAAGAGTTCATTAGAAAGGGGAAATTCTCCCTTTTCACATGGGTCTTTTCCAGTGCTGATCGGAGCTGGGGCGGGGGGGGGGCTGAGAAATGCCTCTCAGCATCAATCACAGTGAAAGCAGCATGCATTGTCGGCGCATGTGGTGTGCTGTAGATCACAGAAAGTGAAAAAATGCACCCTGGCCTGCAAGGGAAGCTATTTCCTTGCTGCTTCAGATTTTACTAAAAACAGAAAATCCATCTAGTGCAAGCCTTCGGTGGGAGGAAGAGACGTGTATGTCTTGCGCACTGGCTAGGTTGTGCAGAGGATGTGAGTGACTCATCTTCCGCATTGTAAGCATTAAAAAATAGAGCTTTGAAAAACAATCTAAAATGCATAAGTGTCCAAAGAAGCACACAAGAGGTGCTTGGTGAAATTGATTACTCAAGTCAGGATGTTCCTAATGATGAGATACACTGAACTCATGTAACTTTGACTGCAATTGATTAACCTGGCTCATGAGGACGGCAAATGTACTGGCCACCTAAGTAATAGAACAATTCAGAAAATGCCAGGCAAATCAAATAATTTGAAACATACAAATTAACAAAGGGAAATATCTGTATTCCCTTGCAGTGTTCGGTATCAAAATGAATGGAACAGATGAATAACCAAAGTTTGTAACATAACCACAAACTATAAATTAAGATTCTAAAAAGGAATGTTCAAAAGACAAAACATTAATAAAAGATTATTTTGTACCTTTGATTGGAAGGCGAAGCAATCATATATACCTGCAGAAAATAATGATCATTAATATGAAAAATGTACCCTTGGGGAATTCATATAGTTGCCTTTAATTTGACTAAAGCAAAAAGAACAGATAATGGACGGCATGCTGAACAAGTCAAACATTATTATCACTTAATTCTACTGAGGGAACATAAACTTATGCTAAAGCACAACATTTAGTAATGAAAACAAAATTGACATCCTATCACAATATACCTTAGAGGACGGCTGCATAAAATAGCAAAATAGAAGTGAATAAATCAATTCATATAGGTCAGTACCATATGTCCGATCCTTTACAAGTGTTTCAGGTTGCCAGAAATTTAGAACCAGGGTGTTGGCCATTTTGGAATGGTAACCAGTGATACATGTAGTGGAGACGCAGGACGTAACGCACTACTAATCAAATGAGCTGCAAGCAAGAGGCCCATTAGCACAACCTAGGGAGTTGTAGTTGTCTCTTACGAACAAATAAAAAGAGGTGAAACAAAGAAATTAAAGGGGAACAATAAAAGATGGAAATGGGAAACTAAGGCACTGGCCAACTGGCTCTGACAATGACTGTCACTAATTTTCAGGTGGATTTGTACGTGATTAGAAAATGCCATAATTCATAGCTAAGTCTGTCAGGCCTTCCAACGAGATTTTAGCAAGAAGTAGTACTGTGCAAACATTCTCCTTTTAGGGTTTGTCAAATGGTGTAAGCAACACAATATCTTCCCCTGCAAAGGTAATCTGTGAGATTAGATGTAATAAATGCATGACTGCAGGCTTTACAATGGTGCAAAAACAATCCTCCCTTAAAACATAATGGCTTTAACATATGTGCTACATAGTAAATAAATCAGGGTCACAACTTTTGTTGTAACATTTTATAATAAACAGATCAGAGCTATGGCATCTGAAATATGTTTTTCCTAGTGAATCAATCAGGCCTATAGCTTTTATAATTGACTTGTCATCATAATCAATTCAGGCCTACTGTATTGCTTTCCCACAAGGCAACTATCAGGCCTTTAGCATAAAATTACAAATTTATAAAAAAAAGTACAGTTGACAAAGCAAAATACTGTCTCTCCAAAAAGGGCCGACAAGTATTCTCACAGTGCACATCTTCTATCCCGACTGTTTGCTCGATGGGATAACCAATATCAAAAAGCTTACCCAATACTGTAATCTGTGACAATCCATGTAACAAACAACCTACTTACAGCTTTAGTGCAGTCCTTTTACCCATCCTTAAATGCCTATTGCCTTTAACACGTGCTATTCCACAATAATTAGATCAGGTCTACTAGCTTTGTCATACTGTTTTAGAATAAGCAGATTAAACCTATAGAACCTGGCATGACTTTTGACAATGAACCGTTAATGCCTATAGTCTTTACCATTGCCTTGACACTGTAACCAACAGACCTAATCAAGTGCACAGAAACTTGCAACCAGCACATATACCGTTATAAAGCTACAAGTTTGTTGAAGATTACAGTTTTCAAAACAATACACAACCGATCTCAATAGGGGCTGACAAGGATCATTACAATGAAAAACGCCAGTCAGTGGTCAATAACAAACCATTACCTACTACGGTGAACTGTGAGATTACATAAATGGAAATACCTGTTTAAAGCTTGTAAAACAATGTGGTAACAACCCACTGTTAAAGGGTTACTGGCTTTAATAAACATTTTTCACCATAAATAGGCTAGGCCAACTGCCTTTGTCATAGCTTTTCATAACGAGCAGATCAGACCAATGGCCATACTTAATTTGTAAAAGAAAGAGTGCTGGTGCCTGAAAAAGATTGGCGATTCCCAAAGCTCTTCTCAGAAGCAGTAGCCAGTGCAATTGTCAGTGCCCCAAATGCCAAGGCTGAATATTCCTGAATTAACCCCAGGCCTCAATATTCCACTACCAGACACTGCTGCCCCATTACCTCACTCTTGTCGGTCCCTGATTTCTCCTTTGGTGAAGACTTTTACCTCATTATCTTCCTCCTTTTTTCCTGTTTGTGTCTTTTTCCCACCCTCACTCGTGGTCAATATCTGATATGGAGAAATATGGGCCGGTCATCAAAAATAAGTGCCCACAGGCAACCTCCATCTCAAATTAAGCGCTGACCAATGGCATTGGACAGAACATTTCCCAGTACACCAATCAGTCCTGTAACATATCACCAAAACCATCTCAGGCCTACTGTTTTGAGTGTAAACTCAAGGCAACCATCAAACACACAGTCATGAAATTACAAAGGTGCACAAAATTCCAGTTGGTTAAGCAAAATACTATCCTTTCTAAGAATGCCTAACAAGTATTGCACAGAGCAAATGATCTATATATCCACGGTTTGTCACAGAGGTAGCTTACACCAAACCCTTGCTTACTACAGTAATCTGTGAGCTTCGACGGAGCAAAATCCTTCTCTGCAGTCTTTCATACACAGTAATAGCAATACACCCTTAGATTTTTATTTTACAGAGTTTTATATATAGCAAACTTGACCCGAATCAGGTATCAGAGCGCTTTACATAGCACCAATTGACACATTCATTTTTGCTAGGCACGTAGAGATTAAGCGATTTGCCCGGAATCACAGGATGTTCAGCGTTATTGCCGAGACTCAAACCCAGTTCCCAAGATTTGAGGCCGACCACCCTAGCCTAGCCATTGGGCCAACTCCTCTCCACTAGGTTGATTGATGTTTACATATGCTTTATATAATAAATACTTCATGCCTGCTGCCTTCATCATAACATTTCACAATAACCAGATGAGGCCTACAGCCACGATCATTGGCTTGCACCATAACCAACCCTATCTTTCTGTATTTAGAATAAGCTTTGCCACAAGCTTAAAAGTGCTATAAAACACTCTTTTGAGTGGAACACAAAACTTCAGCCCAATCGAATCCTGTACTCAAGGAAGCCAACATGAGGGTGGAGTCAAATCTCCTCTCAGTAGTACTGTTTTTTTGGTTGATCACAAAAGATCTCGCAACAGCTGGGCTATCAAGCCAGACTGAGAAATTGTTGGTGACAAAATTATAGCTCAGCGACCTTCTCAGTAATAAATTAAGGAGCTCCTCCAGAGAGTACATTACTATTCAAGGCAAACCAAAGAACCTGCATTTGATACATAAAAAGCAAAAAAGAGTGAACAGATCTTGTGCCAATAGAATTTATTCTCTCTGAAATACCGCTGGCGAACAAAGCCACCAAGACAACTTGGAGAACATCTTTAAGTGCACAGAAATGTCTTGCAGAAACCTCTGCTTTTGAGAACTGGGGGATAAACATTACCCCTTCCATGAATCAGGTTATCCCTTGCCTCTGCTATTGTTGGATCAGGGCAGAGGGAAAGCAGGCCCGAACAATTCTACCCAATCTGCCTTGGGACACTCACCAATGAGGATGAGGGATAGCCTGGAAGCGCACAAGGGCTGCCGGAATACAACAGATCCACACTACTCAGACACTGACCTCAGGTGGATCTCCAGAACAATTAATTTTCAAGCAGACAGCCAATGAGAAGAACTGGAAACATTTGCAGCCATTAAGTTCTGCAAAGATCCCCTTCACTTGTGTTCATGGAATGTTAATGGTCTTGCCAGCAAGATCTCAGATTGGGACTTTCTTCATTACATCAATGCCTTCAATGCAATTTGGATGCAGGGAGCCTGGTTGGCAGAACTGCCTCATTTGCAGTATGACCATGCGAGGCGGCCTGGTAACCTATGTTTCAATAGACTGTACAGCTTCAGCTTGACATTTACCCTCTACTACAGCAACTATAAATGCAGTAAAAATCACCACCTCACTCCAAAGTATGGCAAATGAGCTAATAATAATCAACACTTAAGTTCATTGGAATAGCAATTTCAAAGCCACATGACAGCTGGCAGAGCAGCTCGTAGTATATATAAGCGAGAGAAAAACTGTGAACATCGTCCTCACAGTGGACTAGAACTTACATCTGCTAGGCTCCTCATCAGACGATTCTGTGTTAGCTCAAACTGCAATCTGTGCTATACCAGTGCAAGAGAGAAATAACCAGTGTTGCTTCACCAAAACTGGGACAGACCTACTGGATAACCTAGAACTCGTTAATCTAAGGGCTCTCAATAGCAGGTTTCATGAAGACAATCCTCAAGTGGCCTCTTACTATTCCTCCTCTACATGCACGCCGATAGACTATACCTTCATCTTGCTCCGATTTTTTCAATGGGTCATTTCATTCCACCTAGGAGATAGAGGTGACAGCGACCTTCGTCTTCAAGAGATAGCCTTATTAACAACTGTGCCCACATTCAGCCAAGTGAGGAAATCTCCTGAACCAATTTTTACGATCAAATATAAGACAATCAAGTTCGCTCACACAACCATAGGCTATATGTCTCAGTCCACAATGGCACTCCGACAGGCAGATAGAGGCCCAACAGTAATTGAAATAGTAAGGTGGTAGCCCTTCACTACCAGTTTGAGGGAAGCCTTTGCTGTACCACTAAAAACAAACCCTCTTCAAACACCTATTGAGGTGGGGCACATTCCAAAGGCTCAATGGCTCCAACATAGGCAACTCAAAAGAGCAATAACAGCACACTAAGGTTCATCAGGTGCACCCCGGAGGACATTGCTTTGTGAACATCGCTTCGAAAGGCAAAAAACATAACTGAAGAAGCTGCAGTGCCCAGCCAACAGAGCACGTGAGGACGAGGTCTGGGCAAAGCTGTTCACAGATATCAAGCACAATGACAGTATACAATTCTGGGGGACGATCAACAAGCTAATACACCCATCGCATGGTGGAATTACCTCCCACATACCTAAAGACAGCTGGTCAACGTATCTGGGGGACCACTTCAACCAACGTTTACCTGCAGAATCTACTGACTGGGAAAACATTATACAATCGAGCACCTTTATAAACACCTATGCGATGCATGGCAACCCTCCAGTACCATCTCCTCTGTCAATAAACAAACCAAGACACTCAGCTGAGGTCACCCCGAACTAACGTAATTAGATGCCATATCAGCAAAGGCAGGATAGGCGGGGCCCGGGCCTTAATGGCATTACTCCAGTAATCTTTAAACATAATGCAGAATTCTGGGCAGATGCACCCGAACCACTCTTCTCCAAAAATCAGGCTCTGCAGCAGAATTCTAGCCTCCTGGAGAGGTTTGCCAATATCTCCAATATACAAAAGTGGGGACAGGTCCCTGCCAGGAAACTATCCATTAGTTGCCCTCATCGACAGCCACACAAAATATTTTGCAGGGACATTCTTGGAGGAACTCTCGAGGTGGGCAATGGAGAAAACAATAATACCACTAAACCAAATTGGGTTCCCAAAGACCTTCAGTACTACAACTGATATCATGGCTATATCACTTCTTCCAGATAATGCAAAAGCTTTAAAACAGCCACTTCATCTCTGCTTCATCGTCTTCAGCGCAGCTTTTGACCATGTGGAGTGGGCCATGTCTGGAACAAACTGGCATACTGGGGGGTTCCTGAGACTCTGCTTGACTTACTAATCACTCTTTGCAGGTGAATCTGGGAGAAGGAACACATCTCCTAAGGTGAATTCCAAATAACAAAGGGTTGAAGCAGGGGTGCGTCCTGGCTCCCACTTTGTTCAATCTGTTCTTGGCCGACCTGAATGCCTGTAACGCCAACACCCCGAGGCTAGGGGGTTTAGTGCCGTTGAGCTTCCTGTAGGCAGATGACGTAGTCTTAGTCAGCCACACTCAGGTAGGCTTACAGCACCTCCTTAATACAACACAGGAATACTCTGACAAAATTGGATTAAACATGGACTTCGATAAGACACACACTATGATGAATAGGAAGAAGAAGAGAAAGCCATTGGCATAGTTCTGGAGCAATACATGAATTCAGTCAGCATCAGACTATGAATATCTAGGGGTAACCATTGATAAAGCAGAAAATGTCAAGCAAAAAAGGAGACATTAAAAAGAAAATGGCTCGCACTGGCAGTGTCACTGAAGAACTTTACATCAAAACTAAATGGGCCATTGCTATTCCCACTACTCTGGGTAGTGCAAGCCAAACTTTTGCCAATGATAACAAATGGCAGTGAACTCCAGAGAGGCAGAGATGTTAATATACTGAATAGCACCCTGGTTAAAGCATGTAGAATAATTTTTAGTTCACCAAAGTATATCTCACCAGCACACATCAGGCTGGAGTTTGGTCTGCAAAAGCAATCTCTGTCAAGGCACAGATCATTCAAAATAATCTGGGTTAAAATCAGAACAGCTGCCCGGCACTCAGACGGCCACATGCATCAACCTATTTTGGAAGTGCAAACGGTGCGAATCGGTAAATTCGGCCGTTTGCGATTCCTAAATACGTTTTTGGGATGCATCATACATTTTTGTGAAAATCGCTATTTTTAACGATTTCCAAAAATGCGATTGCTTTTAAGGAATCGCAAATTTGCGATTCCTTAAAAGCAATGCATGATTGTTTTTCAAATTGCGAATTAGCAATTAGGGGGTGCAAATTACCACGAGGTTGAACCTCGTGGTAATTTGCGAAAAGTTATGGAAATGCTCAAAAATGCATTTTTTAAACTTTCATGTTACAGACACACATGTCCTTAGGACATGTGTGTGCGAAACATGCACTTTAAAATACATTTCAGGGGTGCAGGGGGGGGTCCTTTGGACCCCCCTCTGCACCCTTGCAATGCATCAACAAATTGCGAATTGCAAAAAAATAAATGCAAAACGGCATTGATTCCTATGGGCCTCTAGGCCCATAGGAATCAATGTAATGCCATTCCTTAATTGCGATTCGCAATTAAGGAATCAGAAATTCAGAAAATTAAGAAATCCTAAAAAAAATTAGGATTTGTTGATGCATAGGATTTTGCAATTCCTAAATTGCGATTCCTTAATTTTCGCAATTTAGGAAATGCAAAATCCTACAATGATGCATGTGGCCGTTAATTACTACTTATGGCAGGACTCTAACAGAGGGATTCATTGTCTGCCAGAACTTATTTCAATAAATCCCTGACCAGCACAGGGTTGACTCAACAATGGGAAGCCCCAACCAGCCACTCCCTGCTCCAAAAATCATTATGGAAATTAGCGGAAGACAAGGCATTTTTTTCCTGCAGAGCTCATGCCTGGATGCCATTAAACACCTATAATGCACCAGCACCCCAGAAATATTTCAGCCTAAGTTACTCCAGACACAAAAAGGAGCAATTCCTGAAACATCATCCAGGGTTGCTGCCTTGCTCTTTGCACCTTCCACACTGCCAGAGAGAATCCATAATGAAGGACTGCTGCCTGTGTGGCACAGACATGGATGATTTGCCACACTTGCTATGCACTTGCAAAGAGCTGATACAGAAAATTCAACTGAGTGTTCCCTTTAACCAGAGGAAATTGCTTTTGGAGACAGGCCATGCTGTCCTGATTCACCTCTGATGAGCCACAGCTGAACTACCGACTAGTAAAATTCCTTGCACTGGTGCGCAAGAAAATGGCAAGGGAAACACTAAGCTGCCTGACTATGATTTCAGCTTTTGCTATAGTATCACCACTGAAACAGTAGCAAAGGCTATGCGCTTGGCACTTTTTGATAATGAACTCTTGCTCTAGTCCCTCTCTGAACTTGGGGCATACGTTTGGTCATTGGTGAGGGTCTCTGGTTTCCACCTCTTGCATAGCAGTTCCTCAACAGGACCTTCTGGGGCTCCAGTCTTGGCTGCATTGGTTATCAGCCCATTGATGAAACAGAAGCACTACTTGTTCACAAACTCTTGCACTTGGCACTTCCTGAACTTGGACCCTAAGTCTATTTGCTGGAGAGTGTCTTTGATTCCCACCTTTTGTGAAGTAGCTACTTACCAGAACTTTTCTGTATTTTAGTCTTGGCTGCCTTGGTTAGCACCCCATCACTGATACAGAAGCAATGGCCTTGCACTTGGCACTTGGCACTTGGCACTTGGCACTTTTCAGTTCATGATCTTCTACACTTGGCACTTTCTGCCGCTTGAAGGGGCACATCTGACACTTTTTGCCTCAGGATCCCTTGCACTTTGCACCTTGGCACTTGTGCCCAGAGATAGGGTGCAGAGCGGAGGCCTTAGACCTCAGTTTATGCACAGCAGTTTCAAGGGGCGCACTTAGCAGAAAATTTTGCACTTGGTCAAGTGAACGGAAGAAGGTGCTATGGACAGTATCATTGATCTATCTGTACCCAGTCTCCTATGAACTTGAATGACAATCAATTCTAGCACTGGTCCTGTGCTAGTGTGGAGGTTTGTACATAGATGATGTTTTGTCAATGTCCAGGGTTTCATTGCTTTTGCTTGGAGCTACATCCCATGAGACTGATTTTTAGGTCTCGCCTAGCGAATGCAGCGCATTCGCTGCTTCGCTTGGCGAGCCTCAATTGTTGTGGGTTTGGTGAGCGAAGGGAGACAAACCATGTGCGCGCACGGACAGGGGATGTGCGCGTGCATGGCATCTCCTCTGCCTCACACGCTCCCACCACGCGCTCACACTACAAGGCAGTCACCCGCTTGTTGCTTACTGAAAATCGTGACTAGAAGAAACGGTTACAACCTCTCTTTCCTTCTTTCATTTAGTTGCTTCACTGTGAAATGGATCCCAAAAAAAAAAAACACTCTTGCGGGAAATGCCCTTTTCTCACATTTTTCTATTCCAAAGTGCAGCCTCAGGATGGAGAGAAGCAAAAGGTTTTTTTAATATGAAAAATAAATACATAACTAAATAAAACAAGACAGAGTGGTTGCAAAGTGGCCAGATTGGCTTTACTCAGATCCAAACACATCAGCCTCACTCTACAGATTTTGCAGTGAAGCGCTACTTTTGATTTCTCGTCTTTCTTTGAACAACATTGTTGTCCCCAGGTGGGGAAGTGTACCATTCCTGGATGTATTGCAGTACCTGGTTGATGGGTGGTTTGGAAAAGAAAGAAAATGTGTACCATGGCTCTGTGTTTATGGATATGGTCTTTTTTAACCATAATGCTTACGTTTTGTAAGGATATAAGCAATGGACATTGAAACGGTTCCCTTCAGGGCCCTGTAGTCATGTCCTTAACTTTTCAGGTAAAACCACTCGCTGATTTCTGGATAGTGAGTGAGAGATCGTTAAGGTAACCATGTTGTTTCTGCTTACATTTCACATGCTTTACTAAATCTTGCACTTCCTATGAATGATTGCTTTTACTTTTTTTTTTTTTAGGAAGGATATTATTCTTTTCAAAGGCATACATTGAATTGAGCCACATCCAAGTGTTTATAGCGGGCACAATTTGGTTGTATCTGAAGGCAGTACGAGTTTCTCTCAGTTGGGCAGTATGGTGTTCAGTGGGGGAGAGGATGTGGCACTATGGCCAGAGCTGTCAAATTTGGAACTGGGGAACCGGGTTCAGCCTTCATGACCAGTCCACCAGACCACTCTACTGAGGGAGCATATTCCCATGCTTGACCTTTGAAGGCCCCGAAAGTGCTTAGAAAGCCTGATGTCTTAGCACAAGCAGGTGTCCCCTCGTGGTGTCAATTGTGGTTTAACCTTGAAGGCCTGTCCACCACAATGCATACTGAAGTTCATTTCCAGTTTTGCGGACAGGCCTAAGAAGCAGCACACCCTAGTGCAACAGGGATCCTGTCACTGTGATTCTATCACTGAGGTCACATGAACCTTGAGCAGGTTAGGGCGGTGCGAACGGTGTGACCGCACTGGGTACCTATTTCGGATGGGTGAGTAGTGTTTGCAAGTATATTATGGTTTAAAAAAACTTGCTGCTTCCTTCCTGGCCTCCAGCAATTTTCAGCAACAATAAAAATGTCATGATAACTTCGGTGATTAATGTTCTTCCCAGAGAGAAATCAGAGTTTTGTCTAGTGGAAGGGTTGACTCCTGGAAAGGTAGCACAGAGGGTTAATGTGCCTGCTGCAAAGAACATGTACCATGCAAATCACAAAGTGCACATAATGGTAACTACATTAGTAGGTTACTGCTTTTGTCAGAGAGATCCTTTTGTTACTTGCAGTCTATAAGTTAAAATCCTAACATAGAACAGTGAGCTATTACACTATAAGGGCCTACTAGTATGGTTGTCGTGTGGCTTCTACACCTTGTAGTCCTTTGTCTTATGTAACATTTCCTATACAGTGATTTACACACATATAAATTATTGTCTCTGTGTAGTGTGTGTGTTGTAAAGTGCTCTGACACCGTACACTGGTATGAGTGGCGCTGTAAATCAAATTAAATGCATCTGAGAAAGAGTGTGGTTATGGAGACTTGAGGGGGACTGTTAAAGGGTGGTAGTGAGGGAGCCTGAGGTGTAGGTAATCATTGGGAGCACCAACAAACGTTGCTCAGGGCGCCACCAGCACTAAAGCCGGCCCTGCTATCGAGGTCAGTCCGCCTCACCCATTGGTACCTCCATTGGCCTTGTTCCAGCAGTAGTAGCTGCAACTCACCAAGTATCAGCAATGCAGGATTTGCACGCTCACCAAACATAGGGGCCGATTATGATGGCGGACGGACCTGAGTCCGTCCGCCACCATAGAGTAGGAGTGAAACTGCATGGCTTGGAGACAAATGGCTTGTGATTCCACTTTTAAGGGCATTTGGTACATTGTGTGATTGGGACTATATCCCACTTTGTGAACGTATTTAAATTCCAATAACTCCTATTAAACCTTAAACAATCAAGTGTTTCCATTGGTTGAATTAAATAAAACAATAAGCTGTAACTGGTCGGTGAAATGCCAAACAAATACAAAAAATTGGGATGTTTGGCACATTCTGGCCACACCTTTGAATCCGCCCACTGATCCAATCCTTGGGTTATCCCTAGCCTCGGAGTCTCCGCCCACAGTTCCCCTTCTTTTTTCCCCCCACTTCGACTAATGCATACATGTAGTTACCCGAATCAGCACTAGAACTCCCCATGTCCTTACGCAGGACCAGGGTGGAACATGAACCCCATTCTTTGGACGGCTTCATCCCGCGATGTGACGGTGTGACGGTGCCCACCATGGGTGGTAACAAAGTGCGAACTGCACTCTTCGAACGGAAACAAGGTCCCTATACAAGGTGAAATTGACTTTGCTTTTGTTCTCTTAACACAAAACAGTGCCATCTTCTGTAGCATTTGCTGCCCTGCCCAACCTCCTACCTCCGCTCCCGGGGGACTCCCAGCTCCACCATGCAATAAATGTACCACCTGCACTTAGTAAGCGGCACGCTTTATTATGCCCATTTAAAGGTATTTGTGACTGTCTAATTCGTAAGCTAATGCGGCACACAATTACGCAGTAGTAAAAACATTTATGCCTGCTACGTAATCTTTGTTGAAAACTGAATGCCAAAAACACAGTTATTGTGGGCTGTAAAAGTATGCTTACCAACGAAAATGCCTTTGTAAATTGGTCCCCAAGTTGTTTTAGACCCCTGTACCCCATAAAATGAACATTCAGCATTTGCACCACTTAGGATCTTTGCCAGAGTGCAAAGACGGGGCTGGAATCAGAGAAGGTTGGTGCTGGGGCGCAGCTCCCAGGAATGTGTGCAGTCTGTGTGGGCCAGGCCGTTTCAGGCTACCTCTTATACATTTCTCTGAGCACAGATCTCTTCTTTTGCTTTCATGCTCTGTGAAAACGAAGATTCTTAGACTACATGTGCGTTATTAAAGCTTTGGTGCTCAATTGTTAACGCTCTCACATTTTTTATTAAACGATTTATGACTCAAAGTAAAGTCACAACATTGTTTATTCATCCTTGCTTATCCTGGGCAGCCTGCCACCCTGTGCATCCTTATTTTGCTGACCTACATCCGGTTCGAACTTTAGTTTGAAATAGGGTAGGGGATGGGGGTTGAGAGGTCATGCACTTCCTGCCCTGCTGTAATTTGTATATTATCTGCAAGTCAGTCGCTCCAATCCAAGTGTCTGATTAGTCATTTATTGCCTTTCATGTTATAGCACTTAATAACCGTGGCTTGGGCTTCAAAGAACTTTGAATAGTAACAATAGTTATTACCTATCGACACCAGTACCCTTTTTACTGGCCTTGGTAAGATGAGAGGTGGTGATGTGAGTCCAGCTTGGTTTTTTGAAACGATGGTCTCCCCCCACCCCATACTCATTCGTTACATCCAAGGGAGCTTCCCCCCGCTTTAATGTGATAGATTAGTGAGCTGTTCTATCTGTGTGTCACAAGTTGCAGTTCAAGCTGGACAGCCTTTCATCTTTTAGCTGTCGGGACAATGCGTACCATTCATAAGGTAATTGTGTTTTTGATTGAGCGTTTTGTGAGACAATTCATCCCGTGATAACTCATATGAATGTTCAATATTATCAAGGCCCTTGTGTACATAGCAGAGAGGCAGCCCCTCTTTTTAGGTCGAGCCTGGGCAGCGCATACGCTGCTCTGGGAGGCATGCTGTATTCAAGTATAGACCTGAAGCGCCGCCCACTCTCTGTCCATATTGTCCACTGTGAACTGTGACTTTTCATTGGTCAATAGGCTTAGTAGTCCCTCCTTAGTACCGCTTTGTCTTATTTTGTAACCTCCCGTAAGGACACCCCTGTTACGTTTGTTGTTACATGGTAGGCTTTAATTATAGTCTCCAAGCACTATTTTCTTAAATCACTTTGTTCACGCTCTGTTATATCTCTCCTACTGCTTAAAACAAAATCTTTATAGCACGGGCGCCGAACGCATTTGCAATGCTAAAGGTCTTGAATTTGCGAGAGTTTGAGCTAATGGCATTGTAAATGAGAATGCCTTTTATTTATCTGTTTTAAAAATAACACATAAATAAAAGGATTTGTCATTTCACTGCCAATAGCTCAAACTCTTGTAAATGCAAGACCTATTGCATTGCAAACGCTTGTTAATACTGCAAGAGTACAGCATATTTTTTTAATATACATTTATGGTTGTACTGTTTGGTGTTGCTATTGCAATTATGTATGTTGATCAAACCTTGCTTTCAGCATCTGGACCCGAGAGGGAAAGAGTGGTTGGACAATGATGTTGGTTTTAATAATACCCCAAATTTAGTGAGCCGATTTGCTTATGGGAATGATTTTCATTTTCACATTTGTGTAATATATTGCTGCAGACATTTAAGGTTTATGTCTGGTACTAATACTGCAATGGCCTTTTAATGACCTTAACTGGCCCCTGTTCACGAGAATGATTTTTTTTTATGTGAGTAACAGGATTTTATTTATGCAATTAATGTTTTATTCTCTAGTGTTTTATTGCAATGGTTTTTAGTAACTATGCAAATAGTACAAACTTGGAACTTGAACATGCTCATTGTCAAAATGTTTCACAAATACTCATCACATAAATTACAGAAATTAAACAGGTTACAATGTACAAATTAATAAACAACCCAATTAATGTGACACATGCACATTCAATTTAGAAAACAGTCGCAAGAATATCAGTCTGTTGATGGTTGCTCATGAAGGACACCAACAAAAAAGAGTAAAAATCACATGGACGCAATAATTGCAAGTTACCTACTTATAATAATTGGAAAAACCTTCCTGTCAATAACTGCATACTTGCTGCATGCAATTTTCTTTCAAAAAGCAACACTCATGATTGTGCTGAGAAAACTTCAACCACTTACCTTAAAATACATTGAATTAATTATTCAAAGACAGGGTGGTTCCGACAGAAAATGCAGCCTATAGCCGAAAAATTACGTACACACCTAACACAGCATATGTGTCATAGAATCTACTCTTACCGCACAACACTGCTCTGCCAAAGAACGCACCGCCCGGCCACCAGATTACGATTTACAAGTATTCTGGCAGGTGGGTGGCATGGCGGTCCCATGGCAGTGCCTTTTTATAGGTTGCAGTGCCATTAAAAAAAGGCACCGCAATGGGACCGCACTACAAGGTTCCTGCACTGCATGAACTCTAAAGTCCATGCTTTGCAGGAACCTATGTGCACGCACACAGGGAGGCACATGGTATGCCCCCCTGTGTGCATGCACATGAGGTTGACAAGTGTAAAGAAGAGACCCCCTACAGATTCTGAGGTTCTTTAAAGTAGGGAAAAAGTCAATGAGTGTACATATTTAAGGCAACCTAAATGCAGACCATTTGATACTCCTGCATATGTAATAATTGTCAGAAAGAACCAAAGACAACGATTCATTTATCAAAGCTACAAAAGGTTAACATTTATTTGCAAAACACAATCAGAAGAGTGGCACCAATTCAATTGACTGGTGGAATTCCACCAGTCAATTGAATTTGTGCCACTCTTCTGATAGTATTTTGAAAATGTTGTGCTGAATAATTAATTCATGATAATATGTTATCATTATAACAATGTTTTTAATCTGTTTTCAGTATGGTTGTGAGTTTGTATGATGGATATGAAAGTGAATAAATGATTAAATATACATTTTCTTTCATGGTTCAAAAACGTAATAAATGTTAACCTTTTATATTTTTTATAAATTGATCGTTGTCTTTGTTTTTTTCAGACAATTATTACATATGTAGGAGTATCAAATGGTCTGCATTTTGGTTGCCTTAAATCTGTTCACTCATTGCACATGAGGTTGAGGCACAGTGGGCCCTGTAGGTCCCCCTTCGTTTCCTCTCCTCCAAGGTTTACATGGAGGAAGAACATCCATGTAAACCTGGAGGAGACGAATCTCATATTATGCTTGGCGATCCCTTCAAGCAAAATGCGGCCTCTGACAGCCATTACCATTAAAACCCTGACCACGACTTTTAAGGCCTTACATGGCATAGGCCCTAAATATATTGCTAAACGACTGTCTTGGTACCAGCCCTCTAGATCCCTTAGATCTTCGTCTCTATCTAAAATGAATGTTCCCATTATCAAGCGCGCCAGAGCAGGAGGCCGGTCCTTTCGTTATTTAGCTCCCCGTGCTTGGAATGACCTCCCGATTTCTCTAAGACAGGCTTCTAGCCTTCTTTCCTTCCGAAAGGCCCTTAAAACATGGCTCTTCCCTTAAACTGGTGTTGTTTTCTTGTTTTTATGTGTCCCTTCAGTTGTTATGTTGCTCCCTTTTTGGTGGGTACCTTCGTTAAAGCGCCGGGATGCTCCGTGGAGTGGCCGTGCGCTATAGAAGCATAAAATTAACATAACATAACATAACATAACATTACTATGCCAGGGAACAGCGGTTCCCTGGTGAAGCCAGATTTCCCAGGGTGGTTAGACTGCTCAAGTCATAATCGGGCGGTCTGGCTGCTGGTGTGGCGGTGGCTGGATCTGCCATTACCGTGTCACCACGAGTCTGGCGGTCCTCAGACCGCAGACTCATAATAGGGCCCTTGGTGTTGGTGGTAGATTGTGACTTCTTGTCTTCGAGGTAGAGTGTGACTTCATAGTCTGTCACGACTTAGCAGAAATGTATCATCAGTGATCTGCTTGATAGTATAGTCAAAAAAATATGGCTACCCAATAAACCATAGGGAACAGGGATTAAGTGTGAAATATAAACAGTGTTCCGGATGGGAAGGTTATAATGATTCTGGACTGTCAACCAGGAAAGAAAAAATAATGCACTGATAAATCATGTGTGTAATCTTAATATTCTTTTTCTATATTTTCATATTTTGAAACACGCTCTATTGACATTTTCTCGCATATGCCCAAGTATCAATGGAAATGGTGGCAGTGCATAAAAAAAGAATAGTGCAGGTTGCTTAGTGACAAGTAGTAAGGTACTAAGAACATCATTACATGCACATTGTAAATAGAAGACCAGCTGTTGTGACAATTAGAAACATTAAAAGTTTACAACATTTTCAGGGAGAATCAGTCATCGTTATGGGACTGTCTATGCCCCCCCCTTCATGTGTCGGTAATTAGTAGTGGTCATTACAAGGACTGTATTTCAATAGAGCGTCGTTTCTTGTAAGAAAACAGGAGACCAGGCCACAAAAGTCAGTTATATGTAGAAAGGATCAAAAAAGTGTAAGTTAGAAATTGTGAACCACATTCAATCGGTGCTTAATCACCATTGAGTCCTATGTATTTTCACAGAATTTGGAAGAAATAATAAAATGGTGCCCAGATGGAGGACGTGTATAGCATTAAAAAGTGTACTGTCTTCGTTTATGTAAACTCAAAATGAGGTACCACCCAGTAGGTCAGCTTGCATAAAGGGTCAATGGGAAGAATGTAGACTTTATACCAAAAAGCGCTTCAAGAATTGGTATGTTGGAGGTTCAGATATCCTCATTGTTCTGAAACTGCAAAAATTTATAAGTGAATAAGTAAGTTGTTGTAAAGAGCTCGGAAACAACATAGAAGGTCAAAGGGGAATATTTAATGACCATACACTAATATCATACCCAACATCATATGGAAAAACATTAGATATTAGAGGGTCAGTCAATAGAGCGTGCGTAAACTATCTATAATGAAGTGTTTCATTGGGGAGCAGTCACAAAGTCCACTAAGAATGATACGAAGTGACCATCAAATGATTCCCATCAGATACCCATCCTGTGCCGCCCTACATCATTTGGGATCCTTCAACCGAAGGTGGTGGTGTTCAACCACAAGAGGACTAGGTGAACTGCCACCCAATCAAACGGAAGGGATCTCCAATCAAGGGAGTTACTATAGATGGCATAAGGAAGGTAAATGACTAGCAGTGCAACAAAAATTAAGTAGAATAATAGTGCATAAAACGTGAGTGATGTAAAATGGGTTATGAAAATGGAAAAATGTATTTTAATAGTGTCCTATCCACACCCAATGATAAAAACAGTGCAGAGTAGTGTTAAACAAATAACTACCCAGATGGTATCAAGGTCAACATGTTTCTGCGGTACAATGGAGTCTCGAGATCTCCTCCTGCTTCATCAGGACCTCAGTTAATTGCTACTGCAACAGTGTTAAGAAATAAAAAGTGAAAAAAGATGTCACCTGAAATTCGCCAATTCGGAAGATCGCGGTAATCACCGTGGCAACCAGGGCACAAATAGAATAAAATGAAACAATTTTGACATTAGCGACAGTTTGCACACCACATATCTTATGTGTATAATTATATATAGCCAAACGTTATTGGTCACTGGGTCTCAAGTAGTAGACCTCTTAAATTAAATTAAGTGCCATTTTGATAGCAATTATATTTAAAGAAACTAAATAGCTTCACTCACCCAAATTATGGGGAATAAACACCCCACCTCACCTGGCTACAGCGCAGGTATAGACGGAGCACCGCTCTGAGGAAAGGAAGAAAAGAGGAACAAAAGAGGAAGGATACAATAACTGTTTAGGTTGCATCTTCTTTTAGTCAAAAAAAGGGGGGTTTTAAGAAATGGACAATCTTTCTGGTGTAATGCGGCTAGTCACATAATCCACTAGCTATACACATGGCCTGTTGATTACAATCCTCAAGTTAACAAAATGAGCACACGGAGGATGCTTGATCAACATAGCTTGATCCTATGAGCATAACGTATACAAGATTCACTGATGTTACTTCTGTCACTTATCGCCATAACGGAGTCACAAACTGTGTCGGGATGTATACACCCAAAATTACTACCAGTAATATACTCCGTGGGTCTCTCGAACATCGCATTCTGAGCATTTAATTTAGCCAATACCGATCATGTAGGGGAGACCGCCACCGAGGCAAACAGTCCGCCCTAGATCACAATCTTGCTGAGTGCAATACTAAAACGCATATCATGCGTTCCGGATTGATCAAAAAGTTGTCAAGACCCCTACCACCCTGCTTACCTGTCCGTCGGTACTCCGGACATCCGTCTAGGCTGTCATGGAGCGGGTACCTGACCGGACAGGAAGCAGGCTTTTGTTTATCCTGTGGGCGTGCTAGAGGTCGCGCATGAATGGCGTCATTACGTTAGCCTACGTGGCGCTTGTCAGGCCTGTAGGGAAATGTAGTTCATAGCAGATATTAAGCTCTGTCGACCAGACCCGGTATGATATTAAGTGAGTCTTGGTCTCGAAGATATCACTTGATGTAAATTAATTAAATGTCTCAGTGCAGGGACACGAGTAATGGAAATAAAATAACATGTCAAAGTATCTATGCCTTATTTTCACAAATATCGGAGCTATTAAGACAAAAGTCTTAGAAAACTTAGAGGCATTCTGGGAAAAGTAGTTTCAAGTACGATCTTGATCATGTAGTTGTCCATTCAATACTAGAGTTGGAAAACAACAATGAATGTTGAATCCAATAGAATGGACAGCCTTTAAGAATGATAGTCTGCCATACCGGTAGACTCATGATGACAAACTTAAGTGTCTTAAGCGCTGTTGCCAGTAAAGTGTGTGACAATTTTGTGGCCACATGATTGTTTTATCAATAAATAACACCTCATATACACACGCTATACTGCAAGGAATGCCAAACTTTTTCACTGGGATGACACCTGGGTTACTATATTGGGGATAGCGTGTGGAGATTGAGGGTTTACAGTGACATCCACGGAATGTCATCGTTCAATCCTGATTTGTGGGTATGTAATTTATACACCCACCTCTGTTCCCGTTTAAATAGGAACGTGCTTGTATCAGCAATATGCACTGAGATTATTGGTTGTTCCAGAACGGTCCATCTTATGTCTGTAGGGAGATGTTTTGCTGCTAAGAAATGACTCGTGAGTCTGGTGGCTAGTTTGTTACACCTTATGGAGCTTTTATGCTCTGATATTCGCAGCTTTACTTTGCGGGTTGTCATGCCGACGTACATCTTGTCACACGGACACTTAATCAGATAGATCAAATTTGCACTGTTGCAATTAGTGAACTTGCGTTGTTCCCAAGCACGTTCCAACCCAATATCGATTGTCGTTGTTTTTGATGTCTGCGGACAAGCTGCACATTGTCCACATGGGTAGTGTCCTGTAACTGCAGGCATATCCCATAGAGTTCCCACGGCTCTGGGTATCTCACTCCTGGGTCTTGTATGGACAAGCCTGTCCTTCAGATTTTGTGCTCTCTTATACGCGAAGAGCGGGAGAGGTAAAGTGTCTTGTCCTGTATTGAGAATACCCCAATGTCTCTTCACAATCTTAGTGATTTGATTGGAGAATGTGCCAAAAGTGCTCACGCATGTCATGCGTTCAGTCTTAGGCTTCGGAGGCAAAATTTCAAGCAGACTGGCACGATTATTATTGGCAGCTCTTTTTTTGGACAGCTGAATCTATTTTTTGGGATATTCTTTATGTGCCAAATCTCTAGATAGACACTGAGCGTGTGTTTGGAAAGAAACACGGTTGGAGCAGTTCCTCTGTATACGCAAAAATTGCCCATAGGGCAAATTGTACCTTAGGGACTTAGGATGGCAGCTGTGATAATTAAGCAAAGAATTGCGTGCCATAGGTTTGCGGTAGAGTTCTGAGGCCAAACCGTTAGATGTTCCGTGGATAAGCAAATCCAAAAATGCCAGTTTCTGGGTATCGAATTCCATGGTAAACTTCAAGAAGCGATTCCTTTGGTTTAACCATTCGTGGAACTCTTTTAGTTGTATTGAACTCCCACGCCACACGACGAAAATGTCGTCGATGTAGCGTTTCCAAGTCTGCAGACACCCTAGATGGGGATTGGTGTCTGCGAACACATGCTCCTGCTCGAAGTGATGCACGTACAGATTAGCGAGGCTTGGAGCAAAAACGCTGCCCATGCTGGTCCCGCTAATCTGTAAGTATAGGCTCTCCTCGAACCGGAAAAAGTTTTCAGTCATGGCTAACGTAGCTAGGGTCATGATCACACTGACTGGTGTTATAGAATTAAGATCTCTAGCTGAAAGTAGTGTCTCAATGACTTCCAATGTCTCTGTTTGAGGAATAGACGTGTATAAACTTTCAACGTCGAATGACACCATTATGTCAGTTTGTGTATTAAAGTCAATATTGGGCAATAGCCTCAATACATCCTACGTGTCCATAAGGAAAGTGGGCATTTCTCGTACCATGGGTTGGAGGAACACATCGACAAAGGTCGAAAGGGGTTCCAAAAGTGAACCTATCCCTGATATTATTGGACGACCAGGAGGAGGGCGTTGGATTTTATGGATTTTGGGTAGCTGGTAGAAATAGGGTACAATTGGATTGAGTGTGCGGAGAAATTGTCCTTCCTTAGGTGTAATCCACCCCTCACTCAGCGCCTCTTCGACGACATGGCCAATAGTCTTTGTTAATCTCTCAGTAGGATCTATAGAGAGTTTGCGGTATGACCTTGTGTCGTTGAGCTGTCGTAAGCACTCATCACGATATGTTTCAGCATCCAATATAGCAATCGCGCCCCCCTTGTCAGCGGGTTTGATGACAATAAGGGGATTGTCAGCCAGAGTCTTAACTGCATCTTGTTCCTGCCGCGATAAATTGAAAAAGGCTTTAGGTCTAGTCTTAAACAATTCTTGCAAATCATGGTCAACTGCCTCCTCAAAGGTCAAAACCTTCGGTGGTAAACCCATTGTAGTGGGATTGAAAGTTGACGGTTTCTTAAGACCTGTGTTGTCATAATTTGTCTGCTCGCTCCTTTCGGTTTGTTTGCAAACACATAATGGAGTCTGATTTTTCTGTAAAATTTGCCCATTTCAATCTGTGCTTGAAACGGGTCATTCACACTGGTGGAAACAAATCCCAAACCTTTATTCAGTGTGTGTTCCTGAATCTCGGTGATGGGTTGGGTACTCAAATTCATAACTAAACTGGGGCTGAGGTCCCTGCTTGATCCTGCGGGATCTTTTTCCCGCTCCTCAGGTCCATGGTCTGAGGTTGAAGATTCCACCGAACTTGTCCCTGACGGAATGTTCTTTGTCGGCCTCTGCCTCTCCTGCCTGATCCTAAAAAAGGCTGTTGGTTGTAATTTCCAAAAAATTGTTGTGGTGGAGGGCTATATGGATTAGGCATCTGAGGAAAAGGGGGTGGCCCCCAAGGCATGGGTTGCCACCAAGGGGGATATTGAGGTTGAGAAACAAAACCTCTCCAACCTCTTCTATTACTACCTCTCCCCCTTTGTTGGAAAGATGTATTACCAGAGGTAGAACTATCAGAATCACTCGATAACCCATCCGAACTGGAGCTGCCATAATTGGATGCTCCCTTTTGTCCATTTCTTATGTTAGTTGGAGGTACATAATCCTCACTCGTGTAGGGATACACTTTGTCCATTGCGAACTTCGCTAGATCTTTCTTGAATTTTTCAAGTTTCGTGAACAAAATGGAGTCTTAAAACTCTTTTGCTGTTTTGTTGCCGTCCTCCTGTTGTTTGGAAAAGGCTTTAGATGAGGAAACAGTAGCTTTAATCTTACCCTCTAGGATCTGAATTTCCACTAATATCTTATCTGCAGTTTTTTTAGCAGTTTTGATGATGAGCACCAACCAATCGCGAGTGCATTTCCACGCTACAAGCGACCAATCTCTTAGGAAATCCTTATCATCTAAGAAGAGACGAGGGACATTCCCAACAATTAGTCCACTCGGCGCACTATTACTTCTTAGATAGTCGACCATTACTATGCCATGCACACAGACCCTGGCTTGGTTTTTCTTCAGCGTCAATACCTTAGTCCAGCCGTCTTCTGTATTAGTGGGAATCACAGATATCATATCTATCATGCTAGGATTTTCTGACAGTATACTCTGGATTTTATCCCCGTCAAATGCGAGACCTAAATTGGTAGCCATGTCTGTCTAATATTGATCTGATGCTAACAGTAAAAAATTCCTCAACTCAATTGTAACCACTAACCCTCCCAACTCGAATAGAGTCAGATTATAAGGTTAGACCTGCAGTCATAAAACTGCTCTAGAACAGATAACAACATAGAAGGTCAAAGGGGAATATTTAATGACCATACACTAATATCATCCCCAACATCATATGGAAAAACATTAGATATTAGAGGGTCAGTCAATAGAGCGTGCGTAAACTATCTATAATGAAGTGTTTCATTGGGGAGCAGTCACAAAGTCCACTAAGAATGATACGAAGTGACCATCAAATGATTCCCATCAGATACCCATCCTGTGCCGCCCTACATCATTTGGGATCCTTCAACCGAAGGTGGTGGTGTTCAACCACAAGAGGACTAGGTGAACTGCCACCCAATCAAACGGAAGGGATCTCCAATCAAGGGAGTTACTATAGATGGCATAAGGAAGGTAAATGACTAGCAGTGCAACAAAAATTAAGTAGAATGATAGTGCATAAAACGTGAGTGATGTAAAATGGGTTATGAAAATGGAAAAATGTATTTTAATAGTGTCCTATCCACACCCAATGATAAAAACAGTGCAGAGTAGTGTTAAACAAATAACTACCCAGATGGTATCAAGGTCAACATGTTTCTGCGGTACAATGGAGTCTCGAGATCTCCTCCTGCTTCATCAGGACCTCAGTTAATTGCTACTGCAACAGTGTTAAGAAATAAAAAGTGAAAAAAGATGTCACCTGAAATTCGCCAATTCGGAAGATCGCGGTAATCACCGTGGCAACCAGGGCACAAATAGAATAAAATGAAACAATTTTGACATTAGCGACAGTTTGCACACCACATATCTTATGTGTATAATTATATATAGCTAATCGTTATTGGTCACTGGGTCTCAAGTAGTAGACCTCTTAAATTAAATTAAGTGCCATTTTGATAGCAATTATATTTAAAGAAACTAAATAGCTTCACTCACCCAAATTATGGGGAATAAACACCCCACCTCACCTGGCTACAGCGCAGGTATAGACGGAGCACCGCTCTGAGGAAAGGAAGAAAAGAGGAAACAAAAGAGGAAGGATACAATAACTGTTTAGGTTGCATCTTCTTTTAGTCAAAAAAAGGGGGGTTTTAAGAAATGGACAATCTTTCTGGTGTAATGCGGCTAGTCACATAATCCACTAGCTATACCCATGGCCTGTTGATTACAATCCTCAAGTTAACAAAATGAGCACACGGAGGACGCTTGATCAACATAGCTTGATC
Organism: Lissotriton helveticus; assembly: GCF_964261635.1. Lineage (NCBI taxonomy): Eukaryota > Metazoa > Chordata > Amphibia > Caudata > Salamandridae > Lissotriton > Lissotriton helveticus. The sequence continues at coordinate 277,564,298 of NC_136068.1, forward strand.
CTATGAGCATAACGTATACAAGATTCACTGATGTTACTTCTGTCACTTATCGCCATAACGGAGTCACAAACTGTGTCGGGATGTATACACCCAAAATTACTACCAGTAATATACTCCGTGGGTCTCTCGAACATCGCATTCTGAGCATTTAATTTAGCCAATACCGATCATGTAGGGGAGACCGCCACCGAGGCAAACAGTCCGCCCTAGATCACAATCTTGCTGAGTGCAATACTAAAACGCATATCATGCGTTCCGGAATGATCAAAAAGTTGTCAAGACCCCCACCACCCTGCTTACCTGTCCGTCGGTACTCCGGACATCCGTCTAGGCTGTCATGGAGCGGGTACCTGACCGGACAGGAAGCAGGCTTTTGTTTATCCTGTGGGCGTGCTAGAGGTCGCGCATGAATGGCGTCATTACGTTAGCCTACGTGGCGCTTGTCAGGCCTGTAGGGAAATGTAGTTCATAGCAGATATTAAGCTCTGTCGACCAGACCCGGTATGATATTAAGTGAGTCTTGGTCTCGAAGATATCACTTGATGCAAATTAATTAAATGTCTCAGTGCAGGGACACGAGTAATGGAAATAAAATAACATGTCAAAGTATCTATGCCTTATTTTCACAAATATCGGAGCTATTAAGACAAAAGTCTTAGAAAACTTAGAGGCAATCTGGGAAAAGTAGTTTCAAGTACGATCTTCATCATGTAGTTGTCCATTCAATACTAGAGTTGGAAAACAACAATGAATGTTGAATCCAATAGAATGGACAGCCTTTAAGAATGATAGTCTGCCATACCGGTAGACTCATGATGACAAACTTAAGTGTCTTAAGCGCTGTTGCCAGTAAAGTGTGTGACAATTTTGTGGCCACATGATTGTTTTATCAATAAATAACACCTCATATACACACGCTATACTGCAAGGAATGCCAAACTTTTTCACTGGGATGACACCTGGGTTACTATATTGGGGATAGCGTGTGGAGATTGAGGGTTTACAGTGACATCCACGGAATGTCATCGTTCAATCCTGATTTGTGGGTATGTAATTTATACACCCACCTCTGTTCCCGTTTAAATAGGAACATGCTTGTATCAGCAATATGCACTGAGATTATTGGTTGTTCCAGAACGGTCCATCTTATGTCTGTAGGGAGATGTTTTGCTGCTAAGAAATGACTCGTGAGTCTGGTGGCTAGTTTGTTACACCTTATGGAGCTTTTATGCTCTGATATTCGCAGCTTTACTTTGCGGGTTGTCATGCCGACGTACATCTTGTCACACGGACACTTAATCAGATAGATCAAATTTGCACTGTTGCAATTAGTGAACTTGCGTTGTTCCCAAGCACGTTCCAACCCAATATCGATTGTCGTTGTTTTTGATGTCTGCGGACAAGCTGCACATTGTCCACATGGGTAGTGTCCTGTAACTGCAGGCATATCCCATAGAGTTCCCACGGCTCTGGGTATCTCACTCCTGGGTCTTGTATGGACAAGCCTGTCCTTCACATTTTGTGCTCTCTTCTACGCGAAGAGCGGGAGAGGTAAAGTGTCTTGTCCTGTATTGAGAATACCCCAATGTCTCTTCACAATCTTAGTGATTTGATTGGAGAATGTGCCAAAAGTGCTCACGCATGTCATGCGTTCAGTCTTAGGCTTCGGAGGCAAAATTTCAAGCAGACTGGCACGATTATTATTGGCAGCTCTTTTTTTGGACAGCTGAATCAATTTTTTGGGATATTCTTTATGTGCCAAATCTCTAGATAGACACTGAGCGTGTGTTTGGAAAGAAACACGGTTGGAGCAGTTCCTCTGTATACGCAACAATTGCCCATAGGGCAAATTGTCCCTTAGGGACTTAGGATGGCAGCTGTGATAATTAAGCAAAGGATTACGTGCCATAGGTTTGCGGTAGAGTTCTGAGGCCAAACCGTTAGATGTTCCGTGGATAAGCAAATCCAAAAATGCCAGTTTCTGGGTATCGAATTCCATGGTAAACTTCAAGAAGCGATTCCTTTGGTTTAACCATTCGTGGAACTCTTTTAGTTGTATTGAACTCCCACGCCACACGACGAAAATGTCGTCGATGTAGCGTTTCCAAGTCTGCAGACACCCTAGATTGGGATTGGTGTCTGCGAACACATGCTCCTGCTCGAAGTGATGCACGTACAGATTAGCGAGGCTTGGAGCAAAAACGCTGCCCATGCTGGTCCCGCTAATCTGTAAGTATAGGCTCTCCTCGAACCGGAAAAAGTTTTCAGTCATGGCTAACGTAGCTAGGGTCATGATCACACTGACTGGTGTTATAGAATTAAGATCTCTAGCTGAAAGTAGTGTCTCAATGACTTCCAATGTCTCTGTTTGAGGAATAGACGTGTATAAACTTTCAACGTCGAATGACACCAATATGTCAGTTTGTGTATTAAAGTCAATATTGGGCAATAGCCTCAATACATCCTACGTGTCCATAAGGAAAGTAGGCATTTCTCGTACCATGGGTTGGAGGAACACATCGACAAAGGTCGAAAGGGGTTCCAAAAGTGAACCTATCCCCGATATTATTGGACGACCAGGAGGAGGGCGTTGGATTTTATGGATTTTGGGTAGCTGGTAGAAATAGGGTACAATTGGATTGAGTGTGCGGAGAAATTGTCCTTCCTTAGGTGTAATCCACCCCTCACTCAGCGCCTCTTCGACGACATGGCCAATAGTCTTTGTTAATCTCTCAGTAGGATCTATAGAGAGTTTGCGGTATGACCTTGTGTCGTTGAGCTGTCGTAAGCACTCATCACGATATGTTTCAGCATCCAATATAGCAATCGCGCCCCCCTTGTCAGCGGGTTTGATGACAATAAGGGGATTGTCAGCCAGAGTCTTAACTGCATCTTGTTCCTGCCGCGATAAATTGAAAAAGGCTTTAGGTCTAGTCTTAAACAATTCTTCTAAATCATGGTCAACTGCCTCCTCAAAGGTCAAAACCTTATGTGGTAAACCCATTGTAGTGGGATTGAAAGTTGACGGTTTCTTAAGACCTGTGTTGTCATAGTTTGTCTGCTCGGCTCCTTTCGGTTTGTTTGCAAACATATAATGGAGTCTGATTTTTCTGTAAAATTTGCCCATTTCAATCTGTGCTTGAAACGGGTCATTCACACTGGTGGAAACAAATCCCAAACCTTTATTCAGTGTGTGTTCCTGAATCTTGGTGATGGGTTGGGTACTCAAATTCATAACTAAACTGGGGCTGAGGTCCCTGCTTGATCCTGCGGGATCTTTTTCCCGCTCCTCAGGTCCATGGTCTGAGGTTGAAGATTCCACCGAACTTGTCCCTGACGGAATGTTCTTTGTCGGCCTCTGCCTCTCCTGCCTGATCCTAAAAAAGGCTGTTGGTTGTAATTTCCAAAAAATTGTTGTGGTGGAGGGCCATATGGATTAGGCATCTGAGGAAATGGGGGTGGCCCCCAAGGCATGGGTTGCCACCAAGGGGGATATTGAGGCTGAGAAACAAAACCTCTCCAACCTCTTCTATTACTACCTCTCCCCCTTTGTTGGAAAGATGTATTACCAGAGGTAGAACTATCAGAATCACTCGATAACCCATCCGAACTGGAGCTGCCATAATTGGATGCTCCCTTTTGTCCATTTCTTATGTTAGTTGGAGGTACATAATCCTCACTCGTGTAGGGATACACTTTGTCCATTGCGAACTTCGCTAGATCTTTCTTGAATTTTTCAAGTTTCGTGAACAAAATGGAGTCTTAAAACTCTTTTGCTGTTTTGTTGCCGTCCTCCTGTTGTTTGGAAAAGGCTTTAGATGAGGAAACAGTAGCTTTAATCTTACCCTCTAGGATCTGAATTTCCACCAATATCTTATCTGCAGTTTTTTTAGCAGTTTTGATGATGAGTACCAACCAATCGCGAGTGCATTTCCACGCTACAAGCGACCAATCTCTTAGGAAATCCTTATCATCTAAGAAGAGACGAGGGACATTCCCAACAATTAGTCCACTCGGCGCACTATTACTTCTTAGATAGTCGACCATTACTATGCCATGCACACAGACCCTGGCTTGGTTTTTCTTCAGCGTCAATACCTTAGTCCAGCCGTCTTCTGTATTAGTGGGAATCACAGATATCATATCTATCATGCTAGGATTTTCTGAGAGTATACTCTGGATTTCATCCCCGTCAAATGCGAGACCTAAATTGGTAGCCATGTCTGTCTAATATTGATCTGATGCTAACAGTAAAAAATCCCTCAACTCAATTGTAACCACTAACCCTCCCAACTCGAATAGAGTCAGATTATAAGGTTAGACCTGCAGTCATAAAACTGCTCTAGAACAGATAACAACATAGAAGGTCAAAGGGGAATATTTAATGACCATACACTAATATCATCCCCAACATCATATGGAAAAACATTAGATATTAGAGGGTCAGTCAATAGAGCGTGCGTAAACTATCTATAATGAAGTGTTTCATTGGGGAGCAGTCACAAAGTCCACTAAGAATGATACGAAGTGACCATCAAATGATTCCCATCAGATACCCATCCTGTGCCGCCCTACATCATTTGGGATCCTTCAACCGAAGGTGGTGGTGTTCAACCACAAGAGGACTAGGTGAACTGCCACCCAATCAAACGGAAGGGATCTCCAATCAAGGGAGTTACTATAGATGGCATAAGGAAGGTAAATGACTAGCAGTGCAACAAAAATTAAGTAGAATGATAGTGCATAAAACGTGAGTGATGTAAAATGGGTTATGAAAATGGAAAAATGTATTTTAATAGTGTCCTATCCACACCCAATGATAGAAACAGTGCAGAGTAGTGTTAAACAAATAACTACCCAGATGGTATCAAGGTCAACATGTTTTTGCGGTACAATGGAGTCTCGAGATCTCCTCCTGCTTCATCAGGACCTCAGTTAATTGCTACTGCAACAGTGTTAAGAAATAAAAAGTGAAAAAAGATGTCACCTGAAATTCGCCAATTCGGAAGATCGCGGTAATCACCGTGGCAACCAGGGCACAAATAGAATAAAATGAAACAATTTTGACATTAGCGACAGTTTGCACACCACATATCTTATGTGTATAATTATATATAGCCAATCGTTATTGGTCACTGGGTCTCAAGTAGTAGACCTCTTAAATTAAATTAAGTGCCATTTTGATAGCAATTATATTTAAAGAAACTAAATAGCTTCACTCACCCAAATTATGGGGAATAAACACCCCACCTCACCTGGCTACAGCGCAGGTATAGACGGAGCACCGCTCTGAGGAAAGGAAGAAAAGAGGAAACAAAAGAGGAAGGATACAATAACTGTTTAGGTTGCATATTCTTTTAGTCAAAAAAAAGGGGGGTTTTAAGAAATGGACAATCTTTCTGGTGTAATGCGGCTAGTCACATAATCCACTAGCTATACAAATGGCCTGTTGATTACAATCCTCAAGTTAACAAAATGAGCACACGGAGGATGCTTGATCAACATAGCTTGATCCTATGAGCATAACGTATACAAGATTCACTGATGTTACTTCTGTCACTTATCGCCATAACGGAGTCACAAACTGTGTCGGGATGTATACACCCAAAATTACTACCAGTAATATACTCCGTGGGTCTCTCGAACATCGCATTCTGAGCATTTAATTTAGCCAATACCGATCATGTAGGGGAGACCGCCACCGAGGCAAACAGTCCGCCCTAGATCACAATCATGCTGAGTGCAATACTAAAACGCATATCATGCGTTCCGGATTGATCAAAAAGTTGTCAAGACCCCCACCACCCTGCTTACCTGTCCGTCGGTACTCTGGACATCCGTCTAGGCTGTCATGGAGGGAGGTACCTGACCGGACAGGAAGCAGGCTTTTGTTTATCCTGTGGGCATGCTAGAGGTCGCGCATGAATGGCGTCATTACATTAGCCTACGTGGCGCTTGTCAGGCCTGTAGGGAAATGTAGTTCATAGCAGATATTAAGCTCTGTCGACCAGACCCGGTATGATATTAAGTGAGTCTTGGTCTCGAAGATATCACTTGATGTAAATTGATTAAATGTCTCAGTGCAGGGACACGAGTAATGGAAATAAAATAACATGTCAAAGTATCTATGCCTTATTTTCACAAATATCGGAGCTATTAAGACAAAAGTCTTAGAAAACTTAGAGGCATTCTGGGAAAAGTAGTTTCAAGTACGATCTTGATCATGTAGTTGTCCATTCAATACTAGAGTTGGAAAACAACAATGAATGTTGAATCCAATAGAATGGACAGCCTTTAAGAATGATAGTCTGCCATACCGGTAGACTCATGATGACAAACTTAAGTGTCTTAAGCGCTGTTGCCAGTAAAGTGTGTGACAATTTTGTGGCCACATGATTGTTTTATCAATAAATAACACCTCATATACACACGCTATACTGCAAGGAATGCCAAACTTTTTCACTGGGATGACACCTGGGTTACTATATTGGGGATAGCGTGTGGAGATTGAGGGTTTACAGTGACATCCACGGAATGTCATCGTTCAATCCTGATTTGTGGGTATGTAATTTATACACCCACCTCTGTTCCCGTTTAAATAGGAACGTGCTTGTATCAGCAATATGCACTGAGATTATTGGTTGTTCCAGAACGGTCCATCTTATGTCTGTAGGGAGATGTTTTGCTGCTAAGAAATGACTCGTGAGTCTGGTGGCTAGTTTGTTACACCTTATGGAGCTTTTATGCTCTGATATTCGCAGCTTTACTTTGCGGGTTGTCATGCCGACGTACATCTTGTCACACGGACACTTAATCAGATAGATCAAATTTGCACTGTTGCAATTAGTGAACTTGCGTTGTTCCCAAGCACGTTCCAACCCAATATTGATTGTCGTTGTTTTTGATGTCTGCGGACAAGCTGCACATTGTCCACATGGGTAGTGTCCTGTAACTGCAGGCATATCCCATAGAGTTCCCACGGCTCTGGGTATCTCACTCCTGGGTCTTGTATGGACAAGCCTGTCCTTCAGATTTTGTGCTCTCTTATACGCGAAGAGCGGGAGAGGTAAAGTGTCTTGTCCTGTATTGAGAATACCCCAATGTCTCTTCACAATCTTAGTGATTTGATTGGAGAATGTGCCAAAAGTGCTCACGCATGTCATGCGTTCAGTCTTAGGCTTCGGAGGCAAAATTTCAAGCAGACTGGCACGATTATTATTGGCAGCTCTTTTTTTGGACAGCTGAATCAATTTTTTGGGATATTCTTTATGTACCAAATCTCTAGATAGACACTGAGCGTGTGTTTGGAAAGAAACACGGTTGGAGCAGTTCCTCTGTATACGCAAAAATTGCCCATAGGGCAAATTGTACCTTAGGGACTTAGGATGGCAGCTGTGATAATTAAGCAAAGAATTGCGTGCCATAGGTTTGCGGTAGAGTTCTGAGGCCAAACCGTTAGATGTTCCGTGGATAAGCAAATCCAAAAATGCCAGTTTCTGGGTATCGAATTCCATGGTAAACTTCAAGAAGTGATTCCTTTGGTTTAACCATTCGTGGAACTCTTTTAGTTGTATTGAACTCCCACGCCACACGACGAAAATGTCGTCGATGTAGCGTTTCCAAGTCTGCAGACACCCTAGATGGGGATTGGTGTCTGCGAACACATGCTCCTGCTCGAAGTGATGCACGTACAGATTAGCGAGGCTTGGAGCAAAAATGCTGCCCATGCTGGTCCCGCTAATCTGTAAGTATAGGCTCTCCTCGAACCGGAAAAAGTTTTCAGTCATGGCTAACGTAGCTAGGGTCATGATCACACTGACTGGTGTTATAGAATTAAGATCTCTAGCTGAAAGTAGTGTCTCAATGACTTCCAATGTCTCTGTTTGAGGAATAGACGTGTATAAACTTTCAACGTCGAATGACACCATTATGTCAGTTTGTGTATTAAAGTCAATATTGGGCAATAGCCTCAATACATCCTACGTGTCCATAAGGAAAGTGGGCATTTCTCGTATCATGGGTTGGAGGAACACATCGACAAAGGTCGAAAGGGGTTCCAAAAGTGAACCTATCCCTGATATTATTGGACGACCAGGAGGAGGGCGTTGGATTTTATGGATTTTGGGTAGCTGGTAGAAATAGGGTACAATTGGATTGAGTGTGCGGAGAAATTGTCCTTCCTTAGGTGTAATCCACCCCTCACTCAGCGCCTCTTCGACGACATGGCCAATAGTCTTTGTTAATCTCTCAGTAGGATCTATAGAGAGTTTACGGTATGACCTTGTGTCGTTGAGCTGTCGTAAGCACTCATCACGATATGTTTCAGCATCCAATATAGCAATCGCGCCCCCCTTGTCAGCGGGTTTGATGACAATAAGGGGATTGTCAGCCAGAGTCTTAACTGCATCTTGTTCCTGCCGCGATAAATTGAAAAAGGCTTTAGGTCTAGTCTTAAACAATTCTTGCAAATCATGGTCAACTGCCTCCTCAAAGGTCAAAACCTTCGGTGGTAAACCCATTGTAGTGGGATTGAAAGTTGACGGTTTCTTAAGACCTGTGTTGTCATAGTTTGTCTGCTCGCTCCTTTCGGTTTGTTTGCAAACATATAATGGAGTCTGATTTTTCTGTAAAATTTGCCCATTTCAATCTGTGCTTGAAACGGGTCATTCACACTGGTGGAAACAAATCCCAAACCTTTATTCAGTGTGTGTTCCTGAATCTCGGTGATGGGTTGGGTACTCAAATTCATAACTAAACTGGGGCTGAGGTCCCTGCTTGATCCTGCGGGATCTTTTTCCCGCTCCTCAGGTCCATGGTCTGAGGTTGAAGATTCCACCGAACTTGTCCCTGACGGAATGTTCTTTGTCGGCCTCTGCCTCTCCTGCCTGATCCTAAAAAAGGCTGTTGGTTGTAATTTCCAAAAAATTGTTGTGGTGGAGGGCCATATGGATTAGGCATCTGAGGAAAAGGGGGTGGCCCCCAAGGCATGGGTTGCCACCAAGGGGGATATTGAGGCTGAGAAACAAAACCTCTCCAACCTCTTCTATTACTACCTCTCCCCCTTTGTTGGAAAGATGTATTACCAGAGGTAGAACTATCAGAATCACTCGATAACCCATCCGAACTGGAGCTGCCATAATTGGATGCTCCCTTTTGTCCATTTCTTATGTTAGTTGGAGGTACATAATCCTCACTCGTGTAGGGATACACTTTGTCCATTGCGAACTTCGCTAGATCTTTCTTGAATTTTTCAAGTTTCGTGAACAAAATGGAGTCTTAAAACTCTTTTGCTGTTTTGTTGCCGTCCTCCTGTTGTTTGGAAAAGGCTTTAGATGAGGAAACAGTAGCTTTAATCTTACCCTCTAGGATCTGAATTTCCACCAATATCTTATCTGCAGTTTTTTTAGCAGTTTTGATGATGAGCACCAACCAATCGCGAGTGCATTTCCACGCTACAAGCGACCAATCTCTTAGGAAATCCTTATCATCTAAGAAGAGACGAGGGACATTCCCAACAATTAGTCCACTCGGCGCACTATTACTTCTTAGATAGTCGACCATTACTATGCCATGCACACAGACCCTGGCTTGGTTTTTCTTCAGCGTCAATACCTTAGTCCAGCCGTCTTCTGTATTAGTGGGAATCACAGATATCATATCTATCATGCTAGGATTTTCTGAGAGTATACTCTGGATTTCATCCCCGTCAAATGCGAGACCTAAATTGGTAGCCATGTCTGTCTAATATTGATCTGATGCTAACAGTAAAAAATTCCTCAACTCAATTGTAACCACTAACCCTCCCAACTCGAATAGAGTCAGATTATAAGGTTAGACCTGCAGTCATAAAACTGCTCTAGAACAGATAACAACATAGAAGGTCAAAGGGGAATATTTAATGACCATACACTAATATCATCCCCAACATCATATGGAAAAACATTAGATATTAGAGGGTCAGTCAATAGAGCGTGCGTAAACTATCTATAATGAAGTGTTTCATTGGGGAGCAGTCACAAAGTCCACTAAGAATGATACGAAGTGACCATCAAATGATTCCCATCAGATACCCATCCTGTGCCGCCCTACATCATTTGGGATCCTTCAACCGAAGGTGGTGGTGTTCAACCACAAGAGGACTAGGTGAACTGCCACCCAATCAAACGGAAGGGATCTCCAATCAAGGGAGTTACTATAGATGGCAAAAGGAAGGTAAATGACTAGCAGTGCAACAAAAATTAAGTAGAATGATAGTGCATAAAACGTGAGTGATGTAAAATGGGTTATGAAAATGGAAAAATTTATTTTAATAGTGTCCTATCCACACCCAATGATAAAAACAGTGCAGAGTAGTGTTAAACAAATAACTACCCAGATGGTATCAAGGTCAACATGTTTCTGCGGTACAATGGAGTCTCGAGTTCTCCTCCTGCTTCATCAGGACCTCAGTTAATTGCTACTGCAACAGTGTTAAGAAATAAAAAGTGAAAAAAGATGTCACCTGAAATTCGCCAATTCGGAAGATCGCGGTAATCACCGTGGCAACCAGGGCACAAATAGAATAAAATGAAACAATTTTGACATTAGCGACAGTTTGCACACCACATATCTTATGTGTATAATTATATATAGCCAATCGTTATTGGTCACTGGGTCTCAAGTAGTAGACCTCTTAAATTAAATTAAGTGCCATTTTGATAGCAATTATATTTAAAGAAACTAAATAGCTTCACTCACCCAAATTATGGGGAATAAACACCCCACCTCACCTGGCTACAGCGCAGGTATAGACGGAGCACCGCTCTGAGGAAAGGAAGAAAAGAGGAAACAAAAGAGGAAGGATACAATAACTGTTTAGGTTGCATCTTCTTTTAGTCAAAAAAAGGGGGGTTTTAAGAAATGGACAATCTTTCTGGTGTAATGCGGCTAGTCATATAATCCACTAGCTATACACATGGCCTGTTGATTACAATCCTCAAGTTAACAAAATGAGCACACGGAGGATGCTTGATCAACATAGCTTGATCCTATGAGCATAACGTATACAAGATTCACTGATGTTACTTCTGTCACTTATCGCCATAACGGAGTCACAAACTGTATCGGGATGTATACACCCAAAATTACTACCAGTAATATACTCCGTGGGTCTCTCGAACATCGCATTCTGAGCATTTAATTTAGCAAATACCGATCATGTAGGGGAGACCGCCACCGAGGCAAACAGTCCGCCCTAGATCACAATCTTGCTGAGTGCAATACTAAAACGCATATCATGCGTTCCGGATTGATCAAAAAGTTGTCAAGACCCCCACCACCCTGCTTACCTGTCCGTCGGTACTCCGGACATCCGTCTAGGCTGTCATGGAGCGGGTACCTGACCGGACAGGAAGCAGGCTTTTGTTTATCCTGTGGGCGTGCTAGAGGTCGCGCATGAATGGCGTCATTACGTTAGCCTACGTGGCGCTTGTCAGGCCTGTAGGGAAATGTAGTTCATAGCAGATATTAAGCTCTGTCGACCAGACCCGGTATGATATTAAGTGAGTCTTGGTCTCGAAGATATCACTTGATGCAAATTAATTAAATGTCTCAGTGCAGGGACACGAGTAATGGAAATAAAATAACATGTCAAAGTATCTATGCCTTATTTTCACAAATATCGGAGCAATTAAGACAAAAGTCTTAGAAAACTTAGAGGCATTCTGGGAAAAGTAGTTTCAAGTACGATCTTGATCATGTAGTTGTCCATTCAATACTAGAGTTGGAAAACAACAATGAATGTTGAATCCAATAGAATGGACAGCCTTTAAGAATGATAGTCTGCCATACCGGTAGACTCATGATGACAAACTTAAGTGTCTTAAGCGCTGTTGCCAGTAAAGTGTGTGACAATTTTGTGGCCACATGATTGTTTTATCAATAAATAACACCTCATATACACACGCTATACTGCAAGGAATGCCAAACTTTTTCACTGGGATGACACCTGGGTTACTATATTGGGGATAGCGTGTGGAGATTGAGGGTTTACAGTGACATCCACGGAATGTCATCGTTCAATCCTGATTTGTGGGTATGTAATTTATACACCCACCTCTGTTCCCGTTTAAATAGGAACATGCTTGTATCAGCAATATGCACTGAGATTATTGGTTGTTCCAGAACGGTCCATCTTATGTCTGTAGGGAGATGTTTTGCTGCTAAGAAATGACTCGTGAGTCTGGTGGCTAGTTTGTTACACCTTATGGAGCTTTTATGCTCTGATATTCGCAGCTTTACTTTGCGGGTTGTCATGCCGACGTACATCTTGTCACACGGACACTTAATCAGATAGATCAAATTTGCACTGTTGCAATTAGTGAACTTGCGTTGTTCCCAAGCACGTTCCAACCCAATATCGATTGTCGTTGTTTTTGATGTCTGCGGACAAGCTGCACATTGTCCACATGGGTAGTGTCCTGTAACTGCAGGCATATCCCATAGAGTTCCCACGGCTCTGGGTATCTCACTCCTGGGTCTTGTATGGACAAGCCTGTCCTTCAGATTTTGTGCTCTCTTATACGCGAAGAGCGGGAGAGGTAAAGTGTCTTGTCCTGTATTGAGAATACCCCAATGTCTCTTCACAATCTTAGTGATTTGATTGGAGAATGTGCCAAAAGTGCTCACGCATGTCATGCGTTCAGTCTTAGGCTTCGGAGGCAAAATTGCAAGCAGACTGGCACGATTATTATTGGCAGCTCTTTTTTTGGACAGCTGAATCAATTTTTTGGGATATTCTTTATGTGCCAAATCTCTAGATAGACACTGAGCGTGTGTTTGGAAAGAAACACGGTTGGAGCAGTTCCTCTGTATACGCAAAAATTGCCCATAGGGCAAATTGTCCCTTAGGGACTTAGGATGGCAGCTGTGATAATTAAGCAAAGGATTGCGTGCCATAGGTTTGCGGTAGAGTTCTGAGGCCAAACCGTTAGATGTTCCGTGGATAAGCAAATCCAAAAATGCCAGTTTCTGGGTATCGAATTCCATGGTAAACTTCAAGAAGCGATTCCTTTGGTTTAACCATTCGTGGAACTCTTTTAGTTGTATTGAACTCCCACGCCACACGACGAAAATGTCGTCGATGTAGCGTTTCCAAGTCTGCAGACACCCTAGATTGGGATTGGTGTCTGCGAACACATGCTCCTGCTCGAAGTGATGCACGTACAGATTAGCGAGGCTTGGAGCAAAAACGCTGCCCATGCTGGTCCCGCTAATCTGTAAGTATAGGCTCTCCTCGAACCGGAAAAAGTTTTCAGTCATGGCTAACGTAGCTAGGGTCATGATCACACTGACTGGTGTTATAGAATTAAGATCTCTAGCTGAAAGTAGTGTCTCAATGACTTCCAATGTCTCTGTTTGAGGAATAGACGTGTATAAACTTTCAACGTCGAATGACACCAATATGTCAGTTTGTGTATTAAAGTCAATATTGGGCAATAGCCTCAATACATCCTACGTGTCCATAAGGAAAGTAGGCATTTCTCGTACCATGGGTTGGAGGAACACATCGACAAAGGTCGAAAGGGGTTCCAAAAGTGAACCTATCCCCGATATTATTGGACGACCAGGAGGAGGGCGTTGGATTTTATGGATTTTGGGTAGCTGGTAGAAATAGGGTACAATTGGATTGAGTGTGCGGAGAAATTGTCCTTCCTTAGGTGTAATCCACCCCTCACTCAGCGCCTCTTCGACGACATGGCCAATAGTCTTTGTTAATCTCTCAGTAGGATCTATAGAGAATTTGCGGTATGACCTTGTGTCGTTGAGCTGTCGTAAGCACTCATCACGATATGTTTCAGCATCCAATATAGCAATCGCGCCCCCCTTGTCAGCGGGTTTGATGACAATAAGGGGATTGTCAGCCAGAGTCTTAACTGCATCTTGTTCCTGCCGCGATAAATTGAAAAAGGCTTTAGGTCTAGTCTTAAACAATTCTTCTAAATCATGGTCAACTGCCTCCTCAAAGGTCAAAACCTTCGGTGGTAAACCCATTGTAGTGGGATTGAAAGTTGACGGTTTCTTAAGACCTGTGTTGTCATAGTTTGTCTGCTCGGCTCCTTTCGGTTTGTTTGCAAACATATAATGGAGTCTGATTTTTCTGTAAAATTTGCCCATTTCAATCTGTGCTTGAAACGGGTCATTCACACTGGTGGAAACAAATCCCAAACCTTTATTCAGTGTGTGTTCCTGAATCTCGGTGATGGGTTGGGTACTCAAATTCATAACTAAACTGGGGCTGAGGTCCCTGCTTGATCCTGCGGGATCTTTTTCCCACTCCTCAGGTCCATGGTCTGAGGTTGAAGATTCCACCGAACTTGTCCCTGACGGAATGTTCTTTGTCGGCCTCTGCCTCTCCTGCCTGATCCTAAAAAAGGCTGTTGGTTGTAATTTCCAAAAAATTGTTGTGGTGGAGGGCCATATGGATTAGGCATCTGAGGAAATGGGGGTGGCCCCCAAGGCATGGGTTGCCACCAAGGGGGATATTGAGGCTGAGAAACAAAACCTCTCCAACCTCTTCTATTACTACCTCTCCCCCTTTGTTGGAAAGATGTATTACCAGAGGTAGAACTATCAGAATCACTCGATAACCCATCCGAACTGGAGCTGCCATAATTGGATGCTCCCTTTTGTCCATTTCTTATGTTAGTTGGAGGTACATAATACTCACTCGTGTAGGGATACACTTTGTCCATTGCGAACTTCGCTAGATCTTTCTTGAATTTTTCAAGTTTCGTGAACAAAATGGAGTCTTAAAACTCTTTTGCTGTTTTGTTGCCGTCCTCCTGTTGTTTGGAAAAGGCTTTAGATGAGGAAACAGTAGCTTTAATCTTACCCTCTAGGATCTGAATTTCCACCAATATCTTATCTGCAGTTTTTTTAGCAGTTTTGATGATGAGTACCAACCAATCGCGAGTGCATTTCCACGCTACAAGTGACCAATCTCTTAGGAAATCCTTATCATCTAAGAAGAGACGAGGGACATTCCCAACAATTAGTCCACTCGGCGCACTATTACTTCTTAGATAGTCGACCATTACTATGCCATGCACACAGACCCTGGCTTGGTTTTTCTTCAGCGTCAATACCTTAGTCCAGCCGTCTTCTGTATTAGTGGGAATCACAGATATCATATCTATCATGCTAGGATTTTCTGAGAGTATACTCTGGATTTCATCCCCGTCAAATGCGAGACCTAAATTGGTAGCCATGTCTGTCTAATATTGATCTGATGCTAACAGTAAAAAATCCCTCAACTCAATTGTAACCACTAACCCTCCCAACTCGAATAGAGTCAGATTATAAGGTTAGACCTGCAGTCATAAAACTGCTCTAGAACAGATAACAACATAGAAGGTCAAAGGGGAATATTTAATGACCATACACTAATATCATCCCCAACATCATATGGAAAAACATTAGATATTAGAGGGTCAGTCAATAGAGCGTGCGTAAACTATCTATAATGAAGTGTTTCATTGGGGAGCAGTCACAAAGTCCACTAAGAATGATACGAAGTGACCATCAAATGATTCCCATCAGATACCCATCCTGTGCCGCCCTACATCATTTGGGATCCTTCAACCGAAGGTGGTGGTGTTCAACCACAAGAGGACTAGGTGAACTGCCACCCAATCAAACGGAAGGGATCTCCAATCAAGGGAGTTACTATAGATGGCATAAGGAAGGTAAATGACTAGCAGTGCAACAAAAATTAAGTAGAATGATAGTGCATAAAACGTGAGTGATGTAAAATGGGTTATGAAAATGGAAAAATGTATTTTAATAGTGTCCTATCCACACCCAATGATAAAAACAGTGCAGAGTAGTGTTAAACAAATAACTACCCAGATGGTATCAAGGTCAACATGTTTTTGCGGTACAATGGAGTCTCGAGATCTCCTCCTGCTTCATCAGGACCTCAGTTAATTGCTACTGCAACAGTGTTAAGAAATAAAAAGTGAAAAAAGATGTCACCTGAAATTCGCCAATTCGGAAGATCGCGGTAATCACCGTGGCAACCAGGGCACAAATAGAATAAAATGAAACAATTTTGACATTAGCGACAGTTTGCACACCACATATCTTATGTGTATAATTATATATAGCCAATCGTTATTGGTCACTGGGTCTCAAGTAGTAGACCTCTTAAATTAAATTAAGTGCCATTTTGATAGCAATTATATTTAAAGAAACTAAATAGCTTCACTCACCCAAATTATGGGGAATAAACACCCCACCTCACCTGGCTACAGCGCAGGTATAGACGGAGCACCGCTCTGAGGAAAGGAAGAAAAGAGGAAACAAAAGAGGAAGGATACAATAACTGTTTAGGTTGCATATTCTTTTAGTCAAAAAAAAGGGGGGTTTTAAGAAATGGACAATCTTTCTGGTGTAATGCGGCTAGTCACATAATCCACTAGCTATACAAATGGCCTGTTGATTACAATCCTCAAGTTAACAAAATGAGCACACGGAGGATGCTTGATCAACATAGCTTGATCCTATGAGCATAACGTATACAAGATTCACTGATGTTACTTCTGTCACTTATCGCCATAACGGAGTCACAAACTGTGTCGGGATGTATACACCCAAAATTACTACCAGTAATATACTCCGTGGGTCTCTCGAACATCGCATTCTGAGCATTTAATTTAGCCAATACCGATCATGTAGGGGAGACCGCCACCGAGGCAAACAGTCCGCCCTAGATCACAATCATGCTGAGTGCAATACTAAAACGCATATCATGCGTTCCGGATTGATCAAAAAGTTGTCAAGACCCCCACCACCCTGCTTACCTGTCCGTCGGTACTCCGGACATCCGTCTAGGCTGTCATGGAGGGAGGTACCTGACCGGACAGGAAGCAGGCTTTTGTTTATCCTGTGGGCATGCTAGAGGTCGCGCATGAATGGCGTCATTACATTAGCCTACGTGGCGCTTGTCAGGCCTGTAGGGAAATGTAGTTCATAGCAGATATTAAGCTCTGTCGACCAGACCCGGTATGATATTAAGTGAGTCTTGGTCTCGAAGATATCACTTGATGTAAATTAATTAAATGTCTCAGTGCAGGGACACGAGTAATGGAAATAAAATAACATGTCAAAGTATCTATGCCTTATTTTCACAAATATCGGAGCTATTAAGACAAAAGTCTTAGAAAACTTAGAGGCATTCTGGGAAAAGTAGTTTCAAGTACGATCTTGATCATGTAGTTGTCCATTCAATACTAGAGTTGGAAAACAACAATGAATGTTGAATCCAATAGAATGGACAGCCTTTAAGAATGATAGTCTGCCATACCGGTAGACTCATGATGACAAACTTAAGTGTCTTAAGCGCTGTTGCCAGTAAAGTGTGTGACAATTTTGTGGCCACATGATTGTTTTATCAATAATTAACACCTCATATACACACGCTATACTGCAAGGAATGCCAAACTTTTTCACAGGGATGACACCTGGGTTACTATATTGGGGATAGCGTGTGGAGATTGAGGGTTTACAGTGACATCCACGGAATGTCATCGTTCAATCCTGATTTGTGGGTATGTAATTTATACACCCACCTCTGTTCCCGTTTAAATAGGAACGTGCTTGTATCAGCAATATGCACTGAGATTATTGGTTGTTCCAGAACGGTCCATCTTATGTCTGTAGGGAGATGTTTTGCTGCTAAGAAATGACTCGTGAGTCTGGTGGCTAGTTTGTTACACCTTATGGAGCTTTTATGCTCTGATATTCGCAGCTTTACTTTGCGGGTTGTCATGCCGACGTAGATCTTGTCACACGGACACTTAATCAGATAGATCAAATTTGCACTGTTGCAATTAGTGAACTTGCGTTGTTCCCAAGCACGTTCCAACCCAATATCGATTGTCGTTGTTTTTGATGTCTGCGGACAAGCTGCACATTGTCCACATGGGTAGTGTCCTGTAACTGCAGGCATATCCCATAGAGTTCCCACGGCTCTGGGTATCTCACTCCTGGGTCTTGTATGGACAAGCCTGTCCTTCAGATTTTGTGCTCTCTTATAAGCGAAGAGCGGGAGAGGTAAAGTGTCTTGTCCTGTATTGAGAATACCCCAATGTCTCTTCACAATCTTAGTGATTTGATTGGAGAATGTGCCAAAAGTGCTCACGCACGTCATGCGTTCAGTCTTAGGCTTCGGAGCCAAAATTTCAAGCAGACTGGCACGATTATTATTGGCAGCTCTTTTTTTGGACAGCTGAATCAATTTTTTGGGATATTCTTTATATACCAAATCTCTAGATAGACACTGAGCGTGTGTTTGGAAAGAAACACGGTTGGAGCAGTTCCTCTGTATACGCAAAAATTGCCCATAGGGCAAATTGTACCTTAGGGACTTAGGATGGCAGCTGTGATAATTAAGCAAAGAATTGCGTGCCATAGGTTTGCGGTAGAGTTCTGAGGCCAAACCGTTAGATGTTCCGTGGATAAGCAAATCCAAAAATGCCAGTTTCTGGGTATCGAATTCCATGGTAAACTTCAAGAAGCGATTCCTTTGGTTTAACCATTCGTGGAACTCTTTTAGTTGTATTGAACTCCCACGCCACACGACGAAAATGTCGTCGATGTAGCGTTTCCAAGTCTGCAGACACCCTAGATGGGGATTGGTGTCTGCGAACACATGCTCCTGCTCGAAGTGATGCACGTACAGATTAGCGAGGCTTGGAGCAAAAACGCTGCCCATGCTGGTCCCGCTAATCTGTAAGTATAGGCTCTCCTCGAACCGGAAAAAGTTTTCAGTCATGGCTAACGTAGCTAGGGTCATGATCACACTGACTGGTGTTATAGAATTAAGATCTCTAGCTGAAAGTAGTGTCTCAATGACTTCCAATGTCTCTGTTTGAGGAATAGACGTGTATAAACTTTCAACGTCGAATGACACCATTATGTCAGTTTGTGTATTAAAGTCAATATTGGGCAATAGCCTCAATACATCCTACGTGTCCATAAGGAAAGTGGGCATTTCTCGTACCATGGGTTGGAGGAACACATCGACAAAGGTCGAAAGGGGTTCCAAAAGTGAACCTATCCCTGATATTATTGGACGACCAGGAGGAGGGCGTTGGATTTTATGGATTTTGGGTAGCTGGTAGAAATAGGGTACAATTGGATTGAGTGTGCGGAGAAATTGTCCTTCCTTAGGTGTAATCCACCCCTCACTCAGCGCCTCTTCGACGACATGGCCAATAGTCTTTGTTAATCTCTCAGTAGGATCTATAGAGAGTTTGCGGTATGACCTTGTGTCGTTGAGCTGTCGTAAGCACTCATCACGATATGTTTCAGCATCCAATATAGCAATCGCGCCCCCCTTGTCAGCGGGTTCTGAGGTTCCGTGACGATTTGAACCCGTGTTTGTAACATTGTCGCAAATACATAATTTTGGTATCAGTGAACCGCAAATGATCCATTTAGTATATCCTGGTGTTTTCGCTATGCTACGAGCAAGAGCACTCCCGTTATGAACACATATCTGATCTACCCGTGGCATCCATCTTAGAACAAGGAAGCCATTTTGTATTCCTTGCCCTCACATAGTCAATGGACACGCAATGACCTCTTTTCATTTAAGGACACGTAGGCTTTAGCCGGCAATTCACCTTGCTAGTGACACGTGCACCTTAGGCCAGCAACGCTGTGGCAGCATGACTCGGCAAGAACTGCCTCCCCAGCCTGAGGCCAGTCCTGCTATACTGGTTCCCGTGTTCGTTGGCCTGATCATGATTAGGCGGCCGAAGCTGGTAACCGTGCCCATTTACGACCCACAAACATCTCTTATCCTACTTTTCTATCTTCTGCACCTGGCTCTGCTCCTTTCCTTCTGGGCCTTTATTAGGGGGAGGTAACGAAATTTACGATGAGGCGGTCCGGGTCTTGAATGGAAAGTTGACATGGGATTATGATGGAATAGTGGGAACCCCTCGTTCGTAATGTTTTGACATCAGATATTGTTGACGATTCCTGTGCAACGCCAAATATTTATTGTACAAGATACAAAGGTTTTGGAATGTGCTAACATGTAAAGAATTTGCCTGAAGCCCAATATTCAGTATATAAGGAGCAACCCTCTTTGTACAAATTGAACAGGCTCCTAGATACTGCCCATGTGTAGTTTCTGTGACTTCTGTGTCCCTGCAGTAATAAACCTTTGGTCTTTGACGCCACCATCGAGAAGCCCGTGTTTCTGTTTGTTTGTGCACCGAGGCAGGTTGAACTCCGGGGTCTTCGGGTGTTATCCCTGACACCTCTGGACGGAACCAAAAAGTCCAGAACTCCAATTGGCGCCCAACGTGGGGCGACGTCATTCGGTACCGGTCCAAAAGCCTGAAGAGTTCGAGAAGCTTCGTGGGAAGATTTCTGAGGGAGGCGCCCCACTTCATCGATCCCGGCATATCGCAAAAGTGGCCCGACGTTCTCTTCCATGAGGGTTCCCGTTCAGACGGCTGCAGTGGTTCGTTGCCTTGACCGTCGCCCTGTCTTGGACCCGAGGTGCAGTCCTTAGTACGGCGAGACGTGACGGGTTTCTCCTTGGTGACGTCTTCAGTGCCTCAGTTAAGTATTAAGTGGTTGCTAGTTGGTTACTTCGTAAGGGTTGCTCCTGTTTGGATAATCCTTTTTAGTTTTTGGTTTGGTTCGGTTTCATAAGATTATCGCTGGTTATTCTGGTTACGATAATCATTCAGTTCAGTTCGGGTATCGATACGTTTGTCTGTTCTGGTAGGCCTAAGTTCTTGGTTCAAGTGCGCACCTTTCTTTTAATTTGTGTTTCGTCTGTTTTGTGTTCCGGGTTATAAAATGGTAAGTCGGAAAAATTGTATGTTGTCTTGTTTTAGTTGCAACAGTGATTCCCAGTTGGAGGACTCGTGTTCGGTTCCTCCGATTGGAACTCCCCTTTATGATCTATATTGCAAATTTGGTGTGGGCCCTATCTCTTATAACGAGGTATGGATCCACTACACAGAGAAAGATGGTGTCCTTAGTTGGCCACTGCATGGTAGTTTCGAACCTCAAGTTCTTGATAATTTAGAAACGAAATTATTCAAGAAGAAAGCCCGGCCGGCAATGTTTGATTCTTTCCGTTATTGGCGAAAAGAATCTAAACAGAGAGAAATTAAAAAATTGAAGAAAGAACAGAAAGAGCAAGAGTTGACTTTAGAACAGTCTGCTAAGCAGCTACAACTCAACGAGTCTGAGAAGGCGATGGAGGTGGCCAATAGAGAGCATAATTTAGCAATAGACAAGTGCTATCCTGCTTTGCCATCGAGTACAGCTAAGATAGTAGAGGACCCTGAAAAGGATCCCCTGTTGTCTTACTTGTTACGATCACCCCCACCGTATGCACAGGGTGCTACGGCTCCACCTATACCGAATGTTCAATTACCGGTTGCTGGACAACCTGGTGTTCCCGCTCCTCTGAATCAAGTTCCTGTACCTCCTGTGGTCAATGTTAATGTTCCTTCGACACCCCCTCTTTCAGGGTTGCCGGCTTCTTTACCTATACCTGTATCGCTCACACCTGCTAGTTCACAAGCTGTTTTTCCCGCTACTCCTACTGTTCCTGATCTATCTGTTCCAACTGCTACTCTATTTACTGCTTCTGCTAATATTATGACTCCGCTTTCTGTTCGTCGGAGAATCACTGATTCTGTCTCTAATATTTTATCTCCCTTTTATAAAACTCTGATTAAGACTCCTACCTCTGACTCTGTGCAGAGACGTAGTCAGCTTCCCAGTACTGAAGAAAGAGGAATATTAGATTCCACTGCTCTTAGATGGATTTCGAAAGTTGGAAGATATAATGTACAAGATGTATTAGATACATTTATGCAATGGAACGAACCGACACAACGATATGTGTTTGATGAGATGTGCTTCCTTCTACGTGAGGAATTGGAAGAGGATGACCCTGAATCAAATCTAGAAGAATTAATTAATGTTCAGAAAGAGTTTGCTGCAGGTATGATAGTTGGACAAAATATAAAAGAAGCGATGGAACTGATTTTAAGTTATAGGAATGACCCATCTCTTCGTTCTCCGAGGGAGTCAGAGAAACGTAGTACAAAACAAAATCGTCAATACCCAATGAGGGAGGTTCCACCAATTTGGCGTGAAGCTGTGCAAGCTAATGCAAACCTTGGTATTGCAGCCGCTCCGGCCCAATTCCAGAGAGTATGGATACATATTCCATGGAAGCGAGCTGAAGTATTAGCAGTGAAGCAGGCCTTGCCAGATCCGCGTAAAAATCCTGCAGGGTACTACAAAGAGTTGGCTCAGACAGTTGACGCTTGTGTATTAAATCTAGCTGACATAGATCTGCTATTTGGTAATGTAGTACCGCAACCAATTTGGGCTAAAATTCGTAAAGAGAATCATCCAGTTGCCCTAGTTGGTGATTGGGCAGCTATAATTGCAGCGGATGGTCAACAAATAGGTGGTTCTAAACCTGAACCCTTAATTGCTAATTTGCCTGGTAGAATAATCGATTTAATGAAAACCCTAATGCCAGCATTACGAGTTAACTGGGACAAATTGTCCGCGTGCAAACAGAAGAAAGACGAAAGCGTCTCCGACTTTTTCACAAGATTCGAGGAGACTTTCGTGGATCATAGTGGTCAGGATATGAGCACAGAAGGAGGTCAGAGATTATTTGTTGATAAATTTGTGCACAATCTGTTGCCAGAACTTAGTGGTAAATTAAAAAATTCTGAAAGTGCGTGGGCTGTCTCTACGACTGCGCAAATACTTGCTACTGCCCAGTACTATGAAAATAGGGACAAAGAGGAGAAAGAAAAATCAGATAAAAAGACGAAAGAGTTAAAAACTAAAGTTCTTTTACAGCAAGCTTATCCGCCTCGCACCAATCAGACCAATACACAGCAAGGGTCATATCAAAGAACGGAGTATAATTCTCAGAGGCCACAGTACCAATGGAATCAGTGTGCTTATTGCAAAATGGAAGGCCATTATAAGACTGAGTGTCCGGTACGGGCACAGAATAATACTGCGCCAGCTCAGAGAGGTCGTGGTGGTTATATGCAGAATTCTAGAGGTCGAGGAAGAGGTGCTATGCCTCCACAGACAAGTGATCGCCCTTCTAATTATTTCGACCAACGAAATGGACAATCTGCCCAACAAAATAGGTCTCAACAATATCATGTTGAAGATTACTATGAAGCTAGTGAGGAAGTTCAGCCAAGGGAGTACTAGGACAGCCATGGACAAAGAGAGGGAGTAGTATCAGTTCCAGTAGATCAGAGTGGGCCTTATGTCGCAGTAGCAACATCAGGTATAGTCGAACCGTTTCTGTTGGATACTGGTGCAGCAAAAAGTTCTATCATACATGCAAAACTCCCTGGCGCACCTTTGTCTGGCTCAACAAACGTTTCAGTAGGTTTTTCAGGCGCCCCTGTTCACAACCCTGTTTCTGGTCCTTTGTCTATTTCTGTTGGACCTCGACAATTGAAAGCACCCCTGATTTTGACGACAGGTTGTAATGAAAATCTGCTTGGTTTAGACTTGTTAAAACGCCTATATGCGACATTGTACTGTTCTCCAGACGGAGTACAGCTTACGTTGGGTAAAAGAATCATCTCTCCAATGTACTTGTCGATGGATGCACTCCCACCAGAGCTGCGTTCACTCCCTGATACTCTTTGGGCGACTGGTCCTAATGATGTAGGTCTTTTAGAAATTCCACCATATGTAGTAACTTTGAAAGCGAATGTAAAATTTCCACGAATTCCACAATACAGAATTTCTACTGAAGGTGAGCGTGCGCTCCTACTGATAGTACAAGATCTGATCAAGAAAGACGTTGTAGAAGAAACTAGAGGTAATGTCTGTAATAGTCCTGTACTGCTTATTCTGAAACGAACTGACCCAACAAAACCTCCAGTATATAGGTTTGTAATTGATCTTAGAGAGGTTAATAAAATTGTGATTCCACAGTTTCCTGTGGTTCCAGACATTACTGCATTGTTAACGTTGATTCCTGCTACAGCAGCATGGTTTTCGGTTATCGACTTGAAAAATGCCTTTTTCAGCATTCCGATAGCCGAGGAAAGCAGAGATATCTTCGGTTTCTCTCTAGGAGGACGAAGCTTCAGGTTTAAACGCGCTCCACAAGGTTATTGTGAAAGCCCATCCATTTACAGTCAAGCATTAAAAAGCCAGTTAGACTCATTTGTACTTCCT
Source organism: Lissotriton helveticus (assembly GCF_964261635.1). Taxonomy (NCBI): domain Eukaryota; kingdom Metazoa; phylum Chordata; class Amphibia; order Caudata; family Salamandridae; genus Lissotriton; species Lissotriton helveticus. The sequence goes on from NC_136068.1 coordinate 277,588,559, forward strand.
CCTGGTTCTGCTTTAGTACAATATGTTGATGATCTTCTAGTGGCTGCCGATGACAAGGAAACTTGCAAAACAGCCACAATTTCTTTATTGCATCATTTGTCAAATTCAAATCACAAGGTGTCACCTTCAAAAATGCAATACTGTTGCCAAGAAGTGACCTACCTAGGTCATCTCTTGTCAAAGGAGGGAAGGAAGTTGACCCCAGAGAGAATAAAAGCAATTACACAGATGAATGTTCCTAGCACGCAGAGAGAAGTGCGTGCCTTTTTAGGTATTACCTCATATTGTAGGCAATGGATCCCAAATTTTTCTCTTTTGGCGAAACCATTGGTAGCTTTGACTGGGAAAAATGTTCCGAGTCCAGTGCCATGGTCTGCCGAATGTCAGGAGAGTTTTTCTGAGTTACGAAATGCACTGTGTTCAGCTCCTGTATTGGGTACACCCGATTACAGTAAGCCATTCACGCTCTATGTCCATGAGAGAGAAGGTTGTGCGTTGAGTGTTTTGACACAGAAATTTGGTGATAAACAACGCCCTTGTGCGTATTTTTCATCAACGTTAGATCCGGTAGCTAGAGCGTTGCCTAGTTGCTTGAGAGCTACAGCCGCAGCTGCAGCCTCCATTCGACAATCTGCTGGTTTAGTAATGAACAACATGCTAGTGGTTATGGTTCCTCATGCTGTGGATACACTCATGAACCGAACCAAGACGCAGCACCTTACCAGTGCTAGATTATCAGGTTACGAACTGACACTGCTAGCTAGTCATATTCAGATCAAAAGATGCAATGTATTGAATCCAGCAACATTGTTGCCGACTAGTCAAGAGTCGAGTGATTCTGAACCACATGACTGTTGTTTCAGAACTGAGGAAGAAACAAAAGGACGAATTGATTTAAAAGACACTCCGTTATCAGATCCAGATGGCACGTTGTATGTTGATGGGTCTTGCTTCAAATTGGAGAATGGTGACGTGACTGCTGCCTATGCAGTAACAACCTTGAGTACGATTGTGGAGACTGCGAGAGTGAGTCAGAATTCTGCCCAGGCTGCAGAATTGATCGCGCTAACAAGAGCGTGCGTTTTAGCTAAGGGAAATAGAGTGAATGTGTTCACAGATAGTCAGTACGCGTTCGGCGTGGCCCATAGTTTTGGCCGTTTGTGGAAAGAGAGAGGTTTCATTACGTCCCATGGGACTAAGATCCAACATGGTCAGCTAGTTAATGACTTGTTGGAATCTCTAACCTTGCCGACTGAAGTTGCGATTGTGAAATGCAGTGCTCATAAAGCAATCACGGATGATGTTGGTCGTGGGAATGCTTTTGCCGATGAGACTGCAAAACAGACAGCTAGAAATATGATGAGTAGAATGTATGTTGCAACGTCTGCAAGATGGATTTCTGAGTCTGGAATGTGTGAGGACACAGTGGAAAGCGTGAAAGAAATTCAGAAAGAGGCGACTGAGGAGGAAAAGCGTGCATGGAAAGAGAGCACGGGTAAATTGGACTCGAGTGGGTGTTGGATTGATTTGTCGGAACAACAGCGTTGGATGTTGCCTGATGCGTATGTGCTTGCAGTAGTAACGATGGCACATGGAGCAGCACACATCAGCTCTAAAGGGATTTGTAAGATGTTGGCTCCAGTTTGGAAGAATGATGGGATTAGTAAGTGTGCAGAGAGAGTGGTGAGAAATTGTATGGTATGCTTGATGCATAATCCTGGCAAGGGAATCCCCACACCTGCAGGTCACTTCGCTCCTCCTTCCTGCCCCTTTGAAGTGATCCAGCTAGACTTCATTCACATGGATCGTTGTAATAATCTAAAGTACGTCCTAGTGGTAGTTTGTGCGTTCTCCAGATGGATCGAAGCATACCCACTGAAGGACAATACTGCTTTGTCCACTGCCAAGATCCTTCTTAAAGAATACTTCCCCAGATTCGGAATGCCACGGATCGTATGGTCAGATAACGGAAGTGAGTTCGTAGGGAAAGTTATGCAGAGTGTGTGTGCCGGCCTAGGGATTAGACAAAAGTTCCACAGTGCGAATCATCCCCAGTCCGCGGGTTTAGTTGAGGGTTACAATGGCACCCTTAAACTGAAGCTTGCTAAGATACAAGCGTCCACGGGTCTGTCCTGGCCAGATGCATTGCCTTTGGCTTTGTTATCAACAAGAGCAACTGTACATTCTAGAGTAGGGCTTAGTCCATATGAAATAATTTTTGGTCGTCCTGCAAATGTTTGGGGGGTACCTAGACCGAAAGAATTTAAGCAGCTGGAATACCCAATGTTAATTGATTACCTTTTCGACTTGACTGCTAAATTGAGCCTTATTCACCAACAGGTTTTCGATGCATTGCCAAAGCCACCGGAGAGTCCAGGTCATCAGCTGAAACCAGGTGACCAGGTGGTCATTAGGAATTTTGGTCGGACAAGGAATCTCCAACCCAGATTTGTCGGACCATTCCAGGTCTTGTTGGCAACGAGGACTGCTATTCGTGTGGCCGGACGGAAGAATTGGATCCATACGACACACGTCAAACGTGTGCCTCTGCCACTTCCTTACGACAACTGGGTAAAGAAAGGAATCAGTGCCTCTGAAGCAGAACAAATACCCAGGTTCATCCCTTTCAGTGATGCAGAACTGATCACTGATGCATCAAACTCTGACTCTCCTCCTGAAACTGCTCTTTTGAACCCTGAACATTTGCCATCTGCGAACGTGAACATTGCAACGTCAGCTGAAAATACATTGTTTCCAGATCAGACAGCTCCTGCAAAACTGAGATACAATTTGCGACCTCGCAATATGGACAAATAAAGCAGGCAACTGCCAATTTTCACATTTGAATTTTCTGATACATTGCCTCCAGCCAGGAAGTTTACTATTATTTTGTTGTTTTAAATTTTGCCTTGCCGTCTGGGTAGCCGTAGGGTCGTGGCTGTGTGCCTAGTTGAATCTGCGGGGGTCAGACACAAGGTCGATCTTTCTGTTAGTTCTGGGAACTCCCAGGGCTGATAGAGGCATTTTCATCTACGTACACATCATCAGTGGTCACGAGCGGATTGTAGAAGATGGAGCTTCCTGAGCTGCAACGAAAGAATGTAATTTATGTGCGCAGAAATAGACTGTACAGAATACTTCACAGCAAATGCTTTCTAATGCAATGTGCAGTTACATTTTTAATTGTTTTGATAACGTTGGTGGGTGGAATCATCTTTGGTGTACATTTGATTTTTATGCCGGTAACTACAGTACCTCCCCTTGATCCTACTACTTCTACGGTTTCTTCTATGCATTCTTTTCACTCATTTCCTGAACACGAACAAGCTCGACGCTCAGAATTTATTAACAATACATTTGTACAGCTCTTGCATCAACACCAACTGGTAGTTAATACTACAGACTGCTGGGTGTGTGGCTTGATACCTCACACTATGGATAGAGGCATTCCCTATCTGGTTTTGCCTTTTAGCTATAATGGATCATTTCAGGCCTTTCAGACTATTTTTTCCTATGCCCTTGAGACCTATCCTCCGCGTCCACCACGGTCCACTAAATACAACTCAGCCAACAAAGCTTTAGTCCAGGGAATTATTGACATGATTAAAGACGTCAATAATACTCCATCTTACCCTAGAGATGAATTACGGGTGTATTTGAGTTGGAACTCTACCGAGTATCGCCTTAGTTTGGGAGAAAGCAAGCGTAAAAGCTCCACTTCAGTTTGGGTCGTGCCCCACCGAGGTCAGGTCTGTTTGCAAGGAAATGGGAGAAATCTGAGAGCTCAGCTAGGGAGGAGTGAGTGCGTTGAGACTTACGTATTTCCGTCTAACTCCTCCCCTGCCTTCCTTACTGCTAGGGGTACTTACTTCATCTGTCAAGACAGAGCGTATACATGGCTGCCTGCTGACTTCTCAGGTTCATGTTATATTGCTCGATTGTTACCTCCGACATACACTGCTTCTTCAGATTATCACAAGACCAGAGTAGCAAGAGGTGTCTTCAGCAAGGAAGATACCGCTGGTCAGGAAGCTGGAGACTTCTTCAAAGGTTTCCTTCCATTTTGGGGGCCTATGGCCAATAGTTGAAATCTACGTCAACTAACACGGGTAGTTGAATCTACTATTACAGAAACTGCTGGTGCCCTTAGTAACTTAACAGCTGAGCTTCAGGCGGATCGTCTCATGACGTTACAGAACCGAATGGTTCTAGACGTAATACTTGCAGATCGAGGTGGGGTATGCAGAATGATCCAATCGAGCTGCTGTGTTTTTATTCCCAATAATGCTCCAACCGTCTATGAAGCGATCTCTAAGCTACACAAGATTTCCGACTCTATACACGTAGACAAGGGAAACTGGTCCTTCATGGAGTGGTTTTGGACTCTGGTATCAGCGTGGGGATGGAAGGTTCTGATGGTCATTGGTGTCATCCTAGTATTTCTGTTCTCATGCTGCCTTATTATCCAATGTGGTCCCGCTTTGTGTAGTCTCTGTGCTGCAACCTGTTTCATAAAACCACCTGCATTAGGAGAAAAGGCACGAGACAGGATGATGATGCAACAACATGTCACTGACATAATGAGCATAGAGTTAGATTCTGACATAGACTGAGTTGTTGCCTATGTAAGGGCAAAAGGAGGGTCTGAGGTTCCGTGACGATTTGAACCCGTGTTTGTAACATTGTCGCAAATACATAATTTTGGTATCAGTGAACCGCAAATGATCCATTTAGTATATCCTGGTGTTTTCGCTATGCTACGAGCAAGAGCACTCCCGTTATGAACACATATCTGATCTACCCGTGGCATCCATCTTAGAACAAGGAAGCCATTTTGTATTCCTTGCCCTCACATAGTCAATGGACACGCAATGACCTCTTTTCATTTAAGGACACGTAGGCTTTAGCCGGCAATTCACCTTGCTAGTGACACGTGCACCTTAGGCCAGCAACGCTGTGGCAGCATGACTCGGCAAGAACTGCCTCCCCAGCCTGAGGCCAGTCCTGCTATACTGATTCCCGTGTTCGTTGGCCTGATCATGATTAGGCGGCCGAAGCTGGTAACCGTGCCCATTTACGACCCACAAACATCTCTTATCCTACTTTTCTATCTTCTGCACCTGGCTCTGCTCCTTTCCTTCTGGGCCTTTATTAGGGGGAGGTAACGAAATTTACGATGAGGCGGTCCGGGTCTTGAATGGAAAGTTGACATGGGATTATGATGGAATAGTGGGAACCCCTCGTTCGTAATGTTTTGACATCAGATATTGTTGACGATTCCTGTGCAACGCCAAATATTTATTGTACAAGATACAAAGGTTTTGGAATGTGCTAACATGTAAAGAATTTGCCTGAAGCCCAATATTCAGTATATAAGGAGCAACCCTCTTTGTACAAATTGAACAGGCTCCTAGATACTGCCCATGTGTAGTTTCTGTGACTTCTGTGTCCCTGCAGTAATAAACCTTTGGTCTTTGACGCCACCATCGAGAAGCCCGTGTTTCTGTTTGTTTGTGCACCGAGGCAGGTTGAACTCCGGGGTCTTCGGGTGTTATCCCTGACACCTCTGGACGGAACCAAAAAGTCCAGAACTCCAGTTTGATGACAATAAGGGGATTGTCAGCCAGAGTCTTAACTGCATCTTGTTCCTGCCGCGATAAATTGAAAAAGGCTTTAGGTCTAGTCTTAAACAATTCTTGCAAATCATGGTCAACTGCCTCCTCAAAGGTCAAAACCTTCGGTGGTAAACCCATTGTAGTGGGATTGAAAGTTGACGGTTTCTTAAGACCTGTGTTGTCATAGTTTGTCTGCTCGCTCCTTTCGGTTTGTTTGCAAACATATAATGGAGTCTGATTTTTCTGTAAAATTTGCCCATTTCAATCTGTGCTTGAAACGGGTCATTCACACTGGTGGAAACAAATCCCAAACCTTTATTCAGTGTGTGTTCCTGAATCTCGGTGATGGGTTGGGTACTCAAATTCATAACTAAACTGGGGCTGAGGTCCCTGCTTGATCCTGCGGGATCTTTTTCCCGCTCCTCAGGTCCATGGTCTGAGGTTGAAGATTCCACCGAACTTGTCCCTGACGGAATGTTCTTTGTCGGCCTCTGCCTCTCCTGCCTGATCCTAAAAAAGGCTGTTGGTTGTAATTTCCAAAAAATTGTTGTGGTGGAGGGCCATATGGATTAGGCATCTGAGGAAAAGGGGGTGGCCCCCAAGGCATGGGTTGCCACCAAGGGGGATATTGAGGCTGAGAAACAAAACCTCTCCAACCTCTTCTATTACTACCTCTCCATCTTTGTTGGAAAGATGTATTACCAGAGGTAGAACTATCAGAATCACTCGATAACCCATCCGAACTGGAGCTGCCATAATTGGATGCTCCCTTTTGTCCATTTCTTATGTTAGTTGGAGGTACATAATCCTCACTCGTGTAGGGATACACTTTGTCCATTGCGAACTTCGCTAGATCTTTCTTGAATTTTTCAAGTTTCGTGAACAAAATGGAGTCTTAAAACTCTTTTGCTGTTTTGTTGCCGTCCTCCTGTTGTTTGGAAAAGGCTTTAGATGAGGAAACAGTAGCTTTAATCTTACCCTCTAGGATCTGAATTTCCACCAATATCTTATCTGCATTTTTTTTAGCAGTTTTGATGATGAGCACCAACCAATCGCGAGTGCATTTCCACGCTACAAGCGACCAATCTCTTAGGAAATCCATATCATCTAAGAAGAGACGAGGGACATTCCCAACAATTAGTCCACTCGGCGCACTATTACTTCTTAGATAGTCGACCATTACTATGCCATGCACACAGACCCTGGCTTGGTTTTTCTTCAGCGTCAATACCTTAGTCCAGCCGTCTTCTGTATTAGTGGGAATCACAGATATCATATCTATCATGCTAGGATTTTCTGAGAGTATACTCTGGATTTCATCCCCGTCAAATGCGAGACCTAAATTGGTAGCCATGTCTGTCTAATATTGATCTGATGCTAACAGTAAAAAATTCCTCAACTCAATTGTAACCACTAACCCTCCCAACTCGAATAGAGTCAGATTATAAGGTTAGACCTGCAGTCATAAAACTGCTCTAGACCAGATAACAACATAGAAGGTCAAAGGGGAATATTTAATGACCATACACTAATATCATCCCCAACATCATATGGAAAAACATTAGATATTAGAGGGTCAGTCAATAGAGCGTGCGTAAACTATCTATAATGAAGTGTTTCATTGGGGAGCAGTCACAAAGTCCACTAAGAATGATACGAAGTGACCATCAAATGATTCCCATCAGATACCCATCCTGTGCCGCCCTACATCATTTGGGATCCTTCAACCGCAGGTGGTGGTGTTCAACCACAAGAGGACTAGGTGAACTGCCACCCAATCAAACGGAAGGGATCTCCAATCAAGGGAGTTACTATAGATGGCATAAGGAAGGTAAATGACTAGCAGTGCAACAAAAATTAAGTAGAATGATAGTGCATAAAACGTGAGTGATGTAAAATGGGTTATGAAAATGGAAAAATGTATTTTAATAGTGTCCTATCCACACCCAATGATAAAAACAGTGCAGAGTAGTGTTAAACAAATAACTACCCAGATGGTATCAAGGTCAACATGTTTCTGCGGTACAATGGAGTCTCGAGATCTCCTCCTGCTTCATCAGGACCTCAGTTAATTGCTACTGCAACAGTGTTAAGAAATAAAAAGTGAAAAAAGATGTCACCTGAAATTCGCCAATTCGGAAGATCGCGGTAATCACCGTGGCAACCAGGGCACAAATAGAATAAAATGAAACAATTTTGACATTAGCGACAGTTTGCACACCACATATCTTATGTGTGTAATTATATATAGCCAATCGTTATTGGTCACTGGGTCTCAAGTAGTAGACCTCTTAAATTAAATTAAGTGCCATTTTGATAGCAATTATATTTAAAGAAACTAAATAGCTTCACTCACCCAAATTATGGGGAATAAACACCCCACCTCACCTGGCTACAGCGCAGGTATAGACGGAGCACCGCTCTGAGGAAAGGAAGAAAAGAGGAAACAAAAGAGGAAGGATACAATAACTGTTTAGGTTGCATCTTCTTTTAGTCAAAAAAAGGGGGGTTTTAAGAAATGGACAATCTTTCTGGTGTAATGCGGCTAGTCACATAATCCACTAGCTATACACATGGCCTGTTGATTACAATCCTCAAGTTAACAAAATGAGCACACGGAGGATGCTTGATCAACATAGCTTGATCCTATGAGCATAACGTATACAAGATTCACTGATGTTACTTCTGTCACTTATCGCCATAACGGAGTCACAAACTGTGTCGGGATGTATACACCCAAAATTACTACCAGTAATATACTCCGTGGGTCTCTCGAACATCGCATTCTGAGCATTTAATTTAGCCAATACCGATCATGTAGGGGAGACCGCCACCGAGGCAAACAGTCCGCCCTAGATCACAATCTTGCTGAGTGCAATACTAAAACGCATATCATGCGTTCCGGATTGATCAAAAAGTTGTCAAGACCCCCACCACCCTGCTTACCTGTCCGTCGGTACTCCGGACATCCGTCTAGGCTGTCATGGAGCGGGTACCTGACCGGACAGGAAGCAGGCTTTTGTTTATCCTGTGGGCGTGCTAGAGGTCGCGCATGAATGGCGTCATTACGTTAGCCTACGTGGCGCTTGTCAGGCCTGTAGGGAAATGTAGTTCATAGCAGATATTAAGCTCTGTCGACCAGACCCGGTATGATATTAAGTGAGTCTTGGTCTCGAAGTTATCACTTGATGCAAATTAAATAAATGTCTCAGTGCAGGGACACGAGTAATGGAAATAAAATAACATGTCAAAGTATCTATGCCTTATTTTCACAAATATCGGAGCTATTAAGACAAAAGTCTTAGAAAACTTAGAGGCATTCTGGGAAAAGTAGTTTCAAGTACGATCTTGATCATGTAGTTGTCCATTCAATACTAGAGTTGGAAAACAACAATGAATGTTGAATCCAATAGAATGGACAGCCTTTAAGAATGATAGTCTGCCATACCGGTAGACTCATGATGACAAACTTAAGTGTCTTAAGCGCTGTTGCCAGTAAAGTGTGTGACAATTTTGTGGCCACATGATTGTTTTATCAATAAATAACACCTCATATACACACGCTATACTGCAAGGAATGCCAAACTTTTTCACTGGGATGACACCTGGGTTACTATATTGGGGATAGCGTGTGGAGATTGAGGGTTTACAGTGACATCCACGGAATGTCATCGTTCAATCCTGATTTGTGGGTATGTAATTTATACACCCACCTCTGTTCCCGTTTAAATAGGAACATGCTTGTATCAGCAATATGCACTGAGATTATTGGTTGTTCCAGAACGGTCCATCTTATGTCTGTAGGGAGATGTTTTGCTGCTAAGAAATGACTCGTGAGTCTGGTGGCTAGTTTGTTACACCTTATGGAGCTTTTATGCTCTGATATTCGCAGCTTTACTTTGCGGGTTGTCATGCCGACGTACATCTTGTCACACGGACACTTAATCAGATAGATCAAATTTGCACTGTTGCAATTAGTGAACTTGCGTTGTTCCCAAGCACGTTCCAACCCAATATCGATTGTCGTTGTTTTTGATGTCTGCGGACAAGCTGCACATTGTCCACATGGGTAGTGTCCTGTAACTGCAGGCATATCCCATAGAGTTCCCACCGCTCTGGGTATCTCACTCCTGGGTCTTGTATGGACAAGCCTGTCCTTCAGATTTTGTGCTCTCTTATACGCGAAGAGCGGGAGAGGTAAAGTGTCTTGTCCTGTATTGAGAATACCCCAATGTCTCTTCACAATCTTAGTGATTTGATTGGAGAATGTGCCAAAAGTGCTCACGCATGTCATGCGTTCAGTCTTAGGCTTCGGAGGCAAAATTTCAAGCAGACTGGCACGATTATTATTGGCAGCTCTTTTTTTGGACAGCTGAATCAATTTTTTTGGGATATTCTTTATGTGCCAAATCTCTAGATAGACACTGAGCGTGTGTTTGGAAAGAAACACGGTTGGAGCAGTTCCTCTGTATACGCAAAAATTGCCCATAGGGCAAATTGTCCCTTAGGGACTTAGGATGGCAGCTGTGATAATTAAGCAAAGGATTGCGTGCCATAGGTTTGCGGTAGAGTTCTGAGGCCAAACCGTTAGATGTTCCGTGGATAAGCAAATCCAAAAATGCCAGTTTCTGGGTATCGAATTCCATGGTAAACTTCAAGAAGCGATTCCTTTGGTTTAACCATTCGTGGAACTCTTTTAGTTGTATTGAACTCCCACGCCACACGACGAAAATGTCGTCGATGTAGCGTTTCCAAGTCTGCAGACACCCTAGATTGGGATTGGTGTCTGCGAACACATGCTCCTGCTCGAAGTGATGCACGTACAGATTAGCGAGGCTTGGAGCAAAAACGCTGCCCATGCTGGTCCCGCTAATCTGTAAGTATAGGCTCTCCTCGAACCGGAAAAAGTTTTCAGTCATGGCTAACGTAGCTAGGGTCATGATCACACTGACTGGTGTTATAGAATTAAGATCTCTAGCTGAAAGTAGTGTCTCAATGACTTCCAATGTCTCTGTTTGAGGAATAGACGTGTATAAACTTTCAACGTCGAATGACACCAATATGTCAGTTTGTGTATTAAAGTCAATATTGGGCAATAGCCTCAATACATCCTACGTGTCCATAAGGAAAGTAGGCATTTCTCGTACCATGGGTTGGAGGAACACATCGACAAAGGTCGAAAGGGGTTCCAAAAGTGAACCTATCCCCGATATTATTGGACGACCAGGAGGAGGGCGTTGGATTTTATGGATTTTGGGTAGCTGGTAGAAATAGGGTACAATTGGATTGAGTGTGCGGAGAAATTGTCCTTCCTTAGGTGTAATCCACCCCTCACTCAGCGCCTCTTCGACGACATGGCCAATAGTCTTTGTTAATCTCTCAGTAGGATCTATAGAGAGTTTGCGGTATGACCTTGTGTCGTTGAGCTGTCGTAAGCACTCATCACGATATGTTTCAGCATCCAATATAGCAATCGCGCCCCCCTTGTCAGCGGGTTTGATGACAATAAGGGGATTGTCAGCCAGAGTCTTAACTGCATCTTGTTCCTGCCGCGATAAATTGAAAAAGGCTTTAGGTCTAGTCTTAAACAATTCTTCTAAATCATGGTCAACTGCCTCCTCAAAGGTCAAAACCTTCGGTGGTAAACCCATTGTAGTGGGATTGAAAGTTGACGGTTTCTTAAGACCTGTGTTGTCATAGTTTGTCTGCTCGGCTCCTTTCGGTTTGTTTGCAAACATATAATGGAGTCTGATTTTTCTGTAAAATTTGCCCATTTCAATCTGTGCTTGAAACGGGTCATTCACACTGGTGGAAACAAATCCCAAACCTTTATTCAGTGTGTGTTCCTGAATCTCGGTGATGGGTTGGGTACTCAAATTCATAACTAAACTGGGGCTGAGGTCCCTGCTTGATCCTGCGGGATCTTTTTCCCGCTCCTCAGGTCCATGGTCTGAGGTTGAAGATTCCACCGATCTTGTCCCTGACGGAATGTTCTTTGTCGGCCTCTGCCTCTCCTGCCTGATCCTAAAAAAGGCTGTTGGTTGTAATTTCCAAAAAATTGTTGTGGTGGAGGGCCATATGGATTAGGCATCTGAGGAAATGGGGGTGGCCCCCAAGGCATGGGTTGCCACCAAGGGGGATATTGAGGCTGAGAAACAAAACCTCTCCAACCTCTTCTATTACTACCTCTCCCCCTTTGTTGGAAAGATGTATTACCAGAGGTAGAACTATCAGAATCACTCGATAACCCATCCGAACTGGAGCTGCCATAATTGGATGCTCCCTTTTGTCCATTTCTTATGTTAGTTGGAGGTACATAATCCTCACTCGTGTAGGGATACACTTTGTCCATTGCGAACTTCGCTAGATCTTTCTTGAATTTTTCAAGTTTCGTGAACAAAATGGAGTCTTAAAACTCTTTTGCTGTTTTGTTGCCGTCCTCCTGTTGTTTGGAAAAGGCTTTAGATGAGGAAACAGTAGCTTTAATCTTACCCTCTAGGATCTGAATTTCCACCAATATCTTATCTGCAGTTTTTTTAGCAGTTTTGATGATGAGTACCAACCAATCGCGAGTGTATTTCCACGCTACAAGCGACCAATCTCTTAGGAAATCCTTATCAACTAAGAAGAGACGAGGGACATTCCCAACAATTAGTCCACTCGGCGCACTATTACTTCTTAGATAGTCGACCATTACTATGCCATGCACACAGACCCTGGCTTGGTTTTTCTTCAGCGTCAATACCTTAGTCCAGCCGTCTTCTGTATTAGTGGGAATCACAGATATCATATCTATCATGCTAGGATTTTCTGAGAGTATACTCTGGATTTCATCCCCGTCAAATGCGAGACCTAAATTGGTAGCCATGTCTGTCTAATATTGATCTGATGCTAACAGTAAAAAATCCCTCAACTCAATTGTAACCACTAACCCTCCCAACTCGAATAGAGTCAGATTATAAGGTTAGACCTGCAGTCATAAAACTGCTCTAGAACAGATAACAACATAGAAGGTCAAAGGGGAATATTTAATGACCATACACTAATATCATCCCCAACATCATATGGAAAAACATTAGATATTAGAGGGTCAGTCAATAGAGCGTGCGTAAACTATCTATAATGAAGTGTTTCATTGGGGAGCAGTCACAAAGTCCACTAAGAATGATACGAAGTGACCATCAAATGATTCCCATCAGATACCCATCCTGTGCCGCCCTACATCATTTGGGATCCTTCAACCGAAGGTGGTGGTGTTCAACCACAAGAGGACTAGGTGAACTGCCGCCCAATCAAACGGAAGGGATCTCCAATCAAGGGAGTTACTATAGATGGCATAAGGAAGGTAAATGACTAGCAGTGCAACAAAAATTAAGTAGAATGATAGTGCATAAAACGTGAGTGATGTAAAATGGGTTATGAAAATGGAAAAATGTATTTTAATAGTGTCCTATCCACACCCAATGATAAAAACAGTGCAGAGTAGTGTTAAACAAATAACTACCCAGATGGTATCAAGGTCAACATGTTTTTGCGGTACAATGGAGTCTCGAGATCTCCTCCTGCTTCATCAGGACCTCAGTTAATTGCTACTGCAACAGTGTTAAGAAATAAAAAGTGAAAAAAGATGTCACCTGAAATTCGCCAATTCGGAAGATCGCGGTAATCACCGTGGCAACCAGGGCACAAATAGAATAAAATGAAACAATTTTGACATTAGCGACAGTTTGCACACCACATATCTTATGTGTATAATTATATATAGCCAATCGTTATTGGTCACTGGGTCTCAAGTAGTAGACCTCTTAAATTAAATTAAGTGCCATTTTGATAGCAATTATATTTAAAGAAACTAAATAGCTTCACTCACCCAAATTATGGGGAATAAACACCCCACCTCACCTGGCTACAGCGCAGGTATAGACGGAGCACCGCTCTGAGGAAAGGAAGAAAAGAGGAAACAAAAGAGGAAGGATACAATAACTGTTTAGGTTGCATATTCTTTTAGTCAAAAAAAGGGGGGTTTTAAGAAATGGACAATCTTTCTGGTGTAATGCGGCTAGTCACATAATCCACTAGCTATACAAATGGCCTGTTGATTACAATCCTCAAGTTAACAAAATGAGCACACGGAGGATGCTTGATCAACATAGCTTGATCCTATGAGCATAACGTATACAAGATTCACTGATGTTACTTCTGTCACTTATCGCCATAACAGAGTCACAAACTGTGTCGGGATGTATACACCCAAAATTACTACCAGTAATATACTCCGTGGGTCTCTCGAACATCGCATACTGAGCATTTAATTTAGCCAATACCGATCATGTAGGGGAGACCGCCACCGAGGCAAACAGTCCGCCCTAGATCACAATCATGCTGAGTGCAATACTAAAACGCATATCATGCGTTCCGGATTGATCAAAAAGTTGTCAAGACCCCCACCACCCTGCTTACCTGTCCATCGGTACTCCGGACATCCGTCTAGGCTGTCATGGAGGGAGGTACCTGACCGGACAGGAAGCAGGCTTTTGTTTATCCTGTGGGCATGCTAGAGGTCGCGCATGAATGGCGTCATTACATTAGCCTACGTGGCGCTTGTCAGGCCTGTAGGGAAATGTAGTTCATAGCAGATATTAAGCTCTGTCGACCAGACCCGGTATGATATTAAGTGAGTCTTGGTCTCGAAGATATCACTTGATGTAAATTAATTAAATGTCTCAGTGCAGGGACACGAGTAATGGAAATAAAATAACATGTCAAAGTATCTATGCCTTATTTTCACAAATATCGGAGCTATTAAGACAAAAGTCTTAGAAAACTTAGAGGCATTCTGGGAAAAGTAGTTTCAAGTACGATCTTGATCATGTAGTTGTCCATTCAATACTAGAGTTGGAAAACAACAATGAATGTTGAATCCAATAGAATGGACAGCCTTTAAGAATGATAGTCTGCCATACCGGTAGACTCATGATGACAAACTTAAGTGTCTTAAGCGCTGTTGCCAGTAAAGTGTGTGACAATTTTGTGGCCACATGATTGTTTTATCAATAAATAACACCTCATATACACACGCTATACTGCAAGGAATGCCAAACTTTTTCACTGGGATGACACCTGGGTTACTATATTGGGGATAGCGTGTGGAGATTGAGGGTTTACAGTGACATCCACGGAATGTCATCGTTCAATCCTGATTTGTGGGTTTGTAATTTATACACCCACCTCTGTTCCCGTTTAAATAGGAACGTGCTTGTATCAGCAATATGCACTGAGATTATTGGTTGTTCCAGAACGGTCCATCTTATGTCTGTAGGGAGATGTTTTGCTGCTAAGAAATGACTCGTGAGTCTGGTGGCTAGTTTGTTACACCTTATGGAGCTTTTATGCTCTGATATTCGCAGCTTTACTTTGCGGGTTGTCATGCCGACGTACATCTTGTCACACGGACACTTAATCAGATAGATCAAATTTGCACTGTTGCAATTAGTGAACTTGCGTTGTTCCCAAGCACGTTCCAACCCAATATCGATTGTCGTTGTTTTTGATGTCTGCGGACAAGCCGCACATTGTCCACATGGGTAGTGTCCTGTAACTGCAGGCATATCCCATAGAGTTCCCACGGCTCTTGGTATCTCACTCCTGGGTCTTGTATGGACAAGCCTGTCCTTCAGATTAAAGGTAGAGATTCAGGTCAAGTGTCTTGTACTGTATTGAGAATACCCCAATGTCTCTTCACATTGATTGGTTAAACCAAAGGAATCGCTTCTTGAAGTTTACCATGGAATTCGATACCCAGAAACTGGCATTTTTGGATTTGCTTATCCACGGAACATCTAACGGTTTGGCCTCAGAACTCTACCGCAAACCTATGGCACGCAATTCTTTGCTTAATTATCACAGCTGCCATCCTAAGTCCCTAAGGGACAATTTGCCCTATGGGCAATTTTTGCGTATACAGAGGAACTGCTCCAACCGTGTTTCTTTCCAAACACACGCTCAGTGTCTATCTAGAGATTTGGCACATAAAGAATATCCCCAAAAATTGATTCAGCTGTCCAAAAAAAGAGCTGCCAATAATAATCGTGCCAGTCTGCTTGAAATTTTGCCTCCGAAGCCTAAGACTGAACGCATGACATGCGTGAGCACTTTTGGCACATTCTCCAATCAAATCACTAAGATTGTGAAGAGACATTGGGGTATTCTCAATACAGGAAAAAACACTTTACCTCTCCCGCTCTTCGCGTATAAGAGAGCACAAAATCTGAAGGACAGGCTTGTCCATACAAGACCCAGGAGTGAGATACCAAGAGCCGTGGGAACTCTATGGGATATGCCTGCAGTTACAGGACACTACCCATGTGGACAATGTGCGGCTTGTCCGCAGACATCAAAAACAACGACAATCGATAATGGGTTGGAACGTGCTTGGGAACAACGCAAGTTCACTAATTGCAACAGTGCAAATTTGATCTATCTGATTAAGTGTCCGTGTGACAAGATGTACGTCGGCATGACAACCCGCAAAGTAAAGTTGCGAATATCAGAGCATAAAAGCACCATAAGGTGTAACAAACTAGCCACCAGACTCACGAGTCATTTCTTAGCAGCAAAACATCTCCCTACAGACATAAGATGGACCGTTCTGGAACAACCAATAATCTCAGTGCATATTGCTGATACAAGCACGTTCCTATTTAAACGGGAACAGAGGTGGGTGTATAAATTACAAACCCACAAATCAGGATTGAACGATGACATTCCGTGGATGTCACTGTAAACCCTCAATCTCCACACGCTATCCCCAATATAGTAACCCAGGTGTCATCCCAGTGAAAAAGTTTGGCATTCCTTGCAGTATAGCGTGTGTATATGAGGTGTTATTTATTGATAAAACAATCATGTGGCCACAAAATTGTCACACACTTTACTGGCAACAGCGCTTAAGACACTTAAGTTTGTCATCATGAGTCTACCGGTATGGCAGACTATCATTCTTAAAGGCTGTCCATTCTATTGGATTCAACATTCATTGTTGTTTTCCAACTCTAGTATTGAATGGACAACTACATGATCAAGATCGTACTTGAAACTACTTTTCCCAGAATGCCTCTAAGTTTTCTAAGACTTTTGTCTTAATAGCTCCGATATTTGTGAAAATAAGGCATAGATACTTTGACATGTTATTTTATTTCCATTACTCGTGTCCCTGCACTGAGACATTTAATTAATTTACATCAAGTGATATCTTCGAGACCAAGACTCACTTAATATCATACCGGGTCTGGTCGACAGAGCTTAATATCTGCTATGAACTACATTTCCCTACAGGCCTGACAAGCGCCACGTAGGCTAACGTAATGACGCCATTCATGCGCGACCTCTAGCACGCCCACAGGATAAACAAAAGCCTGCTTCCTGTCCGGTCAGGTACCTCCCTCCATGACAGCCTAGACGGATGTCCGGAGTACCGACGGACAGGTAAGCAGGGTGGTGGGGGTCTTGACAACTTTTTGGTCAATCCGGAACGCATGATATGCGTTTTAGTATTGCACTCAGCATGATTGTGATCTAGGGCGGACTGTTTGCCTCGGTGGCGGTCTCCCCTACATGATCGGTATTGGCTAAATTAAATGCTCAGAATGCGATGTTCGAGAGACCCACGGAGTATATTACTGGTAGTAATTTTGGGTGTATACATCCCGACACAGTTTGTGACTCCGTTATGGCGATAAGTGACAGAAGTAACATCAGTGAATCTTGTATACGTTATGCTCATAGGATCAAGCTATGTTGATCAAGCATCCTCCGTGTGCTCATTTTGTTAACTTGAGGATTGTAATCAACAGGCCATGTGTATAGCTAGTGGATTATGTGACTAGCCGCATTACACCAGAAAGATTGTCCATTTCTTAAATCCCCCCTTTTTTTGACTAAAAGAAGATGCAACCTAAACAGTTATTGTATCCTTCCTCTTTAGTTTCCTCTTTTCTTCCTTTCCTCAGAGCGGTGCTCCGTCTATACCTGCGCTGTAGCCAGGTGAGGTGGGGTGTTTATTCCCCATAATTTGGGTGAGTGAAGCTATTTAGTTTCTTTAAATATAATTGCTATCAAAATGGCACTTAATTTAATTTAAGAGGTCTACTACTTGAGACCCAGTGACCAATAACGATTGGCTATATATAATTATACACATAAGATATGTGGTGTGCAAACTGTCGCTAATGTCAAAATTGTTTCATTTTATTCTATTTGTGCCCTGGTTGCCACGGTGATTACCGCGATCTTCCGAATTGGCGAATTTCAGGTGACATATTTTTTCACTTTTTATTTCTTAACACTGTTGCAGTAGCAATTAACTGAGGTCCTGATGAAGCAGGAGGAGATCTCGAGACTACATTGTACCGCAGAAACATGTTGACCTTGATACCATCTGGGTAGTTATTTGTTTAACACTACTCTGCACTGTTTTTATCATTGGGTGTGGATAGGCCACTATTAAAATACATTTTTCCATTTTCATAACCCATTTTACATCACTCACATTTTATGCACTATCATTCTACTTAATTTTTGTTGCACTGCTAGTCATTTACCTTCCTTATGCCATCTATAGTAACTCCCTTGATTGGAGATCCCTTCCATTTGATTGGGTGGCAGTTCACCTAGTCCTCTTGTGGTTGAACACCACCACCTTCGGTTGAAGGATCCCAAATGATGTAGGGCGGCACAGGATGGGTATCTGATGGGAATCATTTGATGGTCACTTCGTATCATTCTTAGTGGACTTTGTGACTGCTCCCCAATGAAACACTTCATTATAGATAGTTTACGCACGCTCTATTGACTGACCCTCTAATATCTAATGTTTTTCCATATTCCGTTGTAAAGAGCTCGCCAGCTTAATTCTTCATGAGCAGAATATTATGCAATGCTCCTTACCTCCTACTTAGCTTCAGATTTCATACGATTTCGTGACCTAGTTGCAAAAATGTGTAAACTTAAAATCCAGAAAGTAATATTTTTCCACATCTCATTTGTATAATTCATAGAATTATGGATGGGTAAAAGTGACTAACAGGATGTTTTTTACCGAGAGGTTCTGAGAGATATCAAATAGACGTCAAGAGCCAAGCTTGCGTTGTCAATATTGTCACTCAGAACAACAAAGTAAAAAAATCCCCATTATTCATTTTTTATACATTTATAATTGTATATTATGTATGGCCGCCAAAATCACCTTCCTCTTCCTTCAAGTGCTACACAAGGACACAGGAGTAAAATGGAGCCAATACATAACAAGGCTTCTCCTACCTGACACAAATGGTAAACAAACACTATCTGACCTACAGCCACCCAGCCCACCACCCTCTGTGCTATTCCACCTGCCCAACCTCCTGAAGGTGTACCCTCTGCCCTCTATCTGAGCAAAGCCAGCCCTGCACTGACATGGTCTTAGAGAGGCCTGTCAGAGCAGCCCACAATTCCTCTATGGGAAGAAAGGATATAAGAGTTTATGGTTTATGTTCAGACATTGAATTATTTTCTTTCCGTGAAGAAGCATATGTTTGTTTTTAGTTTCCATGATATCTGCGTAAAGTGTTAAGAGCTGGTCACATTCACGGTTGTTTACCGATTCTTTTGCATATGCTATTTTAATGGTTCATTTCTATTTACAATACACTCAGACAAAAGATTATTTCATCAAATGTAACTTAGGTTAAAACTGTACTGGTAAAACTGCACTCACTGAATGTGCTCTGCTGTATATTAGGAGAAAAAATGATCTCTTGAGCAGATAAAAAGGAGACGGCTATGACTGTCATGGAGAAGACATAAAACACGCCTTAAACTGTGGCTGTGATAGCAAGTACAATTAAAACAAAGTATCTTGGCAAGATTATTGAGCTACACGTGAAAACCTCGAGTCACTACTTAATTTAGGTACAGACACATGGTTTCCTGGGTACATAATTACAAAGTCCAATATTCCAATGGAGTTTCGAGGTTGTAATGTAGGCATTTTGAAAGTTGGCTCTTACTACACAAAGGTAAAATAACAATTTGGGAAACTAACATAAGAAATGGGAAAATTCATGTTCATACACACTAGGAAATTAGGTAAATTAGGTAACAAAAAATTTGAGCCACTTCCGTGTTTGACCTAAAGTTATTCACTTCAAACAGTTCTCAATCTGAGTGAAGGGTAAAAGGAAAATGCAATTAAATCAGGGGATGAAAGCACAGTGATTCAATCACAATACAGGTATTATATAAAATCATCGTCAGTATTAGTTTACACCAAAACTGTGATCTTAAAAAATCAGGGAATTCATAGACAACTGTCCAAATCTTCAAACCCTTACCAGAACCTTAATGATTAAGGTAGAGGTTAGGAATCTTTCACTCCTTGTCAGATATTCTGGAAAGCTACTACTCTCTCGTCTTAATGCAATACATTCTGTCTAGCGAGTCCATTCCACCACAATTACCCCACTCCAACATATTTGGCCCTGTGCCCAAATGTTGTAGCTGCCCGACATCTTGTTAATACATAACCAAGTTTTACTCCAGACAGTGATATACTCCCGTTTATCTAGGCATGTTGGTAATCAATAGGTTTTTAGGGGGTCATTAGGATGGCAGGCGGACTTTGCCCGCCCGCCATCCTGACAGGGATTGGGACCGCCCGCCATAAGGGCGGGGAATCCCGTGGGGCGCATTAGGATGTGCCCGCCACAGTGGCGGGCACATCCTGCATTTCTAGCATTGTGGCGGGCGGTGCTCACAGCACCGCCCGCCACAATGCTAGAAATGCATTTCAGCATTTGCATAAACAAAGCGGCAGGCACCGCGCAGTGCCTGCCGCTTTGTTTATGCAAATGTGGGGGGGTACCACAGGTACCTCCCGTGTGCAGCCCCCACCCCTCCTTCACTCTGGGGGCCCGCAGGGGGCCCCCAAAGTGAAGACCGTATGCCTTTCCATGGCGGCATTGCCGCCACAGAAAGGCATTGTAAAATGCCCATTGTAATATGGCTGGCGGTGTCAGGGGCGGAAAAGCGGCGGACGGTCTTCCCCCCCCTCGCCATACTAATATGGCAGGGGGAAAATGAGTGAGGATGTCGGGCGGATTGCCCCTGCCAGGGTGGCGGTGGCTACCGCCAGCCTGGCGGGGGCAATCCGCCCGACATCCTAATGGGCCCCTTAGTGTCGTTCACTAGAGACGAGTTTTGCCTGTTTATATTGTAGTGTAGCTCCTATTTTCCCAATAGGCTCTGCGCATTGGAATAGTACCTACAGCAGTAAAGGCCTAGGCCAGACGTTAACTAGGTCTACTACTGTCGATACTAGACTTAATTTTTGGGTTTGCCAGCTAAGCTCAGAGTTCGCTAGAAACTTTCTCGAATGTTCAAGGAAGGATGAACTCCCCTGATTAGACAAGAAGGGATTTAGTTTCTGACAACCATAGAACATGACAACTTTGCTCTCCCCTAATCAAGAGTCAATCTCGAGAGTCGTGTGAGCACAAGGCAATTATTTTACTCAGTCAGTACGTGCATTCTTAGTCTCATCAGTATGTAGAGAAAAGGAAGAGACGGGCGTGTTCAATAAAAGATGTTATTTATTGATCAGTCTCTTTTCTCGTACAAGAGAAATGGATCGATATTATTGCAATACTTATAGTTAAGTAAAGTGCATACATTAGAAGCAATAGTATAAAATAATACTGTAAAAACATTGATATGGTTTCTGAGCCATATGATGTTTAAAATGATTAAAATATATTTACATACACATATACATTTGACTAAACGTACTCAACTGGTGTTTCTAAATACGCCTACCCCGTGTACCTGACCTAAGTCTAATGCGTGGGCGGGAATAGAAAGTTACAGTTTAAGTTAAGTTTGTTTTTGCCAAGTGAATAACTAAAGAATTCTCTAGGAGGGGTTATTCAGTTCTGTACCTGGAATTTAGGATGGATGAGGAATGGTATCTCTTTCTCTGCTCTCGATATTCCAGGCTGCCTGCGAGGGCTACCCGGAAGCGCCGGTGCTGGGTCTCTCGGCTTGAGATAGCAGCGCGTCTCTCAGCGCGTCAGGAAGGCGGGGCTGCTGCCTGCGGGGTCTGCTTCTGCTCTCGGCTTCGGCAAGTATGGCTGCTCCGTCTTGTCACCACGCGTGTGTTTGCATAGGGCAAGGTCGGCAATATTTATACCTTAAAGGTGCCGGGATTGACGTAAGGATGGACATAGGTACGTCAATAAAGATGTCATACGACTTGCTCGTTAGCACATTCTTTACTAAAGTTCTCTGTGAAATCAAAACAATGGCCGCACGGATTATCCAGGTTGTCATAGGTTTGATTTGTTATGAGAACGTCGTATGCCTTATCAGGGGCTGGAGGAATGTCGCTTGTCTAATTAGATCTCAAGCGTTATGACCTAATCAGATAACACGTTCCTGTGCCGTAGTGTGACTGCGTCAGATAACGGTATCTGCATCATGGGGGATTTCTTGCCTCATGGGCTGACTGTTAGTTAACTAGCTAGTAAGTTTAACCAGAATAGGGTCAGGAATAGGGGGATCGAATCAGAACCTATAGAAATACACGACACCCACTCCACGCTAACTATGGTCATATCTACTAATCTATGCATAGTATAACATAGTACAACATACTATAGAGTATAGTGTATACCTTACCACCCCAAAATACATAAATGCATTTCGAAATTTTCAAATATACTGAAAAATTGCAGTCATATATATTGTATGCACTTAAGCTACGAATTAGATGCAAAAGTGAACACGCATTGTTATGCATTATTGATTGTTGGTATATGAGAAATACACATGAAATGGCTCTTAATATGGCTATACAGAAAAAAAGTCGAAACCATTTCATCACATAAAATCTATTGCGAACATACCAGCGGGCAGCTAAAGTCTATAAAGTCTATAAAGTATCTAAAATAGAAATCTTAGTTCTCTAGGAATAGTCTCTTACTTTAAGCAGAAAATCAGTGTCCCGGGAAAAAATATATAGAAAAATATTTTAGGGGCTTGCTGAAAAAAGTTGCTGTCCGTGAACTGGATTGTAGTTGTTCATGTGACTTTATTTTTAAAGTTGAAGGCCGAATTCAGGGAACGCCGTGTGCGAGTTTACTCAAAAGTCTCTATTTCTGTTCCGGAGAGAACATCATATCATTCAGGCTTTCGAAAAAACTGTCAACAGCTTCATGGGAAAGTTCCTCTAAGTCGGAAATAGGGGTAACCATGCATTCATGCGCATGATTGTCTCCATTGACATTCTGATTTGCATTGCTGACAGAAGGTCGTACCTGTTCGATGCTGCTTTCATCTTGAACTTCACTACTCTTCAATCGCAGTGGTGAAGATTCCAGGAATGCCGTCATCAGAATTGGCAGCCTTTGAGGGCAGCACAGTGCGTGAACCTTGGTAGGAACCAACAGTGTATCTGCATCCACCGGCGCATCCGATTGTAGCGTCAGACAGGTGTCTAACACGCATTCTTCTCCGCATAGCAGACACCTTAGTACAGGTAAAACACACCTTTGCCACATTGGTCGAAATGATAGAAACCAAGTCATGTTTAGGTCTCTAAGCCGGGATAGTCCCAGGATTTTTGATATCCGGTCCCGGTATCCAATGGCTAGGATCGTATCTTCCATTGTCGCGAGAGTTTGATCTGTGACATGGGTTGCCATAACGAAAAATAAGGACTAGGAATAGGATTCCTGCAATTAGTCCTAGGATCAGGGGAAGTCCGCCAAAAATCGAATGGACGAAGTCTGGAAAAATACCCAGTATGGCTTTGAATGGTGTTAATGCCATCGAAAATACTGTCTTAAATACCTTTGAGACCCCTGTGGTATCAGAAATATTTAAGATTTCGCTCAGGATTTCCGCGAAATGTACGGGGGAATTGGTTGATAATAATGTATGTATCTCTGCAGTCGTCCTTGCGACTTGTAGATCATACGTTTCTTTTGATGACGTGAGCCTTGTAGGCGTCTGAAGAAGCACTGTTTTCATTCTGCTTAAAGCGTCTATTCGAATAGAAGTAATTTTCAGACCGGGCCATGCCCTTGCCTCCCTGTCTGGAAAGGAGCTGGGGAACAAAGAACGTCCACAACACTTGACCTTCGCCGTCGTAGTGACGAGATAAGGAGTCCCGGGCATAAGACTACAGCATCTGCGGTCTACAATAAGAATGTAACTCCCATTATAGAGTCTTTGAAAGAATGGTTCTATTTCAGTTGCAGGTGCGCCTTGCTGGTGACATGAAAGGTTGTATGAATTCCCTTCACAGGCTCCGTGCAAACTAATACCGTTACACAGAAGCGTGCCGCTTAGTGACATAGCACAATTGTTGCCACTAAGAAACACTTTCTGTCCTTTGTTACTGACACATGCATGTGAATAGGGCAGGTTCCATGTTGTTTTAAGGTACCCCTTTCCCAATTTCTCGTACATGCCAGCCTGTATATATTTTTGGCAGTATTGAAACCTGAAGGTTGAGATTGGAATATTTATGATTCCGTGGATTATCCATTCACTGACAGGTCGTTCTGACATTGTCAACGGTAATCTTTCTAGTTTTTCAATGCTCAAGATTGTATAATCAGCACCCTTCTGCGCCATACCGATCTGTCTATCAGTAAGGTTAAAGATTTGGAATAGTGACGTTGTGTTGATTAAACGCCAAGGCACGTAGCCTGAACGCAGATTTTGTAACGTCCAGCCAAGCTGTACAATGGAACGCAATTGTGACTGACCATGTTGTAATAACAGTAAGTCTTGCGATAATATATCGATTGCTGAAGACACAATGCTGTCCAATGAAAAAATTCTGGAGGACAGAGTCATTAACCCATTGTCCACTACAGAAAGTGATTTTTCCAAATTAATACGGTCAATTTCCCGTATTCTTTCTGCTGTCTCAATTTGAGTAACCTTCCAGGCCTCATTGTATGCTGCATATACAGAGGCTGCTATGAAACGCTTATGACGCTGTTTGCGTGGTCCCAGTATGAAATCACGCAAGTCAGCACCATCAGTAAGTAAAGTTAGGTGTTGCTTAATTTCAGGCAGTGTGGAAGTTTGTAGCCATTGAAGGCATAATTTGCCCACACTGTAGGTTGTTATTATCCCTGGGTGATGTCTTTGGGGATATCTAGGGTCTGGCCTGTTCATTTTGAAACCCTGTGTTTTATTCAGGAATCTATCTTGACAGTTATTTGTATCTGTGGGCCAGATCAACCATTGTTTCCAATCAGGATGTGTTCTGTTTTGGTTAAGTATATGGTTTATGTCTATTTCTTCATCTGTTTCAGAGTTATTGCTAAACATTGTTGGCTTTGGAATAGACAGGTTATTTAAATCTTTGATTTTGGCTAAGCCAAGACAGGTGGTTTGTTGAACGGTGTCATTTAAAAATATCATTTGTTCTGGGATCATGCAGGCTCTAAACAAAGCTTCTAAACCCTGTACTTGCCATTGTTTTGTACCCCAAACACTTTTCAAATCAACATTTTTGTCCCAATAATCAAATCCAAATGTATTCATTTTTTCAAAGAATGAATCTGAATATATCAATTTTGTGTTGGTTATCATGGTTTTCATCCCTGTCTTGTTTGACAATTTGTAATAAAATGTTTCAGCATTAGTTATGTTAAAACCTGAAAAATATGAATATTTGCCATACACGGTTCTAGAGCTCCCTTTTGGAGGTGTAGCACAATGTTCCCATTGATTAAAATTTAAAACATTTCTAGGTTGTGCAGATTTATGCAAGAAATGGTTACCATAATGGTTATAGCAGTACATGCTGTCATAATTTGTAGAACCTTGCAAATAATCATGTTTTGTAAATTTAGCAGACATTACTAAGTCAGACATCATATTGTTTATACTTTCAAAGTCCCAATCATCAGCAAATGAGTTCGGTTTTGCAAAGTCACTCAAGGAGATCTTGATTTGGTGTGGATATTTCAGGATCTCGACCGGACCATAAATTTCATAGTCAGTGTTGTCCCAGGCTACCCCACCAGGTATTGGAATTGCTGTGAAATTGGCTGAAGAAAGTTCTGAAGAAAGTTCTCGTTTCTCGACGTGTGAAGATGTGTGTGGTTTGAGGACCAAGTTGATGTTCTGACTTGCTGTGTCCATTTTAGCATATTTTCCCTCAATGAAGCGTCCCAAAGTAAATACCATGATGAGCCAAAGTATGAGGATAAATGCACCAAAACCCACCCAGAATTCAATCCATGGAGAAACTAGATATGTTTCTTTCAGTTGTTTCAGAAGTTCCTTCGCTTTGTCTTTAAAGGATTTTGATGATGGCTGTGTCTTTTGTTTGCTGAAGCCTTCAGAGGAATCATCGAAGTTGATGAAGTAACCGGATGCAGTTCTGTCAATTGTTCCAATTGGTTCAGGATTTTTGTTTCTTGCATTTTCACTTGGTACTTCTGTATAGATTGGTGTGTCTCTGCTAAATGTCTTTATTTGGGTTTTCAGAGGTCTAAGTTCTATTGCATTGTTGCATAGTCCTTGTTGTTCTTCTGTAGGCGTTTCGAATGTGATGAGCCTCTTTGATAGGACCTCTGTACTGGTAGCAAACCTTGGTGTTCTGCTACTTATTGGGAGTCCACTTGGCCTACTGTTGGTTATCGGCCACATGTTGTGGTTTTACCAGGTCGATTGATACAACTCGGTTCTCCTTTTTTCCAGCAAGTGGCGGTAGTACAACTGATCTTGTCCCGTTGACAGACAAGACAGGAACTGCTTTTCTGTAAGAAGGCCCAAATTCCTTCTTTACCGCGATCTTCTCCCTGACTAGATCCCCGACTTTTGGAATCCAGACAGGTCTTGCTGGGACAGGTGGTGATTCTTCAGTGGTCGTTGGCTGTTCTTTCAACTGTATGTTGCTCAGGTCTTTTCTTGTTTTGTTTAAGTCCTGCAAAATAGCCAAACGGTCTTTGACATCAAAGCTTTTTTCTGTTACCACTGAAGTCTGACTATCAAGGTCAGAGATCAACATCCTAGTTCCGAATAATAATTCGTACGGACTGAATCCCTTCAGAGAATTTCTTGGCAAGTTATTTAGACTACGTTGGACACTTATTAGATGTTTGACCCACCCAGCTCCCGAACCTAATATCCTTTCTATTATAGATTGCTTTCTGTCTTGGTTTTTTCTTTACACCATCCCATACCCTCAGGAAGGAAGTGAGAAGATTCCCGCTGGGCTGTGCTCATTTGGCCATTCTTTCCCCCCCCCAGGCTGGATTGCCTGAGAAAAAGAAAAAAAAAAGCTAATATTTCAGTTTGTAGTTCTGAATTAGTTTCTACTGAGTGTGATTTTGTTAATAGAGGTCTTAGTTTACCTCCGTGCCATACTTCTTTTGTAATCTCACATGTGGGATTGTATGCATGTTCTCCCCAAACGGAGGGTTGAGCATGTCCGTCTGTATAGATTACACAGGCGTAATGTCGTAGAGGCAGAATGTCGATTGGCAGAGGATACGTTTTTTCATATTTTAGATTTTTTAATTCTTCTAGTTCTGGATCAAAGAAGTAATATACTTTGTCCGTTGTGATTGAATTTACCCATTGTAACCATTCTGGATCCAATGTTGTTGTTGGTAAATTACACGGTGTTGTTAATGCCTCAAGGGCTGATTCTGCTGTTCTGACTGTGATATGTCTACCGTCAGCTATGTCTTTTTCTCTAGCTATTGCGGTTTGAACTGCTTGAACAATTTTTCCTTTGTTGTTGAATCTCTGTTCAGCTTTTGTGTACAAATGTGATTTGAATGCAATTGGTACCTTATCTCCCTCATTAGAAGTCAGGTATGTGAATCCGCATCTCCCTGGGATGACTCGGATCACAAGGTTGCGTGTATTATCACGGGTTTCTAATTTTGTTTTAATTAGCATGTCTGTTTGTAAGGATCTCAAAATTTCTGTGTGTGCTTGAGTCCAACTGGATCTTTTAAAGTCTGGTGTAATTAGATCATAAAGGGGTTTGACCCTTTCTGCATAATTTGCAATGTAAGTTCTTCCGAAATTTAGGAAGCCTAGAATTGACTGTAGGTTTTTTAGTGTTTTAGGAGCTTGGATTACGGCACATTTCTCTAGGAAATTGTCTGCCAGGCTTTTGCCTTCACTTGATAACTCATATCCTAAGAATAGGACCGTCAGATGGGCAATTCTGGACTTTTTGAAGTTGAATTTGTAACCCTCTGCAGCGAAACCAAGTATTATGGTGTTCACTCTTTTCAAGTGAGTTTCCAAGTCATCATCTGTTAAGTAAATGTCGTCGACATAAGATAATGCTTCATCATCATATTGTTGTAGTAATTCTGTTACTCTCGCTGAGAATACCCCTGGGCTGTTCTTGTACCCCTGGGCTAACCGACAGAATTGTTTTTGAGTGCCATTTACTGAAAATGCAGTTAAATATCTGCTCTCTGGTGCTATGTTTTGACAAAAGAATCCGTTGGAGATGTCCAAGGTTGTTTTGTATTTTTTGCGCACTATGTTATTCATTAGTGCAGCACTGTGTGAGTTTTGCACTGCAAAAGTTTTGCAACATGTGTTAAGGTGTCGGTAATCCAAAACTAGACGGTACGAATTGTCTGGTTTGGAGACCGGAAATAAAGGATTGTTCATTTGTGAGGTGCAAGTTTCAATCACCCCTTGGTATTCTAGCTGATCTAGTATTTCATTTACTTGTTTTTTAGCTTCTTGCTTAATTGGGTACTGCCTTTGTGCAGTAGGTTGTGATTTTAACTGGACTTTGTGAGGAGGAGAATCCTCATCCCATCCTACATGATTTTTATATAAAGCAGGTGCTAAGGCCACTGCCCACTTTCTAGCAAGTGTATATTTTTTATGAATCGGTATTTGATTCGAGAAGGCAGGCATAATTACTTCTTCGCCATGAGGGCACTCCCTGACAAACTCTGGTGGCCAGTCTTTTTCAGCTAGAAGGATGTCATAGCCTTTGGATAGGTTATCCCAAAATAGTCCCCTTATTTTCCTAGTCTTATCTCCCTCTATACGTAATGTTATCTCGTATATTTTGTGGGGCTTGCTAACTCTGGTATCTGCAGTTTCCACTTGAAGGTATTCATTCGTGTCCACTGTCTCCAGATGATTCATAAGGACTTTGCGAGCTATGCTCACCTCTGCTGCGCTGTCTAGCATTGTTTGAGCCCATTCTCCGTTTTTCAGTTGTGTCCTCAGTATTCTCGGCATTGTTAACTACCTTGATACTGGCTACCTTCTTTTTTGGAAATTGTGATTTCTTTTTCAGTTGAGCAGGTTCCTTGTCTTTGGACTTGGCGTGCTCTTCTGATCGTCCTCTTCTTTCCGATTTCTGCGAGGAATTCTGAAAAGATTGAGAGGGACGTGTATCAATGTCTTGATATCTATCAGGTTTTTTAATATTATCCCTATTTCTAAGGTTATATCTATTCCCAGAGGGTTCACTCTGAGGTGACCTTTGTCTCGGGTTTGGAGATTTCTCTCTTCGCCTAGGAGACCTTCCTCTGGACTGGAATTTCTTTTCTTTAGGATTGGATTGTTTATTTCCATCCCAGTTCTTTTTTGGTGAATTATTATTAAAAAATATTTTTTCTGGACTTGTAGTCAGTTGCGGTTTTACTGGTATTCCACCTAGACTATCTCTGCCTAGTTCTTCATAGGATTTTTCTATGATTCTGGCAATTTCAGCTGGTTGGTCTGCTATATCTGTCTCTTTTAACCTCTGGCGGATCGCCACGTTTGCTGCTTCACCTTTTATGTTGGCTAATAATATAGCCGAGACTTGCTTGAAGTCTTTCAGTAATTTCATACCAAGAGTTAAAGCAGGTTCTGGACCGTATTCATCTTGAATTTGTTTTAGCACATCTGGTATCACCGAAATGGATGGAACACCGTGTGTTTTTGTATAGATGGAAGCAAAGACTGTACCCCAAGTGTCACAGTCCTCAATGTGTGGTGCGATTCCCATTGGGAGACATATAGTCAGAATCCTGTGTTTTTCCAGCGGGGTGGTGTCAGGAAACACCGCCTCTATTTGGGTAATTTTCTGTGCCAACCAGAATGGTATTTGTTCCCGTTTAGCTGGAACTTTACCTAGGCAGGATTGGATGTTCTGTGGTGTAATTTTATTTGTGTTCCCCTGGTGAGGGGTCAGCTGTGGAAGTTTAATCGCTGGCTGAATTGTTGAAGTCCGCATTACATACTGAACTAATTGTCTGTGAATTTTTAGTAGTTGTTTTAGCTGTATTAACAGCTCTGCTGCAGGCATTCTTTCGATGTCTGGATGTGG
This sequence comes from Lissotriton helveticus, assembly GCF_964261635.1. Lineage (NCBI taxonomy): Eukaryota > Metazoa > Chordata > Amphibia > Caudata > Salamandridae > Lissotriton > Lissotriton helveticus. The sequence goes on from NC_136068.1 coordinate 277,618,544, forward strand.
TGTGTATCCGGCTAGGACCGGCCACGTTGCTCCTGGTCTTCCTAAAGGACCGAGCCTTGTAATGTGATTGTTATGTATTAGGGCGCCATCAAATAAGAGCAAATGCTCTTGGAATTTGAGTGGTACTTCCACCTCCTCGAAAGGAGTGTACTCATTAGGAGGTTCCTCTACTTTGTAATAGTGGAAGTACTTTGTTACAGCATTTGCTGCTGGAAAATTTATCCATGTATAGTATACCTCTGTCTGCCGATATTCGTGTGCCTCGATTACGAATATGACTGTGCCACCTCTAGGTGTCAGTCCATTTTCTATAAGTTTTAGAGTTATAGCTCTCCTTTTGGCGACCTGGATGAGTATTATATCCGGGTCTGCATCGAGTGCTGTAGTATCAGCTGCTGCTATTTCAGTAGCTAATCTAATTGCCTCTCTTTCTTCATCACTCTCTGTCATTTTACCGACAGGAAGCTTTTGTCTTTTGTTTGCAGATCAGGTTTCTTTATGGAACAAAGATTAGATGCACAATATTTTGGAACTGTTTTATCCTTCAACGTTGACTAGACCAAGAACCATACATAGGAGTTCCCTCCTGCGAGGTTTTGGAGGATATTATAACCTTTCACCCACTCCAGACGTCTTTGGAGTATTTGGAAAAAGGGGTCTGAGTGAGAAAGCACGACTGAGTTACTCTAAATGTCTTACGTTAGTTTTATCGCCCTTTCCAAACACGTTGGGCGCCATGTAGTGTAGCTCCTATTTTCCCAATAGGCTCTGCGCATTGGAATAGTACCTACAGCAGTAAAGGCCTAGGCCAGACGTTAACTAGGTCTACTACTGTCGATACTAGACTTAATTTTTGGGTTTGCCAGCTAAGCTCAGAGTTCGCTAGAAACTTTCTCGAATGTTCAAGGAAGGATGAACTCCCCTGATTAGACAAGAAGGGATTTAGTTTCTGACAACCATAGAACATGACAACTTTGCTCTCCCCTAATCAAGAGTCAATCTCGAGAGTCGTGTGAGCACAAGGCAATTATTTTACTCAGTCAGTACGTGCATTCTTAGTCTCATCAGTATGTAGAGAAAAGGAAGAGACGGGCGTGTTCAATAAAATATGTTATTTATTGATCAGTCTCTTTTCTCGTACAAGAGAAATGGATCGATATTATTGCAATACTTATAGTTAAGTAAAGTGCATACATTAGAAGCAATAGTATAACATAATACTGTAAAAACATTGATATGGTTTCTGAGCCATATGATGTTTAAAATGATTAAAATATATTTACATACATATATACATTTGACTAAACGTACTCAACTGGTGTTTCTAAATACGCCTACCCCGTGTACCTGACCTAAGTCTAATGCGTGGGCGGGAATAGAAAGTTACAGTTTAAGTTAAGTTTGTTTTTGCCAAGTGAATAACTAAAGAATTCTCTAGGAGGGGTTATTCAGTTCTGTACCTGGAATTTAGGATGGATGAGGAATGGTATCTCTTTCTCTGCTCTCGATATTCCAGGCTGCCTGCGAGGGCTACCCGGAAGCGCCGGTGCTGGGTCTCTCGGCTTGAGATAGCAGCGCGTCTCTCAGCGCGTCAGGAAGGCGGGGCTGCTGCCTGCGGGGTCTGCTTCTGCTCTCGGCTTCGGCAAGTATGGCTGCTCCGTCTTGTCACCACGCGTGTGTTTGCATAGGGCAAGGTCGGCAATATTTATACCTTAAAGGTGCCGGGATTGACGTAAGGATGGACATAGGTACGTCAATAAAGATGTCATACGACTTGCTCGTTAGCACATTCTTTACTAAAGTTCTCTGTGAAATCAAAACAATGGCCGCACGGATTATCCAGGTTGTCATAGGTTTGATTTGTTATGAGAACGTCGTATGCCTTATCAGGGGCTGGAGGAATGTCGCTTGTCTAATTAGATCTCAAGCGTTATGACCTAATCAGATAACACGTTCCTGTGCCGTAGTGTGACTGCGTCAGATAACGGTATCTGCATCATGGGGGATTTCTTGCCTCATGGGCTGACTGTTAGTTAACTAGCTAGTAAGTTTAACCAGAATAGGGTCAGGAATAGGGGGATCGAATCAGAACCTATAGAAATACACGACAATATATTAGGCCATAAATGGCTTTGTCCTTAAAATATGCTTTTTGCTCCATGGCCCTCTTTTCTTAAATTGAGAGGCCAAACAGGGCTGGGAAATCATTTCCTGCTTGTTCATCACCCCTCTTACAGCCTTTTCGATTTGAGTGGTTTTCCAGCATACATACATTTCTAGCGATAGACATCCATGGGAAGAACTGCTGGTGACTTTAATGTCAACTTTGAGCCCCTTTCAAATCTAAAATCAGCTATCACAGAGAAAGGGGAAATTAAGAGGAAGATTCTGCAATTAGACCTTGCACCACAAACAAGAGGGTCAGCACATTCCATGCATCTTTTGGGGATGGCGATAAATTTAGGATTTAGAGCTTGTAATGGCCATTCCCCATCAGATGTAGAAGTTGCGTACACTTTTAAGAGGTTACTTCACTCAACTGCCTTTGACCTCGTCCCCACGCTCACTCGCCCTGCCGCTATTGTGCACAGCATCACAGTTCCTTTACTTTTTTAATGCACTTCGACCGCTGACTAGCGCTATTGTTTACTGTCAATATGCTTCTTATTCCCAAAACTCCTGCTGTGTTGAAGGCTTTGATTGATGGTTTCTTAATATTTCGTTTTGAAATGGGGTTGGAGCAAAATAGAAAAACCATATACATGTCTTTCAACCCCTATGAATCTACAAAGGTTCATATAAAAGCGCATAATGAAATATTCAAGCAAGTCCTAGATTTATATTATCTAGGAGTTAGATTGACATGTAACAGTTTTTGAATGCAGCAGATTAATAAGAGTGCATTAAGACTACAGCAGGAATCCATGGCTATTTCAAAATGATAAGAAAGCAAAAACCAGAATTCTTTCACTAACCTTAGAAATATATAATGTTAAGGCTAATGGAAAGGCCCTATGTTGATCTGAGTTATGGGGATAGGTAAATGATATGATGCTAGTGGTGGTCGAAAATAAATGTATGCAATCTTTATTAAATCTTCCACAGAGGGCTCCTTATTTACCTCAATTAGGTGATTTAGGCATGTACCCGATCACCAACACAGTTAAGTTAAGAACTCTTTTGTATTGGCGAAAATTGTGGCACACGGAAGAGCCACACACATACTGGCTACATCTTGAGGAAATATTGCGCTCAAATGACTATATGAGTATTCCATGGCTAGTGTACGTCAAAGACATGCAGTGCTTGGGAAAAAATATTGAGTTTTAAATATTGGTTTAAGACATATGAGAAAAAAATATTGTGATACAGAAATATAGTTATCAAGAACATAAATTGTTTAGGTAAGTAATATCATTTTTAAAAATATCGTTGTAAATATTGTTTTCAATGATATAGTTGTACAAAATATTGTTTATAAATGATATCTATATGTGTTAGTTTACATACTAACTTGATAGGTTATTATTATTGATATAATTGTTAATAATATTTTAAATATAGTTTGTAATGCTAAGTAATTTATAATTTTGTATTTAATTATAGTAGTAATGTATACTGTTGTGGTGGATTACTAGGTCTGTAAGGGTGGGAAGTTAATTAAGTACTCATTTTTAATGCATTATTAATTATTTAATTGATTCATAATTTTGTTAATTCTGATGTAATTTGAGATGTCATCAGTGCTGTCATTGACCATGTCATGAGTGACGAAATATGTGAGGTCACAAGCAGTGCACTGCAAGGGCGTGACTTATAATTAGTTCAGACAACTATGACACCTGAATTTCAATGTTTTGCATGAGTGAAATCTGAGCCTAACTATAACGTCCCTGTAAACCTTGTTTTTTTCAGTGAAAATGTACAAGCATCATTTCCTCTGTTTTGCTGAATGCCACTGTGCTTCCAAAACGGGAGGCGCGTGGCTCGTAGCAGGATCAGCTTTCCACTTGGCCATCCACACTGCAGAGAAGGGAGCCGGACCACAAGGATAACAGTCAATTAACGTTTATTTTCAGCTCTTGCTTGACAACAATGGTGCCCTTTTTACTGCACTTTTTTAAGTGCATTCGTGCTCAATGATAATAGATATGAAAAACATACTGAAATTGCAGCATCACATTCATCATTTTTCTAGTGTTATTTTCCACTTCTTTTGACCCATATTCGTAACATATCACATATCTGATTAATTGATTCGAGACACTCATATATTTATTATCATTCATATTGCCTGGGCAGTGTTACCATATTATTAATGAATAACACCCTAGTGGGTATGGCTCATTTCTTGCACATCAATCGCCTATCTTGCATGTATCTCCAGGTATGCGATCTTGTATAGGCTCCTGACATTTCCCCACCCTATGATAGAGCTCTAGTTGAGAATCTTTAGTGAAATCTTATATTGGTACCACCGTTGGAGACCTATGCTTTTCTAAAGCAGAAGTGTACTTGCCTGTGTAACCAATTCAAGTCATGATGTGTGTATATAAATTGCAAACCTGCCTTAAGAGCCATCATGTGGCACTATATGTGTGAATGCACCGTATTTTCATTTTTTAAGCAAACGTTTGGTGATGTTTGCACTGATATTTGTCACTGCACCCATATGTGCGGTCCGGTTCTTGGCGCACATAGCATTGGCTGCAGCGCACAGAGACCTTACACTGGCGCACACAGAGGAAAAAAATGAGAGGGAACATTGCCTGTGACCCCACGATGCTCGCTTCAGAAGGGTGGAATCCTACCTCGGTGTGGAGGTATGTTTCCAAGGTGTTTGATACCAATCACAATAAGTTTCTATGCAGCCATTTTCGAGATAGCATTTGCCGCGAGGTTATAATGCACCTCTACCTATATGTCCGGCTGAGTCACAGACAACCCAGGAGAATGGTCTCCGAAGGCTGCAGAGAGGCTCTGCTCATGCAGGGGCACCCTCTCACCTAAACCCCAGCAACCTGCCTTCAGGATTGAAAAGACCTGCTATACAGGTGACTTATACGTTTTAAGTGTAGTGACCAATAGATATAGTGAACCTATATCTAAAGTAAGTGATGCAAGCACCAGCTTACACAGGTTGCAGTAGCAGACCTATAGTTCTATTTTGCATGGCCTCTCATGGGTGGCATAATACATGCTTCATCCCATTGGAGGCCTCTGGGGTACCTATGCCCTGGGTGCATGGTACCATATATTAGGGACTTATAAGGTTACCCCAGTATCAAACTGGAGTGTACCAAAGTACATGCACCAATTTTAGGGAGAAAGCAGATAGACTGGGGGCCCTGATTAGCAGGATCCCAGTCAGACTAGTCAAAAACCAGCAAAACACCAGGCATACAGTGGGGATAACCATGCAGTCAGATCCTACCTTCCTACAGATGCACTGTCACTTTAATGGGAGGATGAATTATTTAAAGCACATGATGGCAGTTTGTAGTTATTGAGAAGAAGACCGTGGAGGCGGTTGAAACGCACTACCAGTTGCCCTGCTATAATAAAAACCTGAGCATGTCGAGTCCTGATCTTGAGAGGAAAGGGATGCTGAATTATTTATATATATATATATATATATATATATATATATATATATATATATATATATATATATATATATATATATATATATATATATATATATATATATATATATATATATATATATATATATATATCCAACAAAACAGGTAGCCCTTTTGGGAGAGCCACCCGGCAGATATATTTTCTCTGTATTTGAATGGCAAACATGCAAGCAGGCATGCAGAAGGACCGGAGCATCCCCTCGATAAAAAACTGCCAGACGCGTTTCGGGATTGTGTTCCCTTCCTCAATGGCAAAATGATGCAAATATCACACAACGTTCTCCGGCACCATTTTATTTCAAAAGATCCCGCCTTGTTGGGCGTGGCCACTGCAATGGCCTTGTGGGTCTCGTAGTGCTGGTAGGTTCCCTCAAGTGAGTCTGTGTAATTTAAAGCATCCGTGAAAAGTCAGTGAAAACCCATGTGGGTGGATGCAGCGTCCGACTGACACTGCCTGTTCTGCTTTGTTGTGAGTCATTCGAAAAACTGCCTCCCGTGATACCAATGGCATTAGTCTTGCGCCACCTCGGGCCCGCTTTCATGCGGTGAGCATCTCCCGCGACCGGCTTGGCCGCATACATCCAACAAAACAGGTAGCCCTTATGGGAGAGCCACCCGGCAGATATATTTTCTCTGTATTTGAATGGCAAACATGCAAGCAGGCATGCAGAAGGACCGGAGCATCCCCTCGATAAAAAACTGCCAGACGCGTTTCGGGATTGTGTTCCCTTCCTCAATGGCAAAATGATGCAAATATCACACAGCGTTCTCCGGCACCATTTTATTTCAAAAGATCCCGCCTTGTTGGGCGTGGCCACTGCAATGGCCTTGTGGGTCTCGTAGTGCTGGTAGGTTCCCTCAAGTGAGTCTGTGTAATTTAAAGCATCCGTGAAAAGTCAGTGAAAACCCATGTGGGTGGATGCAGCGTCCGACTGACACTGCCTGTTCTGCTTTGTTGTGAGTCATTCGAAAAACTGCCTCCCGTGATACCAATGGCATTAGTCTTGCGCCACCTCGGGCCCGCTTTCATGCGGTGAGCATCTCCCGCGACCGGCTTGGCCGCATACATCCAACAAAACAGGTAGCCCTTATGGGAGAGCCACCCGGCAGATATATTTTCTCTGTATTTGAATGGCAAACATGCAAGCAGGCATGCAGAAGGACCGGAGCATCCCCTCGATAAAAAACTGCCAGACGCGTTTCGGGATTGTGTTCCCTTCCTCAATGGCAAAATGATGCAAATATCACACAGCGTTCTCCGGCACCATTTTATTTCAAAAGATCCCGCCTTGTTGGGCGTGGCCACTGCAATGGCCTTGTGGGTCTCGTAGTGCTGGTAGGTTCCCTCAAGTGAGTCTGTGTAATTTAAAGCATCCGTGAAAAGTCAGTGAAAACCCATGTGGGTGGATGCAGCGTCCGACTGACACTGCCTGTTCTGCTTTGTTGTGAGTCATTCGAAAAACTGCCTCCCGTGATACCAATGGCATTAGTCTTGCGCCACCTCGGGCCCGCTTTCATGCGGTGAGCATCTCCTGCGACCGGCTTGGCCGCATACATCCAACAAAACAGGTAGCCCTTATGGGAGAGCCACCCGGCAGATATATTTTCTCTGTATTTGAATGGCAAACATGCAAGCAGGCATGCAGAAGGACCGGAGCATCCCCTCGATAAAAAACTGCCAGACGCGTTTCGGGATTGTGTTCCCTTCCTCAATGGCAAAATGATGCAAATATCACACAGCGTTCTCCGGCACCATTTTATTTCAAAAGATCCCGCCTTGTTGGGCGTGGCCACTGCAATGGCCTTGTGGGTCTCGTAGTGCTGGTAGGTTCCCTCAAGTGAGTCTGTGTAATTTAAAGCATCCGTGAAAAGTCAGTGAAAACCCATGTGGGTGGATGCAGCGTCCGACTGACACTGCCTGTTCTGCTTTGTTGTGAGTCATTCGAAAAACTGCCTCCCGTGATACCAATGGCATTAGTCTTGCGCCACCTCGGGCCCGCTTTCATGCGGTGAGCATCTCCCGCGACCGGCTTGGCCGCATACATCCAACAAAACAGGTAGCCCTTATGGGAGAGCCACCCGGCAGATATATTTTCTCTGTATTTGAATGGCAAACATGCAAGCAGGCATGCAGAAGGACCGGAGCATCCCCTCGATAAAAAACTGCCAGACGCGTTTCGGGATTGTGTTCCCTTCCTCAATGGCAAAATGATGCAAATATCACACAGCGTTCTCCGGCACCATTTTATTTCAAAAGATCCCGCCTTGTTGGGCGTGGCCACTGCAATGGCCTTGTGGGTCTCGTAGTGCTGGTAGGTTCCCTCAAGTGAGTCTGTGTAATTTAAAGCATCTGTGAAAAGTCAGTGAAAACCCATGTGGGTGGATGCAGCGTCCGACTGACACTGCCTGTTCTGCTTTGTTGTGAGTCATTCGAAAAACTGCCTCCCGTGATACCAATGGCATTAGTCTTGCGCCACCTCGGGCCCGCTTTCATGCGGTGAGCATCTCCCGCGACCGGCTTGGCCGCATACATCCAACAAAACAGGTAGCCCTTATGGGAGAGCCACCCGGCAGATATATTTTCTCTGTATTTGAATGGCAAACATGCAAGCAGGCATGCAGAAGGACCGGAGCATCCCCTCGATAAAAAACTGCCAGACGCGTTTCGGGATTGTGTGATACCTGTTTTGTTGGATATATATATATATATATATATATATATGTATATCTGTATATATATATATATATATAAGCTTACAAAAAGTCTCACATAGTTACTACACACAGGATGGGTGTGTCCGTTCATGAGGTGGGAACTCGCATGCCACACAGCAAAGTATTTCATAGAATACGGAGCACTCGTGGGGTATTACAAATATTTTTTGGCAGCAGTTCTTCCAGCTTGACGTGTTTCCGCGTTGTGCTTTTCTTACTAGCCATTGACTGCTTTCAATGCCGTGCCCAAAATATGAGTGGCTAAAATATCATATTCACCATTTTCATTGGTGGACCCTTGGCCAATAGGAGGACTGATTCTTAGAATATCTTTTTGAGGGCACAATGTCCTTCCAACATTGTAATTCCATCCACGATCTCATGAATCTGCATATGTGCCCAAATTCTCAATTAACACTCTTCCCCGATGGGCTGACTTGGATACAGGTAACTTTGTCACACAGGCAGAACTAGCTGTTGATTTTAAATTCTTACAGTTCCCTCAAAAATATGCAACATAAATTGTCTCTTTTAACCCCTGGTTGGGGAAGAACAGATAACTGTGCACATCTTTAACCCCTCGCTGCTGGATGCTAAAGCTGGAAACACCCGTAGGTATCGGTTGAATTGCTCGGCATCCTCAAGTTTATATAACATGCAACCTCTATTACGGTCGACCGAGAATCCAGTCAGTTGTGGTGTAAGCGGTATGTAATCATCTCCATTTCCAAAATTATTTATAAGTATATATTCACTGAAAAAGCCAAATTTGAGAGGGACAGTGTTGTCATCAGTGATGTCATTTTGGATGTTGCAGTTATGTTAACAATGATGTTATAAAACATGCCATGAGTGATGTAATACGGGACGTAATTTGCAGTACCTTTTGCATAAACTGCGGTTTCAGGGAAAACATTTTTTAAATGCATCGTTTTGGCCCATGGGCTAGGACTACTGAGCAGGGTATCCCTACCCTACCCATTATATGATTTTATTTAAACAGGACAGGGGACTGAGTCCAGAATCCTATAATGGCTGCCATCACATCTTTGTTGATGTGGTAGAAGTCAATCAAATTTTATCTCGAGATCTGCCTGCTCCTCAGATCCTCTGCGGTGTGATATATACATATATTTTGAAATTAATTCCTCAATGGTTACTGAATAAAATTACACTGTAACATACAAATCATGCCTTCTGAACCAATATCTTGCCAAATGTGCTATTCCGTTCTGAATGTTCTGCAGTATGACTGTTCAATTTTCCCATGGAACAATTATTAGGCAAAACTTATTTTCACCCTTCCCACTTTTTTTGGTCCCCGCTTGATGGATCACCCCAGAACTTTCAAGGAAGGAGCTGTGCGGGACGAAGCTTTTTTTGGACACTTTCATTAATATTTTTCAAATGTCATCAAAGTTATAAGCAATCCAAAAATTCCATTCCCTATGGAAGCTTATTCCTAACTATAACTACCCAGTGGCTGTTGCCACTGGGTAATATTTACCTATATCTATATCTTTAAATCTATCTATCTATCTATCTATCTATCTATCTATCTATCTATCTATCTATCTATTTTTTACTGAATAATTAAATTATTAAACTGCTGTCATAGTTAGGTGTTGAAATGAGACACGAGCTAACTTTAAAACATCCATATGCCATATAATAATGACCTAACTATTAATTTATTGACCTAACTTGTGCCCTTATCATGCACTACTTATTACTTCATATATTAATTTATTTATGACATCTGAAATGTAATAATTCTAACAGCCCATTCTGGCCTATGGAGAACAGGTAGGCTTGCAATAGTGAAATACGAAAATGGCTGTAATTCACTTTTAGGACATGCCACACACATCAGGGCTTGTCTTACCTTATACTTACAATGCACCCTGCCCTTGGGCCTACCTAGGGGTGACTGATATGAAGAAAATGGAAGGTTTAGGGACTGGCAAGTGGGTGCACTTGCCCAGTCAGCATGACAGTACCAGACTGTACGCAGGCTCTGTAATCGCAGACCTTAGACACATTTTACAAGGCTGCTTCTGTGGGTGGCACAACCAGTGCTGCAGGCCCACCAGCAGCATTTGGATTTACATGCCCTGGGCACACTCAGTGCACTGTACCAGGGTCTGACAAGTAAACCAAATAGCCAAACATGGAACCACTGATTAATACATCAATTTACAATAGGGAGCACTTGCACTGTGGCACTGGACAGCAGTGACACAGTGCCCAAAGCATCTAACACTAGCAAAAATACATGAGGCAACAGTAAAAATGGAAGGGAGACACACGCCAATGGTGCCAGGTCTAACACATGTCATCCGCGTATAAAAGAGAAGGGAGCAATCTGCCACCCACCTACAGGACATCACACCCTAGCTCACATAGAACCTGTTCCAAATGACTGATATGCAAGATAAAAAGAAAAGGAGCCAGGATGCAGCCTTGACGCATGCCTCTTTTTAGTTTAATATGTTGCATACATTCCCCGGAGGGACCATACCTAACGGATGCTAGTAGGCCGGCATGGGGATTCCTCAAAATCATAAGCAGAGCTGGTTTGACTCACATGGAGCCCAGTTCATCCCAGAACTTTGATCTATTCACCCTATCAAAGGCCAGCTGAGATCCATGAAGGTCATATACACCATGCTTTCCTTGGCCCTTGTATAGTTGCTTAGTAGATCAGGCGTTGTATCAAAAACTATGGGTGCTTGCGCTAAACACCCAAGTAACACTCCCTCGATGCAAAGGAGTGCAGAGCTCTATTTGTGCTGAGAAAAGACCACCTTTCCAGTGTAAAATTTTGTTTGCACCGGGATGTAAATAGGCTTGCAAAAGTTATAACTGCTTTGCTACACTTTGTCAGTCTCAAACCTTTAGTAAATGTGGCTCTAAAGTTTCTGTTAAGCATGCTAGGCTGGTAAAATAGAAAAATAAGAAGTTTTTTTAATGAATAACATTATTACAGCGGAAATCTCGACTATCTCACTCAATTTACATGGGAGTCGCTTGGAAGGTGGAGGCTGTAGGTATATGGGCCTGCCTGGGCAACTGCCCACTTTACTCATGCCTTAAAACCAGTGGTAGCTGCCTCTGAATGGGGGTGGTGGGGCGGGATGAAATAATTAAAAATAAACATACCTGCTTTACCGCCTCATCCACCGCCTCTCCTCCGTCTTCTTGTCTTCTGCCTGGCTGCTGCCTGCAAACTGCACCGAAAGCACCCAGGCTTCCGACTCTGCTAACTATTCACGACGATGCAGGAGCAGCATCATGATTAGTCTGAGCTGACTTTTTGGTCGCTCAGGCAGTGCCTGGGGAGGCTGGGCATGTTCCCCACTGGGTTGTGCAACACAGCCCAATGGAGAGCTTGCCAACTACGCATGACTGTTTGGTCGGCCCTAGAAGGCCAGCCAAAGGGTCATGCGCCTGTAGGGAGGGAGTGCTCCCTCTACAGAGAGTCCGCTCAGAGTTGCAAAGGAAAATAAAATGATAATAACTTCTTGTTATTATTATTTTATTATTATTTTCCACTGCTCAACCAGCCACGGCCGGTGGTAGGTGTAACTGCAGGGCGGTGACGTGGGGAGGGGGAGGGGCAGGGTGGGGGGTAGTAATGTATGGATTACGGACTTTAACAGGTAACTAAACATATAAATAAATAAAACGAATTTCGTTGTGTGCACTGCATCACCAAATGCGATGCAGTGGGCGCAACGAAATTCGTTTTATTTATTTATATGTTTACTTACCTGTTAAAGTCCGTCATCCATACATTACTACCCCCCACCCTGCCCCTCCCCCTACCCACGTCACCGCCCTGCAGTTACACCTACTACCGGCCGTGGCTGAGCTCAACGAGCATTGGGACGTCGCTCCTCCACCTTAGCGGAGGAGCTGCCACTGCTTAAAACGTTCCTGAAAGTGATACGGTCAAATCAGGGCTCGAGTCGGGGTACCACGCGGGTGGACGGCGCCCCCCCACTTATTTTACCGGGTGGACACCGTCCACCCTGCCAAACAGCTGGACTTCACTCTTTGGCCTCTCTGGGACGAGGAGCTTGGAGCTCACAGCACGCTGCTCACGCGCTGACTTCTCAGATGCAATCGCATCTAAGGGGTGAGCGAGGGGAGGCAATGAGCCCGATGGTGCAAGCCACCTTTCTTGTTGTGACGTCAATTCCGGTGACAGCGTCCCCCCACTTCTTTTTTTAGGACTCGTGCCCTGCGTCAAATGATATAAAAAGTATAAATATAATTATTTTATATACTTGTATTTTGTTGGCCTCAGTTGAGGTTTGAATAAAAAAAAGAAAATTAATTGAGTAACAAATGATATAAAGCAGCCACAGCTGCGCGCAGGACTGATATGGTGAGTACATGAAGGCAGTGAAGTGGAGTTGGGGAAGGCACTCTATTTTGATTTGTGAGTGATTATTGATGTCTGTGAGGACAGGACTGAAGTGAAGCGAGGGAGGGATGAGGAGGTAATGCTTCGGCTAGTTTTCTATTGTAGTTGCATTCATATTGCGCTTCATGTTTTTGAATGCTGAATGAAGCGAGTTTGCTGGCAGGTAGCACCAGGGCTTACAGTGTGCCAGGTACCTCGGGCCTCAAACCCCGTAGTCATTGAAATAGGTTTCATGCGATTGGCCACGCTGGTCTACTACATAAGCCGCCCACAAACTTTTTTTTTTTTAAAGACCTTTATTGTATACTTTTGTACCGACACAGCATAAGGCCTACAACCCAAGGGCCGGCTGCGTTACTTTTTGATAGTTTATTCAACATGCTAAGCAATATTTCCTGATCCTGCGGATCTTTCTGCAGAAGTTAACTCAGTGTTCCTCGTGAAATACTCAAAGTGCTTATTGCTCTTGGCCTGTAACAGAGATAGACAGGGTGACTCCCAGCTGCAGCTATTTTGTTCTCACGTGTCAGTGCTTCTTCCATTTCGCTTGATTTTTTAAATTTTTTTTTTGCAGATTTATACAGCGCGGATTAGACTCTAAACCTCAGGTATTGGAGCTCTTTACATGCGCACCAGTTACGTTACACAAGGACACATTCATTTCTTCTTTTTTTTATTTGGTAGGCACAGGGAGATTACGTGATTTGGCCAAAACCACAGGATGTGGATTTGGCCCCGAGGCTCGAACCAGTTTCCCAGCTCCAAAGTCGACAGTCTAGCCCTGAGACCAAATCCTCTCGAAACGGGGAATCTGAAAAGCAGCCAGAGATTCTATTTAACAGACAGCTCCCTAAACCTCTTGCTTGAGATGCACCTAGTTGAGGCGAATTTCGTTGGACTTTCTGTTCGCATAGAATTATCTATCCTTCAGCAATCACGGGAAGCCTCTTTGTTTTCTAGCCTCTCTGCCAGAAACCTATGAAAAACACGCTTTAGAAACAGCCGAGCGCCCCCTAGCGCTGACCGGATTTATATAGTTCTGTAAACATAACTAGTCCTTCTACATACAAACGCGGTGGAACCATTTTCCCATTAAGGTTTGCGAGGCGGGGAAGATTAGGAGTCTCTTTTAACGTTATGCCCATTAGCAAACCGGAGCCTCTCACTCATTTCCTAATGAAACGTTTCAATTATATGAATGGGATTTCTGGCTAATGCAATTCACTTATGTCGATTTTCATGAATGGCACTCACGAGAGACATGCATGTGCTTTCTAACACTTCACTTATTTTATCTTTTTGTACAAAGGAAATGTTTTTTTTTAACGCGGACAAGGCCGAGATTTTGTGCCTGCCAGTCAGACGTGGCATTCCCTTGCAAGGTCCTGCACGTGCCTGTGTCTGTGGTAGTAACAGCTGGCTTGAGAGTGGCGTTTTTACACAGTCTAAGATTATCCCGTCAGCGTCTAAAAGGCAATAATTAACTAGGCCATTTAAAGCTCTCCTTACGCAAGTTTACTGATGATTGTCAGCTCATCAGCAGTCGCACATGTTTACCTGAAAAAATGTTCGGAGTCAGACCTAATTGAATTGATAAGCCGGTATTTGCTTCCCTTTGCCACAGCCCAGCTGAAACAACAAAACCAGTCAGACAGCTTCTTCACAACTATGTACCAGATTACTGTGAGGGAACTGTGATCGAGAGCTGCAGGTGTCATGCACTGACACCCTGCCTGACCATGTAGCGGGGTTTTATTTATTTATTTATCTTATTTATAAAGTTTTATATAGCGCGAACTTGGCCCAAGAGGGTATCAGAGCGCTTTACATTTAGGAACATTTATTTTTTATTTATTTATAAAGTTGTAGATAGCGCAAACTTGACACAAGAGGGTATCAGAGCGCTTTACATTTAGGAACATTGCGTTACAAGTTACATCAGTTACAAGAGCATAGTAAGGTACAGACACATAAACAATGTTGCAAGAATTCGTAGGAGGGACGGGAGGAAGGAGTAATAACGGGGAGACGAGGAGGAACTGTGCCCAATGTCCGGCTGGGTAGGTGACGGTCAAGGGGGAAACCAGTGCCAATCTCCTTATTAGCTGTCTAGCAGCTAATCCGGACATCAGCCATGTTGCTTAGGTCTCAGTGTTCAGGAAAACCAGTTTTAAATTTATTTGATTTAAGAAGTTTATATAGTGTTACTTTTTAAAGTGTGTAATATTGTTTATAAAACGTGGTCATAAAAAACGTACAAATATTTTAATTGAAATGCACGGGTATTGTTAGTATTAAATGGGCGTTCTTCTTCACAAGTATTCGGTAGCCGGTTTTCATTCTGTTTCTGAGGTTCGGCGGGGCTGTTCTGTTTATTTCTCTGTGAAGGCATTTCCCATATTGTTTAAGAAGGCTTCTTGTTTGAGCTTACGTAAAGGTGTTGGCTTTTTCTTTCACTTTTTGTTGTTTTACTTACTCATGGTTGTCAAGGGTTTCCACGTGGCGTGTGAGGCATTCATCCAGTTCTGGCTTTTTAGCTAACAAAACGTTGCATCCGAGGAGGTCTAGTAGGTTTGTTGTAATCGTCATTACAATTATGGGTCCTCATTTATGAAAAGTGACGCATCGCTGCGAGAAAACAGCGACGTGTCACTTTTCATTGCGCCCTCCTTATGACACCAATGATGCGTCATATTTCCAGTATGACGCATCATGTTACAAGGAGTTACAGATACGTCAGTATTTCTGACGTATCTGTAGGTGCGCAAATGACGCATTGCTGGAGTGTGTCACAAAAGTGACGCAACTCCAGCAGTGGGTCATTACACATGGGCAAGTCCCATGTTAAATGTGCCTGCGTCAGTTTTACGCCTGCCTTGCAGGCGTAAGATATTGACGCATTTGCGTTCTAGAAGTGGCGCAGTGAAATCTCATAGATTTCACTGCATCACTTCTACGACCCTTTCCTGCATCGGAACGCCCCCCCTTGCATACATTATACCTGGCGCAGGTATAATGTGGCGCATGGGTTTACAAAGTGACGCATTTACCTAGATGCGTTACTTTGTAAATATTGCGCAAAATGGCACATTTTTTACAGTGCTGGTGCGTCACAAACAGTGACGCACCGGCGGCGCAAAAGTGATGCAAGGGCCCATAAATAAGTCCCATGACATTTATAGTCGAACAAAGTAGCATATGTATGACTTTTGTGGGGCAGGGCAGCACAGCAAGTCACCTTGCTACGCTGCCCTGTATCACAGGGAAAGGGTAGGTATGTGCTGTGATTATCCACTACAGCGCATTCCTGTCCTTTTCCCCTGTGCTGGTGTCCTTTTGGCAGCCTAGCGACAAAGCAGGCACCCTTGTACTAGGGTGCAAGGGTGCCTGCGTTGGTGCATGGCAGCCAATTGTGCACCAACGCAGGGCAGAGCAAAGGAATCCCTCATATCATTGTAGATATGACACAACCCTTTGCTTCCAAAGTAAAGCAGCCAAATGGCTTACGGCACCGCGCTGCATTACTTTGTCGTGAGAAAGGCCTTAAGTGTTGTTCTGGGATTTACTTTCAAGTGCAAAACAATACTCGCACTGGAAAGTAGACCTGAAGTAATGAAAAGTAGTGCTATGCACTTCTTTGCATCAAGGGGGAGATCCATGGGTGGTACATTGGTGTTCCCATGCAACCACCCGTAGAGCTTGTCTCATAGCTCCATCCGCTAAGAAAGGTAGACACGGCTTTGCACCAAAAATCTACTTCTCGTAGCAGCATACATAATGTTGGAGAAAAGTTTTCTTTTCTGGATGTTTGACCTGACACACCACATGAAGCCCCTTGGTGGACATCAATTAGCCAAACACTAAAACCTTAAATAAAATACCACACACATCAGCTCAAATAGGAAGTGTTCTTAAACAATTTGTAGTATCTCTTTCAATAATGTGCAAAGGTGTGTGAATGGTGCAATGCAAACAAAATAGTAGCAGTGCAGAGGGAGAGAGAGATCTATCTGAATAGGCACGGCACTGTTCTGCTCTACCCCTTTTATCTAATATAGCAGAGCAATTTAATTGCAGCTCTGCAATCTGAAAAATACTAGTAATTGGCCCCTAAGTGATTTGCCCAGATTCATAGAATGTTGAGCTGAGGCCAGGTTTGGAGCCCAAGGTTGGGGGCTCTATTTTCCAGGCCGTATCTTCTTCAATAAAATAATGCTGCTCTTGTGTACACTAATGCCATATTGTTTCACATACAGCTGAAGATAGTTCTGCTGATCAGGTTAATAAAACATATTGAATCGATTAAGGGAGGTGCTATATTCTTTTCAAATTATGTTTTTTTTAGTTGGGTAATGGTGCAATGCAATAAAATTACAGCACTACCAGAAGTAGTCAATTACAGCAATCCGTCATCAACCGCGGCCCGTGCAGGTAAGAGAGGTGGGGCCGGTTAAGGGGGGATTTTGACAGATGATGACGAGGGAAAATTAAATAAATAATTAATTTTCCCTCTTCATCGTCCATCAAAGTCTCCCCTCACCTTGCCCCACCACCCTACCGCTCTTACCTGCACGAGCCGCGGCTGTCCATCATACAAGAATTACATAACAGCAACAGTCAGTTGGATATTAACATATTTAGCTCACATAATAAGAACTGACATACACTTTATCTCATATGCTTAAAAATGAATACTGTCGTTTTTGTATTAAAAATCTAATTGCTTCAACTTGATACTATTTATGATATCCCCACTGCTATATTCATATTGAGGTTACTTATGCCCCTAGATAATTCGATTCGTCCTACCATCACTGTTCCAGACAGTGCTTACTCCTCCAGGTGAAGGCTGGAGTCAATGAAAAGTTAATCCATGACAGCAAAATCCTGCTCTATGATTGACCAAATGCTTTAGGTCTCACAAGGCTTAAGAAATATCAATACAATGAAATACAAAAGCATTGGGGGCCCATATTTATGAAGCCTTTGCGTTGTCCTTGTGTCACGCAAAGGCAACACTAGAAAAATGCAAAGGCTTTACTAATATTTGCAAAGCCATGCAAGGCCCAATTTGCATGGCTGCGTGCAGCTTTGTAAAGCAATGTAATGCAAGGCAGCTGCTTGCACTGCCTTACATTACATTTCAACTTAGGAGGTATTCCCGCAGTACATCATGGGCGTTCCCATGCATCCACACAATGATTTTGGCACATTCCCTGATTTATTAAGACCTCTAAACCTGGATATGTCTTAAAATGCTACGCAGTGGCGGCTGGCACGCATTATAAGGGTGGCGAGGGGAGACAGAGGTAAAGAAAATGAAAATAGCACTTACCTCCTCGCCGCTCTCATCCTCATCCCTCCGCTTCCCCAGAACAGGAAGCACCCAGGCTCCCCTGAGACAATTACAATGCTGCAATACAGCGTTGTGATTGGTCTGAGCACCGTGGTTCTGTGCACAGATGGAAACTAGGGGCACGGGAATGCTCTCCACCCAGGCTGTAATGCAGCCTGGGTGGAGAGCATGCTAAGTGTGTAAGATTGTTTGGCCCGCCCTAGACGACTGGCCAAACATTCATGCACACTTCCCGAGTGCCACCACTCCTCCCTCTGCTGCTCTGTCAGCAGAGCAGCCCCGCCCATCCACAATGCTGCAACAGCAGAAATATATTGAATGATAATAACATTGAGTTATTATCATTTTATTTTTCTTTATTTGCACTGCTTAAAAGCAGGGAGGCGACGCTACTCCGGCTTAGCGGAGTTGCCGCCACTGAAATAGCGAAATTAATAGCTTTGTCATTTACAATGCCAATAGTTATAACTTTCGCGAATGTGACACCTATAGCATTTGTAATGCAATATGTGTTGTATTTACGTATTACTAATAACAATGGCTTTTATTTTTTTGAATAATTAATACATAAATAAAAGTTATTGTAATTTATAATGGCAATAGCTTAAACTTTTGTAAATAACTTTTGTGAAGATTTTGTTCAGTGTATTTTATTGTGACGAAAATCGAAGAACAGAAGTGAAATATTAACATCTTTTTGTGACATTTATAATAAAGCTTGAAACACTGAGAGAACATATTTGAACCAGTTGTTGTTAAATGGTGGCACAGATTGATGCTGTGGTGGTGACGAATAATGCTGTGGCGTTCAGTGATGCTGTGGTAGCGCATAGTGATGTTGTGGTGCCCCTGAGTGATGCTGTGGTGGTGCTGAGTGATGCTGTGGGATTCAGATAGATAGAGTGAGTGCAATAGATAGATAAAGTGAGTGCGATAGATAGAGTGACTGCGATAAATAGATGGAGTGAGTGCGATAGATAGAGGGAGGGCGATAGATAGATAGATAGAGGGAGGGCGATAGATAGATAGAGTGAGGGCGATAGATAGATAGAGTGAGGGCGATAGATAGATAGATAGATAGATAGATAGATAGATAGATAGATAGAGTGAGGGTGATAGATAGACAGATAGATAGATAGATAGATAGATAGTTAGATAGATAGATAGAGTGATGGCGATAGAGTGCGATAGATAGACAGATAGAGTGAGGGCGATAGACAGATAGATAGAGTGAGGGCGATAGATAGATAGATAGATAGATAGATAGATAGATAGACAGATAGATAGATAGATAGATAGATAGACTGAGGGCGATAGATAGATAGAGCGAGGGCGATAGATTGCCAGTCCGAAAAAGAATACAATTCAAAATCTGCTGTATCGTTTTCAAAGGCTTGAACCAGATGGGTCCGATGTATCTTGCAGATAAGTTAGTGAAATACATCCCTTCCTGCTCCCTCCGCTCCGAAGGAAAGGGCCTACTCAAAGTCCCACGTATAAGATATGCCAGATTGGGTGGAAAGTCTTTCTCATATCTCGCCCCCAAACTATGGAACCAGCTACCCCCTGAGATCCGTCTAACCCCCAACTACTTAGGATTCAGAAAAAAGCTCAAAACACGACTCTTTTAATCTGGTTGCCTGTCCTGTCAGCTGTCCTAAGCGCGGAGATACCCCATTTGTGGTGATTCAGGCACTTTATAAATGACGTAAATAAAATAAAAAAAATAGATAGAGTGAGGGCGATAAATAGATAGATAGAGCGAGGGCGATAGATAGATAGAGTGAGGGTGATAGATAGATAGATAGATAGATAGATAGAGTGAGGGCAATAGATAGATAGAGTGAGGGCGATAGATTGAGGGCGATGGAAAGAGTGAGTGTGATAGATAGAGTGAGGGCGCTAGATAGAGTGAGGGCGATAGATAGAGTTAGGGCGATAGACAGATAGAGTGAGGGCGATCGATAGATAGAGTGAGGGCGATAGATAGAGTGAGGACAATAGATAGAGTGAGGGCGATAGATAGAGTGAGCGCGATAGATAGAAAGGTAGGTAGATAGATATATAGATAGATAGATAGCTAGATAGATAGATAGATAGATAGATAGATAGATAGATAGATAGATAGATAGATAGATAGAGTGAGGGCGATAGATAGACAGAGTGAGGGAGATAGATAGACTGAGTGAGGGCGATAGATAGTTAGAGTGAGGGTGATAGATAGAGTGACGGCGATAGATAGAGTGAGGGCGCTAGATAGAGTGAGGGCGATAGATAGAGTTAGGGCAATAGATAGATAGAGTGAGGGCGATCGATAGATAGAGTGAGGGCGATAGATAGAGTGAGGACAATAGATAGAGTGAGGGCGATAGATAGAGTGAGCGCGATAGATAGATAGGTAGGTAGATAGATATATAGATAGATAGATAGCTAGATAGATAGATAGATAGATAGATAGATAGATAGATAGATAGATAGATAGATAGATAGATAGATAGATAGATAGATAGATAGATAGAGTGAGGGCGATAGATAGACAGAGTGAGGGTGATAGATAGACTGAGTGAGGGCGATAGATAGTTAGAGTGAGGGTGATAGATAGAGTGACGGCGATAGAGTGAGGGTGATAGATAGATAGAGTGAGGGCAATAGATAGATAGAGTGAGGGTGATAGATAGATAGATAGATAGATAGATAGAGGGCAATAGATAGATAGATAGATAGATAGATCGACTGAGGGCGATAGATAGATAGATAGATAGATAGATAGATAGATAGATAGATAGATAGATAGATAGATAGATAGATAGATAGATAGATAGATAGATAGATAGATAGATAGTTAGATAGATAGATAGAGTGATGGCGATAGAGTGCGATAGATAGACAGATAGAGTGATGGCGATAGACAGATAGATAGAGTGAGGGCGATAGATAGATAGATAGATAGATAGATAGATAGATAGATAGATAGATAGATAGATAGATAGATAGATAGATAGATAGACTGAGGGCGATAGATAGATAGAGCGAGGGCGATAGATTGCCAGTCCGAAAAAGAATACAATTCAAAATCTGCTGTATCGTTTTCAAAGGCTTGAACCAGATGGGTCCGATGTATCTTGCAGATAAGTTAGTGAAATATATCCCTTCCTGCTCCCTCCGCTCCGAAGGAAAGGGCCTACTCAAAGTCCCACGTATAAGATATGCCAGATTGGGTGGAAAGTCTTTCTCATATCTCGCCCCCAAACTATGGAACCAGCCACCCCCTGAGATCCGTCTAACCCCCAACTACTTAGGATTCAGAAAAAAGCTCAAAACACGACTCTTTTAATCTGGTTGCCTGTCCTGTCAGCTGTCCTAAGCGCGGAGATACCCCATTTGGGGTGATTCAGGCACTTTATAAATGACGTAAATAAAATAAAATAAATAGATAGAGTGAGGGCGATAAATAGATAGATAGAGTGAGGGTGATAGATAGATAGAGTGAGGGTGATAGATAGATAGATAGATAGATAGATAGATAGATAGATAGATAGATAGATAGATAGATAGATAGATAGATAGACTGAGGGCGATAGATAGAGTGAGGGCAATAGATAGATAGAGTGAGGGCGATAGATTGAGGGCGATAGAAAGAGTGAGTGTGATAGATAGAGTGAGGGAGCTAGATAGAGTGAGGGCGATAGATAGAGTGAGGGTGATAGATAGATAGAGTGAGGGCGATCGATAGATAGAGTGAGGGCGATAGATAGAGTGAGGACAATAGATAGAGTGAGGGCGATAGATAGAGTGAGTGCGATAGATATATAGAGTGAGGGCAATAGATAGATAGATAGATAGAGTGAGGGCGATAGATAGAGTGAGGGCGATAGATAGATTGATAGAGTGAGGGGCGATAGACAGAGTGAGGGCGATAGATTGATAGAGTGAGGGCGATAGATTGATAGAGTGAGGGCGATAGATAGATAGATAGAGTGAGGGCGATAGATAGATAGATAGATAGATAGATAGATAGATAGATAGATAGATAGATAGATAGATAAATAGATAGATAGATAGAGTGAGGGCGATAGATAGATAGAGTGAGGGAGATAGATAGATAGATAGATAGATAGGTAGGTAGGTAGACAGATAGATAGATAGATAGATAGATAGATAGATAGATAGATAGATAGATAGATAGATAGATAGATAGATAGAGTGAGGGCGATAGATAGACAGAGTGAGGGCGATAGATAGTTAGAGTGAGGGTGATAGATAGAGTGACGGCGATAGATAGAGTGAGGGTGATAGATAGATAGAGTGAGGGCGATAGATAAATAGAGTGAGGGTGATAGATAGACAGATAGATAGATAGATAGATAGATAGATAGATAGATAGAGTGAGGGCAATAGATAGATAGATAGATAGATAGATAGATAGATAGATAGATAGATAGATAGATAGATAGATAGACTGAGGGCGATAGACAGATAGATAGATAGATAGATAGATAGATAGATAGATAGATAGATAGATAGATAGATAGAGTGAGGGTGATAGATAGATAGAGTGAGGGCGATAGATAGAGTGAGGGCAATAGAGAGAGTGAGGGCGATAGATAGAGAGGAAGATAGATTTAGTGTGATAGATAGGTAGATAAATGGATAGACAGATAGATAGATATATAGATAGATAGATAGATAGTTGTGTGTGTGGTTATGTGTGTGGTTGTGTGAGGTTGTGTGGGTGTGTGTGATTGTGTGTGTGGTTGTGTGTGTGGTTGTGGTTGTGTGTGTGGTTGTGGTTGTGTGTGTGGTTGTGTGTGTGTGGTTGTGTGTGTGGTTGTGTGTGGGGTTGTGTGTGTGGGTTGTGTGTGTGGTTGTGTTTGGGGTTGTGTGTGTGATTGTGTGTTGTGTTTGGGGTTGTGTGTGTGGTTGTGGGGTTGTGTGTGGTTGGGTGTGGTTGTGTGTGGTTGTGTGTGTGCTTGTGGTTGTGTGGTTGTGTGCGTGTGGTTGTGTGTGTGTGGTTGTGTGCATGTGTGGTTGTGTGTGTGTAGTTGTGTGTGTGTGTGGGTTGTGTGTGTGTGGGTTGTGTGTGTGTGGGGTTGTGAGTGTGGGGGGGTTGTGTGTGTGGGGTTTTGTGTGTGCAGAGTTGTGTGTGTGTGGGGTTGTGTGTGTGTCGGGGGTTGTGTGTGCGGGGTTGTGTGTGTGTGGGGTTGTGTGTGTGGGGGGGTTGTGTGTGTGGGGGGGTTGTGTGTGTGTGGGGGGTGTGTGTGGGTGGGGGTGTTTGTGGGGTGTGTGTGTGGGTGGGTGGGTGTATGTGTGTGGTATGTGGGGTTGTGTGTGTGGGATTGTGTGTCTGTGTGGGGTTGTGTGTGTGTGGGTGTGTGTGTGGGGGTGTGTGGGCTTGCGATAGATAGATAGATGGTTGTGTGTGTGGTTGTGTGTGGTTGTGTGTGTGGCTGTGTGTGGTTGTGGTTGTGTGTGTGGTTGTGGTTGTGGTTGTGTGTGGGGTTGTGTGTGTAGGGTTGTGTGTGTGGGGTTGTGTGTGGGGGGTTGTGTGTGTGGTTGTGTGTGTTGTGTTTGGGGTTGTGTGTGTGGTTGTGTGTTGTGTTTCGGGTTGTGTGTGTGGTTGTGGGGTTGTGTGTGTGGTTGAGTGTGGTGGTGTGTGGTTGTGTGTGCTTGTGATTGTGAGGTTGTGTGCGTGTGGTGTGTGTGTGTGGTTGCGTGTGTGGTTGTGTGGGTGTAGTTGTGTGTGTGTGTGTGGGTTGTGTGTGTGTGGGGTTGTGTGTGGGGTTGTGTGTGTGTGGGGTTGTGTGTGTGGGGTTGTGTATGTGTGGGGTTGTGTGTGTGTGTTGTGGGTTGTGTGTGTGGGGGGGTTTGTGTGTGGGGGGTTGTGTGGGTGGGGTGTGTGTGTAGGGATGTGTGCGGAGTGTATGTGTCAGTTGCGTGTGTGGGTGTGTGTGGGGTTGTGTGTGTGTGAAGTTGTGTGTGTGTGTGGTTGTGTGTGCGGGGGTGTTTGTGTGGGGGTGGGTGTTTGGGGGTGTGTGGGGGTGGGGATGTGGGTGTGTGTGGGGTGGGTGTGTGTGGGTGTGTGGGGTGTAGATGTGTGGTTGTGTGTGGGGGGTTGTGTTTGTGGGGTTGTGTGTGGGGGGTTGTGTGTGTGGGGTTGTGTGTGTGGGGGGGTGTGTGGATGTGGGTGTGTGTGGGGTGGGTGTGTGTGGGTCTGTGGGGTGTGTGTGGGTGTGTGGGGGGAGTTGTGTTTGTGGGGTTGTGTGTGTGGGGGCTTGTGTGTGTGGGGTGTATGTGTGGGGGGGTTGTGTGTGGGGGGTTGTGTGTGTGTGGGGGGTTGTGTGCGGTTGTGTGTGTGTGGGGGGGATGTGTGTGTGGGGGATTGTGTGTGTGGTGGGTTGTGTGTGGGGGGTTGTGTGTGGGGGGTTGTGTGTGTGGGGGGGTGTGTGTGAGGGGGGTGGTGTGTGGGGGTGGGGTGTATGTGTGGGGGTGTGTGGGGGTGGGGTGTGTGTGGCGGTGTGTGTGGGGTGGGGGTGTGGCGTGTGTGTGGGGGTGTGTGGGGGTGGGGTGTGTGTGTGGGGTTGTGTGTGTGGGGTTGTGTGTGTGTGGGGTTGTGTGTGTGTGGGTAGTTGTGTGTGTGGGGGATTGTGTTTGGGGTTGTGTGTGAAGTTGTGTGTGGGGGGTTGTGTGTGTGTGTGTGGATGTGTGTGTGTGGGGGGGTGTGGGGGTGGGTGTGTGGGGTTGTTTGTGTGTGGTTGTGTGTGTGGGTGGGTTGTATGTGTGTGGGGTTTTGTGAGTGTGGGGTTGTGTGTGTTTGTCTGGTTGTGTGTGTGTGGGTGTGGGTGTGTGTGTGTGGGGGTGTTTGGGGGTGTGTGGGGTGTGTGGGGTGTGTCTGTGTGTGGGTGTGTGTGTGCAGGGTTGTGTGTGTGTGAGATTGTGTGTTGGGGGTTGTGTGTGAGGTTGTGAGTGTGTGGGGCTATGTGTGTGGGGCTGTGTGTGGGGGGTGGTGTGTGTGTGTGAGTGTGTGTGTGTGTGGGGTGTGTGTGTGGTGTGTGTGTGTTGGTGTGTGTGTGTGTGGGGTATGTCTGTGTGTGGGGGGTTTTGTGTGTTTGGGGTTGTGTGTGGGGGTAGTGTTTGTGTGTGGAGTTGAGTGAGGGGGTTGTGTGTGTGTGGGGGGTTGTGTGTGTGGGTTTGTGTGTGTGGGGGGTTCAATTATCATTTAACTTGCAACCGAGCACCTTCTGTTCACAAGCTTGAAAGCAGAAACTACTTCATGATTATAGGTTATTTATTTCCAGTTGATTAATCACGGCTGGGGATGTCCCGCAGTACTAAAAAGTCATTAAGACTAACCAGGGTATGTGCAGACAACCATAAAGATTACACGAAATAAGGTAAAATGTGCACAGGCACCCTGACTCACCCACTGGGTGGGAGCGGCGAGGAACCTTCAAGCGGTTTACCGTAGAAAGGGCGTTCAAGCTGTAAAAATGGCATGCTTTAGTAATAGATAAACAGTATGGGTTCCTATCCTGTACTACGAAGCAAAACAGCCTATCTAATTACCTCCAATTGCATCAGTCACCAGGGGAGACAAACCACATCCGTTGGCATTTCAAAGTACGGCAAGGAGGATGTGTGTCCGCTCACGGCTTAAAAAGCCAACGTGCACGTAATCTAAACCATAGCACGCTGGTCTGCCGCTGTCACCCTCCGTTAGGCCGGTGTGAAGACAGACTGCGCTAGGGCGCGAGCACGCCCGGTCTGAGAAAAGACTTGGAAAAGCTAGGACATCTATGCCATGGCAATTGAGCGGTCGCTCCTATCTAGTGAGATTCCGCTACGGGGCCTTATATTGGGATCACTGAGTAAATATCGACGGACACAATATAGACTACCCAAAATATTGAAGCCAAAATATCGACGGACAAAATATCGAATTCCTATCTACAAACAGGTAAGTACCAAAATTATCGAGTCCAAAATATTGTTTATATATATATATACATTGTATAAATATCGAATTTGTTAAAAATAATGTAAAATAAAAAAATTATTAAAAATAAATAGCTAAAATATACTTAAAAATACTTAAATTACCTTAAAATTATTAAATAATTAATTTAACTTATAAAAAAAACATACAATCATATCTGTTAAAACATATTTATATATAAACATAATATTAATAAAAAATACACAATATTATTACTGTAGGATAGCGTAGGGGTAAAAATTACTATTCCCACTCCTGGAAGTGCAACAGTAGGGGAAGCGTTGGATAGCGTAGGGGTAAAAATTACTATTCCCACTCCAGTGAGTGCAACAGTAGAGAAAACGTTGGATAGCGTAGGGGTAAAAATTACTATTCCCACTCCAGAGAGTGCAAAAGTAGGGAAGGCGTTGGATAGCGTAGGGGTAAAAATTACTATTCCCACTCCAGTGAGTGCAACAGTAGAGAAAACGTTGGATAGCGTAGGGGTAAAAATTACTATTCCCACTCCAGAGAGTGCAACAGTAGGGAAGGCGTTGGATAGCGTAGGGGTAAAAATTACTATTCCCACTCCAGAGAGTGCAACAGTAGGGAAAGCGTTGGATAGTGTGGGGTAAAAATTACTATTCCCACTCCAGAGAGTGCAACAGTAGGGAAAACGTTGGATAGCGTAGGGGTAAAAATTACTATTCCCACTCCAGAGAGTGCAACAGTAGGGAAGGCGTTGGATAGCGTAGGGGTAAAAATTACTATTCCCACTCCAGAGAGTGCAACAGTAGGGAAAGCGTTGGATAGTGTGGGGTAAAAATTACTATTCCCACTCCAGAGAGTGCAAAAGTAGGGAAAGCGTTGGATAGCGTAGGGGTAAAAATTACTATTCCCACTCCAGAGAGTGCAACAGTAGGGAAAGCGTTGGATAGTGTAGGGGTAAAAATTACTATTCCAACTCCAGAGAGTGCAACAGTAGGGAAAGCGTTGGATAGCGTAGGGGTAAAAATTACTATTCCCACTCCAGAGAGTGCAACAGTAGGGAAAGCGTTGAATAGCGTAGGGGTAAAAATTACTATTCCCACTCCAGAGAGTGCAACAGTAGGGAAAGCGTAGGATAGCATAGGGGTAAATTTTAATATCCCCACTCTAGTAAAAATAAATTATTATAAATCACATAATTATAAATTAATCAATTAATACATTTTAATTACCAATTAGGAATTAATTAATTACCAATTAAAAATCAATTAACAATTTATTCTAAATAAATACCAATTAATTATTAAACATGTTTAATTATTTGTATTAAATTACTTCCCACCCTATTCCCCTATAAACCCACAACCCGCTACTAAAAATAAAATAATATTATTCACATAATTATCAATTAATCGATTAATACACATTAATTATCAATTAACAATTAATTAATTACCAATTAAAAATTAATTGACAACATATTCAAAATAAATACCAATGAATTAATTACCATATTTAATTAATTATAATTAAATTACTTCCCACCCTATTCCCCTATAAACCCAAAACCCGCAACAGAAATTAAAATAATATTATTCACATAATTATTAATTAATCAATTACAAAAAATTAATTATCAATTAACAATTAATTAATTATCAATTAAAAATTAATTAACTATTTATTCAAAATAAATACCAATTAAATAATTAACATATTTAATTAATTATAATTAAATTACTTCCCACCCTATTCCCCTATAAACCCACAACCCGCTACATAATTAAATTACGCAAAAATTAAATAACATAAAATTAATTACTTACAATAAATTACAAATAAATATACACTTTTCACACATAAACTAACATATAAAAGTCGATTTTTTTAATCACCTATATTATGTACTTCGATATTTTGACTGTCTATATTTTTTAATTCGATATTACAGTACTTACCTTCAAAACGATATTTTGGATGTCTATATTCTGTCCAGTCGATATTTTGTCCATTCTATATTTTGGACTCGATATTTAGGTTACTCGATATTTTGGAATCGATATTTAGACCATTTTCCCTTATATTGTAGGCAAATAATATAAATACAAAATATTTACAATGTTTGTGAGGGAGCGCAAGAGGAATGTACATCTCCTATTTAGTGCTGTACAGACAAAATATTTACAATACATACGAAGGAATGCAAACCATGTCATTGTAATGCATTAACTAATATACGGGTGATAAACAAATATATACGAGTGGAAGAGAGTGATAGGGAGTGCCGAGAAACCGTGATGAGAAGAGAAACTGAAAGAAATCGAGAGTGCAGAGAAATAAGAGTAACACAAGAATAAAATACAACAGACCAGTAAGCTAGTGATAGGGAGTGCCGAGAAACTGTGATGAGAAGACTAACTAAAAGAAATCGAGAGTGCAGAGAAATTAGAGTAACACGAGAATAAAATACAACAGACCAGTAAGCTATCTACTAACAAGCTCTCAGCATTACGTGGTGGGGGGAGGGGGAGCGGATTTCTTTGAAGTCTGATGGGGGGGGCGGGGGAGCGGATTCCTTTGAAGTCTGATGCCGAGGCTCAGACAAATGGTGTGCGATGTAGCTGGCGATGTGCACGCGCTCGGCTCACATGAACTGTACCCGGTCCGCAGTTTGGGTAGACTTTTGAAAGCCTTACTATAATCTCACCAAACAAGCATTGCTAAAGCAATGCTGTAGGCGAGACCTAAAAAGGAGTTGATCTTAGTCCCACCCTTTTTATACTTATTGAACGTTTTTAGGGCTCGGCCTACGCCAACCCTGCGTCTGCAGGGGGGGGAGCTCCGAGCTCCTTTTGTTAAGGGCTTTTGAATCGTGCAGGAAAAATTCCTCAGTGCGCGAGCTTTTTCAGTCCTTTTTTTTTGCCATCTGCATAGTGATTCGTCTTCGCTGTGCTGTCTTTCTAGTAGCCTTCACGCAATAGGCCATGTGTAAATCATTCTGGGACCTTCCGCCATATTCTGTGTGGTTACGTGCGCAGGGGAGTGTTATAAATTTCAATTAGGAGCTGTCAGGGTGCCGCCGTAATAGAATCCAGATGGTCGGGGCGCGTTCACCAGTCTGCAGTGAGTGGCGCGCGTTCGTGCTTGTTCTGTGTCTCGCGTTTCCTCTTTTCATGCAGATCTGGTTTTCTTTACTGACTACAGCTGTGTTTATATAGACGGTGGCTTCAGTTGTGCAGCAGGTGCAGTGGCACCAGTGTGGTGTAGCTATCATTAGTGGAGCTGGGGCAGTGGCACCAGTGTGGTGTAGCTATTATTAGTGCAGCAGGTGCAGTGGTACCAGTGTGTGTTAGCTACCATTGTGCAGCAGGTTCAGTGGCACCAGTGTGGTGTAGCTATCATTAGTGCAGCAGGTGCAGTGGTACCAGTGTGTGGTAGCTACCATAGGTGGAGCAGTTGCAGTGGTAGTGTTGCTTAGCTCAGGTGCAGTGGCACCAGTATGTGGTAGATGGCATTGTGGAGCAGGTGCAGTGTTATAAGTGTTACTTAGCTATGATTGTGCAGCAGGTGCAGTGGCACCAGTGTGTGGCGTAGTTACCATTCGTGGAGCAGGTGAGGTGTTATCAGTGTTACTTAGCTATTATTGCGCAGCAGGTGTAGTACCACCAGTGTGGCGTAGCTACCATTGTGCAGTAGGTGCAGTGGCACCAGTGTGGCATAGCACCATAGGTGGAGCAGTTGCAGTGGTAGTGTTGCTTAGCTATGATTGTGCAGCAGGTGCAGTGGTACCAGTGTGTGGTAGATGGCGTTGTGTAGCAGGTGTAGTTTAGTTTAGTTTAGTTTAAAGGAGTTTGTAGAGCGCATGGTAACACCTCCCGGCGTGTCCCCGCGCTATAGAGAAAGAAAGCAGCAGCAGAGGAAAAAAGAGAGAGCCAGTTCACACAGCAAAGAGGCAAGTTTTCAGCTTCTTCCTAAATACGATTTCATTACTCTCCAACCTGATATCTAGAGGCAGGAGGTTCCATTGTCTGGCAGCTAAGGTGCGGAAAGATCTGCCACCCATTTTAGCTTTTTTGGGGCAGGTAGTTTTAAGTAGACCCATTCCTTTGGATCTAAGAGATCTGTTGGGTTCGTACACAGACACCAAATCAGACATATATGCCGGCGCTCTGTGATGAATTATTTTATGGCACCAGAGCATTGCTTTAAAAACAATCCTCTTACTGATCGGTAACCAGTGGAGGGCTGCTAGAGAGGGACGTGAGGGAGCACGGCGGGGAAGCCTTAGCACCAGGCGAGCTGCCGAGTTTTGTAGAACCTGTAGTTTGTTTATGTTTTTCACTGAAGTCCCCATGAGTAGTACATTACCGTAATCAATGCGGGACGTTATTAGTGCCTGCGTCATGGTACGCCTGGAGTTAGTGGGTAACAGGTCGAGGGTGCGGTTGAGGGTTTTCATCACCCCAAAACATTTGCCAACAGTCCTCTTTACGTGGCTGTCAAAGGACAGTTTATTGTCCACCCATACACCTAAGTTCTTCGCCTCTTGTGCAGGCGTGGGCAGGGGACCCAGACAGCTGGGCCACCACTCTTTCGTCCATTTGACCTCATTTCCTCCCATAATGAGGACCTCTGTTTTTGTCCCATTTAATTTCAAACAGTGTTCATTCATCCACATAGCTAGTTTGGACATGCAGGCGTTGAAGTTATCAGCTTCCTTAGAAGGGGCATGGGTCAGGGATATGAGAAGTTGCGTGTCGTCGGCGTAAGAGACAAGCTCTACGCCGAGCGATTGCACCACTTCTGCCAGAGGGGCCATGTAGAGATTGAACAGGGTAGGACTCAGGGCAGAGCCCTGAGGAACCCCCTGTTCCAGCATCACCCTGTCAGAGAGGAAAGTCCCTCTTTGAACCTGGAAGGTCCTGTTAATCAGGAAAGATTTCAGCCAACCCAGTGCCTTGTTGGTGACACCCGCTTTATTTAGACACTGTAGCAAGATGGAGTGTGCTACAGTGTCAAAAGCGGCACTGAGATCAAGCATGATGAGGGCCATTGTCTTTCCCTTATCTGCTCCTTCACGTAAGGTTTCAGTGGCCATCAGGAGAGCTGTCTCCGTAGAGAAGCCAGTTCTGAAACCCGACTGAGATTTATGGAAAACATTATGGTTCTCAAGGTGTTCCATAAGTTGACTGTTAGCGATTTTCTCTGCTAACTTAGCCACGTAAGGTAGCAGGGATATGGGTCGTAGGTTGTCCATTATGTCCAAGCTGATGTTTGATTTTTTCTTAATGGGTAATACTATTGCCTGTTTCCACTCCTCCGGGAGGCAGGAGGTAGTAAAGGAAGCGTGTAATAAGTGCCTGAAATGAGGCTCTAGTACAGGAAAGGCTTCGGCTAAAATTTTCGGGGGTGCTGGATCCCTAGGGGATCCTGATTTAATTTTTTTACACATTTTGGACAGGATTTCATAGGAAGGGACTGTAAAAGAGTTTAAACATACAGGTGTATTTACAAGTTTGTCATTTTCGATAAAATCCATGGCCGAATCTGTCTGGTTAGAGAAACTAGAATAGATTTTATGTATTTTGCCTGCAAAATATTGTGCAATATTGTTGCACACTTCCACCGAGTCATAGTGCGCGGGGGAAGTCACGTCCACTATGGATATCTCTTTATATATCAGAAACAGTTCCTTGGAGGAATTGCCTGCTTCCATAATGCGGGTGTGATAATGCTCTGCTTTGGCCAAACGAACTGATTTATAATATTCTCTCTGTGTTGTTTTATATTGTGTTTTAATATCAGCACAGAGATTCTGGCGCCAAGCTCTCTCGAGTTTCTTACAAGCCGTTTTCATGGCTTGCAGTTCTTGGCTAAACCAAGGAGCAGTTTTCTTAGGTCTCCTGGCATTGGACAGGGTACGGCTTGGGGCTGTGATGTCCAGGGCCTTGGTGACGATGTTGTTTAAATTGTCATTAGCTGCCTCACAGTCGACCCCTTTGGGAGGGCCTTCGTCATGTACAATTTGCTTAAATGAATCAAGGGAGAAGTTCTTCCATTTCCTGCGTTTGTATCGCAGGGATTGATGCCGAACAATTTCCGTTCTGTCAAGCTGTAATGTGATGGGAATAATATAATGGTCCGACCAAGGTATGGGTATAGGATCAGAGGTATGCACTCCCTGCCAATTACTAAAAACGGGGTCTAGAAGGTGTCCTAATTGATGAGAAGGCTCATTATTTATTTGATCAAGCTGAATAGATTGCAATTCCATCCGGATATCATCAGCGTTTTTATCTAGATGATCTTCGAAATGAGCATTGAGATCCCCTAGCACTAACAGTCTGGATTTCCTCAGTGCTAGATGCGTGACCGCTTCCATTAGGGTCGATGTAAACTCATGTAGTGTACCTGGCGGTCGGTATATCAAAATGCCAGAGATCGAATGATTGGGGCCAGTGTTAATTGTGAAGGTGCCGGCTTCACTGTGATCAACCTGAGTGTGTACTAGGGAACAGACTAGAGGAGCTTTCGTGGCTATGGCGATGCCGCCTCCTCTGCCGTCCTGTCTGTCCAATCTAGCTAGGGAATAGCCGTCGGGCATGGCCTGGATGATGTCCGGATCCGAGTGATCATCTAGCCAGGTTTCAGTTAGAAAGAGGATCTGAAGATTTAGGTCTTCTAGTAAATGGTAGATTTCTAAAGCATGCTTCCGTAGGGATCTACAGTTCAATAGTGCAGCTTTGATGATAGGGCCCGAGTTAGTGTCAGGGATTTGAGGAAGGGGTACAAAGCGGCACCTCGTGCATTCTGTAAGTGACTGGGCAGACATTGCGTGTTTGCAATCGATAGGTGTGTCTGGTTGTAGAGCAAGTAGTGCGTGTCTGCCATACCTTATGGTGTTTTGAGTTGAACTGCCAGGGGTTGTGGCCCCGAGCCCCAGACTGCCGCGGACGGGCGCAGACGGGCTGGACTTTGGCTCGACTTCGGCGCGCTTCCGGCGCGCCCGCTGCGCCAGCCCGCTGCGCCGTCTGGTTTGGTGACACATAATATAGGGAGGAGGAGGGTGGGAGGCCGGCCCGACTTGAGCGCTGACCTCGCCTTCCTCACCCAAGATGGCGCCCACCGCCGAGTGAAATCTCGAACAAAGCGGATTTAAGTTCAATATTTAAGAGGTAAGGGTGTGTAGAGTGTCAGTGTGCCTGCTAATTCAAATTCCCCATTCTAAAAGCAGCCCCCAGAATAAAAAGCGGTATAATGTTAAAAACGCTAAAAACGCTCTACATTATTTTTTAAACAGCCTGTAAACAGTGCGCAAAGGTTAGCACTACCTCTTGTTTCTACTGCAGATCGCAGCCCCAATAACCTCTCTAGGGAGAGCTACTGTAGGGCAGAGAGCACTGGGTAGGGCGCGCCTAAATACTGTGGGAGGGCGGGAGGCCGGCCCGACTTGAGCGCTGACCTCGCCTTCCTCACCCAAGATGGCGCCCACCGCCGAGTGAAATCTCGAACAAAGCGGATTTAAGTTCAATATTTAAGAGGTAAGGGTGTGTAGAGTGTCAGTGTGCCTGCTAATTCAAATTCCCCATTCTAAAAGCAGCCCCCAGAATAAAAAGCGGTATAATGTTAAAAACGCTAAAAACGCTCTACATTATTTTTTTAAACAGCCTGTAAACAGTGCGCAAAGGTTAGCACTACCTCTTGTTTCTACTGCAGCTCGCAGCCCCAATAACCTCTCTAGGGAGAGCTACTGTAGGGCAGAGAGCACTGGGTAGGGCGCGCCTAAATACTGTGGGAGGGCGGGAGGCCGGCCCGACTTGAGCGCTGACCTCGCCTTCCTCACCCAAGATGGCGCCCACCGCCGAGTGAAATCTCGAACAAAGCGGATTTAAGTTCAATATTTAAGAGGTAAGGGTGTGTAGAGTGTCAGTGTGCCTGCTAATTCAAATTCCCCATTCTAAAAGCAGCCCCCAGAATAAAAAGCGGTATAATGTTAAAAACGCTAAAAACGCTCTACATTATTTTTTAAACAGCCTGTAAACAGTGCGCAAAGGTTAGCACTACCTCTTGTTTCTACTGCAGCTCGCAGCCCCAATAACCTCTCTAGGGAGAGCTACTGTAGGGCCTACCACTAGTGTTAACAGTGTTACTTAGCTATGATTGTGCAGCAGGTGCAGTGGCACCAGTGTGGCGTAGCTATCATTGGTGCTGCATGTGCAGTGGTACCGGTGAGTGGTAGCTACCATTGGTGGAGCAGGTGCAGTGGTAGTGTTGCTTAGCTATGATTGTGCAGCAGGTGCAGTGGCACCAGTGTGTGGCGTAGTTATCATTCGTGGAGCAGGTGAGGTGTTATCAGTGTTACTTAGCTATGATTACGCAGCAGGTGTAGTACCACCAGTGTGGCGTAGCTACCATTGTGCAGTAGGTGCAGTGGCACCAGTGTGGCATAGCACCATAGGTGGAGCAGTTGCAGTGGTAGTGTTGCTTAGCTCTGATTGTGCAGCAGGTGCAGTGGCACCAGTGTGTGGTAGATGGCGTTGTGTAGCAGGTGTAGTGTCATCAGTGTTACTTAGCTATGATTGTGCAGCAGGTGCAGTGGCACCAGTGTGACGTAGCTATCATTGGTGCTGCATGTGCAGTGGTACCGGTGAGTGGTAGCTACCATTGGTGGAGCAGGTGCAGTGGTAGTGTTGCTTAGCTAGGATTGTGCAGCAGGTGCAGTGGCACCAGTGTGTGGTAGATGGCGTTGTGTAGCAGGTGCAGTGTTATCAGTGTTACTTAGCTATGATTGTGCAGCAGGTGCAGTGGCACCAGTGTGGCGTAGCTATCATTGGTGCAGCATGTGCAGTGGTACCGGTGTGGTGTAAGTATATTTGGTGGAGCAGGTGCAGTGTTACCAGTGTGGCGTAGGCGTA
The DNA here is from genome assembly GCF_964261635.1 of Lissotriton helveticus. NCBI lineage: Eukaryota > Metazoa > Chordata > Amphibia > Caudata > Salamandridae > Lissotriton > Lissotriton helveticus. The sequence goes on from NC_136068.1 coordinate 277,653,567, forward strand.
GCTACCATTGGTGGAGCAGGTGCAGTGGTACCAGTGTGTGGTAGCTACCATAGGTGGAGCAGTTGCAGTGGTAGTGTTGCTTAGCTATTATTGTGCAGCAGGTGCAGTGGCACCAGTGTGTGGTAGATGGCGTTGTGTAGCAGGTGTAGTGTTATCAGTGTTACTTAGCTATGATTTTACAGCAGGTGCAGTGGCACAAGTGTGGCGTAGCTATCATTGGTGCAGCATGTGCAGTGGTACCGGTGTGGTGTAAGTATATTTGGTGGAGCAGGTGCAGTGGTACCAGTGTGGCGTAGGCGTAGCTACCATTGGTGGAGCAGGTGCAGTGGCACCAGTGCGCCACATTGGTGTAACACACTCACTACCACACACTCACCCCCACAGACTCACCACCACACACTCACCACTACACACACAACCACACACACAACAACACACTACCAGCCGTCGGTGCACGCTTTCACCAGGGCCAAACACCACCAGCCATCAATGCACGCTTTCACGAACCACAAACACCACCACGCGTACAACACCAGCCGTCAGTGCATTCTTTTACAAGGCGCACTCACCAGCAACAGTCAGTGCACGCTTTCACCAAACACACACACCATCAGCCATCTGTGCACGCTTTTACCAACCACACACCCACCAGCCGTCAGTGCACCCTTCCACCAGGCACACACACCTCCAGGCGGCAGTGCAGTCTTTTACCAAGCACACACACCACCAGCCATCAGTGCACAATTTCTACAGGCAGTCACACACACCACCAGCCATCAGTGCATGCATCAATTGTTAACGCATCCACAATTAACTATTGTGGCAATCTCAGTATGGTACACTTTACTTTTAAACATATTCATGCAAAGCACAGCATGCCACCATTGCTACAATTCCAATCTAACTCACATAATTCCACTACACACCACATGCTCACACTCCATAACACATGGCGAAAACACATTGCCATTTACAATGCCATTAGCTCAAACTCAAATAAATCCGAGCCCGATTGCATTTCCAATGCTTGTTTATGATATGGTTGAGACAGCTACATCTGTCTATAGCCAGACCTAAGTATGACCGTAATATAAAAAAATGCATGCTATGCCTTTAGAATCATGCTCAAGGATAATTCTGTTTCAATTGATTGAAGGCCATTTTAAAAGTAATGCGTAGAGACTTGGTCAGAATTTCCACATATTAGACCGGCAAAGGGTAGGGAACAATACGTTTTTTTGTAAAATCCACTCGATTAAGGCACCAACGTTTCAATTGTGGGAGAAAGCAGTAAATAAATTCTCAGTATGAAGCCATACATTTATATTGTGCCCATGTGATACTGGCAAGATGTATTCTCTGGCATCCCTGTAGTCAGAAATTGAATTATTCATTAATAAAAATTAATTATATCACGTTTAAACATTTTGATTTGAGAAGAATTTCTAACCAAGCTTATTTTTCTGCGGGAAATAGGGTCTCAATCAGGACAAATGAAGAGACAAAAACGTTTTTAAATTAATTATTTGATACGATGTACAGTATAGATGCAGGATAAAAAATGATGAAATCTACCTGCATACTGGGGACGGGGACTTTCAGCAGGAAGAGGAGCAGGAAAGTAGGCATGCAATCGTGGGCGGTGAGTGGTCATTGCTCTGTGGTACCTGCTGCTGGTCTCCCATGGCTTCAGAGTCCTGCATTGCCACTAAAATCCACCTCTCTGTAAGTGTGGAAGAAGGGTATGGGCTGTTGTCAGGGTTAATGCAGAATCAAAGGAGGGAGCAGAAAACCCTGTGCCAACATGTGTCTGTGATTGAGGAAGAGTTTAACACATGGTAAACTCGAAACCCTCTACACTAATGCTGTTTTGGATTTTACTTTTTCCTCTTTCCATGTGTCTCACTTTCCTTCAATGTATACTGTGTTGTTTTATGGTGTCACTAGTGCTAAAGAGAAATGTTGTGTGATTTGAGAGGGTTGATCAAGCCACGCTGATAGGTCTCAGTCTCATCTCATCACATACTCTTATTCTTGTCTTTTGCCACTTTACTTTTAAAAGTATCAAATCTGGGTATTCAGTGCTATGTTTTGAACCTGCTTTTTCCAAGATGGGTACTGTGGACTAGGCCTGGGTGCAAGACTACGCTACGCTTGCGTAGTTTACACAACTACGCGCTATGCGAATTGCACCTAGCACAGTGCAAAAACACGTAGCGTAGCGGGCATTTTATGCTTGCTCGCGGCCCTCAACATCAAGTTGGCGACCGCGAGCGCGCAAAATAACATCCCGGCGAGACTTTTTCCTTGTTCGCGATCAGCAACATCAAGTTGCCGATCGCCAGCGTGGAAATTAAACCTCCCGGCAAGATTCTCAACGCAGGGAGGTCAGGTTTCTCATTGGAGTGGTCGTGAATGTTCGTGATGAGAAACTACCAGTCCGCGTTGAGAAAGCTGCCACTCGAGTGCAAATCTACTCGAGCGCCAGAAAACGACCGCTTGCATTGTGCAAGATGCGGTTTGCACAGATTGCATCCGGGACTGTGCAATCAGTGGAAACAGCATTTTGCACAGGGCACTACGCAGTTCGTGTAGCTATGCTTAGGTTGCCTAGTGCGAAGTGCATTTCTCGTAGGTACACTTAGTGCTACTACACGCACTACGCGCAGGGTTACTGTTGACAGCTAATTGTAGTTTTGAAGAATGGTGTCTGTCTTGAGCACTGCAGTCTCCTGAAATGGCCACTGAGCTGGTTTGTGATTGGCTAGCCTGCAACATTGTTTCAAGTTTGAAAAATGTGGGCTTTTATAAGCTGTGCCTCATTCACTTTCAAACCTCTGTTGAGAATTCAGTGCCAACCACTCCTCCTTTTTAATCGGGTAAACATGCCTGAAAAACATTTGTTTTGCGTAAATGTCATCAAATGTGCTGACTTAAAAGTTTTTTTCTGCTGCAAAATGCTCCTCACATATGTTTTGTTTTGAACTTACTTCAAAGATAGAGATTTTCTTTGTGAAATTCTTCTTCCGTCCTTAGCATTTCAGCTTCCTGAAATGGCTACTGGGGTGGCGTGTTGATTTATTAGCTCACCCATCGGAGCATGTAAATATACAATGTTTTAAATGGGATAAAGTACCGCCTGTCAGGTATTTTTAAGGATATTGCAGGTCACCAACGAGTTCCATGACCCTACTGAGGAATGAGGCTGAAGGGCCAATTCCTTTTTTAAAAGGTAAAGGAACCCCAAGGTAACTTGTAATATCCTTGTACTGCACTGGGTATTTTATTCCTCATTGTGATACATGGTCACAGCATCACCCTTTCCTCTAAGCACTTAAATCCTTAAGTCTTGCTCTTTCATGTTAAAGACAAACTATATGTGCTGCCATGAAGGATAAAAGCAGAATATAGTAAGAAAGGAAACACATCAAAAAGCAATTAGTAATTTGATGGAAAAAGATATTAGTATCAATTTAATGTAAGTCAGATGAAAAAATGGGGTGATATGTGTAGATAAATGAAGAGATATTCTATTTTCATTGTAGTGAGTTTTAGTGTGAGAAAAATAATCATGTTCTCATAAATATCTCCTTTCTACTCATCACTGTTTGTTCGAGAAAAAAAGTTCAAAAGAATGGTGTTCACTGTTTTGCTCAAAGTACAGTAATTATCTATGTGAGCTACCTTTCACTTAGGCTATAACTTCACAGCTCAATTGTAATAATATATTAAAGTTGAGTGGCTACGTCAGTTTCTTATTACAGGTGACTAGGCATGTCTCAAGTTGTATGTATTAAGGAATATAGAGACATGTTTTTATACAGGGATAACAGGCTCCCATGTGCTGTAGCCTTTTTCTTCATATTTCCCAGAGCATACCACCACATGGACGCATTATGGTAAAGGAAGTCTGAGGTAAAGACAACTCCATAAAGCAACTTTTTAGTTTGGGCTTGGAAATGCCCTGGGCAAAAGCCCCTGCCACACTAATCCCAGCAAGAATGTGAAATAGCCACAATATCCAAGACTGCAAGAAACAGCCTTCGTGTGTCACCCAGAGCAATTTGTTAACGTACAACATTTTTAATAGTAAACCCACCTGTGTTACATTTGTTTATAAACCAGTAGTTCCTATGGCACTTCTGGGTGGACTGAATTGGCATTATTGTAGCTGCCTCTAACTAGTGCACACCATATACTACCCCTTTGCCACTCTTGAGTGGACCCAATGAGCATTTATCTGCTTCCTCTAGCCAGTGGTACCATGTGCTGCTCCTCTGATACTCTTGGGTGGACCCAATGGGTATTGACATAGCTGCCTGTAATCAGTGAACACCCTGCGCTGCTCCTCTGAAACTCTTGGGTGAACCCAATGGGTATTGACATGGCTTCCTGTAATGAGTGCACACCATGAGCTGCTCCTCTGACACTCCTCGGTGGACCCATAAGCATTTATCTGGCTGCCTCTAAACAGTGCACTGAATATTCTTCTTCTCTGCCGCCCCTAGAGACTAGGGGGCACACTACCGGTGGGAAGTGGGAACGCCCGCAATGCCTGCAGCGGTCCCGCACATCCCATTAGGCATTTTTAACATTGCGGAGAGCGGTGCTGAAAGCAACGCCTGCCGCAATGCTAAAAATGCATGATGTGCGTTTCAAAGCACAATGTGACCGGCACCGCGTGGTGGATGCCCTTTTGTTCTTTGAAACACAGGGGGGTACCATAGGTACCCCCCATGTGCACCTCCCACCCCACCCCCGGAGTCCATGGGGGCCCGCATTGGGCCCCCCCACGCAGACTCTGCATGCCTTTCCATGGCAGACACCGCCACCATATAGAATCCTTTTCCACCCGGTCGACATGTCGACTGGGCGGAAAAGCGGCGGACGGTCTTTCCTTCCACCGCGGAACCCCCAGCCATTCTAATATGGCGGGGGGTCTTTTCTAAAGGGATGGCGGGCGGATTATCCCCTCCGGGCCGGCGGTGACCACCTAATTCGGCCCTATATTTTGAATTTATTCCAGGAACCTGTAATTACTGCTTGACACAGGTGAATCCTCTGTTTCTCTAGGGTGGACTCTACCAAACAAAGTAAACATCTACCTACCACTGCCAACTCTTGACGACAAAGGGGTGAATGCCATTTTCAAGCTCACAATTAGGGTATAGCCTCAACTGCACTTTTGCCTTAACGGCATGCCTTTCACATCTCACTCATCTTTCTCCCTCACTGTCTCTTGATTTCTCCTCGCACATTCTTTCTACAGACACTAATGGATATCATGGTGGTTGACTTCTGCATCTTCTTAATGATTCAAACATTTTCTTTTGACATCGCAGATCATCTATCATAATTAAAGTCTCTGAGTAGAATTATTTGATTCTGCAACTGTGGCAATATATGCATAATTATGGATTTGCCCTATTTGCCACATAATCTACCATTTGCATAATCTGCCAATGCTAACTTAAAAATGTTTCTAGCCCAAACAGATCAAAAGTTACTAAAAATGTGGTGACACGTGCTCCCACCCAATGGAAAGCCCTTTTGCAAAAGTTGACTACTCATCTTTCAGTTGCTTCTTGCTGTATTTGGGTGTTTAACTGGTATTATTGAGGAGAAATATTTGCACAGACAGAGTTAGTGTAGAAATATGAAAAAACTGATGGTCATACTATCTAAACATGTGTCAAATTATGTCCCATAATTTGCTACATAAATTAGTCATTGATGCTGCATAATTGGGTCCTCTCTTTCCGCATAGTTCCAATTACCCTGACCATAATTCTCTACCTCGCTTGATTAGACTTCATTGTATAACTTGGTGACTTCACACTGCCACAAGAGAGGGTTCTATTACTTCTGTTTTGACTCCTTGTGTTGTTTTGTAGTGGCTTGGCACCACAGCTAGGGGCAAGGATTCTGTCATTTTGGGGTCGACCATATAGTGTTGTTCCTATTGGCTCAGGACTACTACTAGGGGCTTAATACGGCTGCTTCTGAGATGACTTCGAATAGTATTTCATTGGTAGCACTATTGCTAGATGATAGCTATGTGCTTGCGTAAATTCTCGCGTGAGTGCTCGCATGATCATATGTGTCTGCATGTAAATTAATTACTTCGTACATGACATACTGTATAACCTCCTAAGGACATATGCTATGACAGAGTGCATGCTAGTTTGAGGCAGATTTATGTAACAGATTGCAAAGGTTGCAAACTGTGCCAACTCTGTGGCAAAACAGCATCATAAATTTGAACTCCATCTTCTTGACAAGTGGCGCCCAAGTAGTAGCGTGCTAGCCAGTCCAAATTACTTCAACACCTTAACAGGAAGAGAAAGCACTATATAAATGCTGATAGAACAAAACAATTTAACTTTTATTGGTGAATTTTGAAAAATGATGATGTTTATCATAATAAATGTGGTATGTGTCATTTTCTTCTTTAGTGCTTACATTTCGATGGTATTTGGAAGGCTCTTAAAGACTGGATGTCTGATTTTATTATTCTAAACAACAATATTCTTTTTCACACAGGTAGGAATATCTCATTTAATTTCAGGTGCGGAAATATAAATTGCAACTATTAATGAGAAAACAGGATACATTTATGATTTTTAGTCACGCTGCTAGACTAAATTATATAGGCGAAAAAATGATACAATAAATTACAAGATAGAAATCTGTAAATAAGAATATGTAACATTTTACAACATAACAACTGTGACTGTGAACTGCACAAAAAATAGTTTTACTCTACATTGGTTCGCTACATATGTGCTCTCTCGTAATTTCTTGTAGTTTCCAAGATACATATACAAGCTAGAATGAAAAGAATGTAGTTGTTTTGTAATCGCAGTTTAGTGGCGATTTACACCAACTATCAAACCTTTTTAACTGACCTCATCTACACTGAATAAAAATGTGAAGATTAAATGTCAGAATACACAAGTGACAAAGGATATGTGATCAAAACTTTGTCGCCACACTATGGTCATCTCTTTATTAGCCAACTTAATGTTTGCTTTGCATTGTGATATTCAAACAATGTAAGTCTCTGAATCAGTTTTAAAGTGATTTTGTTCTAGTTGAGTTTTAAAAGCCTATGCAAATAAACATTGCTGCATTTCTCTTTCCATGCCACAGATGTGTTTGATAGTGTTTGATATGCTGTGAGTGTATTTTCAGCCGATTTGACCATTTCAGAAGTGAATCTGCTCATCTTTTTATGTGAAATGGGGATGTGAAGCACACCGGGAAGCAGATCACCACACATTTTCCCCATATGCATTGTGGTAAATGCAGTACATGATAACAGAAAGCATGATCCCCAATAGATACCTCATTGCAGTTATTAGCTTTATTGTCTAGCTGTTGTTCTTCATTGTCTGAAGATGGCCAGTGTCTTTGTATTTGTTGAGATTTCTGAGAAGTATGTGTTTCTTTGTTTGTAGATGCCTTTGGAGTGAATGAGTTCTCTCTATGAGTAGCTGGTGAAGTCATTAGTCATGTGGGTGATGTTGATCCTGAAGGTCCATGGACGTTAATGTTGCTCAGTGTCATTGTCTGTAGAAACAACTCCAATTGTGTGGCAGGGCGGAAAGGTGCTGTGCTTCTCGTCAATGGGCTGTGATTTGCATATTCTTGTAGACTTCTGTAGGTAATTTGAGTATCAGTGTTTGGTTTTTTGATTTGTGAGACATTTGTCTGATTTCCACCTGTATAATAACTTATCTATTTTGGGGATACTGATTCTGATTTCAAAGAATGGGTGTTGCAAAGATGAATCAATAATTAATAAAAAATACATTTATTGTAAGCAGCACGGCCACATCTGCTCAGGTGGGTCTTCAGTAGCAACTGACCAACAAGGTGGAATGCAGTAAATGACCACACATTGGAATGTGGAATACCAAATGAAACAATACAAAGCACATGCTGGAAAGTATGAACATTGAGATTAAAGAAACAGTGTATATAAAAACATATTAATGACACAGAATAAGTATGAGATATAACACATCTCCCTTAACCAAAAATATAACAATGGAAAAAATGTAAAAATATTTATATACTAAAAATGTAGAAAACAAGAAGTCTAAAATGGGTTATATGGCTACAAAAATCATTAAACTTTTTCGGAACAATTCTTTCACAGTTGTTATTTTTAACTCTTGAGGCTACTGTCTCATCAAATTGTCCCAGTGTGTCATAACAAAGATTATGATCCTCACTCTTAGCAACCTGAAATTGAGAAGGAACCTTGACAGGACATTTCGCTATTCTCCTAATGTTCCAGACTTTTCCATCTTGAGTAATGACACTATTTCTGAACACTTTCTTTATTTATATAGCTTTACAAAATGTAGTATGTCCCTTATTGATAAAACCAGGTTTCAAAATCTTAATCTAGTCACCAATTTTAAAATCAGGCATTTTAGTTTTCTATTTGTTATCATACCATAACTTAGTTTTATGTTGTTTGACTTCTACTCTCCTAGCAGTATCATCTACATCCTCTTTTTGATTTACAACATCCTTGCATTTATCTCTGAACCACCAAGGACACACCTCAGATGCAGGATCCCTCCCTTTTAATAACTTCAGTGGTAGTGTGTGGAGTGATCCGATAAGTCCACAAACATTCTCTCAAATAACTCAACCAATTACCACCTTGTTTGAGAGCATCAGTAACAAAATCTTTAACAACTCTGTTGAATCTCTCAACTTGTCCATTTTCATGTGGTTCATAGAGGGAAGTAAATTTATGCTTAATGACACAATTTTTAGGGAAAACATCCATCTCAGAGGATGTGAGTTGCACACCATTATCAGAAATTAAAGTAGAAGGGCAACCTTCATGCGAAAATATCTCTTTAAAAAAAACTAATAACAGCACTTGTGGTAGTCTTAGGAACACATTTCACTTCTGGCCATTTTGAATGATAGTCAGTCAGGACCAGTGCAAAACAGGAATTTTCAGGTAAATTATTGAATGGCCCTGATATAACAAAAGCCACTTTTTTCCAAGGTTCTTTTGGCCATGTGACACTTTTAAGAGGTGGAGTATGTGACTTTAACATCTTTTCACTCAAAACACACACATCACATTCTCTGACAACCTGGTCAAAAACTCTGTCCATACCTGGCCACCAGAAAAAAATCCTGATTAACCTTTTCATTGCAGAAATACCGGGTTGAGTCTTAAGGGATAACTTCAATATTGCTTCTTGTACACCTTTTGGAGGAATACATTTCCCAGATTTCAGAATTGAGTTACCTTCCATTACTAACTGATCTGACAAACTATAAAAAGGTATCAAATCTGATCTTACTTGATTTTTATTCTGCCATCCTTCAAGCACAAATTTCTTGAGGTCATTCCATCTGTCATCCCTTCGTTCACTCTCAACCCAGAATTCCTCTGTAATTTCTTGGTACTGTAAAGGAACCACGTCATTAATACTCACCACAAAATCTACTTCTCTAACCAAATTAACTTCATTGTGGTTGAACGGTAAACGTGATAAAAGTTCAGCAGTTACTTTTTTCTTCCCTGGTACATATTCTGTTCTAAAACTGTACTCTTGAAGTCTCGACACAAGTCTAGAGATTCTGGCTACAGAGTTCCACCCTCCTCCTGTGGAGAATATATTCACCAAAGGTTTGTAGTCCGTTCTGAGTATAAATTTGCTACCCCTAACATACATTCTATAATGCTCAACAGCCCACACACATGCAAGGAGCTCTCTTTCAATTACTGCGTACTTACGTTCTGTTTCATTGAGAGTCCTCAAAGCAAATGCAACATTCCACTCATTCATGCCTTCCCTTTGAGATAACACACTTCCAAGACCATGCAAACGGGTGTCAACTGTAATAATGCACTCTTTTTTCATTCTAAATGCTTTCAAAGTGGGAGCTTTGACAACATCTTTTTTTATGCTTTCAAAAGCCATCTGCTATTCTTCTTCCCACTCAAAGGCAACTTTTTGCCGTAATAGTTTTCTTAATGGCTCCATTTTTGTAGCAACATTTTCAATAAATTTGCTATAATATTCACACATGCCTGTGAATGATAAAAGTTGTTCTTTAGTACCTGGGGTGGGAGCACTGATTATAGCATCAACATTTGACTTCTTCGGAATTACACCATCACCAGATAAAGTGTGACCTAAATATTCAACAGAATGTTTAAATAACTTACACTAATGAGCCTTGAGAGTAAGCCCATGATTATCTAATCTTTGACAAACTTTGTTTAAATGCTCTACATGTTCCTCCTCATCTTTAGAAAATATCAAAATTTCATCTTGGAAACATTTTACATAATCATCAACATCTCTAAACATTTGAAACATCACCCTTTGGAATACTGACGCCAACCCGAAGGGCATCCTAGTGTACTGAAAAAGGCCTTGTGGAGTAATGAATGCTGTGTATTTTTTAGTTTCCTCTGTAAGTTCTATCTGGTGATAAGCAGATCTAAGGTCTAAAGTAGAGAATATTTTGGCACCTTCAAGCATGGAAACTTTATATTGGGTAGCCGGTTGACAGTCTATTACAATGTTGGAATTAAGTACCCTCAAATCCACACAAACCTTTCGTTTTTGATCTGGTTTGCGTACTAAAGTGATAGGCGAAACCCACTCAGATGACTTGATTGGTTCAATAATGCCTTAATTTGATAATTCCTTTAACATATCTCTTAATTCTTCTCTTATGTTAATGGGTACTCCTCTCAATCTTTGTTTAATAGGTAGTGCATTATCCTTCAGGGCAATCTTATGTGTAAAATTTCTTAACTTACCCAATTTATCACAAAACACATTCTTGTATGTATTGATAAGTTTGGTTTCTCTATCAACTCCATTACTATTTAAGTTAGTGAAAGCAATACTCTCCATGGGTTCCTCACTTAACGATGCAGGATCTTTAGACCGAGGATTAAGGATTATTCCTAATTTCCACTGGTCACGCCATTCTAGTACATTAACACCCTTCACTGCAATATATAGTTTAATCTGTGTACATCTTCCTCTGAAACACAAAGGTACTTGTAAAAAACCTTCAATATTAATCCTCGAACCATCAAAACTTTCAGCAAAAATATCTGATGGTTGTAAGTTATTATAATTACGCACATCACTTAACTTTTCTTTGAAATATTGTATAGTAACTATTGTCCAAGGTGATACTGAATCCACCGTAAGTTCTATATCCACTTCCATGACATTGAAAATACATTTAGGAGATTTTAAGTCAAAATCAGGTTCTTTGTTTAAAATAGACACAACAAAACCTTTGTTTTATTCTGAAATTTCTTTAACACTTGTAACTTTGTTTGCCTCCGAAGTATTAGAACTGTTCCGTGCCTGATTTGGACTCCGCTTAGTATCCCTGCACACACTTCCAAAATGACCAGTCCTACCACCGTTTTTGCATTCCTTAATAATTGCAGGACAACCTGGAAAAGATGCAATGTGAAATTTTCTTCCACACCTGTAGCATGTGCCATAATTACTGAACGTGTTGTTCCTCTTGTTAGGATAACTGTTAAAAGGTTTAGAGAAGTTCCTTCCATGTGAAATGTCATGTTTAAACTCATTTTTAGTATTGACAACACAAATTTCTTCATCGTTAGTGGATTTGTTGAACTTTTGTTTCACAATATCCATCCATTTTTCGGATTGTTCAGTAGCTTTTGCTGTAGCAATTGCTTCTGTTAAATTAGGGTCTCCCATAACCCATAACTTCTGCTGAGTTTTTTTAGTTTTTGACGTGTACAATAATTTGGTCCTGTATCATTTCGTCAGTAATGCCACAGAAATTACAATGTAAACTCAAAGATCTAAGAGCAGCTAAACAATCATCATATGACTTTTCTTCTTTCTGTGCCCTGGTGTAAAATTTAAATCTATTTAAAGCAATACTGGTGACAGTTTTGAATCGTTTTTCAATTCTTGCTAATGCTTCCACATATACATTCATGTTATCTCCACTTCCATCTTGTGCAACACTTTGTGGAAGAGTTCTAACAATATCTTGTCCTTCTGAGCCTAGACAATGCAGTAAAATACTCTTTTTTCTCTCTGCTCCCATACGCTCACCGTCTATTGCTCTCATATAAGTAATAACTTCTTCTGTCCACTTCGACCAAGGCATAGGTGGCTCCCCTTTATTTTGTGAGAACTTAGCAGGGGGTTCAAATTGCATTGTATATATGTTAGTTAAATACTAACAGATAAATTAATGGTAAACAGACAAAATATCGACTACAAAATATCGAATGGACATAATATCGAGTACAAAATATAGGCTGGACAAAATATCGAATGGAAAGAATATAGACATCAAAAATATAGTTTTGAAGGTAAGTAATCTAATATCGAATTTTAAAATATAGATAGTCAAAATATCGAAGTACATAATATAGGTTACTAAAAATATCGAACATTTAATAATATCAAATTTTTTATATTGCATTTTATGTGTTAAAAGTGTTTATTTATGTTATAATGTAATTTAAGTAATGAATTTAATGTTATTTAAATTTTGCGTAATTTAATTCTGTAGCGGGTTGTGGGTTTATAGGGGAATAGGGTGGGAAGTAATTTAATTATAATTAATTAAATATGTAAATTTATTTATTGGTATTTGTTTATAATTAATTGTTAATTAATTTTTATTTTGTAATTAAATTTTAATTGCCAATTAATTGTATTTAATTGATTAATTGATAATTATGTTAATTTAACTAATTTAATTTTTGTAGCGGGTTGTGGGTTTATAGGGGAATAGGGTGGGAAGTAATTTAATTATAACTAATTACATATGTTAATTGTTTTGGGTATTTATTAGATTTTAATTGTTAAGTAACTTTTTTAATTACTAATTAATTAATTGTTAATTTGTAATTAATTAGTATTAATAGATAACTAATTGTAATGATTAATTTAAATTAGTATTTGTAATTGATTAATTATTATATTATATTAGATTGGTAATTACTTTTAATTAAATTTTCTTATAGATATTAATATCTATATTTGTTTAATTAATATATGAAGTATCTACTTTCCCTACTGTTGCACTCACTGGAGTGGGAATAGTAATTTTTACCCCTACGCTATCCAACGCTTTCCCTACTGTTGCACTCTCTGGAGTGGGAATAGTAATTTTTACCCCTACGCTATCCAACGCTTTCCCTACTGTTGCACTCTCTGGAGTGGGAATAGTAATTTGCACCCCTACGCTATCCAACCCTTTCCCTACTGCTGCTCTCTTTGGAGTGGGAATAGTAATTATTACCCCTACGCTATCCAACCCTTTCTCTACTGTTTCACTCTCTGGAGTGTGAATTGTTATTTTTACCCCTACACTATCCAACCCTTTCTCTACTGTTTCACTCTCTGGAGTGTGAATTGTAATTTTTACCCCTACGCTATCCAACGTTTTCCCTACTGTTGCACTCTCTGGAGTGGGAATAGTAATTTTTACTCCTACACTATCCAACCCTTTCTCTACTGTTTCACTCTCCGGAGTGTGAATTGTAATTTTTACCCCTACGCTATCCAACCCTTTCTCTACTGTTGCACTCTCTGGAGTGGGAATAGTAATTTGTACCCCTACGCTATCCAACGCTTTCCCTACTGTTGCACTCTCTGGAGTGGGAATAGTAATTTTTCCTCTATGCTATCCAACGCCTTTCCTACTGTTGCACTTTCTGAAGTGGGAATAGTAATTTTTACCCCTACGCTATCCAACGCTTTCCCTACTGTTGCACTCTTTGGAGTTGGAATAGTAATTTTTACCCCTACGCTATCCAACGCTTTCCCTACTGTTGCACTCTCTGGAGTGGGAATAGTAATTTTTACCCCTACGCTATCCAACCCTTTCTCTACTGTTGCACTCTCTGGAGTGGGAATAGTAATTTGTACCCCTACGCTATCCAACGCTTTCTGTACTGTTGCACTCTCTGGAGTGGGAATAGTAATTTTTACCTCTACGCTATCCAACGCCTTATCTACTATTGCACTTTCTGGAGTGGGAATAGTAATTTGTACCCCTACGCTATCCAACGCTTTTCCTACTGTTGCACTCTTTGGAGTGGGAATAGTAATTTGTACCCCTACGCTATCCACTGCGTTGCCTACTGTTGCACTCTTTGGAGTGGGAATAGTAATTTTTACCCCTACGCTATCCAACGCTTTCCCTACTGCTGCACTCTCTGGAGTGGGAATAGTAATTTTTACCCCTACGCTATCCAACGCTTTCCCTACTGTTTCACTCTCTGGAGTGGGAATAGTAATGTTTACCCCTACCTATCCAACCTTTTCCCTACTGTTGCACTCTCTGGAGTGGGAATAGTAGTTTTCACCCCTACGCTATCCGACGCTTTCCCTACTGTTGCACTCTCTGGAGTGGGAATATAAATTTTTACCTCTACGCTATCCAACGCCTTATCTACTGTTGCACTCTCTGGAGTGAGAATAGTAATTTTTACACTTCCGCTATCCTACGGTAATAATAGTGGATATTTTTAAATTATATTATGTTACTATATATATATGTTTTAACAAATATGATTGTAAAACATTTTTTATAACTTTAATTAGTTATTTAATTAATATAAGGTAATTTAAGTATTGTTAAGTATATTTTAGTAATTAATTTTTAATATTAATTTAATTTAACATTGTTTTTAATAAAGTCAATATTTTTATAAACTATATTTTTGTAAACGATATTTTTTACTCGATATTTTTGTACTTACCTGTTTGTAGATGCAAAGTCGATATTATGTCTGTTGATATTTTTCGCCGATATTTTTGCTAGTCGATATTATGGCCCTCGATATTATGTCAGTGATCCAATGTAATAACTACCTTCTTCCTTCTGTGAATTAAATTACATATAATATTGACAACAAAACATGTGGGTAAGATGCACTAATTGACTTTCTCCATTATCTGTCAATAATAATGAAACACTTTTGGAAAATAATTAGAATGCAATCAAAAAACTCACTTAAATGGGGCTTTGATGTGCATTTAAACTTAAATGCTTATAAATTTGTTTTTGACAAAAGACGCACCGCTGATTGCTCTGGAAAATCTTTAAGATTGCTTGTTACAGCGCGGTGATTAGTTGTTATGGCAACTGCAAGATGGCTGCCATGTACGTTGCACGCACAGGCAGCGTGATGACGATAAACGCTTGACGCTTGCCGCTTGCCTGAGTGCGTATTCTGTGATGAAGTAAGGCAGAGAAGAATGCTGCGTTACCTGAATTCCAATGCCGGTGACAGTGCTTCGATTCAGGTTATATTTTGTTATTATATGAAATCCAGCTGGAAAATAACGCGGAACAATAACTCAGAAATTCAGAATTCCTTTACAATAATAAAGTCACAAACACGCCTTCTTTGGAAATAGAATACAATACCAAATATCCATTCAGATCAATTTCAGATGACAGTATAAATCACCAAATCCAAGGTAGATTCGAGGAACACTCCGTCCCATGCTGCAAAGTAGACAGGAGTGAATCCAGGGTCTTTACCTCGTCGCCATTGTTGCAAAGATGGATCAATAATTAATTAAAAATAGGTTTATTGGAAGCAGCATGGCTCACTTTTGCTCAGGTTGGTCTTCATTAGCAACTGACCAACAAGGTGGAATGCAGGCAATGACCACACATTGGAATGTGGAATACCATTGAAAGAATACAAAGCACATGCTGGAAAGTATGCAAGTTCAGATTAACCCCTTCAGTGCTGCGCGAATTTCGCTGCAGTGCTGAAGGGTCATAAATCACATTGACTCATGACGGAAATGTTCCGTCATCAGCACCGGAGCACCGACGCTGATGACGGAACCGTTCCGTCATGAGCATGGAAGGGGTTAAAGAAACAGTGTATATAAAAACATATTAGTGACACAGAATAAGTATGAGATATAACAATGGGCAAGTGAGTAGTTTTTTTTATTTATGAAACTAACCAATGAGCTCCATCGTATGACTACCAAAATACAGCCTGTTTCTTCTGTCCACTCGGATATCTGTGCCCTTTTCACTAGTTTCATATTTTGCCTGAGTACTTTCCTTTGCTAATTTTACAGTTCAGCTACTCGTAGACCTTTTCCTTTAGCAAACCACTAATTTCTGTTAATTTGTTTTTAGGAACATTAGTGATGATGATGTTCCTTGCATCACTGGCACTTAAGATGCTTTTTTTGTTGAGTATCCCCAATGTGCGAGGGGCATTCCAGTTTTGAATCAGAATATTTAGATTCTTGGCAAAGTATTCCCTGTGAATTTGCTCTCCTTAGTGGTTCACTACCTCCATAAAAGTGATTTGGCTACAGGCCCAGCTTTTACCCCACTGTAGGGTCCTAAACTGCTGTGACTCAGCACCTTCACTGTCAGCTGCCCTCTGCTTTCTCCTCTGGTAACTTTGTCTGTACACTAATCTCTGCCTTCTCTGTCTCTGCTCTTTGTCAGCTTTACCATCCTTCCCGAGAGCCCTGTTCCTCTCTTTGCCTGCTTCTCTTCCTTCTTTAATCTTCTCTCTTGCCTCTTTTCCTTGCTTTCTCAGTCTTGCTGCCGCTCCCATTACCAGGACCTACTTAATGGATGCCGAAGGTGCACCAAAGGGAAACCCATTTGCACCTGTTCGTGCCTGGACCATGTTCAGCCACAGGAACTCTGTTCCCCCGCCCACAGCGGCTACACCACCACCAAACCCCATCCCTGGACCCCAGACAACTCAGTAAACACTGCTACAGTGCCTCACCATCCTCAGCGGCAGGGCCTTACATGTGCACTCACTGCACCTTCACATACAACAGCAACTCGCTCATCAGTAAGTCACCCACCACACAGCAGAAACTCAACACACCACACCTGCACTGTAACAGCTCACCTGCATCCTCCTCAAGAGGATGCATTCCACCAAGCTATGGGACCTTTTTACCACTTTCACCTCTGATGTCATCTTCACTTTTTCTGCCCCTGACATTGCTAAGGCAACATCCGATGGATATGAGATCACATACTGGGACTGGTTCAAGAAGTCCAGAGGAGGGATTGCCATTATCCACAAGGAAACCATCCAGTCAACCACCATGACAGACACCGCCATCCCAGCCATGGAACTCACCTTCAAACTCCAAACAGATGGGCAGTCCACCATCAGAGGAACACTAGCCTTCAGACCTCCAGAGCTGCACCCTAGCTTCTGTAACATCATTGCCGACTTCATCGCCCCACTCACTGTAGACTCAAATAGCTACATGTTTCTCGATGACCCAAACTTCCACCTCAATGACACCACGACCAACCTAGACAGCATAAACAACATTGGACTCACCCAAGTCATCAACGGCCCCATTCGCCCTGCAGGACATATGCTGTATCCCATCTTCGCCTCCAGCAACCGGGTCAAGTGCAGCCATATCACTGAACTCACCTGTACTGACCACTCCATCATCAGCTTTAGGATCTCCAGCCTTCGTACCGCCACCCCCACGCTGCCCACTGCAGCTGGAGCAAAGTGTCAGAGACCCAAAGGACCGACACCCTCAATACATCCAACCAAGACACTGCCACAAACATGGACCTGGGTATCAAGAACTTCAACATCTGGATCACCAACTGCACTGACAGCATTGCCCCATCTAGACCAAAAGTCACAAGAGATGCACCCAACAAGCCAGATGATACAACGAAGAACTGACAACAGAGAAACGCGACTGAAAGTGACTAGAAAGAAGATTGTGCGCAAGAAAGGACGTTTCCAACAGGACCACCTTTAAAGCCTCCCTAAACCTTTACCTCTGGCTCCTGAGGGAGAAGAAGAAGAGTTCCCTAGCCACTAACCATTGAATCGAGCTCTGAGCACAGCAAATAACTTTTAAACCTCATCAGGGAGTTCACCATCCCTGTAGCCACAGAGAACAGCATCACCCCCTTTCAAGAACTTTGTTACAACGTCACCAACTTCTTCCACAACAAGATCCCCACATCTACAAAAACGTTAAACCCCAGCCCAAGTCTACAGACTTCCTCAACCTACGCTCCATCACCGCAAGGAGCACTGACCACTTGTTGACTACATGTAAACAGCTCACATCTCAGGACACCAAGACTGTCATGAACATTTGTTAACTCAGGAACTCTCACAGACCCTTGTCCACACCAGCCGTGGCTCGTACAGGTAACAGCAGTGGGGCTGGGTGAGAGGGAATCCAACAGACGATGATTAGGGAAAATTATTTATTTAATTTTCCTTCATCATCGTCTGTCAAATTCCACCCATACCCGCAGGGCTGGACTGGCTACCGGGCAGTTTGGAATGCTGCCGAGCTGCTGGCTGATGTTACTGCAGTGGGGGCTGATTTCGTTCATGGAGACCTGCATGTGCTTCGAAATACTGAAAGCAAAAGGAATTTGATTTAGCTCACGCAGGTCCCCATTAACGCAATCAGCTCCCAGCTCAGTAGCATTCCAAACTGCCCGGTGGCGAGTCCGGCCCTGCTTACCCGGCCCCACCACCCCACTGCTCTTACCTGCACGGGCCACGGCTGGTCCACACCACCTCTTCAACCTCCAATGCAACAGGATCAGCCAAAAACCTACCACCCTTTTCAATGCCCCATTAACCACAGCCACCTTCCTTGAAGACTGGAAGCAGTGCCAAGGTAAAACCACTACTCAAAAAGCCGTCCGCCAACCCCAGTGAACTCAAAAGCTACAGCCTCATCTTCCTGCTCCCCTTTCCAACCAAGACCCAGGAGAAAGCCATCAACAAACAACTAATGAAACATCTGGAGCAGAACCTTCTTCTAAACACCTCCCAATCTGGATTCCAGAGCAACCACAGCACTAGAGCGCCCCTATTGCAACTTCCAATAATATCCGAGCTCTCCGAGCCTAGGGAAAGACAGAAGCCCTTATTCCTATTTGACCTCTCAGCGGCATTCATTACCATATACCATCACACACTGATCACTAGGCTGTACCACATCGAAATGCAAGTGGAGGCACTCAGCTGAATGATCTCCTTCATCATCGAAGATCACAGAAGGTCTGCCTACCACCGTTCACCTCCGAACCTAAGGACATCATCTGTGGTGTTCCCCAATGCTCTTCCCTCTGCCCCACCCTCTTCAACATCTACATGACCCCCTTGGCCAACATCGTCAGATCCCATGGACTAAACACCATGTCCTATGCAGATTATCCCTAAGTCATCCTATCCCTCTTCGAGGACCCTACTATCACCAGAACCAACCTACACAGGTGCATGACGAGCATCGCCAACTGGATGAGGGACAACTGTCCGAAGCTCACCATGACAAAAAGGAAGTACTGATCATTGGCAAGATCACCACTCCCGAACTGCCAAGACATGGATCCCTTGCTCACTTTGCCACTGGATTCAAGCTAGCCTGGCTGATGAAGGGTGTTACCCAGAAACCGGGCCCAGGATGCTTGTTTCCAGTTCAGGGAAGAACTGGCTTGGCAGTTCGGGCTGGATTGTTCCCATGAGGCACAGGGCCAAGACTGATTTGCATATAGCTGGGTCTGAACTGAGGTGGCGAAGTGAGGTAAAGAATAATGATGGATTCAACCCAGATTTGTGACTGGGGATGAGTGCCTGAAATGTTTCAGCGCTCCGTTCATCATCTCCTTGTGTTTTCTCTGCACAGCCATGGACCAGACTACATCAACCTCCGTCTGAGCTTCCACCAACCATACAGACAGCTATGCTCCATGACCCTCTCGCTCGCCCACACCCCCTGCATCCACCAAAGCAGAAGTGGAGGATTCTATTTCTCCTACCTCCTGGTGAAGACATGGAATGACCTCCCCTAAAAAGCACTCAAGATCTATCTGTTTGACTGAGCCCCTCAGGCCCTGCAAGAGCCTGGATACACCCTGAGTGATTAGCTGCGCAATGAAAATGGACTGATTGATTAATGTGGATGGTACATTTGTTGATGTTGAGAGCAGAGCTTTTGTTTTTGTTTTTGGCTTACCTGGCCTTCTCAGATTTATGAGGAGAAACGTGGGGCATCCTACAGTTGGTTTGCTTGTCCTTGTTTCACTGATTAGTGCCCTGGGGTTCTATTCTTGCTTTTACCATTCCTTGGTCCTGTTTGTTCTTTTAGCTTTTTTTGTTTTGGTGTATTTCCTCTTTGAGCCAGGTTACAGTTTTCCATAGCAATCAAAAAATATTTTTTTATTTAATGTTATTACCTGTAGAGAGTGGCGCTTTGAAGTCGATCTTTGGGCTTTCAGCTTCTGTTCCAAAATTGCTGGTTTTCAAAGGTGTATCCGTTCACTGGTACCTCGGGTTGTTGCGTTGAGTGTCTGTGTTTGTTGGCTTAGAAGTGCTTCCAGTGCTCATGGCAATGGTTGCCAGTTTAGATCTCTGTGTTTGTTGTTCCCTGGTGTCTTTGTCTGGTTGTGATCTTCACCTGTCGAGCTAGTTGTCCTTTCACCTTCTTATAGGTGTTGCTTTGTTTGATCAATCGTTTTGATCATTACTTGTGTTTTAAGAGTAAAATCAAAATGGTATCCTCTTAAAGGGCTTGTTAAATTTCTGTTTGTATTACAGGCTCTTTGTTTCCCTTTACTTTGATGCCTTCTGGTGGGTCCATTGAGGTTGATGGGGGAGCCTCTGAGTGTTCATTGGGGTCGATTCCCTGGACTAATTTTGTGGTTCAGGCTAGACCAGTGGTTCTTAAGCTATTGACTTCTGTGGACCCCTACTTATTCATTACTTGTACCTGGGAAACCCCACTAATTCATCATTGGAATCCAGGGACCATCACTGAGTCATTACTGGAAGCTCAAAACAATACATAAAATATACACACAGAACCATTCATCAAACAAATACACACATGATTACATATTTTATTTAATTCCCGCATATAATGTTTTTTTTTTAGTAATGTGGGAGCTTTTCTAAATTAAATTTATGCAACTCATCGTCCATACTGATTGAAGTGCTTGGTGCACGGCTCTCCTGACTAGGTTTGACAGCTCCCCAGGGAGCCACGGCACACAGTTTGGGAACCACTGCTGTATTCTGTTTGATGCACTTGCCTTGCTCCCATGAATCAATTTGAGGATACTAACTTAAAAACTTAAACGTTTTAAAAAGTTTAGATGTACATTTTGCTTCTTCATTTATATACACTTTATTTATTAATTATATTTAATTTTCTAAGGCATCACAGACCCCCTGAGAAGGCTTTGCGGGCCTCCAGGGGTCCCTGGACCATAGTTTAAGAAACACTGGGCTAGAGCACTTCTAATGTCTCCATCAGGATTTTATTTGTAGGAGTGCTGTCCTTCGGGATTCTTTAGACCTCCTGAATAATTTAACCGGCTTTTGGGCGTAGGTGTTTCTATTGAAACAGATTCTCCACTGGTGTAGCCATGGGATCACTGACATAATATCGAGCACATTAATATCGAGTTACAAAAATATCGATGACAAAATATCGAGGGACAAAATATCGAGTTTCTATCTTCATACAGGTAAGTACAAAAATATCGACTCTAAAATGTCGACTGTAAATAATATAGACTGTCAAAATATCGTTATTTTTATATGTCTTTAAATTAAGTTAAAACTAATATAATAATAAATATATTTAATATAAACTTAGTTAAAATGATTAAATAAATGTAATATTAATAAATAATTAATGTAAATTAAAAAAATATATAACAAAAATAATACATATATATATATATAAATACATATTATTAACTAAACATATATAATATTTTTACCGTAGCATAGCAAAATGGTTAAAATTTATTGTAACAACTATAGTGAATTCAACAGTAGAAAAACGCTGGATAGCGTAGGGGTAAAAATTACTATTCCCACTCCAGTGGGTGCAACAGTAGGGAAAACATTGGATAGCGTAGGGGTAAAAATTACTATTCCCACTCCAGTGGGTGCAACAGTAGGGAAAACGCTGGATAGCGTAGAGGTAAAAATTACTATTCCCACTCCTGTGGGTGCAACAGTAGGGAAAGCGATGGATAGCGCAGGGGTTAAAATTACTATTCCCACTCCAGTGGGTGCAACAGTAGGGAAAGCGTTGGATAGCGTAGGGGTAAAAATTACTATTCCCACTCCAGTGGGTGCAACAGTAGGGAAAGCGTTGGATAGCGTAGGGGTAAAAATTACTATTCCCACTCCAGTGGGTGCAACAGTAGGGAAAGCGTTGGATAGCTTAGGGGTAAAAATTACTATTCCCACTCCAGTGAGTGTAACAGTAGGGAAAGCGCTTGATAGCGTAGAGGTAAAAATTACTATTCCCACTCCAAAGAGTGCAACAGTAGGGAACGCGTTGGATAGCGTAGGGGTTAACATTACTATTCCCACTCCAAAGAGTGCAACAGTAGGGAAAACATTGGATAGCGTAGGGGCTAAAATTACTATTCCCACTCCAGGGGGTGCAACAGTAGGGAAAGCGTTGGATAGCGTAGGGGTAAAAATTACTATTCCCACTCCAGTGGGTGCAACAGTAGGGAAAGCGCTGGATAGCGTAGAGGTAAAAATTACTATTCCCACTCCAAAGAGTGCAACAGTAGGGAAAGCGCTGGATAGCATAGGGATAAAAATGACTATTCCCACTCCAAAGAGTGCAACAGTAGGGAAAACATTGGATAGCGGAGGGATTAAAATTACTATTCCCACTCCAGTGGGTGCAACAGTAGAGAAAGCGTTGGATAGCGTAGGGGTAAAAATTACTATTCCCACTCCAGTGGGTGCAACAGTAGGGAAAGCGTTGGATAGCGTAGGGGTTAAAATTACTATTCCCACTCCAGTGGGTGCAACAGTAGGGAAAGCGTTGGATAGCGTAGGGGTAAAAATTACTATTCCCACTCCAGTGGGTGCAACAGTAGGGAAAGCGTTGGATAGCGTAGGGCTAAAAATTACTATTCCCACTCCAGTGGGTGCAACAGTAGGGAAAGCGTTGGATAGCGTAGGGGTTAAAATGACTATTAATTAATTAACAATTAACAATTTTAATTAATTTACATACTTAATTAATTATTATTAAATTACTTCCCACCCTATCCCCCTATAAACTCACAACCCACTACAGAAAATAATTTACTAAATATTAATTATTTATCAATTAAATATTTATAATTAATTACCAATTATATTTTAATTAATTACCAATTAAAAATTAATTAATAATTATTATTATTTTACATAATTAATTAATTATAATAAAATTACTTCCCACCCTATTCCCCTATAAACCCACAACCCGCTACAGAAAATAATTTACTAAAAATTAATTATTAATCAATTATTATTATTTACCAATTATATTTTAATTATTTACCAATTAATAATTAATTAACAATTATTATTAATTTACATAATTAATTAATTATAATTAAATTACTTCCCACCCTATTCCCATATAAACCCACAACCCGCTACAGAAAATAATTTACTAAAAATTAATTATTAATCAATTATTATTATTGACCAATTATATTTTAATTATTTACCAATTAATAATTAATTAATAATTATTATTAATTTACATAATTAATTAATTATAATTAAATTACTTCCCACCCTATTCCCCTATAAACCCACAACCCGCTACAGATTTATATTACACAATTATTATAAAATATTAAAAACTACCTTATTTTCGATTTTTTTTGTCTATATTCTATCTAGTCGATATTATGTCTAGTCTATATTTTTGATTCGATATTTTGGCTATTAATATCGATATTACTCGATATTTTTGTAGTCTATATTATGTCTGGTCGATATTTTGGCTAGTCTATATTTTTTACTCGATATTTTGTCCAAACGATATTTTGGATTCGATATTATGTCTGTTTACCGTAGCCATGATGGTTTTTGTCCTTTTTCCCTTGCTGGACCACTAAGCAGCTTGAGTTATGGGGATGTTAAGCCCTGTTGCAACGCACATGTCTGTCACTGTTGGGACTGTTAAGAAGTCTCTTTGTTGGAGGTTGAAAGCAATCTGTATAGAGCTGGATGATGACTTCCTAGTCTGTTTAATCCAATTCAAAACTTTATTCAGCAGCATTGTGGCAGCCATAAAAGTTATTCAATAACAGAAAATGATAAAATAATAAACACATTATAAATCACAGCATTTTAAATTAAGATGTAACCAATATATAAAATGCCTCAGCTGGGTATATAGAATATCTCATACAGTACCAAATTGCAACCACATATCTCACCAGTGCATCGTAGTTCGTGAACGTGTTGCAGCTTTTAAAAAATGCACCCACATTAAAAGTCTGTTGAATCGAATCTATCTTTCACGCACTTAAGGCTTGCTGTTTGTTTGCCAAGATTCTTCCCTCACCCCTTATGAGACCGTTTTTAGGTCGAGCTGGTGTAGCAGTGCGAAGCACTGCATCCAGCGAAGCATCTTTTGTCATCCACTTCCTGGGAATGTGAGACAGGGGATGTGCACGCGCAGGCTCTTCCCCCATGTGAGCATGCACGTTCACCCACACGCCGTGCACATCTCCTGTCCCACATTGCAAGGAAGCAGATAACACACACAGACACACACACATGCGCGCACACACACACACACACATGCATGCCCCCACCCCAGTCACAGGCTCCCCCCCACGCCCACCCCACTCAAGGGCTCACGCGCACACACACAGCCCCCCACCCCACTCACTGGGTCACACACGCACACACACACACATGCACCCCCACCACCCCCACCCCCCACTCACGGGCTCACGCGCACACACACAGCCCCCCCACCCCACTCACCGGGTCTTTCAGACTCCTCTCGTCCCGCGGTGGTGGCGACTGCACGGGCTTGGTAGGCGGCGGGGGCAGGCACCGGCAATGTGCCTCGAGCCCCCTCCGCTTCTCTCCCCAGACTCCTGGCGGCAGCGGGCCAGGCCCAGCAGCAGGCGGGGTTCTCCCTTAGCACGGGAGGGGAGCCCCACTGGTTTTGTGCGCGTTGGGCTTGTTACAAACGTCACGTTTTCTGCCCAGCGGGACCCTTTGCGCACTGTCAGAAGGGAGCCACCGGTCATACCGTCGCTGTAAAGGTGTGAGCCAATGAAAGGACGCTTGCGGTTCAAACCTCGTTTTCGAACCCAATCCGACCTGTCACAGTTGAGCTAATGCGCTGTCATCGAGGGTAGAAACTCACATTGTGAAAATAAAAACGCATGTTGGCTGGGGTCTGAGCCGCGTTTGGTCGAAAGAGTCATGACGTCTATTGACGTAGGCGTTCCCTCATTGGTGGGCGGCTGGGGTCTGGCAGCGGGCCGTGTGATTGGTGTGGCTGTTGCGGTTGAGTGGGAGGCCGGAGCTCATCGCCAGGGCCAGCGCTCAGGGCAGCAACGGTGCGTTGCGGGGCCGGAGCGCAGGCCGCAGACATGCCGTGCAAGAAGCCGTTCAGTGTCAAGCAGAAGAAGAAGTAGCTGCAGGAAAAGCGCGAGCGCAAGAGAGGTGAGTGACCGGCCAACCGCAGGCCAGCACCCCTGGAGCACTGCCGAAGCTGACCAATGAGAGCCAAGCACCCCTATACACTCTGCCGATGCTGACCAATGAGAGGCGAGCACCCCCATACACTCTCCTGATGCTTGACCTTTTGGGAAAAGAAAAGTACTTTTAATCCCCCAGTGGTACTAAATCCTACACAGTCCAATGGAGGTGTACAGTCTAATATCTCTGGTCACGAGTCCCCTTTGGGCACCTTGCCCCTCCCCATTTGTTTGAGCTCAAACTGACCGGGGCGACTTTGTCTAATGTAGACACCCACAGCAGGGAGCGGACCATGAATAAGGCACTTACTTCCCCACAAGTTCTGATGTGCACCAGTTCTCTCTTTGTTTTTACCCCAGTGTTGGAGCGAATACTGAACAGAATTTAGTCTGTGTGCCATGTTCCGCCTTGGTCCTGACTGCAGACGGAAATGTTTGGTCTTGGTGTGCTACCTGGTTTGCTCAGGGGATGCTTGGTGCAGCCTCCATCTGCAGTGCACACGTCCTCTTCAGTGAGGAGCTGGGTGCTGCTCAGTGAATCTATTATTGCGCCCTGCTTCCAGACCACCGATGGATAGCAGAGTAGGTGTACCCCAACTTGGCCGGCGCAGGATTCATGCAGCATGAGACTTATAACCCATCACTGGCTGGTGCAGGTAGTTGCAGCTCAAGAAGGGCCGGTGTAGAAATGATGCAGGCTTAGGGTGAGACAGGCCAGTAACCTTCCAGGACCCACAGACACAGGCTTGTAACAGAGCAGCACCCCTTTAGTCCAGCTAATCATCAGACAGTAGCTCCTGGTAATGGCCGATAACAAATCAACACCGCAGCACAGATCCTCGTGTGATGATGCCTTTTGTGAGTTTGTAAATTTCGCCACTAGTGAGAAGTGAGCAGTGTGAGCACGTGCACACTAGTAAGAAGTGAGCAGCGCACATCGATGTGCCTCCTGTCACTGTCGCCGGGAAAAAACGGACCGCCTGTGCCAGGGCACAAAAGAGAGCCTGATAGATACCCGTTTCAAGGCCTCTTTAAAACAAGCTTTTGCAATGCAATAGGTCTCACATTCACACGAGTTTAAGTTATGGCATTGTAAAAGGCAATGCCTTTTTTAATTGTGTTTTTTAAAAACCAAAACATAAATAAAAGGCATTGTCATTTACATAGCCAATAGCTCAAACTTGCGTAAATGCGAGACCTATTGCATTGCAAATGCTTGTTTATCATCCATTAGCATTTGTTGTTGGTGTCTTGTGGACTGGGTTAGTTATAGTGATATCTTCGGATCTTTGGATAACATTGTTGCTGTTCAATTCTCAGCTTTTACTTTTCACCATTTCATTGCACAATATAGTAATCATCCAGATTTTAATAAGTTGTTCTTATTAAGATATTATTTAAATATTATGCACTAGTATGTCTTTTAAATGTAAGAGAAATATCATACACGTTAGAAAACAGTTTGAAACTAACAATAGCATCGTGGAAACGCTTTTTCTACATTTTCAAAGTGTAATGTGTTTATTCTGGAACTGTACCAGTGACAAATCAGGCATAAGAAAGTCTAGACAGAAGGACTCATGCCAGACTCCTGCATACTTCATAATTTGGACTGATAATGGATGGGGCCTTAATACGTTATGAAAGCGTTAACGACTTCCTTCAGAAGACGTTGGGGAGGTGCAGTGATTAAACGCCCTAAGGAATGCTGAAAGTTCAGTAGATTAATAGGTAAACATTACACAATTGCAATAAAGTTCGTTGCACAAATGCGGGTGCACTGGTTATTACACTCTTCTGTTACTAGTGTAAAAACAAAGTCAGCTCTGCTCCTGCCTGAAACAAATGTGCATAATGTTAACATATTGCGAAATGCCTAAATGCTTACACCACGTACAAATACTGTCATTTTTGTGTGGGCAGAACACGCAGCTAGCTGGGAGTGGTGAGCTCATAATTTCCACATGCCTGCATTTCTATAGTTTCAGGGAAATGAAATATTCATTGCTTTCTGAATCTTGCATAAAAATAGATGCCGGTTTCAACAGTTCTGAGGCTCAAGGCTTTCTTATCATGTCCTGACCTGACTGGATAATGTTACAAAACTAAAAAGTCCTCAATGCTTCACTGTAGCCAAAAGCAGTGGAAATAACAATAAACGTTACTCTTCGATGTATGGTTACTTTCAAGAATTCTGTTTGTAGAATGTGGTGAATCTTTTATTTTTATTCTCTTAGCAGGTATGCGTTCTTTGTTATAATGTGACATTGACAAAGCGGTCCCACGCGGAGGGTAAGAAACCACCATCTCTGCACAGGGACATTGGGGGTAAGCCAATGCTTAATTTGTAAATAAATAAAGGCCCTATTGAATTTTGGTGTGCTGAATACAAAGGCTGCGTAGGTGTACTGG
The DNA here is from genome assembly GCF_964261635.1 of Lissotriton helveticus. Lineage (NCBI taxonomy): Eukaryota > Metazoa > Chordata > Amphibia > Caudata > Salamandridae > Lissotriton > Lissotriton helveticus. The sequence goes on from NC_136068.1 coordinate 277,681,557, forward strand.
CTGCATAGTCTGGATTCCACCTCTTCTCTCTTTAAGCCATCACTAAACATTCCCTGCTACTTTATCTTACACATACAGATTTTTTTCTTCCCTACTTCTTCATTTTGTCAAGGTTTTAAACTTTAACTTCCTACTTCTTTCCTCCTTGTGTTTTCCTCTCTCTTGCTCTAGGTCAGAGTCTGATGAGTGAAAATAAGTACCAGTCCCCAGAAATTGGTGCTGGTGGATCCCCACCTGTAAACACCTGCTGAAATTAAGCATTGGGGGAAGAAAGGGAGACATGGAAGCATATGACATTGAAGGCCATTTGGCTGCAGTGTCATCACAAGAATACACATGCATTAGAGGGCTTATGAATCTATTGGAGCAGCGATAAGGTGACAGATGTTGCCATCCACAGCTCTTCTGGAGTAAGCGAGGGGGGCCAAAGAAGTGTGATCAGCCGCAGCCAGTAGTGGGAGTACCGGCCGGGCGGTGATGTGGGGAGGGGCAGGGTGGGGGGTAGTAATGTATGGATTACGGAGTTTAACAGGTAAGTAAACATATAAATAAATAAAACTAATTTTGTTGCGCGCACTGCATCGTATTTGGTGATGCAGTGCAAGCAACAAAATTTGTTTTATTTATTTTTATGTTTACTTACCTGTTAAAGTCCGTAATCCATACATTACTACCGCCCACCCTGCCCCTCCCCCTCCCCACGTCACCGCCTGGCTGGTACTCCCACTGCCGGCCACGGCTGAGTGTGATGAATGAGAAATAGGCTATTGGGTCCCCCATAGTACCTTCGTGCAAATAAGTCCGACAGGGTGGGGCCCACAAGGGTTCCCGATGCATGTCCAATGTGAAGAACAAGCACATGAAAGGTGATGGGAGGAATGTTTCCAATAAGTCTAATCGCTGGCATTCGCTCATTGTAGCATTCCAACCCATCCTTCTTTTTCTCACAATGCCACCTCAGTTTAAACCCAGCCAAATGAAAATGAGTCTGGACCCTGTTCCAAAAGGAGCAGTGCAGCCTGAACTGCCAGGCCAGGTCCTCCCCAAACTGGAACACAAGCGACCCAAGACTTGTTTCACCCTGATTGGGACTCATCCGACATGTAAAGCTTGGTTCCAGAGCCACATTTATCATGTGATACATCTGCAATACCCTTGCTACTTAGGGTGGTATCTAAAAAGGATCAATTTATGTATAGAATTCATGTTTAGCATATCAAATTGAATGCATACCTTAGATTGTCTGATACAACTTGAGACACTAATCACCTTATGTTCTCCATGATCAGTATCTCGCTCCTACTCTGGCACATCTGTTATGCATCAGTCATAAGGAATATATTTTATCTTCTAGACAAGCTCGCCATCGCCAGTGGTTCTTGGCACAACCACAGCATGGACACAATCAGACTACAGAATAAGGATTGTAAGCCTTTGTAAGCCTTTTCCATCGGTGCACCCAGGATCTGTACCAACATCCCCATATCCATCAGGACCCACCAATGCTGCTCCAAATAATGAAAGTGTTTAAGTTTCACTTCTTTGAAGAACACTGCATCACAATGCAATAACCGTCCCCAACTCAGCTTCATCTTCTATTACGAACCAAGTTTGAGCTTGTCTTTGACCATGTACAGTGCTCCTCTGCCTTCTGACGAGGTTCAGATGGCAGAGATATGCACCTTGTCCATGAAGGGACCCTTCCTTCTAGCAAGGAAAGGGGAATTACACTTCTAAAATACCCCCTGCTCATCCCCTTGGTAGCTTGTCACGAGTAGTCATGCTTATTTCAGAGTCAATGTGTAAAGCATTTGCACATAACACACAGTAATACAGTGAAAACACTGCAAAAGGACACCACACCAGTTTTAGAAACATAGCTAATAGTTAGCTGTGTAAAACAAGGCCAAATTAATAAAAATCAACATTCAGTAATCAAAATACTAACATTGCAGAAAAAGAATTAAAATACAGTTCCTTGAAGTCGTTAGCTATGTACGGGGCTATCACAGCCTAGTGAACGAAAAAATCCAACAGTTCAGGCTGACTGCGGCATTGCAGGGCAGTTACGGTGTATGGAAGACCCACAAACAGTACAGTGGAAATGCAGGGCATCTGGGACCTTGTGATGAGCTCTGAAGAGCCGGCATCAGCAGACGCCAGTCCCAGAGGACGGTGAAGGAGTCCTCGAGCCCTTAAAGTCTCACACGTTGCAGATTGAACTCCATATAGTTTAAATCAGAAGTGCAGGCGTTGGCAGGTGTTGGAGCTGTGGTGTGAAGTGGAGCGGTATTTCATGAGGTGCCCCTAGGTCATGATGCAAGCAGTGGCTCAGTGATGGTATCTATCGGCGTCGGTGAGACCAGGGCTGCGCTGCAAAGTGGGACGTGCTCATCACGGTGCTGGCAGGTTATGGTACAAGCAGCAGCGTCATTATTGCTGAAGCGCTGTCGTCGGTGGACTATTTGAAGTCGATGGCACAGGTGTCAGTAGGCCAAGGCCGTGGTGTGGGGCGGTGCGCTGAGTAACTTATGAGCGGTGCCCCCAGGCCACGGTACAGGCAGAGGAGTCGATGTTGGCGTGGAGTGGCATCATTGGGATACCAGGGCGGCTATGTGAAGTGAGGCTGTGCGAAGTGCGGCGCCCTCAGGTAACGTAAAAGCAGCGACTTAGTGGTGGCATCGGGTGGCGCCTGAGACCAGGATTGTGATGGGGACGGTGCTCTCTGTGGTGCCAACACGTCACAGAGCTGGCAGAGGCATCGTGGATGGCGTTGGGTAGCTTTTTCCTCTGTGGCAGCAGAAACATGAAGTTCCAGATGCGGGTACCCAGAGGGTGGTGAAGTCTTTGATGTGCATGAGACTTTCAACAGGAGCAAGCTCTACTTTAAGACCTTGGGGAAAATCTGGAAAATAAGTGGCAGAAAGTTCAGTCCAGTCCTTTTACTTCACAAGACAGAAGCTAAAAGCAGCTACTGTGAGCCAATACAGTAAAGTGGTAGTTCCCCCTGAAAGGTTCTCCAGCTTTTCTTCTTGGCAGGTTCTAGGTCCAAATGAGTTCTGAAGTTCTGGGGTGTGGCCTCAATATTTATACTACTTTTCCCTTTGAAGTTTTAGGCAGCAAGTCTCACTTGCTCAGTAGAAACCAGTTCTATCCTCTCTAGTCCAGCTTAACTACAGGAGGTGGAGACAGCACTGTGCGGAGCAGACACACCCTATTTAGGGGCTAATGAAAACTCCTCCCCCCACTCTAAATGCAGGTCCAGTCAGCCTGGCCATGAGTCACCCAGGAAAGGCAGGACATACCTCAACCCCTTGGTGACTGTCTAGTGTGAATGCACATCCCCAACTCCTGTCACTCCAAAACCAGACAGTGAATACCCAAACAGGCAGAGGCACACAGGATGGTTAAACAAGAAAATACCCACTTTATAAAAGTGGCATTATCAAATGAACAATTTAACCCCTTCGCTGCTAGGCCTTTTTCCCTCCTGTGCTAAGCCTTTTTTTGGCGATTTGGGATAGTGCGCGCTTAGGCCCCTGTAACTTTTTGACCACATAAGGTATCCACGCCAAATTTGTGCCCTTTTCTTCCAACATCATGTGGATTCTAAAGGTGCCCAGGGTTTGTGGATTCCCTTGGAGGGGTCCCAGAAATTAAGCAAAATACAGTGACATTTTAGTTTTTTTTAGAAAAATGGGAAAAACGGGCTGCAAATGAAAGCCTCTGGATTTTTCCCTGCAAATGTTATCAAAAAAGGGTTTGTGGGGCTGAAATCTCCATTTTCTCAGCTTTTAGGGAATGACAGTCTTTTGTCAGAGAACCAACATTTTTCACACAGTTTTGGCATTTTTCTGGGACACAGCCTATTTTTGCTATTTTTAGAGCTTTCAACCTCCTTCCAGTTAATGGTAGAAATGAGTTTGACAGCAATAATGGATCCTGGAAAGCTATACATTTGCGAAAAGTAGACAAAATTCTGAATTCAGAAAGGGGTCATTTGTCTAAATCCATGAAGGTTTCTTTATAGAAACTAACAGTTAAATATTGGAATATTTGAAAATTTGTTGAAAAAAACAGCCTTTTGTCTCAACGTTTTCACCTATAACTTCTTGTAATTTTGACAGCTCTTGGAAAGCAATATACCGTTACATCCGTTTGACGTTCCTGGTTGTGGGGATATATAGGACTTGTAGTTTCACCAAGAACCCGACGAACCCAGAGCCAAAAACTGAGCAGCAACTTGCAATGGTATTTTATTATTTACTGAGTATAGAGCACTTATTCTTGGAAAATGTATACATGGAAAAATCGGTATGAAAGACACCTATGTATTTCTGAATTAGGTACAAATTATAGAGTTTAGAAACAGTATATATTTGCACATTTTCAAAATTGGGAATACTCATACTAGCATGAGAATTATTGGTCATTTTTCAAAAAGATTTTTTTTTTACACAATGTCTTTCATTGGGAAGGGAGAAATGCATGAAAACTCAATAGGTAATAACAGTTGATTTACAAATCTGAATTACCCTAAGTCTCCCGATAAAAACGGTACCTCACTTGTGTGGGTCGGACTTGTGCCTGCGACAGGAAACGGCGCAAAATGCAACGTGGTCACACCTCAATTTTGCAGTTAAAAATTGACCCTTTTATGGCAAAGTGCCTAGCTGTAGTTTTTGCACCCTAGCTCAGCCGGCACCTAGGGAAACCTAGCAAACCTATACATTTCTGAAACCTACACACCCAGGGGAATTCAGGATGGGGTAATTCGACTGTCTCCCACCAGGTTCTGTTACCCAGAATCCCTTGCAAAGCTAAAGAATTGACAAAGAAAAAGCATTTTCCTCACATTTCTGTGGTGGAAAGTTCTGGAATCTGCGTGAATTAACAAATTTCCACCCACCCAGCGTTTCCCCAGGTCTCTCAAAAAAAATGGTACCTCACTTGCCTGGGTCTGCCTAGTGCCTGCGACAGGAAACAGCGCAAAACGCAACGTGGTTGCACCGCAATTTCGCAGTGAAAATGTGCCCTTTTTTGTCAAAGAGCCTACCTTTTGTTTTTTAACCCTAGCTCTGCCGGCACCTAGTGTTGACTGCCTTGTTTTTAAGCTCGATTTACATCTTTATGGCTTAATTTCACTAACTTCCCAATAAAGCCACCCCCCCCTCCTTCCACTGCTTATAACCCCATCCCTCCCACCCCCCACCCCCCTCCCCTTCCTTTACACTCCCCTTTCCTTAATTTCCTGTTGCAATTATTTTCTGAATGGATAAAAGTCTGGGTAACTAGGGTTCCCCTTTTCGCTTTTGGGCATATACTATCATGCGATACTAACGTTTGGACACGTTGTACTGATTCTGGCCCAGTCTAAGATGGCGCCGCTTTTTTTCGAGCTAATTGTCCCTTTTCGATTACTACTATTTCTATTTGGGTGGAAAGTGCTTGCCGTACTTTTGGCTTGATGCACGCTGTAACGAGTTGGCGGTCTTGAACTCCACAAGACGGTAAGATTTATTTTTGAATAATAAATCCCGAACCGGGCCCGCAAACATTAATCTGTTTACCTTGAGTGTGCCTTCTTAACGGATCTGACCCGGCGCACATTTTCAAAATCTGGCGCGTAAACACTAATCGATTTACCTTGAGTGAGCCCTTTCTTAATGTTTTTGACCCGGCACACACATTCTATATGTGCCGTGGACGATGTAAACTTGATGCTTATTTTTTCTTGTTTATGCCGAAGGTTATGTAATCTAACCATCTCGGCTACCTATATAACAGTAACGGTTTTGACCCGGCACATATATTCTATACATGTGCTGGACGTTGTTAACCTGGTGCTTGCTCGGCAATCATTCTTTGAGATATATGGCCAATCTAAATCTATTTTAAACATTGACTATGCCTATGTGACCTACATGACTGCAGTCGGTATAGTTCACCCTTTGAACCATCCGGGCAGTCGATTTTTTAATGTTCTACTTATCACGTATCTATGGGTTATATTTATTTATTTTTCCCAATAATTTTTCAGATTATGAATTGGTAAACTAATTTCGACTTCACCACTGGGACCATTTGGTGGCCATGCGAATGTGCTGATGACGTCCACATTATGCTATTAAGTAGCCAGAACTTATCGCGCAATTAATTATTATTTCTTGCGGTAAGTGCTACATTGACCTTTGGGGCGACAATGTCTCATTTCAGGTTCACTTATACAGTTTAAGTGACATTTAGTTTTCTTTGGTAATTTTCAGTGTCCGAATACTGATTGTCGAGCATCTGGATTTTTAACTGAATTATCTTTTTGAATCCAAAGTTAAAGGTATTTTTGCCTTCTTGTTTTTATATACATGGTTATAAGGATCCCCTTCACTTAGTGGTGTGGACCAAGGGTACAACATCTTTCCCTCCTTCACATGGCCGCCTTTTTCCTCATGAGAAGCCTACCCTGACATTAATGTATAACTTATTATTAAGAATTATTGTTAAAATTATACATTCTATTGTACAGATCTCTTGCACAAGAACATTTTCCAGTCCTGAAGATGACCGTTAAATAATGTATCGGTCGAAACGCCGTCGACGCTTCCCTGTGGCTTGATTTATTATAAGGACACAGTATTTATGTTTTGGGTGTTCCTTTTTGCTTCTGTGATGTGTATTGTTGTTGCCACCTGTCTGGTTTATATGTATTGTGTTTTTTGTACACCAGCTTTTTTTCTTGCTTGAGATTATTTATATGTTGAAATGAAACTTTCTGAATTGTTGGAGTAAAATAAATGTATATTTTTTGATACCATGAGGCTGTTGTGAAGGGCTTCTCTATAATTCATATTGGATATTTTTCCAATCTTTTATTTTTAATTTTTCCTTTCTCCCTGAGCCTTTTTGTTTGATATAATATGCAACAGGAAACAGCGCAAAACGTAACATGTTTGCACCTCAATTTCGCAGTGAAATCGTGCCCTTTTTTGGCAAAGTGCCTACCTTTTGTTTTTTAACCCTAGCTCTGCCGGCACCTAGGGAAACCTAGCAAACCTATACATTTTTTAAAACTACACACCCAGGGGAATTCAGGATGGGGTGACTCGACTGCCTCCCACCAGGTTCTGTTACCCAGAATCCCTTGCAAAGCTAAAAAATGACAAAAAAAGCATTTTCCTCACATTTCTGTGGTGGAAAGTTCTGGAATCTGCATGGATCACCCAGCGTTCCCCCAGATCTCCCGAAAAAAATGGTACCTCACTTGCCTGGGTCTGCCTAGTGCCTGCGACAGGAAACAGCGCAAAACGCAACATGGTCGCACCGCAATTTCGCAGTGAAAATGTGGCCTTTTTTGGCAAAGAGCCTCCCTTTCGTTTTTGAACCCTAGCTCTGCCGGCACCTAGGGAAACCTAGAAAACCTATACATTTTTTAAAACTAGACACCCAGGGAAATTCAGGATGGGGTGACTCGACAGCCTACCACCAGGTTATGTTACCCAGAATCCCTTGCAAAGTTAAGAATTTAACAAAAAAAATGCATTTTCCTCACATTTCTGTAGTGGAAAGTTCTGGATTCTGCGTGGATCAACAAATTTCCACCCACCCAGCGTTCCCCCAGGTCTCCGGAAAAAAATGGTACCTCACTTGCCTGGGTCTGCCTAGTGCCTGCAACAGGAAACAGCGCAAAACGTAACATGTTTGCACCTCAATTTCGCAGTGAAATCGTGCCCTTTTTGGGCAAGGAGACTACTCTTTGTTTTTGAACCCTAGCTCTGCCGGCACCTAGGGAAACCTAGCAAAACTATACATCTTTGAAAACTAGACACCCAGGGGAATTCAGGATGGGGTGACTCGAATGCCTACCACCAGGTTCTGTTACCCAGAATCCCTTGCAAAGCTAAGAAATTGACAAAAAAAACGAATTTTCCTCACATTTCTGTGGTGGAAAGTTCTGGAATCTGCGTGGATCAACACATTTCCACCCACCCAGTGTTCCCCCGGGTCTCCCAAAAAAAATGGTACCTCACTTGCCTGGGTCTGCCTAATGCCTGCGACAGGAAACAGCGCAAAACGCAACGTGATCGCACCTCAATTTCGCAGTGAAATCGTGCCCTTTTTTGGCAAAGAGCCTACCTTTTGTTTTTGAACCCTAGCTCTGCCGGCACCTAGGGAAACCTAGCAAACCTATACATTTTTGAAAACTAGACACCTAGGGGAATTCAGGATGGGGTGACTCGACTGCCTACCACCAGGTTCTGTTACCCAAAATCCCTTGCAAAGCTAGGAAATTGACAAAAAAAAGTGCATTTTCCTCACATTTCTGTGATGAAAAGTTCTAGAATCTGCGTGGATCAACAAATTTCCACCCACCCAGCGTTCCCCCAGGTCCCCCCAAAAAAATGGTACCTCACTTGCCTGGGTCTGCCTAGTGCCTGCGACAGTAAACAGCGCAAAACGCAACGTGGTCGCACCTCAATTTCGCAGTGAAATCGTGCCCTTTTTTGGCAAAGAGCCTACCTTTTGTTTTTGAACCCTAGCTCTGCCGGCAACCAGGGAAACCTAGCAAACCTATACATTTTTAGAAACTAGACACCCAGGGGAATTCAGGAAGGGGTGACTCGACTGCCTCCCACCAGGTTCTGTTACCCAGAATCCCATGCAAAGCTAAGAAATTGACAAAAAAACGCATTTTCCACATATTTCTGCGGTGGAAAGTTCTGGAATCTGCGTGGATCAACAAATTTCCACCCACGCAGTGTTCCCCCGGGTCTCCCCAAAAAAATGGTACCTCACTTGCCTGGGTCTGCCTAGTGCCTGCCACAGGAAACAGCGCAAAAGGCAATGTGGTCGTACCTCAATTTCGCAGTGAAATCGTGCCCTTTTTGGGCAAAGAGCCTACCTTTTGTTTTTGAACCCTAGCTCTGCCGGCAACCAGGGAAACCTAGCAAACCTATACATTTTTAGAAACTAGACACCCAGGGGAATTCAGGAAGGGGTGACTCGACTGCCTCCCACCAGGTTCTGTTACCCAGAATCCCATGCAAAGCTAAGAAATTGACAAAAAAATGCATTTTCCTCACATTTCTGTGGTGGAAAGTTCTGGAATCTGCGTTGATCACCAAATTTCCACCCACCCAGCGTTCCCCCAGGTCTCCCGAAAAAAATGGTAACTCACTTGACTGGGTCTGCCTTGTGCCTGCGACAGGAAACAGCGCAAAACGCAACGTGGTTGCACCTCAATTTCGCAGTGAAATCTTGCCCTTTTTGGGCAAAGAGACTACCTTTTGTTTTTGAACCCTAGCTCTGCCGGCACCTAGGGAAACCTAGCAAACCTATACATTTTTGAAAACTAGACACCCAGGGAAATTCAGGATGGGGTGACTCGACTGCCTCCCACCAGGTTCTGTTACCCAGAATCCCTTGCAAAGCTAAGAAATTGACAAAAGAAAACGCATTTTCCTCACATTTCTGTGGTGGAAAGTTCTGGTATCTGCGTAGATCAACAAATTTCCACCCACCCAGCGTTCCCCCGGGTCTCCCAAAAAAACATGGTACCTCACTTGCCTGGGTCTGCCTAGTGCCTGCGACAGGAAACAGCGCAAAAAACGCAACGTGGTCGCACCTCAATTTCGCAGTGAAATCGTGCCCTTTTTCGGCAAAGAGCCTACCTTTTGTTTTTGAACCCTAGCTCTGCCGGCAACCAGGGAAACCTATCAAACCTATACATTTTTAGAAACTAGAAACCCAGGGAAATTCAGGAAGGGGTGACTCGACTGCCTACCACCAGGTTCTGTTACCCAGAATCCCTTGCAAAGCTAAGAAATTGACAAAAAATATGCATTTTCCTTACATTTCTGTGGTGGAATGTTCTGGAATCTGCGTGGATCAACAAATTTCTACCCACCCAGCATTCCCCCGGGTCTCCCAAAAAAAATGGTACCGCACTTGCCTGGGTCAACCTAGTGCCTGCGACAGGAAACAGTGCAAAACGCAACGTGGTCGCACCTCAATTTCGCAGTGAAATCGTGCTCTTTTTTGGCAAAGAGCCTACCTTTTTTGTTTTTGAGCCCTAGCTCTGCCGGCACCTAGGGAAACCTATCAAACTTATACATTTTTGAAACCTAGACACCCAGGGGAATTCAGGATGGGGTGACTCGACTGCCTTCCACCAGGTTCTGTTACCCAGAATCCCATGCAAAGTTAAGAAATTGACAAAAAAACGCATTTTCCACACATTTCTCTGGTGGAAAGTTCTGGAATCTGTGTTGATCACCAAATTTCCACCCACCCAGCGTTCCCCCAGGTCTCCCGAAAAAAATGGTAACTCACTTGACTGGGTCTGCCTTGTGCCTGCGACAGGAAACAGTGCAAAACGTAACGTGGTTGCACCTCAATTTCGCAGTGAAATCTTGCCCTTTTTGGGCAAAGAGACTACCTTTTGTTTTTGAACCCTAGCTCTGCCGGCACCTAGGGAAACCTAGCAAACCTATACATTTTTGAAAACTAGACATCCAGGGGAATTTAGGATGGGGTGACTCGACTGCCTACCACCAGGTTCTGTTACCCAGAATCCCTTGCAAAGCTTAGAAATTGACAAAAATAATGCATTTTCCTCACATTTCTGTGGTGGAAAGTTCTGGAATCTGCGTGGATCAACAAATTTCCACCCAGCCAGCGTTCCCCCGGGTCTCCCCAAAAAAATGGTACCTCACTTGCCTGGGTCTGCCTTGTGCCTGCGACAGGAAACAGCGCAAAACGCAATGTGGTCGCACCTCAATTTCGCAGTGAAATCGTGCCCTTTTTGGGCAAAGAGACTACCTTTTGTTTTTGAACCCTAGCTCTGCCGGCACCTAGGGAAACCTAGCAAACCTATACATTTTTGAAAACTAGACACCCAGGGGAATTCAGGATGGGGTGACTCGCCTGCCTACCACCAGGGTCTGTTACCCAGAATCCCTTGCAAAGCTAAGAAATTGACAACAAAAAAACGCATTTACCTCACATTTCTGTGGTGGAAAGTTCTGGAATCTGCGTGGATCAACAAATTTCCACCCACCCAGCGTTCCCCCGGGTCTCCCAAAAAAACATGATACCTCACTTGCCTGGGTCTGCCTAGTGCCTGCGACAGGAAACAGCGCAAAACGCAACGTGGTCGCACCTCAATTTCGCAGTGAAATCGTGCGCTTTTTTGGCAAAGAGCCTACCTTTTGTTTTTGAACCCTAGCTCTGCCGGCAACCAGGGAAACCTAGCAAACCTATACATTTTTAGAAACTAGACACCCAGGGGAATTCAGGAAGGGGTGACTGGACTGCCTACCACCAGGTTCTGCTACCCAGAATCCCTTGCAAAGCTAAGAAATTGACAAAAAATATGCATTTTCCTTACATTTCTGTGGTGGAATGTTCTGGAATCTGCGTGGATCAACAAATTTCCACCGAACCAGCGTTCCCCCGGGTCTCCCGAAAAAAATGGTACTGCACTTACCTGGGTCAACCTAGTGCCTGCGACAGGAAACAGCGCAAAACGCAACGTGGTCGCGCCTCAATTTCGCAGTGAAATCGTGCTCTTTTTTGGCAAAGAGCCTACCTTTTTTGTTTTTTAACCCTAGCTCTGCCGGCACCTAGGGAAACCTAGCAAACTTATACATTTTTGAAACCTAGACACCCAGGGGAATTCAGGATGGGGTGACTCGACTGCCTCCCACCAGGTTCTGTTACCCAGAATCCCATGCAAAGCTAAGAAATTGACAAAAAAACGCATTTTCCACACATTTCTGTGGTGGAAAGTTCTGGAATCTGCATGGATCAACAAATTTCCACCCACCCAGTGTTCCCCCGGGTCTCTCGAAAAAAATGGTACCTCACTTGCCTGGGTCTGCCTAGTGCCTGCCACAGGAAAATGCGCAAAAGGCAACGTGGTCGCACCTCAATTTCGCAGTGAAATCGTGCCCTTTTTAGGGAAAGAGACTACTCTTTGTTTTTGAACCCTAGCTCTGCCGGCACCTAGGGAAACCTAGCAAACCTATACATCTTTGAAAACTAGACATCCAGGGGAATTTAGGATGGGGTGACTCGACTGCCTACCACCAGGGTCTGTTACTCAGAATCCCTTGCAAAGCTAAGAAATTGACAACAAAAAAACGCATTTTCCTCACATTTCTGTGGTGGAAAGTTCTGGAATCTGCGTGGATCAGCAAATTTCCACCCACCCAGCGTTCCCCCGGGTCTCCCGAAAAAAATGGTACCTCACTTGCCTGGGTCTGCCTAGTGCCTGCCACAGGAAACAGCGCAAAAGGCAACGTGGTCGCACCTCAATTTCGCAGTGAAATCGTGCCCTTTTTGGGCAAAGAGACTACCTTTTGTTTTTGAACCATAGCTCTGCCGGCACCTAGGGAAACTTAGCAAACCTATACATCTTTGAAAACTAGACATCCAGGGGAATTTAGGATGGGGTCACTCGACTGCCTACCACCAGGTTCTGTTACCCAGAATCCCTTGCAAAGCTTAGAAATTGACAAAAAAATGCATTTTCCTCACATTTCTGTGGTGGAAAGTTCTGGAATCTGCGTGGATCAACAAATTTCCCCCCAGCCAGCGTTCCCCCGGGTCTCCCGAAAAAAATGGTACCTCACTTGCCTGGGTCTGCCTTGTGCCTGCGACAGGAAACAGCGCAAAACGCAATGTGGTCGCTCCTCAATTTCGCAGTGAAATCGTGGCCTTTTTGGGCAAAGAGACTACCTTTTGTTTTTGAACCCTAGCTCTGCCGGCACCTAGGGAAACCTAGCAAACCTATACATTTTTGAAAACTAGACACCCAGGGGAATTCAGGATGGGGTGACTCGCCTGCCTACCACCAGGGTCTGTTACCCAGAATCCCTTGCAAAGCTAAGAAATTGATAACAAAAAAACGCATTTTCCTCATATTTCTGTGGTGGAAAGTTCTAGAATCTGCGTGGATCAACAAATTTCCACCCACCCAGCGTTCCCCCGGGTCTCCCAAAAAAATATGATACCTCACTTGCCTGGGTCTGCCTAGTGCCTGCGACAGGAAACAGCGCAAAACGCAACGTTGTCGCACCTCAATTTCGCAGTGAAATCGTGCCCTTTTTTGGCAAAGAGCCTACCTTTTGTTTTTGAACCCTAGCTCTGCCGGCAACCAGGGAAACCTAGCACACCTATACATTTTTAGAAACTAGACATCCAGGGGAATTCAGGAAGGGGTGACTCGACTGCCTACCACCAGGTTCTGTTACCCAGAATCCCTTGCAAAGCTAAGAAATTGACAAAAATATGCATTTTCCTTACATTTCTGTGGTGGAATGTTCTGGAATCTGCGTGGATCAACAAATTTCCACCCACCCAGCGTTCCCCCGGGTCTCCCGAAAAAACATGGTACTGCACTTGCCTGGGTCAACCTAGTGCCTGCGACAGGAAACAGCGCAAAACGCAATGTGGTCGCACCTCAATTTCGCAGTGAAATCGTGCTCTTTTTTGGCAAAGAGCCTACCTTTTTTGTTTTTTAACCCTAGCTCTGCTGGCACCTAGGGAAACCTAGCAAACTTATACATTTTTGAAACCTAGACACCCAGGGGATTTCAGGATGGGGTGACTCGACTGCCTCCCACCAGGTTCTGTTACCCAGAATCCCATGCAAAGCTAAGAAATTGACAAAAAAATGCATTTTCCACACATTTCTGTGGTGGAAAGTTCTGCAATCTGCGTGGATCAACAAATTTCCATGCACCCAGCGTTCCCCCGGGTCTCCCGAAAAAAATGGTACCTCACTTGCCTGGGTCTGCCTAGTGCCTGCCACAGGAAAATGCGCAAAAGGCAACGTGGTCGCACCTCAATTTCGCAGTGAAATCGTGCCCTTTTTGGGCAAGGAGACTACTCTTTGTTTTTGAACCCTAGCTCTGCCGGCACCTAGGGAAACCTAGCAAAACTATACATCTTTGAAAACTAGACATCCAGGGGAATTTAGAATGGGGTGACTCGACTGCCTACCACCAGGTTCTGTTACCCAGAATCCCTTGCAAATCTTAGAAATTGACAAAAAAATGCATTTTCCTCACATTTCTGTGGTGGAAAGTTCTGGAATCTGTGTAGATCAACAAATTTCCACCCACCCAGCGTTCCCCCGGGTCTCCCGAAATAAATGGTACCTCACTTGCCTGGGTCTGCCTAGTGCCTGCGACAGGAAACAGCGCAAAACGCAATGTGGTCGCACCTCAATTTCGCAGTGAAATCGTGCCCTTTTTGGGCAAAGAGACTACCTTTTGTTTTTGAACCCTAGCTCTGCCGGCACCTATGGAAACCTAGCAAACCTTTTCATTTTTGAAAACTAGACACCCAGGGAAATTCAGGATGGGGTGACTCGACGGCCTACCACGAGGTTCTGTTACCCAGAATCCCTTGCAAAGCTAAGAAATTGACAAAGAAAAAGCATTTTCCTCACATTTCTGTGGTGGAAAGTTCTGGAATCTGCGTTGATCACCAAATTTCCACCCACCCAGCGTTCCCCCAGGTCTCCCGAAAAAAATTGTACCTCACTTGCCTGGGTTTGCCTTGTGCCTGCGACAGGAAACAGCACAAAACGCAACGTGGTTGCACCTCAATTTCGCAGTGAAATCGTGCCCTTTTTGGGCAAAGAGACTACCTTTTGTTTTTGAACCCTAGCTCTGCCAGCACCTAGGGAAACCTAGCAAACCTATACATTTTTTAAAACTAGACACCCAGGGGAATTCAGGATGGGGTGACTCGACTGCCTACCACCAGGTTCTGTTACCCAGAATCCCTTGCAAAGCTAAGAAATTGACAAAAGAAAACGCATTTTCCTCACATTTCTGTGGTGGAAAGTTCTGGTATCTGCATAGATCAACAAATTTCCACCCACCCAGCGTTTCCCCGGGTCTCTCGAAAAAAATGGTACCTCACTTGCCTGGGTCTGCCTAGTGCCTGTGACAGGAAACAGCGCAAAATGCAACGTGGTCGCACCTCAATTTCGCAGTGAAATCGTGCCCTTTTTTGGCAAAGAGCCTACCTTTTGTTTTTGAACCCTAGCTCTGCCGGCAACCAGGGAAACCCAGCAAACCTATACATTTTTAGAAACTAGACACCCAGGGAAATTGAGGAAGGGGTGACTCGACTGCCTACCACCAGGTTCTGTTACCCAGAATCCCTGGCAAAGCTAAGAAATTAACAAACAATATGCATTTTCCTTACATTTCTGTGGTGGAATATTCTGGAATCTGTGTGGATCAACAAATTTCCACCCACCCAGCGTTCCCCCGGGTCTCCCGAAAAAAATGGTACCGCACTTGCCTGGGTCAACCTAGTGCCTGCGACAGGAAACAGCGCAAAACGCAACGTGGTCGCATCTCAATTTCGCTGTGAAATCGAGCTCTTTTTTGGAAAAGAGCCTACCTTTTTTGTTTTTTAACCCTAGCTCTGCCAGCACCTAGGGAAACCTAGCAAACTTATACATTTTTGAAACCTAGACACCCAGGGGAATTCAGGATGGGGTGACTCAACTGCCTCCCACCAGGTTCTGTTACCCAGAATCCCATGCAAAGCTAAGAAATTGACAAAAAACGCATTTTCCACACATTTCTGTGGTGGAAAGTTCTGGAATCTGCGTGGACAACAAATTTCCACCCACCCAGCGTTCCCCCGGGTCTCCCGAAAAAAATGGTACCTCACTTGCCTGGGTCTGCCTAGTGCCTGCCACAGGAAAATGAGCAAAAGGCAACGTGGTCGCACCTCAATTTCGCAGTGAAATGTGCCCTTTTTGGGCAAAGAGACTACCTTTTGTTTTTGAACCCTAGCTCTGCCGGCACCTAGGGAAACCTAGCAAACCTATACATCTTTGAAAACTAGACATCCAGGGGAATTTAGGATGGGGTGACTCGACTGCCTAACACCAGGTTCTGTTACCCAGAATCCCTTGCAAAGCTTAGAAATTGACAAAAAAATGCATTTTCCTCACATTTCTGTGGTGGAAAGTTCTGGAATCTGTGTAGATCAACAAATTTCCACCCACCCAGCGTTCCCCCGGGTCTCCCGAAATAAATGGTACCTCACTTGCCTGGGTCTGCCTAGTGCCTGCGACAGGAAACAGCGCAAAACGCAACGTGGTCGCACCTCAATTTCGCAGTGAAATCGTGCCCTTTTTGGGCAAAGGGACTACCTTTTGTTTTTGAACCCTAGCTCTGCCGGCACCTAGGGAAACCTAGCAAACCTATACATTTTTGAAAACTAGACACCCAGGGGAATTCAGGATGGGGTGAACCGACTGCCTACCACCAGGTTCTGTTACCCAGAATCCCTTGCAAAGCTAAGAAATTGACAAAAGAAAATGCATTTTCCTCACATTTCTGTGGTAGAAAGTTCTGGTATCTGCGTAGATCAACAAATTTCCACCCACCCAGCGTTCCCCCGGGTCTCTCGAAAAAAATGGTACCTCACTTGCCTGGGTCTGCCTAGTGCCTGCGACAGGAAACAGCGCAAAATGCAAAGTGGTCGCACCTCAATTTCGCAGTGAAATCGTGCCCTTTTTTGTCAAAGAGCCTACCTTTTGTTTTTGAACCCTAGCTCTGCCGGCAACCAGGGAAACCTAGCAAACCTATACATTTTTAGAAACTAGACATCCAGGGGAATTCAGGAAGGGGTAACTCGACTGCCTACCACCAGGTTCTGTTACCCAGAATCCTTGGCAAAGCTAAGAAATTAACAAAAAATATGCATTTTCCTTACATTTCTGTGGTGGAATGTTCTGGAATCTGCGTGGATCAACAAATTTCCACCCACCCAGCGTTCCCCCGGGTCTCCCGAAAAAAATGGTACCGCATTTGCCTGGGTCAACCTAGTGCCTGCGACAGGAAACAGCGCAAAACGCAACGTGGTCGCACCTCAATTTCGCTGTGAAATCGTGCTCTTTTTTGGCAAAGAGCCTACCTTTTTTGTTTTTTAACCCTAGCTCTGCCGGCACCTAGGGAAACCTAGCAAACTTATAAATTTTTGAAACCTAGACACCCAGGGGAATTCAGGATGGGGTGACTCGACTGCCTCCCACCAGGTTCTGTTACCCAGAATCCCATGCAAAGCTAAGAAATTGACAAAAAAACACATTTTCCACACATTTCTGTGGTGGAAAGTTCTGGAATCTGCGTGGATCAACAAATTTCCACCCACCCAGCGTTCCCCCGGGTCTCCCGAAAAAAATGGTACCTCACTTGCCTGGGTCTGCCTAGTGCCTGCCACAGGAAAATGCGCAAAAGGCAACGTGGTCGCACCTCAATTTCGCAGTGAAATCGTGCCCTTTTTGGGCAAAGAGCCTACTTTTTGTTTTTGAACCCTAGCTCTGCCGGGACCTAGGGAAACCTAGCAAACCTATACATTTTTGAAAACTAGACACCCAGGGGAATTCAGGATGGGGTGACTCGACTGCCTACCACCAGGTTCTGTTACCCAAAATCCCTTGCAAAGCTAGGAAATTGACAAAAAAAATGCATTTTCCTCACATTTCTGTGATGAAAAGTTCTAGAATCTGCGTAGATCAACAAATTTCCACCCACCCAGCGTTCCCCCAGGTCCCCCCAAAAAAATGGTACCTCACTTGCCTGGGTCTGCCTAGTGCCTGCGACAGTAAACAGCGCAAAACGCAACGTGGTCGCACCTCAATTTCGCAGTGAAATCGTGCCCTTTTTTGGCAAAGAGCCTACCTTTTGTTTTTGAACCCTAGCTCTGCCGGCAACCAGGGAAACCTAGCAAACTTATACATTTTTGAAACCTAGACACCCAGGGGAATTCAGGATGGGGTGACTCGACTGCCTCCCACCAGGTTCTGTTACCCAGAATCCCATGCAAAGCTAAGAAATTGACAAAAAAACGCATTTTCCACACATTTCTGTGGTGGAAAGTTCTGGAATCTGCATGGATCAACAAATTTCCACCCACCC
This sequence comes from Lissotriton helveticus, assembly GCF_964261635.1. Classification (NCBI taxonomy): domain Eukaryota; kingdom Metazoa; phylum Chordata; class Amphibia; order Caudata; family Salamandridae; genus Lissotriton; species Lissotriton helveticus. The sequence goes on from NC_136068.1 coordinate 277,699,511, forward strand.
AGTGTTCCCCCGGGTCTCTCGAAAAAAATGGTACCTCACTTGCCTGGGTCTGCCTAGTGCCTGCGACAGGAAACAGCGCAAAACGCAACGTGGTCGCACCTCAATTTCGCAGTGAAATCGTGCTCTTTTTTGGCAAAGAGCCTACCTTTTTTGTTTTTTAACCCTAGCTCTGCCGGCACCTAGGGAAACCTAGCAAACTTATACATTTTTGAAACCTAGACACCCAGGGGAATTCAGGATGGGGTGACTCGACTGCCTCCCACCAGGTTCTGTTACCCAGAATCCCATGCAAAGCTAAGAAATTGACAAAAAAACGCATTTTCCACACATTTCTGTGGTGGAAAGTTCTGGAATCTGCATGGATCAACAAATTTCCACCCACCCAGTGTTCCCCCGGGTCTCTCGAAAAAAATGGTACCTCACTTGCCTGGGTCTGCCTAGTGCCTGCCACAGGAAAATGCGCAAAAGGCAACGTGGTCGCACCTCAATTTCGCAGTGAAATCGTGCCCTTTTTAGGGAAAGAGACTACTCTTTGTTTTTGAACCCTAGCTCTGCCGGCACCTAGGGAAACCTAGCAAACCTATACATCTTTGAAAACTAGACATCCAGGGGAATTTAGGATGGGGTGACTCGACTGCCTACCACCAGGGTCTGTTACTCAGAATCCCTTGCAAAGCTAAGAAATTGACAACAAAAAAACGCATTTTCCTCACATTTCTGTGGTGGAAAGTTCTGGAATCTGCGTGGATCAGCAAATTTCCACCCACCCAGCGTTCCCCCGGGTCTCCCGAAAAAAATGGTACCTCACTTGCCTGGGTCTGCCTAGTGCCTGCCACAGGAAACAGCGCAAAAGGCAACGTGGTCGCACCTCAATTTCGCAGTGAAATCGTGCCCTTTTTGGGCAAAGAGACTACCTTTTGTTTTTGAACCATAGCTCTGCCGGCACCTAGGGAAACTTAGCAAACCTATACATCTTTGAAAACTAGACATCCAGGGGAATTTAGGATGGGGTCACTCGACTGCCTACCACCAGGTTCTGTTACCCAGAATCCCTTGCAAAGCTTAGAAATTGACAAAAAAATGCATTTTCCTCACATTTCTGTGGTGGAAAGTTCTGGAATCTGCGTGGATCAACAAATTTCCCCCCAGCCAGCGTTCCCCCGGGTCTCCCGAAAAAAATGGTACCTCACTTGCCTGGGTCTGCCTTGTGCCTGCGACAGGAAACAGCGCAAAACGCAATGTGGTCGCTCCTCAATTTCGCAGTGAAATCGTGGCCTTTTTGGGCAAAGAGACTACCTTTTGTTTTTGAACCCTAGCTCTGCCGGCACCTAGGGAAACCTAGCAAACCTATACATTTTTGAAAACTAGACACCCAGGGGAATTCAGGATGGGGTGACTCGCCTGCCTACCACCAGGGTCTGTTACCCAGAATCCCTTGCAAAGCTAAGAAATTGATAACAAAAAAACGCATTTTCCTCATATTTCTGTGGTGGAAAGTTCTAGAATCTGCGTGGATCAACAAATTTCCACCCACCCAGCGTTCCCCCGGGTCTCCCAAAAAAATATGATACCTCACTTGCCTGGGTCTGCCTAGTGCCTGCGACAGGAAACAGCGCAAAACGCAACGTGGTCGCACCTCAATTTCGCAGTGAAATCGTGCCCTTTTTTGGCAAAGAGCCTACCTTTTGTTTTTGAACCCTAGCTCTGCCGGCAACCAGGGAAACCTAGCACACCTATACATTTTTAGAAACTAGACATCCAGGGGAATTCAGGAAGGGGTGACTCGACTGCCTACCACCAGGTTCTGTTACCCAGAATCCCTTGCAAAGCTAAGAAATTGACAAAAATATGCATTTTCCTTACATTTCTGTGGTGGAATGTTCTGGAATCTGCGTGGATCAACAAATTTCCACCCACCCAGCGTTCCCCCGGGTCTCCCGAAAAAACATGGTACTGCACTTGCCTGGGTCAACCTAGTGCCTGCGACAGGAAACAGCGCAAAACGCAATGTGGTCGCACCTCAATTTCGCAGTGAAATCGTGCTCTTTTTTGGCAAAGAGCCTACCTTTTTTGTTTTTTAACCCTAGCTCTGCTGGCACCTAGGGAAACCTAGCAAACTTATACATTTTTGAAACCTAGACACCCAGGGGATTTCAGGATGGGGTGACTCGACTGCCTCCCACCAGGTTCTGTTACCCAGAATCCCATGCAAAGCTAAGAAATTGACAAAAAAATGCATTTTCCACACATTTCTGTGGTGGAAAGTTCTGCAATCTGCGTGGATCAACAAATTTCCATGCACCCAGCGTTCCCCCGGGTCTCCCGAAAAAAATGGTACCTCACTTGCCTGGGTCTGCCTAGTGCCTGCCACAGGAAAATGCGCAAAAGGCAACGTGGTCGCACCTCAATTTCGCAGTGAAATCGTGCCCTTTTTGGGCAAGGAGACTACTCTTTGTTTTTGAACCCTAGCTCTGCCGGCACCTAGGGAAACCTAGCAAAACTATACATCTTTGAAAACTAGACATCCAGGGGAATTTAGAATGGGGTGACTCGACTGCCTACCACCAGGTTCTGTTACCCAGAATCCCTTGCAAATCTTAGAAATTGACAAAAAAATGCATTTTCCTCACATTTCTGTGGTGGAAAGTTCTGGAATCTGTGTAGATCAACAAATTTCCACCCACCCAGCGTTCCCCCGGGTCTCCCGAAATAAATGGTACCTCACTTGCCTGGGTCTGCCTAGTGCCTGCGACAGGAAACAGCGCAAAACGCAATGTGGTCGCACCTCAATTTCGCAGTGAAATCGTGCCCTTTTTGGGCAAAGAGACTACCTTTTGTTTTTGAACCCTAGCTCTGCCGGCACCTATGGAAACCTAGCAAACCTTTTCATTTTTGAAAACTAGACACCCAGGGGAATTCAGGATGGGGTGACTCGACGGCCTACCACGAGGTTCTGTTACCCAGAATCCCTTGCAAAGCTAAGAAATTGACAAAGAAAAAGCATTTTCCTCACATTTCTGTGGTGGAAAGTTCTGGAATCTGCGTTGATCACCAAATTTCCACCCACCCAGCGTTCCCCCAGGTCTCCCGAAAAAAATTGTACCTCACTTGCCTGGGTTTGCCTTGTGCCTGCGACAGGAAACAGCACAAAACGCAACGTGGTTGCACCTCAATTTCGCAGTGAAATCGTGCCCTTTTTGGGCAAAGAGACTACCTTTTGTTTTTGAACCCTAGCTCTGCCAGCACCTAGGGAAACCTAGCAAACCTATACATTTTTTAAAACTAGACACCCAGGGGAATTCAGGATGGGGTGACTCGACTGCCTACCACCAGGTTCTGTTACCCAGAATCCCTTGCAAAGCTAAGAAATTGACAAAAGAAAACGCATTTTCCTCACATTTCTGTGGTGGAAAGTTCTGGTATCTGCATAGATCAACAAATTTCCACCCACCCAGCGTTTCCCCGGGTCTCTCGAAAAAAATGGTACCTCACTTGCCTGGGTCTGCCTAGTGCCTGTGACAGGAAACAGCGCAAAATGCAACGTGGTCGCATCTCAATTTCGCAGTGAAATCGTGCCCTTTTTTGGCAAAGAGCCTACCTTTTGTTTTTGAACCCTAGCTCTGCCGGCAACCAGGGAAACCCAGCAAACCTATACATTTTTAGAAACTAGACACCCAGGGAAATTGAGGAAGGGGTGACTCGACTGCCTACCACCAGGTTCTGTTACCCAGAATTCCTGGCAAAGCTAAGAAATTAACAAACAATATGCATTTTCCTTACATTTCTGTGGTGGAATATTCTGGAATCTGCGTGGATCAACAAATTTCCACCCACCCAGCGTTCCCCCGGGTCTCCCGAAAAAAATGGTACCGCACTTGCCTGGGTCAACCTAGTGCCTGCGACAGGAAACAGCGCAAAACGCAACGTGGTCGCATCTCAATTTCGCTGTGAAATCGAGCTCTTTTTTGGAAAAGAGCCTACCTTTTTTGTTTTTTAACCCTAGCTCTGCCAGCACCTAGGGAAACCTAGCAAACTTATACATTTTTGAAACCTAGACACCCAGGGGAATTCAGGATGGGGTGACTCAACTGCCTCCCACCAGGTTCTGTTACCCAGAATCCCATGCAAAGCTAAGAAATTGACAAAAAACGCATTTTCCACACATTTCTGTGGTGGAAAGTTCTGGAATCTGCGTGGACAACAAATTTCCACCCACCCAGCGTTCCCCCGGGTCTCCCGAAAAAAATGGTACCTCACTTGCCTGGGTCTGCCTAGTGCCTGCCACAGGAAAATGAGCAAAAGGCAACGTGGTCGCACCTCAATTTCGCAGTGAAATGTGCCCTTTTTGGGCAAAGAGACTACCTTTTGTTTTTGAACCCTAGCTCTGCCGGCACCTAGGGAAACCTAGCAAACCTATACATCTTTGAAAACTAGACATCCAGGGGAATTTAGGATGGGGTGACTCGACTGCCTAACACCAGGTTCTGTTACCCAGAATCCCTTGCAAAGCTTAGAAATTGACAAAAAAATGCATTTTCCTCACATTTCTGTGGTGGAAAGTTCTGGAATCTGTGTAGATCAACAAATTTCCACCCACCCAGCGTTCCCCCGGGTCTCCCGAAATAAATGGTACCTCACTTGCCTGGGTCTGCCTAGTGCCTGCGACAGGAAACAGCGCAAAACGCAACGTGGTCGCACCTCAATTTCGCAGTGAAATCGTGCCCTTTTTGGGCAAAGGGACTACCTTTTGTTTTTGAACCCTAGCTCTGCCGGCACCTAGGGAAACCTAGCAAACCTATACATTTTTGAAAACTAGACACCCAGGGGAATTCAGGATGGGGTGAACCGACTGCCTACCACCAGGTTCTGTTACCCAGAATCCCTTGCAAAGCTAAGAAATTGACAAAAGAAAACGCATTTTCCTCACATTTCTGTGGTAGAAAGTTCTGGTATCTGCGTAGATCAACAAATTTCCACCCACCCAGCGTTCCCCCGGGTCTCTCGAAAAAAATGGTACCTCACTTGCCTGGGTCTGCCTAGTGCCTGCGACAGGAAACAGCGCAAAATGCAAAGTGGTCGCACCTCAATTTCGCAGTGAAATCGTGCCCTTTTTTGTCAAAGAGCCTACCTTTTGTTTTTGAACCCTAGCTCTGCCGGCAACCAGGGAAACCTAGCAAACCTATACATTTTTAGAAACTAGACATCCAGGGGAATTCAGGAAGGGGTAACTCGACTGCCTACCACCAGGTTCTGTTACCCAGAATCCCTGGCAAAGCTAAGAAATTAACAAAAAATATGCATTTTCCTTACATTTCTGTGGTGGAATGTTCTGGAATCTGCGTGGATCAACAAATTTCCACCCACCCAGCGTTCCCCCGGGTCTCCCGAAAAAAATGGTACCGCATTTGCCTGGGTCAACCTAGTGCCTGCGACAGGAAACAGCGCAAAACGCAACGTGGTCGCACCTCAATTTCGCTGTGAAATCGTGCTCTTTTTTGGCAAAGAGCCTACCTTTTTTGTTTTTTAACCCTAGCTCTGCCGGCACCTAGGGAAACCTAGCAAACTTATAAATTTTTGAAACCTAGACACCCAGGGGAATTCAGGATGGGGTGACTCGACTGCCTCCCACCAGGTTCTGTTACCCAGAATCCCATGCAAAGCTAAGAAATTGACAAAAAAACACATTTTCCACACATTTCTGTGGTGGAAAGTTCTGGAATCTGCGTGGATCAACAAATTTCCACCCACCCAGCGTTCCCCCGGGTCTCCCGAAAAAAATGGTACCTCACTTGCCTGGGTCTGCCTAGTGCCTGCCACAGGAAAATGCGCAAAAGGCAACGTGGTCGCACCTCAATTTCGCAGTGAAATCGTGCCCTTTTTGGGCAAAGAGCCTACTTTTTGTTTTTGAACCCTAGCTCTGCCGGGACCTAGGGAAACCTAGCAAACCTATACATTTTTGAAAACTAGACACCCAGGGGAATTCAGGATGGGGTGACTCGACTGCCTACCACCAGGTTCTGTTACCCAAAATCCCTTGCAAAGCTAGGAAATTGACAAAAAAAATGCATTTTCCTCACATTTCTGTGATGAAAAGTTCTAGAATCTGCGTAGATCAACAAATTTCCACCCACCCAGCGTTCCCCCAGGTCCCCCCAAAAAAATGGTACCTCACTTGCCTGGGTCTGCCTAGTGCCTGCGACAGTAAACAGCGCAAAACGCAACGTGGTCGCACCTCAATTTCGCAGTGAAATCGTGCCCTTTTTTGGCAAAGAGCCTACCTTTTGTTTTTGAACCCTAGCTCTGCCGGCAACCAGGGAAACCTAGCAAACTTATACATTTTTGAAACCTAGACACCCAGGGGAATTCAGGATGGGGTGACTCGACTGCCTCCCACCAGGTTCTGTTACCCAGAATCCCATGCAAAGCTAAGAAATTGACAAAAAAACGCATTTTCCACACATTTCTGTGGTGGAAAGTTCTGGAATCTGCATGGATCAACAAATTTCCACCCACCCAGTGTTCCCCCGGGTCTCTCGAAAAAAATGGTACCTCACTTGCCTGGGTCTGCCTAGTGCCTGCCACAGGAAACAGCGCAAAAGGCAATGTGGTCGTACCTCAATTTCGCAGTGAAATCGTGCCCTTTTTGGGCAAAGAGACTACCTTTTGTTTTTGAACCCTAACTCTGCCGGCACCTAGGGAAACCTAGCAAACCTATACATCTTTGAAAACTAGACATCCAGGGGAATTTAGGATGGGGTGACTCGACTGCCTACCACCAGGTTCTGTTACCCAGAATCCCTTGCAAAGCTAAGAAATTGACAAAAGAAAACGCATTTTCCTCACATTTCTGTGGTGGAAAGTTCTGGTATCTGCGTAGATCAACAAATTTCCACCCACCCAGCGTTCCCCCGGGTCTCCCAAAAAAACATGGTACCTCACTTGCCTGGGTCTGCCTAGTGCCTGCGACAGGAAACAGCGCAAAAAACGCAACGTGGTCGCACTTCAATTTCGCAGTGAAATCGTGCCCTTTTTCGGCAAAGAGCCTACCTTTTGTTTTTGAACCCTAGCTCTGCTGGCAACCAGGGAAACCTATCAAACCTATACATTTTTAGAAACTAGAAACCCAGGGAAATTCAGGAAGGGGTGACTCGACTGCCTACTACCAGGTTCTGTTACCCAGAATCCCTTGCAAAGCTAAGAAATTGACAAAAAATATGCATTTTCCTTACATTTCTGTGGTGGAATGTTCTGGAATCTGCGTGGATCAACAAATTTCTACCCACCCAGCATTCCCCCGGGTCTCCCGAAAAAAATGGTACCGCACTTGCCTGGGTCAACCTAGTGCCTGCGACAGGAAACAGTGCAAAACGCAACGTGGTCGCACCTCAATTTCGCAGTGAAATCGTGCTCTTTTTTGGCAAAGAGCCTACCTTTTTTGTTTTTGAGCCCTAGCTCTGCCGGCACCTAGGGAAACCTAGCAAACTTATACATTTTTGAAACCTAGACACCCAGGGGAATTCAGGATGGGGTGACTCGACTGCCTTCCACCAGGTTCTGTTACCCAGAATCCCATGCAAAGCTAAGAAATTGACAAAAAAACGCATTTTCCACACATTTCTCTGGTGGAAAGTTCTGGAATCTGTGTTGATCACCAAATTTCCACCCACCCAGCGTTCCCCCAGGTCTCCCGAAAAAAATGGTAACTCACTTGACTGGGTCTGCCTTGTGCCTGCGACAGGAAACAGCGCAAAACGTAACGTGGTTGCACCTCAATTTCGCAGTGAAATCTTGCCCTTTTTGGGCAAAGAGACTACCTTTTGTTTTTGAACCCTAGCTCTGCCGGCACCTAGGGAAACCTAGCAAACCTATACATTTTTGAAAACTAGACATCCAGGGGAATTTAGGATGGGGTGACTCGACTGCCTACCACCAGGTTCTGTTACCCAGAATCCCTTGCAAAGCTTAGAAATTGACAAAAAAAATGCATTTTCCTCACATTTCTGTGGTGGAAAGTTCTGGAATCTGCGTGGATCAACAAATTTCCACCCAGCCAGCGTTCCCCCGGGTCTCCCCAAAAAAATGGTACCTCACTTGCCTGGGTCTGCCTTGTGCCTGCGACAGGAAACAGCGCAAAACGCAATGTGGTCGCACCTCAATTTCGCAGTGAAATCGTGCCCTTTTTGGGCAAAGAGACTACCTTTTGTTTTTGAACCCTAGCTCTGCCGGCACCTAGGGAAACCTAGCAAACCTATACATTTTTGAAAACTAGACACCCAGGGGAATTCAGGATGGGGTGACTCGCCTGCCTACCACCAGGGTCTGTTACCCAGAATCCCATGCAAAGCTAAGAAATTGACAAAAAAACGCATTTTCCACATATTTCTGCGGTGGAAAGTTCTGGAATCTGCGTGGATCAACAAATTTCCACCCACCCAGTGTTCCCCCGGGTCTCCCAAAAAAAATGGTACCTCACTTGCCTGGGTCTGCCTAGTGCCTGCCACAGGAAACAGCGCAAAAGGCAATGTGGTCGTACCTCAATTTCGCAGTGAAATCGTGCCCTTTTTGGGCAAAGAGACTACCTTTTGTTTTTGAACCCTAACTCTGCCGGCACCTAGGGAAACCTAGCAAACCTATACATCTTTGAAAACTAGACATCCAGGGGAATTTAGGATGGGGTGACTCGACTGCCTACCACCAGGTTCTGTTACCCAGAATCCCTTGCAAAGCTTAGAAATTGACAAAAAAATGCATTTTCCTCACATTTCTGTGGTGGAAAGTTCTGGAATCTGCGTTGATCACCAAATTTCCACCCACCCAGCGTTCCCCCAGGTCTCCCGAAAAAAATGGTAACTCACTTGACTGGGTCTGCCTTGTGCCTGCGACAGGAAACAGCGCAAAACGCAACGTGGTTGCACCTCAATTTCGCTGTGAAATCTTGCCCTTTTTGGGCAAAGAGACTACCTTTTGTTTTTGAACCCTAGCTCTGCCGGCACCTAGGGAAACCTAGCAAACCTATAAATTTTTGAAAACTAGACACCCAGGGAAATTCAGGATGGGGTGACTCGACTGCCTACCACCAGGTTCTGTTACCCAGAATCCCTTGCAAAGCTAAGAAATTGACAAAAGAAAACGCATTTTCCTCACATTTCTGTGGTGGAAAGTTCTGGTATCTGCGTAGATCAACAAATTTCCACCCACCCAGCGTTCCCCCGGGTCTCCCAAAAAAACATGGTACCTCACTTGCCTGGGTCTGCCTAGTGCCTGCGACAGGAAACAGCGCAAAAAACGCAACGTGGTCGCACTTCAATTTCGCAGTGAAATCGTGCCCTTTTTCGGCAAAGAGCCTACCTTTTGTTTTTGAACCCTAGCTCTGCTGGCAACCAGGGAAACCTATCAAACCTATACATTTTTAGAAACTAGAAACCCAGGGAAATTCAGGAAGGGGTGACTCGACTGCCTACCACCAGGTTCTGTTACCCAGAATCCCTTGCAAAGCTAAGAAATTGACAAAAAATATGCATTTTCCTTACATTTCTGTGGTGGAATGTTCTGGAATCTGCGTGGATCAACAAATTTCTACCCACCCAGCATTCCCCCGGGTCTCCCGAAAAAAATGGTACCGCACTTGCCTGGGTCAACCTAGTGCCTGCGACAGGAAACAGTGCAAAACGCAACGTGGTCGCACCTCAATTTCGCAGTGAAATCGTGCTCTTTTTTGGCAAAGAGCCTACCTTTTTTGTTTTTGAGCCCTAGCTCTGCCGGCACCTAGGGAAACCTAGCAAACTTATACATTTTTGAAACCTAGACACCCAGGGGAATTCAGGATGGGGTGACTCGACTGCCTTCCACCAGGTTCTGTTACCCAGAATCCCATGCAAAGCTAAGAAATTGACAAAAAAACGCATTTTCCACACATTTCTCTGGTGGAAAGTTCTGGAATCTGTGTTGATCACCAAATTTCCACCCACCCAGCGTTCCCCCAGGTCTCCCGAAAAAAATGGTAACTCACTTGACTGGGTCTGCCTTGTGCCTGCGACAGGAAACAGCGCAAAACGTAACGTGGTTGCACCTCAATTTCGCAGTGAAATCTTGCCCTTTTTGGGCAAAGAGACTACCTTTTGTTTTTGAACCCTAGCTCTGCCGGCACCTAGGGAAACCTAGCAAACCTATACATTTTTGAAAACTAGACATCCAGGGGAATTTAGGATGGGGTGACTCGACTGCCTACCACCAGGTTCTGTTACCCAGAATCCCTTGCAAAGCTTAGAAATTGACAAAAAAAATGCATTTTCCTCACATTTCTGTGGTGGAAAGTTCTGGAATCTGCGTGGATCAACAAATTTCCACCCAGCCAGCGTTCCCCCGGGTCTCCCCAAAAAAATGGTACCTCACTTGCCTGGGTCTGCCTTGTGCCTGCGACAGGAAACAGCGCAAAACGCAATGTGGTCGCACCTCAATTTCGCAGTGAAATCGTGCCCTTTTTGGGCAAAGAGACTACCTTTTGTTTTTGAACCCTAGCTCTGCCGGCACCTAGGGAAACCTAGCAAACCTATACATTTTTGAAAACTAGACACCCAGGGGAATTCAGGATGGGGTGACTCGCCTGCCTACCACCAGGGTCTGTTACCCAGAATCCCTTGCAAAGCTAAGAAATTGACAACAAAAAAACGCATTTACCTCACATTTCTGTGGTGGAAAGTTCTGGAATCTGCGTGGATCAACAAATTTCCACCCACCCAGCGTTCCCCCGGGTCTCCCAAAAAAACATGATACCTCATTTGCCTGGGTCTGCCTAGTGCCTGCGACAGGAAACAGCGCAAAACGCAACGTGGTCGCACCTCAATTTCGCAGTGAAATCGTGCGCTTTTTTGGCAAAGAGCCTACCTTTTGTTTTTGAACCCTAGCTCTGCCGGCAACCAGGGAAACCTGGCAAACCTATACATTTTTAGAAACTAGACACCCAGGGGAATTCAGGAAGGGGTGACTGGACTGCCTACCACCAGGTTCTGCTACCCAGAATCCCTTGCAAAGCTAAGAAATTGACAAAAAATATGCATTTTCCTTACATTTCTGTGGTGGAATGTTCTGGAATCTGCGTGGATCAACAAATTTCCACCGAACCAGCGTTCCCCCGGGTCTCCCGAAAAAAATGGTACTGCACTTACCTGGGTCAACCTAGTGCCTGCGACAGGAAACAGCGCAAAACGCAACGTGGTCGCACCTCAATTTCGCAGTGAAATCGTGCTCTTTTTTGGCAAAGAGCCTACCTTTTTTGTTTTTTAACCCTAGCTCTGCCGGCACCTAGGGAAACCTAGCAAACTTATACATTTTTGAAACCTAGACACCCAGGGGAATTCAGGATGGGGTGACTCGACTGCCTCCCACCAGGTTCTGTTACCCAGAATCCCATGCAAAGCTAAGAAATTGACAAAAAAACGCATTTTCCACACATTTCTGTGGTGGAAAGTTCTGGAATCTGCATGGATCAACAAATTTCCACCCACCCAGTGTTCCCCCGGGTCTCTCGAAAAAAATGGTACCTCACTTGCCTGGGTCTGCCTAGTGCCTGCCACAGGAAAATGCGCAAAAGGCAACGTGGTCGCACCTCAATTTCGCAGTGAAATCGTGCCCTTTTTAGGGAAAGAGACTACTCTTTGTTTTTGAACCCTAGCTCTGCCGGCACCTAGGGAAACCTAGCAAACCTATACATCTTTGAAAACTAGACATCCAGGGGAATTTAGGATGGGGTGACTCGACTGCCTACCACCAGGGTCTGTTACTCAGAATCCCTTGAAAAGCTAAGAAATTGACAACAAAAAACACGCATTTTCCTCACATTTCTGTGGTGGAAAGTTCTGGAATCTGTGTGGATCAGCAAATTTCCACCCACCCAGCGTTCCCCCGGGTCTCCCGAAAAAAATGGTACCTCACTTGCCTGGGTCTGCCTAGTGCCTGCCACAGGAAACAGCGCAAAAGGCAACGTGGTCGCACCTCAATTTCGCAGTGAAATCGTGCCCTTTTTGGGCAAAGAGACTACCTTTTGTTTTTGAACCATAGCTCTGCCGGCACCTAGGGAAACCTAGCAAACCTATACATCTTTGAAAACTAGACATCCAGGGGAATTTAGGATGGGGTGACTCGACTGCCTACCACCAGGTTCTGTTACCCAGAATCCCTTGCAAAGCTTAGAAATTGACAAAAAAATGCATTTTCCTCACATTTCTGTGGTGGAAAGTTCTGGAATCTGCGTGGATCAACAAATTTCCCCCCAGCCAGCGTTCCCCCGGGTCTCCCGAAAAAAATGGTACCTCACTTGCCTGGGTCTGCCTTGTGCCTGCGACAGGAAACAGCGCAAAACGCAATGTGGTCGCTCCTCAATTTCGCAGTGAAATCGTGGCCTTTTTGGGCAAAGAGACTACCTTTTGTTTTTGAACCCTAGCTCTGCCGGCACCTAGGGAAACCTAGCAAACCTATACATTTTTGAAAACTAGACACCCAGGGGAATTCAGGATGGGGTGACTCGCCTGCCTACCACCAGGGTCTGTTACCCAGAATCCCTTGCAAAGCTAAGAAATTGATAACAAAAAAACGCATTTTCCTCATATTTCTGTGGTGGAAAGTTCTAGAATCTGCGTGGATCAACAAATTTCCACCCACCCAGCGTTCCCCCGGGTCTCCCAAAAAAATATGATACCTCACTTGCCTGGGTCTGCCTAGTGCCTGCGACAGGAAACAGCGCAAAACGCAACGTGGTCGCACCTCAATTTCGCAGTGAAATCGTGCCCTTTTTTGGCAAAGAGCCTACCTTTTGTTTTTGAACCCTAGCTCTGCCGGCAACCAGGGAAACCTAGCACACCTATACATTTTTAGAAACTAGACATCCAGGGGAATTCAGGAAGGGGTGACTCGACTGCCTACCACCAGGTTCTGTTACCCAGAATCCCTTGCAAAGCTAAGAAATACACAAAAATATGCATTTTCCTTACATTTCTGTGGTGGAATGTTCTGGAATCTGCGTGGATCAACAAATTTCCACCCACCCAGCGTTCCCCCGGGTCTCCCGAAAAAACATGGTACTGCACTTGCCTGGGTCAACCTAGTGCCTGCGACAGGAAACAGCGCAAAACGCAATGTGGTCGCACCTCAATTTCGCAGTGAAATCGTGCTCTTTTTTGGCAAAGAGCCTACCTTTTTTGTTTTTTAACCCTAGCTCTGCTGGCACCTAGGGAAACCTAGCAAACTTATACATTTTTGAAACCTAGACACCCAGGGGATTTCAGGATGGGGTGACTCGACTGCCTCCCACCAGGTTCTGTTACCCAGAATCCCATGCAAAGCTAAGAAATTGACAAAAAAACGCATTTTCCACACATTTCTGTGGTGGAAAGTTCTGCAATCTGCGTCGATCAACAAATTTCCATGCACCCAGCGTTACCCCGGGTCTCCCAAAAAAATGGTACCTCACTTGCCTGGGTCTGCCTAGTGCCTGCCACAGGAAAATGCGCAAAAGGCAACGTGGTCGCACCTCAATTTCGCAGTGAAATCGTGCCCTTTTTGGGCAAGGAGACTACTCTTTGTTTTTGAACCCTAGCTCTGCCGGCACCTAGGGAAACCTAGCAAAACTATACATCTTTGAAAACTAGACATCCAGGGGAATTTAGGATGGGGTGACTCGACTGCCTACCACCAGGTTCTGTTACCCAGAATCCCTTGCAAATCTTAGAAATTGACAAAAAAATGCATTTTCCTCACATTTCTGTGGTGGAAAGTTCTGGAATCTGTGTAGATCAACAAATTTCCACCCACCCAGCGTTCCCCCGGGTCTCCCGAAATAAATGGTACCTCACTTGCCTGGGTCTGCCTAGTGCCTGCGACAGGAAACAGCGCAAAACGCAATGTGGTCGCACCTCAATTTCGCAGTGAAATCGTGCCCTTTTTGGGCAAAGAGACTACCTTTTGTTTTTGAACCCTAGCTCTGCCGGCACCTAGGGAAACCTAGCAAACCTATACATTTTTGAAAACTAGACACCCAGGGGAATTCAGGATGGGGTGAACCGACTGCCTACCACCAGGTTCTGTTACCCAGAATCCCTTGCAAAGCTAAGAAATTGACAAAAGAAAACGCATTTTCCTCACATTTCTGTGGTAGAAAGTTCTGGTATCTGCGTAGATCAACAAATTTCCACCCACCCAGCGTTCCCCCGGGTCTCTCGAAAAAAATGGTACCTCACTTGCCTGGGTCTGCCTAGTGCCTGCGACAGGAAACAGCGCAAAATGCAAAGTGGTCGCACCTCAATTTCGCAGTGAAATCGTGCCCTTTTTTGGCAAAGAGCCTACCTTTTGTTTTTGAACCCTAGCTCTGCCGGCAACCAGGGAAACCTAGCAAACCTATACATTTTTAGAAACTAGACATCCAGGGGAATTCAGGAAGGGGTAACTCGACTGCCTACCACCAGGTTCTGTTACCCAGAATCCCTGGCAAAGCTAAGAAATTAACAAAAAATATGCATTTTCCTTACATTTCTGTGGTGGAATGTTCTGGAATCTGCGTGGATCAACAAATTTCCACCCACCCAGCGTTCCCCCGGGTCTCCCGAAAAAAATGGTACTTCACTTGCCTGGGTCTGCCTAGTGCCTGCCACAGGAAAATGCGCAAAAGGCAACGTGGTCGCACCTCAATTTCGCAGTGAAATCGTGCCCTTTTTGGGCAAAGAGACTACCTTTTGTTTTTGAACCCTAGCTCTGCCGGCACCTAGGGAAACCTAGCAAACCTATACATCTTTGAAAACTAGACATCCAGGGGAATTTAGGATGGGGTGACTCGACTGCCTACCACCAGGTTCTGTTACCCAGAATCCCTTGCAAAGCTTAGAAATTGACAAAAAAATGCATTTTCCTCACATTTCTGTGGTGGAAAGTTCTGGAATCTGCGTAGATCAACAAATTTCCACCCACCCAGCGTTCCCCAGGGTCTCCCGAAATAAATGGTACCTCACTTGCCTGGGTCTGCCTAGTGCCTGCGACAGGAAACAGCGCAAAACGCAACGCGGTCGCACCTCAATTTCGCAGTGAAATCGTGCCCTTTTTGGGCAAAGAGACTACCTTTTGTTTTTGAACCCTAGCTCTGCCGGCACCTAGGGAAACCCAGCAAACCTTTACATTTTTGAAAACTAGACACCCAGGGGAATTCAGGATGGGGTGACTCGACGGCCTACCACCAGGTTCTGTTACCCAGAATCCCTTGCAAAGCTTAGAAATTGACAAAAAAATGCATTTTCCTCACATTTCTGTGGTGGAAAGTTCTGGAATCTGCGTGGATCAACAAATTTCCTCCCACCCAGCGTTCCCCCAGGTCTCCTGAAAAAATTGGAACCTCACTTGCCTGGGTCTGCCTTGTGCCTGCGACAGGAAACAGCACAAAACGCAACGTGGTTGCACCTCAATTTCGCAGTGAAATCGTGCCCTTTTTTGGCAAAGAGACTACCTTTTGTTTTTGAACCCTAGCTCTGCCGGTACCTAGGGAAACCTAGCAAACCTATACATTTTTGAAAACTAGACACCCAGGGGAATTCAGGATGGGACGACTTGTCTGCCTACCACCAGGTTCTGTTACCCAGAATCCCTTGCAAAGCTAGGAAATTGACAAAAGAAAACGCATTTTCCTCACATTTCTGTGGTGGAAAGTTCTGGTATCTGCGTAGAGCAACAAATTTCCACCCACCCAGCGTTCCCCCGGGTCTCTCGAAAAAAATGGTACCTCACTTGCCTGGGTCTGCCTAGTGCCTGCGACAAGAAACAGGGCAAAATGCAACGTGGTCGCACCTCAATTTCGCAGTGAAATCGTGCCCTTTTTTGGCAAAGAGCCTACCTTTTGTTTTTGAACCCTAGCTCTGCCGGCAACCAGGGAAACCTAGCAAACCTATACATTTTTAGAAACTAGACATCCAGGGGAATTCAGGAAGGGGTAACTCGACTGCCTACCACCAGGTTCTGTTACCCAGAATCCCTGGCAAAGCTAAGAAATTAACAAAAAATATGCATTTTCCTTACATTTCTGTGGTGGAATGTTCTGGAATCTGCGTGGATCAACAAATTTCCACCCACCCAGCGTTCCCCCGGGTCTCCCGAAAAAAATGGTACTTCACTTGCCTGGGTCTGCCTAGTGCCTGCCACAGGAAAATGCGCAAAAGGCAACGTGGTCGCACCTCAATTTCGCAGTGAAATCGTGCCCTTTTTGGGCAAAGAGACTACCTTTTGTTTTTGAACCCTAGCTCTGCCGGCACCTAGGGAAACCTAGCAAACCTATACATCTTTGAAAACTAGACATCCAGGGGAATTCAGGATGGGACGACTTGTCTGCCTACCACCAGGTTCTGTTACCCAGAATCCCTTGCAAAGCTAGGAAATTGACAAAAGAAAACGCATTTTCCTCACATTTCTGTGGTGGAAAGTTCTGGTATCTGCGTAGAGCAACAAATTTCCACCCACCCAGCGTTCCCCCGGGTCTCTCGAAAAAAATGGTACCTCACTTGCCTGGGTCTGCCTAGTGCCTGCGACAAGAAACAGGGCAAAATGCAACGTGGTCGCACCTCAATTTCGCAGTGAAATCGTGCCCTTTTTTGGCAAAGAGCCTACCTTTTGTTTTTGAACCCTAGCTCTGCCGGCAACCAGGGAAACCTAGCAAACCTATACATTTTTAGAAACTAGACATCCAGGGAAATTCAGGAAGGGGTAACTCGACTGCCTACCACCAGGTTCTGTTACCCAGAATCCCTGGCAAAGCTAAGAAATTAACAAAAAATATGCATTTTCCTTACATTTCTGTGGTGGAATGTTCTGGAATCTGCGTGGATCAACAAATTTCCACCCACCCAGCGTTCCCCCGGGTCTCCCGAAAAAAATGGTACTTCACTTGCCTGGGTCTGCCTAGTGCCTGCCACAGGAAAATGCGCAAAAGGCAACGTGGTCGCACCTCAATTTCGCAGTGAAATCGTGCCCTTTTTGGGCAAAGAGACTACCTTTTGTTTTTGAACCCTAGCTCTGCCGGCACCTAGGGAAACCTAGCAAACCTATACATCTTTGAAAACTAGACATCCAGGGGAATTTAGGATGGGGTGACTCGACTGCCTACCACCAGGTTCTGTTACCCAGAATCCCTTGCAAAGCTTAGAAATTGACAAAAAAATGCATTTTCCTCACATTTCTGTGGTGGAAAGTTCTGGAATCTGCGTAGATCAACAAATTTCCACCCACCCAGCGTTCCCCAGGGTCTCCCGAAATAAATGGTACCTCACTTGCCTGGGTCTGCCTAGTGCCTGCGACAGGAAACAGCGCAAAACGCAACGCGGTCGCACCTCAATTTCGCAGTGAAATCGTGCCCTTTTTTGGCAAAGAGACTACCTTTTGTTTTTGAACCCTAGCTCTGCCGGTACCTAGGGAAACCTAGCAAACCTATACATTTTTGAAAACTAGACACCCAGGGGAATTCAGGATGGGACGACTTGTCTGCCTACCACCAGGTTCTGTTACCCAGAATCCCTTGCAAAGCTAGGAAATTGACAAAAGAAAACGCATTTTCCTCACATTTCTGTGGTGGAAAGTTCTGGTATCTGCGTAGAGCAACAAATTTCCACCCACCCAGCGTTCCCCCGGGTCTCTCGAAAAAAATGGTACCTCACTTGCCTGGGTCTGCCTAGTGCCTGCGACAAGAAACAGGGCAAAATGCAACGTGGTCGCACCTCAATTTCGCAGTGAAATCGTGCCCTTTTTTGGCAAAGAGCCTACCTTTTGTTTTTGAACCCTAGCTCTGCCGGCAACCAGGGAAACCTAGCACACCTATACATTTTTAGAAACTAGACATCCAGGGGAATTCAGGAAGGGGTGACTCGACTGCCTACCACCAGGTTCTGTTACCCAGAATCCCTTGCAAAGCTAAGAAATACACAAAAATATGCATTTTCCTTACATTTCTGTGGTGGAATGTTCTGGAATCTGCGTGGATCAACAAATTTCCACCCACCCAGCGTTCCCCCGGGTCTCCCGAAAAAACATGGTACTGCACTTGCCTGGGTCAACCTAGTGCCTGCGACAGGAAACAGCGCAAAACGCAATGTGGTCGCACCTCAATTTCGCAGTGAAATCGTGCTCTTTTTTGGCAAAGAGCCTACCTTTTTTGTTTTTTAACTCTAGCTCTGCTGGCACCTAGGGAAACCTAGCAAACTTATACATTTTTGAAACCTAGACACCCAGGGGATTTCAGGATGGGGTGACTCGACTGCCTCCCACCAGGTTCTGTTACCCAGAATCCCATGCAAAGCTAAGAAATTGACAAAAAAACGCATTTTCCACACATTTCTGTGGTGGAAAGTTCTGCAATCTGCGTCGATCAACAAATTTCCATGCACCCAGCGTTACCCCGGGTCTCCCAAAAAAATGGTACCTCACTTGCCTGGGTCTGCCTAGTGCCTGCCACAGGAAAATGCGCAAAAGGCAACGTGGTCGCACCTCAATTTCGCAGTGAAATCGTGCCCTTTTTGGGCAAGGAGACTACTCTTTGTTTTTGAACCCTAGCTCTGCCGGCACCTAGGGAAACCTAGCAAAACTATACATCTTTGAAAACTAGACATCCAGGGGAATTTAGGATGGGGTGACTCGACTGCCTACCACCAGGTTCTGTTACCCAGAATCCCTTGCAAATCTTAGAAATTGACAAAAAAATGCATTTTCCTCACATTTCTGTGGTGGAAAGTTCTGGAATCTGTGTAGATCAACAAATTTCCACCCACCCAGCGTTCCCCCGGGTCTCCCGAAATAAATGGTACCTCACTTGCCTGGGTCTGCCTAGTGCCTGCGACAGGAAACAGCGCAAAACGCAATGTGGTCGCACCTCAATTTCGCAGTGAAATCGTGCCCTTTTTGGGCAAAGAGACTACCTTTTGTTTTTGAACCCTAGCTCTGCCGGCACCTAGGGAAACCTAGCAAACCTATACATTTTTGAAAACTAGACACCCAGGGGAATTCAGGATGGGGTGAACCGACTGCCTACCACCAGGTTCTGTTACCCAGAATCCCTTGCAAAGCTAAGAAATTGACAAAAGAAAACGCATTTTCCTCACATTTCTGTGGTAGAAAGTTCTGGTATCTGCGTAGATCAACAAATTTCCACCCACCCAGCGTTCCCCCGGGTCTCTCGAAAAAAATGGTACCTCACTTGCCTGGGTCTGCCTAGTGCCTGCGACAGGAAACAGCGCAAAATGCAAAGTGGTCGCACCTCAATTTCGCAGTGAAATCGTGCCCTTTTTTGGCAAAGAGCCTACCTTTTGTTTTTGAACCCTAGCTCTGCCGGCAACCAGGGAAACCTAGCAAACCTATACATTTTTAGAAACTAGACATCCAGGGGAATTCAGGAAGGGGTAACTCGACTGCCTACCACCAGGTTCTGTTACCCAGAATCCCTGGCAAAGCTAAGAAATTAACAAAAAATATGCATTTTCCTTACATTTCTGTGGTGGAATGTTCTGGAATCTGCGTGGATCAACAAATTTCCACCCACCCAGCGTTCCCCCGGGTCTCCCGAAAAAAATGGTACTTCACTTGCCTGGGTCTGCCTAGTGCCTGCCACAGGAAAATGCGCAAAAGGCAACGTGGTCGCACCTCAATTTCGCAGTGAAATCGTGCCCTTTTTGGGCAAAGAGACTACCTTTTGTTTTTGAACCCTAGCTCTGCCGGCACCTAGGGAAACCTAGCAAACCTATACATCTTTGAAAACTAGACATCCAGGGGAATTTAGGATGGGGTGACTCGACTGCCTACCACCAGGTTCTGTTACCCAGAATCCCTTGCAAAGCTTAGAAATTGACAAAAAAATGCATTTTCCTCACATTTCTGTGGTGGAAAGTTCTGGAATCTGCGTAGATCAACAAATTTCCACCCACCCAGCGTTCCCCAGGGTCTCCCGAAATAAATGGTACCTCACTTGCCTGGGTCTGCCTAGTGCCTGCGACAGGAAACAGCGCAAAACGCAACGCGGTCGCACCTCAATTTCGCAGTGAAATCGTGCCCTTTTTGGGCAAAGAGACTACCTTTTGTTTTTGAACCCTAGCTCTGCCGGCACCTAGGGAAACCCAGCAAACCTTTACATTTTTGAAAACTAGACACCCAGGGGAATTCAGGATGGGGTGACTCGACGGCCTACCACCAGGTTCTGTTACCCAGAATCCCTTGCAAAGCTTAGAAATTGACAAAAAAATGCATTTTCCTCACATTTCTGTGGTGGAAAGTTCTGGAATCTGCGTGGATCAACAAATTTCCTCCCACCCAGCGTTCCCCCAGGTCTCCTGAAAAAATTGGAACCTCACTTGCCTGGGTCTGCCTTGTGCCTGCGACAGGAAACAGCACAAAACGCAACGTGGTTGCACCTCAATTTCGCAGTGAAATCGTGCCCTTTTTTGGCAAAGAGACTACCTTTTGTTTTTGAACCCTAGCTCTGCCGGTACCTAGGGAAACCTAGCAAACCTATACATTTTTGAAAACTAGACACCCAGGGGAATTCAGGATGGGACGACTTGTCTGCCTACCACCAGGTTCTGTTACCCAGAATCCCTTGCAAAGCTAGGAAATTGACAAAAGAAAACGCATTTTCCTCACATTTCTGTGGTGGAAAGTTCTGGTATCTGCGTAGAGCAACAAATTTCCACCCACCCAGCGTTCCCCCGGGTCTCTCGAAAAAAATGGTACCTCACTTGCCTGGGTCTGCCTAGTGCCTGCGACAAGAAACAGGGCAAAATGCAACGTGGTCGCACCTCAATTTCGCAGTGAAATCGTGCCCTTTTTTGGCAAAGAGCCTACCTTTTGTTTTTGAACCCTAGCTCTGCCGGCAACCAGGGAAACCTAGCAAACCTATACATTTTTAGAAACTAGACATCCAGGGGAATTCAGGAAGGGGTAACTCGACTGCCTACCACCAGGTTCTGTTACCCAGAATCCCTGGCAAAGCTAAGAAATTAACAAAAAATATGCATTTTCCTTACATTTCTGTGGTGGAATGTTCTGGAATCTGCGTGGATCAACAAATTTCCACCCACCCAGCGTTCCCCCGGGTCTCCCGAAAAAAATGGTACTTCACTTGCCTGGGTCTGCCTAGTGCCTGCCACAGGAAAATGCGCAAAAGGCAACGTGGTCGCACCTCAATTTCGCAGTGAAATCGTGCCCTTTTTGGGCAAAGAGACTACCTTTTGTTTTTGAACCCTAGCTCTGCCGGCACCTAGGGAAACCTAGCAAACCTATACATCTTTGAAAACTAGACATCCAGGGGAATTCAGGATGGGACGACTTGTCTGCCTACCACCAGGTTCTGTTACCCAGAATCCCTTGCAAAGCTAGGAAATTGACAAAAGAAAACGCATTTTCCTCACATTTCTGTGGTGGAAAGTTCTGGTATCTGCGTAGAGCAACAAATTTCCACCCACCCAGCGTTCCCCCGGGTCTCTCGAAAAAAATGGTACCTCACTTGCCTGGGTCTGCCTAGTGCCTGCGACAAGAAACAGGGCAAAATGCAACGTGGTCGCACCTCAATTTCGCAGTGAAATCGTGCCCTTTTTTGGCAAAGAGCCTACCTTTTGTTTTTGAACCCTAGCTCTGCCGGCAACCAGGGAAACCTAGCAAACCTATACATTTTTAGAAACTAGACATCCAGGGGAATTCAGGAAGGGGTAACTCGACTGCCTACCACCAGGTTCTGTTACCCAGAATCCCTGGCAAAGCTAAGAAATTAACAAAAAATATGCATTTTCCTTACATTTCTGTGGTGGAATGTTCTGGAATCTGCGTGGATCAACAAATTTCCACCCACCCAGCGTTCCCCCGGGTCTCCCGAAAAAAATGGTACTTCACTTGCCTGGGTCTGCCTAGTGCCTGCCACAGGAAAATGCGCAAAAGGCAACGTGGTCGCACCTCAATTTCGCAGTGAAATCGTGCCCTTTTTGGGCAAAGAGACTACCTTTTGTTTTTGAACCCTAGCTCTGCCGGCACCTAGGGAAACCTAGCAAACCTATACATCTTTGAAAACTAGACATCCAGGGGAATTTAGGATGGGGTGACTCGACTGCCTACCACCAGGTTCTGTTACCCAGAATCCCTTGCAAAGCTTAGAAATTGACAAAAAAATGCATTTTCCTCACATTTCTGTGGTGGAAAGTTCTGGAATCTGCGTAGATCAACAAATTTCCACCCACCCAGCGTTCCCCAGGGTCTCCCGAAATAAATGGTACCTCACTTGCCTGGGTCTGCCTAGTGCCTGCGACAGGAAACAGCGCAAAACGCAACGCGGTCGCACCTCAATTTCGCAGTGAAATCGTGCCCTTTTTGGGCAAAGAGACTACCTTTTGTTTTTGAACCCTAGCTCTGCCGGCACCTAGGGAAACCCAGCAAACCTTTACATTTTTGAAAACTAGACACCCAGGGGAATTCAGGATGGGGTGACTCGACGGCCTACCACCAGGTTCTGTTACCCAGAATCCCTTGCAAAGCTTAGAAATTGACAAAAAAATGCATTTTCCTCACATTTCTGTGGTGGAAAGTTCTGGAATCTGCGTGGATCAACAAATTTCCTCCCACCCAGCGTTCCCCCAGGTCTCCTGAAAAAATTGGAACCTCACTTGCCTGGGTCTGCCTTGTGCCTGCGACAGGAAACAGCACAAAACGCAACGTGGTTGCACCTCAATTTCGCAGTGAAATCGTGCCCTTTTTTGGCAAAGAGACTACCTTTTGTTTTTGAACCCTAGCTCTGCCGGTACCTAGGGAAACCTAGCAAACCTATACATTTTTGAAAACTAGACACCCAGGGGAATTCAGGATGGGACGACTTGTCTGCCTACCACCAGGTTCTGTTACCCAGAATCCCTTGCAAAGCTAGGAAATTGACAAAAGAAAACGCATTTTCCTCACATTTCTGTGGTGGAAAGTTCTGGTATCTGCGTAGAGCAACAAATTTCCACCCACCCAGCGTTCCCCCGGGTCTCTCGAAAAAAATGGTACCTCACTTGCCTGGGTCTGCCTAGTGCCTGCGACAAGAAACAGGGCAAAATGCAACGTGGTCGCACCTCAATTTCGCAGTGAAATCGTGCCCTTTTTTGGCAAAGAGCCTACCTTTTGTTTTTGAACCCTAGCTCTGCCGGCAACCAGGGAAACCTAGCAAACCTATACATTTTTAGAAACTAGACACCCAGGGGAAATCAGGAAGGGGTGACTCGACTGCCTACCACCAGGTTCTGTTGCCCAGAATCCCTTGCAAAGCTAAGAAATTGACAAAAAATATGCATTTTCCTTACATTTCTGTGGTGGAATGTTCTGGAATCTGCGTGGATCAACAAATTTCCACCCACCCAGCCTTCCCCCGGGTCTCCCGAAAAAAATGGTACCGCACTTGCCTGGGTCAACCTAGTGCCTGCGACAGGAAACAGTGCAAAACGCAACGTGGTCGCACCTCAATTTCGCAGTGAAATCGTGCTCTTTTTTGGCAAAGAGCCTACCTTTTTTGTTTTTTAACCCTAGCTCTGCCGGCACCTAGCGAAACCTAGCAAACTTATACATTTTTGAAACCTAGACACCCAGGGGAATTCAGGATGGGGTGACTCGACTGCCTACCACCAGGTTCTGTTACCCAGAATCCCTTGCAAAGCTTAGAAATTGACAAAAAAATGCATTTTCCTCACATTTCTGTGGTGGAAAGTTCTGGAATCTGCGTAGATCAACAAATTTCCACCCACCCAGCGTTCCCCCGGGTCTCCCGAAATAAATGGTACCTCACTTGCCTGGGTCTGCCTAGTGCCTGCGACAGAAAACAGCGCAAAACGCAACGTGGTCGCACCTCAATTTCGCAGTGAAATCGTGCCCTTTTTGGGCAAAGAGACTACCTTTTGTTTTTGAACCCTAGCACTGCCGGCACCTAGGGAAACCTAGCAAACCTTTACATTTTTGAAAACTAGACACCCAGGGAAATTCAGGATGGGGTGACTCGACGGCCTACCACCAGGTTCTGTTACCCAGAATCCCTTGCAAAGCTAAGAAATTGACAAAGAAAACGCATTTTCCTCACATTTCTGTGGTGGAAAGTTCAGGAATCTGCGTTGATCACCAAATTTCCACCCACCCAGCGTTCCCCCAGGTCTCCTGAAAACAATTGTACCTCACTTGCCTGGGTCTGCCTTGTGCCTGCGACAGGAAACAGCGCAAAACGCAACGTGGTTGCACCTCAATTTCGCAGTGAAATCGTGCCCTTTTTGGGCAAAGAGACTACCTTTTGTTTTTGAACCCTAGCTCTGCCGGCACCTAGGGAAACCTAGCAAACCTATACATTTTTGAAAACTAGACACCCAGGGGAATTTAGGATGGGGTGACTCGACTGCCTACCACCAGGTTCTGTTACCCAGAATCCCTTGCAAAGCTAAGAAATTGACAAAAGAAATGCATTTTCCTCACATTTCTGTGGTGGAAAGTTCTGGTATCTGCGTAGAGCAACAAATTTCCACCCACCCAGCGTTCCCCTGGGTCTCTCGAAAAAAATGGTACCTCACTTGCCTGGGTCTGCCTAGTGCCTGCGACAGGAAACAGGGCAAAATGCAACGTGGTCGCACCTCAATTTCGCAGTGAAATCGTGCCCTTTTTTGGCAAAGAGCCTACCTTTTGTTTTTGAACCCTAGTTCTGCCGGCAACCAGGGAAACCTAGCAAACCTATACATTTTTAGAAACTAGACACCCAGGGGAATTCAGGAAGGGGTGACTCGACTGCCTACCACCAGGTTCTGTTACCCAGAATCCCTGGCAAAGCTAAGAAATTAACAAAAAATATGCATTTTCCTTACATTTCTGTGGTGGAATGTTCTGGAATCTGCGTCGATCAACAAATTTCCATGCACCCAGCGTTACCCCGGGTCTCCCAAAAAAATGGTACCTCACTTGCCTGGGTCTGCCTAGTGCCTGCCACAGGAAAATGCGCAAAAGGCAACGTGGTCGCACCTCAATTTCGCAGTGAAATCGTGCCCTTTTTGGGCAAGGAGACTACTCTTTGTTTTTGAACCCTAGCTCTGCCGGCACCTAGGGAAACCTAGCAAAACTATACATCTTTGAAAACTAGACATCCAGGGGAATTTAGGATGGGGTGACTCGACTGCCTACCACCAGGTTCTGTTACCCAGAATCCCTTGCAAATCTTAGAAATTGACAAAAAAATGCATTTTCCTCACATTTCTGTGGTGGAAAGTTCTGGAATCTGTGTAGATCAACAAATTTCCACCCACCCAGCGTTCCCCCGGGTCTCCCGAAATAAATGGTACCTCACTTGCCTGGGTCTGCCTAGTGCCTGCGACAGGAAACAGCGCAAAACGCAATGTGGTCGCACCTCAATTTCGCAGTGAAATCGTGCCCTTTTTGGGCAAAGAGACTACCTTTTGTTTTTGAACCCTAGCTCTGCCGGCACCTAGGGAAACCTAGCAAACCTATACATTTTTGAAAACTAGACACCCAGGGGAATTCAGGATGGGGTGAACCGACTGCCTACCACCAGGTTCTGTTACCCAGAATCCCTTGCAAAGCTAAGAAATTGACAAAAGAAAACGCATTTTCCTCACATTTCTGTGGTAGAAAGTTCTGGTATCTGCGTAGATCAACAAATTTCCACCCACCCAGCGTTCCCCCGGGTCTCTCGAAAAAAATGGTACCTCACTTGCCTGGGTCTGCCTAGTGCCTGCGACAGGAAACAGCGCAAAATGCAAAGTGGTCGCACCTCAATTTCGCAGTGAAATCGTGCCCTTTTTTGGCAAAGAGCCTACCTTTTGTTTTTGAACCCTAGCTCTGCCGGCAACCAGGGAAACCTAGCAAACCTATACATTTTTAGAAACTAGACATCCAGGGGAATTCAGGAAGGGGTAACTCGACTGCCTACCACCAGGTTCTGTTACCCAGAATCCCTGGCAAAGCTAAGAAATTAACAAAAAATATGCATTTTCCTTACATTTCTGTGGTGGAATGTTCTGGAATCTGCGTGGATCAACAAATTTCCACCCACCCAGCGTTCCCCCGGGTCTCCCGAAAAAAATGGTACTTCACTTGCCTGGGTCTGCCTAGTGCCTGCCACAGGAAAATGCGCAAAAGGCAACGTGGTCGCACCTCAATTTCGCAGTGAAATCGTGCCCTTTTTGGGCAAAGAGACTACCTTTTGTTTTTGAACCCTAGCTCTGCCGGCACCTAGGGAAACCTAGCAAACCTATACATCTTTGAAAACTAGACATCCAGGGGAATTTAGGATGGGGTGACTCGACTGCCTACCACCAGGTTCTGTTACCCAGAATCCCTTGCAAAGCTTAGAAATTGACAAAAAAATGCATTTTCCTCACATTTCTGTGGTGGAAAGTTCTGGAATCTGCGTAGATCAACAAATTTCCACCCACCCAGCGTTCCCCAGGGTCTCCCGAAATAAATGGTACCTCACTTGCCTGGGTCTGCCTAGTGCCTGCGACAGGAAACAGCGCAAAACGCAACGCGGTCGCACCTCAATTTCGCAGTGAAATCGTGCCCTTTTTGGGCAAAGAGACTACCTTTTGTTTTTGAACCCTAGCTCTGCCGGCACCTAGGGAAACCCAGCAAACCTTTACATTTTTGAAAACTAGACACCCAGGGGAATTCAGGATGGGGTGACTCGACGGCCTACCACCAGGTTCTGTTACCCAGAATCCCTTGCAAAGCTTAGAAATTGACAAAAAAATGCATTTTCCTCACATTTCTGTGGTGGAAAGTTCTGGAATCTGCGTGGATCAACAAATTTCCTCCCACCCAGCGTTCCCCCAGGTCTCCTGAAAAAATTGGAACCTCACTTGCCTGGGTCTGCCTTGTGCCTGCGACAGGAAACAGCACAAAACGCAACGTGGTTGCACCTCAATTTCGCAGTGAAATCGTGCCCTTTTTTGGCAAAGAGACTACCTTTTGTTTTTGAACCCTAGCTCTGCCGGTACCTAGGGAAACCTAGCAAACCTATACATTTTTGAAAACTAGACACCCAGGGGAATTCAGGATGGGACGACTTGTCTGCCTACCACCAGGTTCTGTTACCCAGAATCCCTTGCAAAGCTAGGAAATTGACAAAAGAAAACGCATTTTCCTCACATTTCTGTGGTGGAAAGTTCTGGTATCTGCGTAGAGCAACAAATTTCCACCCACCCAGCGTTCCCCCGGGTCTCTCGAAAAAAATGGTACCTCACTTGCCTGGGTCTGCCTAGTGCCTGCGACAAGAAACAGGGCAAAATGCAACGTGGTCGCACCTCAATTTCGCAGTGAAATCGTGCCCTTTTTTGGCAAAGAGCCTACCTTTTGTTTTTGAACCCTAGCTCTGCCGGCAACCAGGGAAACCTAGCAAACCTATACATTTTTAGAAACTAGACATCCAGGGGAATTCAGGAAGGGGTAACTCGACTGCCTACCACCAGGTTCTGTTACCCAGAATCCCTGGCAAAGCTAAGAAATTAACAAAAAATATGCATTTTCCTTACATTTCTGTGGTGGAATGTTCTGGAATCTGCGTGGATCAACAAATTTCCACCCATCCAGCGTTCCCCCGGGTCTCCCGAAAAAAATGGTACTTCACTTGCCTGGGTCTGCCTAGTGCCTGCCACAGGAAAATGCGCAAAAGGCAACGTGGTCGCACCTCAATTTCGCAGTGAAATCGTGCCCTTTTTGGGCAAAGAGACTACCTTTTGTTTTTGAACCCTAGCTCTGCCGGCACCTAGGGAAACCTAGCAAACCTATACATCTTTGAAAACTAGACATCCAGGGGAATTCAGGATGGGACGACTTGTCTGCCTACCACCAGGTTCTGTTACCCAGAATCCCTTGCAAAGCTAGGAAATTGACAAAAGAAAACGCATTTTCCTCACATTTCTGTGGTGGAAAGTTCTGGTATCTGCGTAGAGCAACAAATTTCCACCCACCCAGCGTTCCCCCGGGTCTCTCGAAAAAAATGGTACCTCACTTGCCTGGGTCTGCCTAGTGCCTGCGACAAGAAACAGGGCAAAATGCAACGTGGTCGCACCTCAATTTCGCAGTGAAATCGTGCCCTTTTTTGGCAAAGAGCCTACCTTTTGTTTTTGAACCCTAGCTCTGCCGGCAACCAGGGAAACCTAGCAAACCTATACATTTTTAGAAACTAGACATCCAGGGGAATTCAGGAAGGGGTAACTCGACTGCCTACCACCAGGTTCTGTTACCCAGAATCCCTGGCAAAGCTAAGAAATTAACAAAAAATATGCATTTTCCTTACATTTCTGTGGTGGAAAGTTCTGGTATCTGCGTAGAGCAACAAATTTCCACCCACCCAGCGTTCCCCCGGGTCTCTCGAAAAAAATGGTACCTCACTTGCCTGGGTCTGCCTTGTGCCTGCGACAGGAAACAGCACAAAACGCAACGTGGTTGCACCTCAATTTCGCAGTGAAATCGTGCCCTTTTTTGGCAAAGAGACTACCTTTTGTTTTTGAACCCTAGCTCTGCCGGTACCTAGGGAAACCTAGCAAACCTATACATTTTTGAAAACTAGACACCCAGGGGAATTCAGGATGGGACGACTTGTCTGCCTACCACCAGGTTCTGTTACCCAGAATCCCTTGCAAAGCTAGGAAATTGACAAAAGAAAACGCATTTTCCTCACATTTCTGTGGTGGAAAGTTCTGGTATCTGCGTAGAGCAACAAATTTCCACCCACCCAGCGTTCCCCCGGGTCTCTCGAAAAAAATGGTACCTCACTTGCCTGGGTCTGCCTAGTGCCTGCGACAAGAAACAGGGCAAAATGCAACGTGGTCGCACCTCAATTTCGCAGTGAAATCGTGCCCTTTTTTGGCAAAGAGCCTACCTTTTGTTTTTGAACCCTAGCTCTGCCGGCAACCAGGGAAACCTAGCAAACCTATACATTTTTAGAAACTAGACACCCAGGGGAAATCAGGAAGGGGTGACTCGACTGCCTACCACCAGGTTCTGTTGCCCAGAATCCCTTGCAAAGCTAAGAAATTAACAAAAAATATGCATTTTCCTTACATTTCTGTGGTGGAATGTTCTGGAATCTGCGTGGATCAACAAATTTCCACCCACCCAGCCTTCCCCCGGGTCTCCCGAAAAAAATGGTACCGCACTTGCCTGGGTCAACCTAGTGCCTGCGACAGGAAACAGTGCAAAACGCAACGTGGTCGCACCTCAATTTCGCAGTGAAATCGTGCTCTTTTTTGGCAAAGAGCCTACCTTTTTTGTTTTTTAACCCTAGCTCTGCCGGCACCTAGCGAAACCTAGCAAACTTATACATTTTTGAAACCTAGACACCCAGGGGAATTCAGGATGGGGTGACTCGACTGCCTACCACCAGGTTCTGTTACCCAGAATCCCTTGCAAAGCTTAGAAATTGACAAAAAAATGCATTTTCCTCACATTTCTGTGGTGGAAAGTTCTGGAATCTGCGTAGATCAACAAATTTCCACCCACCCAGCGTTCCCCCGGGTCTCCCGAAATAAATGGTACCTCACTTGCCTGGGTCTGCCTAGTGCCTGCGACAGAAAACAGCGCAAAACGCAACGTGGTCGCACCTCAATTTCGCAGTGAAATCGTGCCCTTTTTGGGCAAAGAGACTACCTTTTGTTTTTGAACCCTAGCACTGCCGGCACCTAGGGAAACCTAGCAAACCTTTACATTTTTGAAAACTAGACACCCAGGGGAATTCAGGATGGGGTGACTCGACGGCCTACCACCAGGTTCTGTTACCCAGAATCCCTTGCAAAGCTAAGAAATTGACAAAGAAAACGCATTTTCCTCACATTTCTGTGGTGGAAAGTTCAGGAATCTGCGTTGATCACCAAATTTCCACCCACCCAGCGTTCCCCCAGGTCTCCTGAAAAAAATTGTACCTCACTTGCCTGGGTCTGCCTTGTGCCTGCGACAGGAAACAGCGCAAAACGCAACGTGGTTGCACCTCAATTTCGCAGTGAAATCGTGCCCTTTTTGGGCAAAGAGACTACCTTTTGTTTTTGAACCCTAGCTCTGCCGGCACCTAGGGAAACCTAGCAAACCTATACATTTTTGAAAACTAGACACCCAGGGGAATTTAGGATGGGGTGACTCGACTGCCTACCACCAGGTTCTGTTACCCAGAATCCCTTGCAAAGCTAAGAAATTGACAAAAGAAATGCATTTTCCTCACATTTCTGTGGTGGAAAGTTCTGGTATCTGCGTAGAGCAACAAATTTCCACCCACCCAGCGTTCCCCTGGGTCTCTCGAAAAAAATGGTACCTCACTTGCCTGGGTCTGCCTAGTGCCTGCGACAGGAAACAGGGCAAAATGCAACGTGGTCGCACCTCAATTTCGCAGTGAAATCGTGCCCTTTTTTGGCAAAGAGCCTACCTTTTGTTTTTGAACCCTAGTTCTGCCGGCAACCAGGGAAACCTAGCAAACCTATACATTTTTAGAAACTAGACACCCAGGGGAATTCAGGAAGGGGTGACTCGACTGCCTACCACCAGGTTCTGTTACCCAGAATCCCTGGCAAAGCTAAGAAATTAACAAAAAATATGCATTTTCCTTACATTTCTGTGGTGGAATGTTCTGGAATCTGCGTGGATCAACAAATTTCCACCCACCCAGTGTTCCCCCGTGTCTCCCGAAAAAAATGGTACTGCACTTGCCTGGGTCAACCTAGTGCCTGCGACAGGAAACAGCGCAAAACGCAACGTGGTCGCACCTCAATTTCGCCGTGAAATCGTGCTCTTTTTTGGCAAAGAGCCTACCTTTTTTGTTTTTTAACCCTAGCTCTGCCGGCACCTAGGGAAACCTAGCAAACTTATACATTTTTGAAACCTAGACACCCAGGGGAATTCAGGATGGGTTGACTCGACTGCCTCCCACCAGGTTCTGTTACCCAGAATCCCATGCAAAGCTAAGAAATTGACAAAAAAACGCATTTTCCACACATTTCTGTGGTGGAAAGTTCTGGAATCTGCGTGGATCAACAAATTTCCACCCAGCCAGCGTTCCCCCGGGTCTCCCGAAAAAAATGGTACCTCACTTGCCTGGGTTTGCCTTGTGCCTGCGACAGGAAACAGCACAAAACGCAACGGGGTTGCACCTCAATTTCGCAGTGAAATCGTGCCCTTTTTGGGCAAAGAGACTACCTTTTGTTTTTGAACCCTAGCTCTGCCGGCACCTAGGGAAACCTAGCAAACCTATACATTTTTTAAAACTAGACACCCAGGGGAATTCAGGATGGGGTGACTCGACTGCCTACCACCAGGTTCTGTTACCCAGAATCCCTTGCAAAGCTAAGAAATTGACAAAAGAAAACGCATTTTCCTCACATTTCTGTGGTGTAAAGTTCTGGTATCTGCGTGGATCAACAAATTTCCACCCACCCAGCATTCCCCCGGGTCTCTCGAAAAAAATGGTACCTCCCTTGCCTGGGTCTGCCTAGTGCCTGTGACAGGAAACAGCGCAAAATGCAACGTGGTCGCACCTCAATTTCGCAGTGAAATCGTGCCCTTTTTTGGCAAAGAGCCTACCTTTTGTTTTTGAACCCTAGCTCTGCCGGCAACCAGGGAAACCTAGCAAACCTATACATTTTTAGAAACTAGACACCCAGGGGAATTGAGGAAGGGGTGACTCAACTGCCTCCCACCAGGTTCTGTTACCCAGAATCCCATGCAAAGCTAAGAAAT
This sequence comes from Lissotriton helveticus, assembly GCF_964261635.1. Lineage (NCBI taxonomy): Eukaryota > Metazoa > Chordata > Amphibia > Caudata > Salamandridae > Lissotriton > Lissotriton helveticus. Next base: position 277,731,242 of record NC_136068.1, read on the forward strand.
TGACAAAAAAACGCATTTTCCACACATTTCTGTGGTGGAAAGTTCTGGAATCTGCGTGGATCAACAAATTTCCACCCTCCCAGCGTTCCCCCGGGTCTCCCGAAAAAAATGGTACCTCACTTGCCTGGGTCTGCCTAGTGCCTGCCACAGGAAAATGAGCAAAAGGCAACGTGGTCGCACCTCAATTTCGCAGTGAAATGTGCCCTTTTTGGGCAAAGAGACTACCTTTTGTTTTTGAACCCTAGCTCTGCCGGCACCTAGGGAAACCTAGCAAACCTATACATCTTTGAAAACTAGACATCCAGGGGAATTTAGGATGGGGTGACTCGACTGCCTAACACCAGGTTCTGTTACCCAGAATCCCTTGCAAAGCTTAGAAATTGACAAAAAATGCATTTTCCTCACATTTCTGTGGTGGAAAGTTCTGGAATCTGTGTAGATCAACAAATTTCCACCCACCCAGCGTTCCCCCGGGTCTCCCGAAATAAATGGTACCTCACTTGCCTGGGTCTGCCTAGTGCCTGCGACAGGAAACAGCGCAAAACGCAACGTGGTCGCACCTCAATTTCGCAGTGAAATCGTGCCCTTTTTGGGCAAAGAGACTACCTTTTGTTTTTGAACCCTAGCTCTGCCGGCACCTAGGGAAACCTAGCAAACCTATACATTTTTGAAAACTAGACACCCAGGGGAATTCAGGATGGGGTGAACCGACTGCCTACCACCAGGTTCTGTTACCCAGAATCCCTTGCAAAGCTAAGAAATTGACAAAAGAAAATGCATTTTCCTCACATTTCTGTGGTAGAAAGTTCTGGTATCTGCGTAGATCAACAAATTTCCACCCACCCAGCGTTCCCCCGGGTCTCTCGAAAAAAATGGTACCTCACTTGCCTGGGTCTGCCTAGTGCCTGCGACAGGAAACAGGGCAAAATGCAAAGTGGTCGCACCTCAATTTCGCAGTGAAATCGTGCCCTTTTTTGGCAAAGAGCCTACCTTTTGTTTTTGAACCCTAGTTCTGCCGGCAACCAGGGAAACCTAGCAAACCTATACATTTTTAGAAACTAGACACCCAGGGGAATTCAGGAAGGGGTGACTCGACTGCCTACCACCAGGTTCTGTTACCCAGAATCCCTGGCAAAGCTAAGAAATTAACAAAAAATATGCATTTTCCTTACATTTCTGTGGTGGAATGTTCTGGAATCTGCGTGGATCAACAAATTTCCACCCACCCAGTGTTCCCCCGTGTCTCCCGAAAAAAATGGTACTGCACTTGCCTGGGTCAACCTAGTGCCTGCGACAGGAAACAGCGCAAAACGCAACGTGGTCGCACCTCAATTTCGCCGTGAAATCGTGCTCTTTTTTGGCAAAGAGCCTACCTTTTTTGTTTTTTAACCCTAGCTCTGCCGGCACCTAGGGAAACCTAGCAAACTTATACATTTTTGAAACCTAGACACCCAGGGGAATTCGGGATGGGTTGACTCGACTGCCTCCCACCAGGTTCTGTTACCCAGAATCCCATGCAAAGCTAAGAAATTGACAAAAAAACGCATTTTCCACACATTTCTGTGGTGGAAAGTTCTGGAATCTGCGTGGATCAACAAATTTCCACCCAGCCAGCGTTCCCCCGGGTCTCCCGAAAAAAATGGTACCTCACTTGCCTGGGTTTGCCTTGTGCCTGCGACAGGAAACAGCACAAAACGCAACGGGGTTGCACCTCAATTTCGCAGTGAAATCGTGCCCTTTTTGGGCAAAGAGACTACCTTTTGTTTTTGAACCCTAGCTCTGCCGGCACCTAGGGAAACCTAGCAAACCTATACATTTTTTAAAACTAGACACCCAGGGGAATTCAGGATGGGGTGACTCGACTGCCTACCACCAGGTTCTGTTACCCAGAATCCCTTGCAAAGCTAAGAAATTTACAAAAGAAAACGCATTTTCCTCACATTTCTGTGGTGTAAAGTTCTGGTATCTACGTGGATCAACAAATTTCCACCCACCCAGCATTCCCCCGGGTCTCTCGAAAAAAATGGTACCTCACTTGCCTGGGTCTGCCTAGTGCCTGTGACAGGAAACAGCGCAAAATGCAACGTGGTCGCACCTCAATTTCGCAGTGAAATCGTGCCCTTTTTTGGCAAAGAGCCTACCTTTTGTTTTTGAACCCTAGCTCTGCCGGCAACCAGGGAAACCTAGCAAACCTATACATTTTTAGAAACTAGACACCCAGGGGAATTGAGGAAGGGGTGACTCAACTGCCTCCCACCAGGTTCTGTTACCCAGAATCCCATGCAAAGCTAAGAAATTGACAAAAAAACGCATTTTCCACACATTTCTGTGGTGGAAAGTTCTGGAATCTGCGTGGATCAACAAATTTCCACCCTCCCAGCGTTCCCCCGGGTCTCCCGAAAAAAATGGTACCTCACTTGCCTGGGTCTGCCTAGTGCCTGCCACAGGAAAATGAGCAAAAGGCAACGTGGTCGCACCTCAATTTCGCAGTGAAATGTGCCCTTTTTGGGCAAAGAGACTACCTTTTGTTTTTGAACCCTAGCTCTGCCGGCACCTAGGGAAACCTAGCAAACCTATACATCTTTGAAAACTAGACATCCAGGGGAATTTAGGATGGGGTGACTCGACTGCCTAACACCAGGTTCTGTTACCCAGAATCCCTTGCAAAGCTTAGAAATTGACAAAAAATGCATTTTCCTCACATTTCTGTGGTGGAAAGTTCTGGAATCTGTGTAGATCAACAAATTTCCACCCACCCAGCGTTCCCCCGGGTCTCCCGAAATAAATGGTACCTCACTTGCCTGGGTCTGCCTAGTGCCTGCGACAGGAAACAGCGCAAAACGCAACGTGGTCGCACCTCAATTTCGCAGTGAAATCGTGCCCTTTTTGGGCAAAGAGACTACCTTTTGTTTTTGAACCCTAGCTCTGCCGGCACCTAGGGAAACCTAGCAAACCTATACATTTTTGAAAACTAGACACCCAGGGGAATTCAGGATGGGGTGAACCGACTGCCTACCACCAGGTTCTGTTACCCAGAATCCCTTGCAAAGCTAAGAAATTGACAAAAGAAAACGCATTTTCCTCACATTTCTGTGGTAGAAAGTTCTGGTATCTGCGTAGATCAACAAATTTCCACCCACCCAGCGTTCCCCCGGGTCTCTCGAAAAAAATGGTACCTCACTTGCCTGGGTCTGCCTAGTGCCTGCGACAGGAAACAGCGCAAAATGCAAAGTGGTCGCACCTCAATTTCGCAGTGAAATCGTGCCCTTTTTTGGCAAAGAGCCTACCTTTTGTTTTTGAACCCTAGCTCTGCCGGCAACCAGGGAAACCTAGCAAACCTATACATTTTTAGAAACTAGACATCCAGGGGAATTCAGGAAGGGGTAACTCGACTGCCTACCACCAGGTTCTGTTACCCAGAATCCCTGGCAAAGCTAAGAAATTATCAAAAAATATGCATTTTCCTTACATTTCTGTGGTGGAATGTTCTTGAATCTGCGTGGATCAACAAATTTCCACCCACCCAGCGTTCCCCCGGGTCTCCCGAAAAAAATGGTACCGCACTTGCCTGGGTCAACCTAGTGCCTGCGACAGGAAACAGCGCAAAACGCAACGTGGTCGCACCTCAATTTCGCTGTGAAATCGTGCTCTTTTTTGGCAAAGAGCCTACCTTTTTTGTTTTTTAACCCTAGCTCTGCCGGCACCTAGGGAAACCTAGCAAACTTATAAACTTTTGAAACCTAGACACCCAGGGGAATTCAGGATGGGGTGACTCGACTGCCTCCCACCAGGTTCTGTTACCCAGAATCCCATGCAAAGCTAAGAAATTGACAAAAAAACACATTTTCCACACATTTCTGTGGTGGAAAGTTCTGGAATCTGCGTGGATCAACAAATTTCCACCCACCCAGCGTTCCCCCGGGTCTCCCGAAAAAAATGGTACCTCACTTGCCTGGGTCTGCCTAGTGCCTGCCACAGGAAAATGCGCAAAAGGCAACGTGGTCGCACCTCAATTTCGCAGTGAAATCGTGCCCTTTTTGGGCAAAGAGACTACCTTTTGTTTTTGAACCCTAGCTTTGCCGGCACCTAGGGAAACCTAGCAAACCTATACATCTTTGAAAACTAGACATCCAGGGGAATTTAGGATGGGGTGACTCGACTGCCTACCACCAGGTTCTGTTACCCAGAATCCCTTGCAAAGCTTAGAAATTGACAAAAAAATGCATTTTCCTCACATTTCTGTGGTGGAAAGTTCTGGAATCTGCGTAGATCAACAAATTTCCACCCACCCAGCGTTCCCCAGGGTCTCCCGAAATAAATGGTACCTCACTTGCCTGGGTCTGCCTAGTGCCTGCGACAGGAAACAGCGCAAAACGCAACGTGGTCGCACCTCAATTTCGCAGTGAAATGGTGCCCTTTTTGGGCAAAGAGACTACCTTTTGTTTTTGAACCCTAGCTCTGCCGGCACCTAGGGAAACCCAGCAAACCTTTACATTTTTGAAAACTAGACACCCAGGGGAATTCAGGATGGGGTGACTCGACGGCCTACCACCAGGTTCTGTTACCCAGAATCCCTTGCAAAGCTTAGAAATTGACAAAAAAATGCATTTTCCTCACATTTCTGTGGTGGAAAGTTCTGGAATCTGCGTGGATCAACAAATTTCCTCCCACCCAGCGTTCCCCCAGGTCTCCTGAAAAAATTGGAACCTCACTTGCCTGGGTCTGCCTTGTGCCTGCGACAGGAAACAGCGCAAAACGCAACGTGGTTGCACCTCAATTTCGCAGTGAAATCGTGCCCTTTTTGGGCAAAGAGACTACCTTTTGTTTTTGAACCCTAGCTCTGCCGGTACCTAGGGAAACCTAGCAAACCTATACATTTTTGAAAACTAGACACCCAGGGGAATTCAGGATGGGACGACTCGACTGCCTACCACCAGGTTCTGTTACCCAGAATCCCTTGCAAAGCTAGGAAATTGACAAAAGAAAACGCATTTTCCTCACATTTCTGTGGTGGAAAGTTCTGGTATCTGCGTAGAGCAACAAATTTCCACCCACCCAGCGTTCCCCCGGGTCTCTCGAAAAAAATGGTACCTCACTTGCCTGGGTCTGCCTAGTGCCTGCGACAAGAAACAGGGCAAAATGCAACGTGGTCGCACCTCAATTTCGCAGTGAAATCGTGCCCTTTTTTGGCAAAGAGCCTACCTTTTGTTTTTGAACCCTAGCTCTGCCGGCAACCAGGGAAACCTAGCAAACCTATACATTTTTAGAAACTAGACACCCAGGGGAAATCAGGAAGGGGTGACTCGACTGCCTACCACCAGGTTCTGTTGCCCAGAATCCCTTGCAAAGCTAAGAAATTGACAAAAAATATGCATTTTCCTTACATTTCTGTGGTGGAATGTTCTGGAATCTGCGTGGATCAACAAATTTCCACCCACCCAGCCTTCCCCCGGGTCTCCCGAAAAAAATGGTACCGCACTTGCCTGGGTCAACCTAGTGCCTGCGACAGGAAACAGTGCAAAACGCAACGTGGTCGCACCTCAATTTCGCAGTGAAATCGTGCTCTTTTTTTGGCAAAGAGCCTACCTTTTTTGTTTTTTAACCCTAGCTCTGCCGGCACCTAGCGAAACCTAGCAAACTTATACATTTTTGAAACCTAGACACCCAGGGGAATTCAGGATGGGGTGACTCGACTGCCTACCACCAGGTTCTGTTACCCAGAATCCCTTGCAAAGCTTAGAAATTGACCAAAAAATGCATTTTCCTCACATTTCTGTGGTGGAAAGTTCTGGAATCTGCGTAGATCAACAAATTTCCACCCACCCAGCGTTCCCCCGGGTCTCCCGAAATAAATGGTACCTCACTTGCCTGGGTCTGCCTAGTGCCTGCGACAGAAAACAGCGCAAAACGCAACGTGGTCGCACCTCAATTTCGCAGTGAAATCGTGCCCTTTTTGGGCAAAGAGACTACCTTTTGTTTTTGAACCCTAGCACTGCCGGCACCTAGGGAAACCTAGCAAACCTTTACATTTTTGAAAACTAGACACCCAGGGGAATTTAGGATGGGGTGACTCGACGGCCTACCACCAGGTTCTGTTACCCAGAATCCCTTGCAAAGCTAAGAAATTGACAAAGAAAACGCATTTTCCTCACATTTCTGTGGTGGAAAGTTCAGGAATCTGCGTTGATCACCAAATTTCCACCCACCCAGCGTTCCCCCAGGTCTCCTGAAAAAAATTGTACCTCACTTGCCTGGGTCTGCCTTGTGCCTGCGACAGGAAACAGCGCAAAACGCAACGTGGTTGCACCTCAATTTCGCAGTGAAATCGTGCCCTTTTTGGGCAAAGAGACTACCTTTTGTTTTTGAACCCTAGCTCTGCCGGCACCTAGGGAAACCTAGCAAACCTATACATTTTTGAAAACTAGACACCCAGGGGAATTTAGGATGGGGTGACTCGACTGCCTACCACCAGGTTCTGTTACCCAGAATCCCTTGCAAAGCTAAGAAATTGACAAAAGAAATGCATTTTCCTCACATTTCTGTGGTGGAAAGTTCTGGTATCTGCGTAGAGCAACAAATTTCCACCCACCCAGCGTTCCCCCGGGTCTCTCGAAAAAAATGGTACCTCACTTGCCTGGGTCTGCCTAGTGCCTGCGACAGGAAACAGGGCAAAATGCAACGTGGTCGCACCTCAATTTCGCAGTGAAATCGTGCCCTTTTTTGGCAAAGAGCCTACCTTTTGTTTTTGAACCCTAGTTCTGCCGGCAACCAGGGAAACCTAGCAAACCTATACATTTTTAGAAACTAGACACCCAGGGGAATTCAGGAAGGGGTGACTCGACTGCCTACCACCAGGTTCTGTTACCCAGAATCCCTGGCAAAACTAAGAAATTAACAAAAAATATGCATTTTCCTTACATTTCTGTGGTGGAATGTTCTGGAATCTGCGTGGATCAACAAATTTCCACCCACCCAGTGTTCCCCCGTGTCTCCCGAAAAAAATGGTACTGCACTTGCCTGGGTCAACCTAGTGCCTGCGACAGGAAACAGCGCAAAACGCAACGTGGTCGCACCTCAATTTCGCAGTGAAATCGTGCTCTTTTTTGGCAAAGAGCCTACCTTTTTTGTTTTTTAACCCTAGCTCTGCCGGCACCTAGGGAAACCTAGCAAACTTATACATTTTTGAAACCTAGACACCCAGGGGAATTCAGGATGGGGTGACTCGACTGCCTCCCACCAGGTTCTGTTACCCAGAATCCCATGCAAAGCTAAGAAATTGACAAAAAAACGCATTTTCCACACATTTCTGTGGTGGAAAGTTCTAGAATCTGCGTGGATCAACAAATTTCCACCCAGCCAGCGTTCCCCCGGGTCTCCCGAAAAAAATGGTACCTCACTTGCCTGGGTCTGCCTAGTGCCTGCCACAGGAAACAGCGCAAAAGGCAACGTGGTCGCACCTCAATTTCGCAGTGAAATCGTGCCCTTTTTGGGCAAAGAGGCTACCTTTTGTTTTTGAACCCTAGCTCTGCCGGCACGTAGGGAAACCTAGCAAACCTATACATCTTTGAAAACTAGACATCCAGGGGAATTTAAGATGGGGTGACTCGACTGCCTACCACCAGGTTCTGTTACCCAGAATCCCTTGCAAAGCTTAGAAATTGACAAAAAAATGCATTTTCCTCACATTTCTGTGGTGGAAAGTTCTGGAATCTGCGTGGATCAAAAAATTTCCACCCAGCCAGCGTTTCCCCGGGTCTCCCGAAAAGAATGGTACCTCACTTGCCTGGGTCTGCGTTGTGCCTGCGACAGGAAACAGCGCAAAACGCAACGTGGGCGCACCTCAATTTCGCAGTGAAATCGTACCCTTTTTGGGCAAAGAGACTACCTTTTGTTTTAGAACCCTAGCTCTGCCGGCACCTAGGGAAACCTAGCAAACCTATACATTTTTGAAAACTAGACACCCAGGGGAATTCAGGATGGGGTGACTCGCCTGCCTACCACCAGGTTCTGTTACCCAGAATCCCTTGCAAAGCTAAGAAATTGACAACAAAAAAAACGCATTTTCCTCACATTTCTGTGGTGGAAAGTTCTGGAATCTGCGTGGATCAACAAATTTCCAACCACCCAGCGTTCCCCCGGGTCTCCCAAAAAAACATGGTACCTCACTTGCCTGGGTCTGCCTAGTGCCTGCGACAGGAAAGAGCGCAAAACGCAACGTGGTCGCACCTCAATTTCGCAGTGAAATCGTGCCCTTTTTTGGCAAAGAGCCTACCTTTTTTGTTTTTGTATTCTAGCTCTGCCGGCAACCAGGGAAACCTAGCAAACCTATACATTTTTAGAAACTAGACACCCAGGGGAATTCAGGAAGGGGTGACTCGACTGCCTACCACCAGGTTCTGTTACCCAGAATCCCTTGCAAAGCTAAGAAATTGACAAAAAATATGCATTTTCCTTACATTTCTGTGGTGGAATGTTCTGGAATCTGCGTGGATCAACAAATTTCCACCCACCCAGCGTTCCCCCGGGTCTCCCGAAAAAAATGGTCCGCACTTGCCTGGGTCAACCTAGTGCCTGCGACAGGAAACAGCGCAAAATGCATCGTGGTCGCACCTCAATTTCGCAGTGAAATCGTGCTCTTTTTTGGCAAAGAGCCTACCTTTTTTGTTTTTGAACCCTAGCTCTGCCGGCACCTAGGGAAACCTAGCAAACTTATACATTTTTGAAACCTAGACACCCAGGGGAATTCAGGATGGGGTGACTCGACTGCCTCCCACCAGGTTCTGTTACCCAGAATCCCATGCAAAGCTAAGAAATTGACAAAAAAACGCATTTTCCACACATTTCTGTGGTGGAAAGTTCTGGAATCTGCGTGGATCAACACATTTCCACCCACCCAGCGTTCCCCTGGGTCTCCCGAAAAAAATGGTACCTCACTTGCCTGGGTCTGCCTAGTGCCTGCCACAGGAAACAGCGCAAAAGGCAACGTGGTCGCACCTCAATTTCGCAGTGAAATCGTGCCCTTTTTGGGCAAAGAGACTACCTTTTGTTTTTGAACCCTAGCTCTGCCGGCACCTAGGGAAACCTAGCAAACCTATACATCTTTGAAAACTAGACATCCAGGGGAATTTAGGATGGGGTGACTCGACTGCCTACCACCACGTTCTGTTACCCAGAATCCCTTGCAAAGCTTAGAAATTGACAAAAAAATGCATTTTCCTCACATTTCTGTGGTGGAAAGTTCTGGAATCTGCGTGGATCAACAAATTTCCTCCCACCCAGCGTTCCCCCAGGTCTCCTGAAAAAATTGGAACCTCACTTGCCTGGGTCTGCCTTGTGCCTGCGACAGGAAACAGCGCAAAACGCAACGTGGTTGCACCTCAATTTCGCAGTGAAATCGTGCCCTTTTTGGGCAAAGAGACTACCTTTTGTTTTTGAACCCTAGCTCTGCCGGTACCTAGGGAAACCTAGCAAACCTATACATTTTTGAAAACTAGACACCCAGGGGAATTCAGGATGGGACGACTCGACTGCCTACCACCAGGTTCTGTTACCCAGAATCCCTTGCAAAGCTAGGAAATTGACAAAAGAAAACCCATTTTCCTCACATTTCTGTGGTGGAAAGTTCTGGTATCTGCGTAGAGCAACAAATTTCCACCCACCCAGCGTTCCCCCGGGTCTCTCGAAAAAAATGGTACCTCACTTGCCTGGGTCTGCCTAGTGCCTGCGACAGGAAACAGGGCAAAATGCAACGTGGTCGCACCTCAATTTCGCAGTGAAATCGTGCCCTTTTTTGGCAAAGAGCCTACCTTTTGTTTTTGAACCCTAGCTCTGCCGGCAACCAGGGAAACCTAGCAAACCTATACATTTTTAGAAACTAGACACCCAGGGGAAATCAGGAAGGGGTGACTCGACTGCCTACCACCAGGTTCTGTTGCTCAGAATCCCTTGCAAAGCTAAGAAATTGACAAAAAATATGCATTTTCCTTACATTTCTGTGGTGGAATGTTCTGGAATCTGCGTGGATCAACAAATTTCCACCCACCCAGCCTTCCCCCGGGTCTCCCGAAAAAAATGGTACCGCACTTGCCTGGGTCAACCTAGTGCCTGCGACAGGAAACAGTGCAAAACGCAACGTGGTCGCACCTCAATTTCGCAGTGAAATCGTGCTCTTTTTTGGCAAAGAGCCTACCTTTTTTGTTTTTTAACCCTAGCTCTGCCGGCACCTAGGGAAACCTAGCAAACTTATACATTTTTGAAACCTAGACACCCAGGGGAATTCAGGATGGGGTGACTCGACTGCCTACCACCAGGTTCTGTTACCCAGAATCCCTTGCAAAGCTTATAAATTGACAAAAAAATGCATTTTCCTCACATTTCTGTGGTGGAAAGTTCTGGAATCTGCGTAGATCAACAAATTTCCACCCACCCAGCGTTCCCCCGGGTCTCCCGAAATAAATGGTACCTCACTTGCCTGGGTCTGCCTAGTGCCTGCGACAGAAAACAGTGCAAAACGCAACGTGGTCGCACCTCAATTTCGCAGTGAAATCGTGCCCTTTTTGGGCAAAGAGACTACCTTTTGTTTTTGAACCCTAGCTCTGCCGGCACCTAGGGAAACCTAGCAAACCTTTACATTTTTGAAAACTAGACACCCAGGGGAATTCAGGATGGGGTGACTCGACGGCCTACCACCAGGTTCTGTTACCCAGAATCCCTTGCAAAGCTAAGAAATTGACAAAGAAAACGCATTTTCCTCACATTTCTGTGGTGGAAAGTTCTGGTATCTGCGTAGAGCAACAAATTTCCACCCACCCAGCGTTCCCCCGGGTCTCTCGAAAAAAATGGTACCTCACTTGCCTGGGTCTGCCTAGTGCCTGCGACAGGAAACAGGGCAAAATGCAACGTGGTCGCACCTCAATTTCGCAGTGAAATCGTGCCCTTTTTTGGCAAAGAGCCTACCTTTTGTTTTTGAACCCTAGCTCTGCCGGCAACCAGGGAAACCTAGCAAACCTATACATTTTTAGAAACTAGACACCCAGGGGAATTCAGGAAGGGGTGACTCGACTGCCTACCACCAGGTTCTGTTACCCAGAATACCTGGCAAAGCTAAGAAATTAACAAAAAATATGCATTTTCCTTACATTTCTGTGGTGGAATGTTCTGGAATCTGCGTGGATCAACAAATTTCCACCCACCCAGTGTTCCCCCGTGTCTCCCGAAAAAAATGGTACTGCACTTGCCTGGGTCAACCTAGTGCCTGCGACAGGAAACAGCGCAAAACGCAACGTGGTCGCACCTCAATTTCGCAGTGAAATCGTGCTCTTTTTTGGCAAAGAGCCTACCTTTTTTGTTTTTTAACCCTAGCTCTGCCGGGACCTAGGGAAACCTAGCAAACTTATACATTTTTGAAACCTAGACACCCAGGGGAATTCAGGATGGGGTGACTCGACTGCCTACCACCAGGTTCTGTTACCCAGAATCCCTTGCAAAGCTTAGAAATTGACAAAAAAATGCTTTTTCCTCACATTTCTGTGGTGGAAAGTTCTGGAATCTGCGTAGATCAACAAATTTCCACCCACCCAGTGTTCCCCCGGGTCTCCCGAAATAAATGGTACTTCACTTGCCTGGGTCTGCCTAGTGCCTGCGACAGGAAACAGCGCAAAACGCAACGTGGTCGCACCTCAATTTCGCAGTGAAATCGTGCCCTTTTTGGGCAAAGAGACTACCTTTTGTTTTTGAACCCTAGCTCTGCCGGCACCTAGGGAAACCTAGCAAACCTTTACATTTTTGAAAACTAGACACCCAGGGGAATTCAGGATGGGGTGACTCGACGGCCTACCACCAGGTTCTGTTACCCAGAATCCCTTGCAAAGCTAAGAAATTGACAAAAGAAAACGCATTTTCCTCACATTTCCGTGGTGGAAAGTTCTGGTATCTGCGTAGATCAACAAATTTCCACCCACCCAGCCTTCCCCCGGGTCTCTCGAAAAAAATGGTACCTCACTTGCCTGGGTCTGCCTAGTGCCTGCGACAGGAAACAGCGCAAAATGCAACGTGGTCGCACCTCAATTTCGCAGTGAAATCGTGCCCTTTTTTGGCAAAGAGCCTACTTTTGTTTTTGAACCCTAGCTCTGCCGGCAACCAGGGAAACCTAGCAAACCTATACATTTTTAGAAACTAGACACCCAGGGGAATTCAGGAAGGGGTGACTCGACTGCCTACCACCAGGTTCTGTTACCCAGAATCCCTTGCAAAGCTAAGAAATTGACAAAAAATATGCATTTTCCTTACATTTCTGTGGTGGAATGTTCTGGAATCTGCGTGGATCAACAAATTTCCACCCACCCAGCGTTCCCCCGGGTCTCCCGAAAAAAATGGTACCGCACTTGCCTGGGTTAACCTAGTGCCTGAGACAGGAAACAGCGCAAAACGCAACGTGGTCGCACCTCAATTTCGCAGTGAAATCGTGCTCTTTTTTGGCAAAGAGCCTACCTTTTTTGTTTTTTAACCCTAGCTCTGCCGGCACCTAGGGAAACCTAGCAAACTTATACATTTTTGAAACCTAGACACCCAGGGGAATTCAGGATGGGGTGACTCGACTGCCTCCCACCAGGTTCTGTTACCCAGAATCCCATGCAAAGCTAAGAAATTGACAAAAAAACGCATTTTCCACACATTTCTGTGGTGGAAAGTTCTGGAATCTGCGTGGATCAACAAATTTCCACCCAGCCAGCGTTCCCCCGGGTCTCCCGAAAAAAATGGTACCTCACTTGCCTGGGTCTGCCTAGTGCCTGCCACAGGAAACAGCGCAAAAGGCAACGTGGTCGCACCTCAATTTCGCAGTGAAATCGTGCCCTTTTTGGGCAAAGAGGCTACCTTTTGTTTTTGAACCCTAGCTCTGCCGGCACGTAGGGAAACCTAGCAAACCTATACATCTTTGAAAACTAGACATCCAGGGGAATTTAGGATGGGGTGACTCGACTGCCTACCACCAGGTTCTGTTACCCAGAATCCCTTGCAAAGCTTAGAAATTGACAAAAAAATGCATTTTCCTCACATTTCTGTGGTGGAAAGTTCTGGAATCTGCGTGGATCAAAAAATTTCCACCCAGCCAGCGTTTCCCCGGGTCTCCCGAAAAGAATGGTACCTCACTTGCCTGGGTCTGCCTTGTGCCTGCGACAGGAAACAGCGCAAAACGCAACGTGGTCGCACCTCAATTTCGCAGTGAAATCGTGCCCTTTTTGGGCAAAGAGACTACCTTTTGTTTTAGAACCTTAGCTCTGCCGGCACCTAGGGAAACCTAGCAAACCTATACATTTTTGACACCCAGGGGAATTCAGGATGGGGTGACTCGCCTGCCTACCACCAGGTTCTGTTACCCAGAATCCCTTGCAAAGCTAAGAAATTGACAACAAAAAAAACGCATTTTCCTCACATTTCTGTGGTGGAAAGTTCTGGAATCTGCGTGGATCAACAAATTTCCACCCACCCAGCGTTCCCCCGGGTCTCCCAAAAAAACATGGTACCTCACTTGCCTGGGTCTGCCTAGTGCCTGCGACAGGAAACAGCGCAAAACGCAACGTGGTCGCACCTCAATTTCGCAGTGAAATCGTGCCCTTTTTTGGCAAAGAGCCTACCTTTTTTGTTTTTGAACCCTAGCTCTGCCGGCAACCAGGGAAACCTAGCAAACCTATACATTTTTAGAAACTAGACACCCAGGGGAATTCAGGAAGGGGTGACTCGACTGCCTACCACCAGGTTCTGTTACCCAGAATCCCTTGCAAAGCTAAGAAATTGACAAAAAATATGCATTTTCCTTACATTTCTGTGGTGGAATGTTCTGGAATCTGCGTGGATCAACAAATTTCCACCCACCCAGCGTTCCCCCGGGTCTCCCGAAAAAAATGGTCCGCACTTGCCTGGGTCAACCTAGTGCCTGCGACAGGAAACAGCGCAAAATGCATCGTGGTCGCACATCAATTTCGCAGTGAAATCGTGCTCTTTTTTGGCAAAGAGCCTACCTTTTTTGTTTTTGAACCCTAGCTCTGCCGGCACCTAGGGAAACCTAGCAAACTTATACATTTTTGAAACCTAGACACCCAGGGGAATTCAGGATGGGGTGACTCGACTGCCTCCCACCAGGTTCTGTTACCCAGAATCCCATGCAAAGCTAAGAAATTGACAAAAAAACGCATTTTCCACACATTTCTGTGGTGGAAAGTTCTGGAATCTGCGTGGATCAACACATTTCCACCCACCCAGCGTTCCCCTGGGTCTCCCGAAAAAAATGGTACCTCACTTGCCTGGGTCTGCCTAGTGCCTGCCACAGGAAACAGCGCAAAAGGCAACGTGGTCGCACCTCAATTTCGCAGTGAAATCGTGCCCTTTTTGGGCAAAGAGACTACCTTTTGTTTTTGAACCCTAGCTCTGCCGGCACCTAGGGAAACCTAGCAAACCTATACATCTTTGAAAACTAGACATCCAGGGGAATTTAGGATGGGGTGACTCGACTGCCTACCACCAGGTTCATTCACCCAAAATCCCTTGCAAAGCTTAGAAATTGACAAAAAAATGCACTTTCCTCACATTTCTGTGGTGGAAAGTTCTGGAATCTGCGTGGATCAACAAATTTCCACCCACCCAGCGTTCCCCCGGGTCCCCCGAAAAAAATGGTACCTCACTTGCCTGGGTCTGCCTAGTGCCTGCGACAGGAAACAGCGCAAAACGCAACGTGGTCGCACCTCAATTTCGCAGTGAAATCGTGCCCTTTTTGGGCAAAGAGACTATCTTTTGTTTTTGAACCCCAGCTCTGCCGGCACCTGGGGAAACCTAACAAACCTATACATTTTTGAAAACTAGACACCCAGGGGAATTTAGGATGGGGTGACTCGACTGCCTACCACCAGGTTCTGTTACCCAGAATCCCTTGCAAAGCTAAGAAATTGACAAAAAAAACGCATTTTCCTCACATTTCTGTGGTGTAAAGTTCTGGAATCTGCGTGGATCAAAACATTCCACCCACCCAGCGTTCCCCCGGGTCTCCCAAAAAAACATGGTACCTCACTTGCCTGGGTCTGCCTAGTGCCTGCGACAGGAAACAGCGCAAAACACAACGTGGTCGCACCTCAATTTCGCAGTGAAATCGCGTCCTTTTTGGGCAAAGAGACTACCTTTTGTTTTTGAATCCTAGCTCTGCCGGCACCTAGGGAAACCTAGCAAAACTATACATTTTTGAAAACTAGACACCCAGGGGAATTCAGGATAGGGTGACTCGACTGCTGCCTACCACCAGGTTCTGTTACCCAGAATCCCTTGCAAAGCTAAGAAATTGACAAAACAAATGCATTTTCCTCACATTTCTGTGGTGGAAAGTTCTGGAATCTGCGTGGATCAACAAATTTCCACCCACCCAGCGTTCCCCCGGGTCTCCCGAAAAAAATGGTACCTCACTTGCGTGGGTGGCTCAAGGACCCGCGATAGGCAAGGGCACCAAACCTGGTGGTGACATGAAAATAACCTATCACTAAACAACCGGGTTTTGCAAGGGGGGTTCCCATGAGTTTTTGGCCCGGGGCTCGGCGGCCATCTAGGGAAACCTACCTAACCCACACATTTCTGAAAACTAGACATCCGGGGGAGTCCAGCGAGGTATGGCATGCGTGGGTCCCCCAAGGTTTACCTACCCAGAATTCCCTGCAAACCTTAAAATTGGGTTAAAAAAACACTTTTTCATACATTTGTGCGTGGGATCTCTGTGCCATTTTACTCGGGAGATCAAGGGGAACGCTGGGTGGTAGGACATTTGTGCCGGCACGGAGATCCCACGCAAAAATGTATGGAAAAGTTTTTTTTAACCTAAAATAAAGGTTTGCAGGGATTTCTGGATAGGAGAACAGTAAGGGACCCACGCATGCCATACCTCCCTGGACTCCCCCGGGTGTCTAGTTTTCAAAACTGTTTGGGTTTGGTAGTTTTCAAAAATGGCCGCCGAGCCCCGGTCCAAAAACTCAGGTGCCACCCCCAAAAAGAGTTAGTAGACTTCTATTGTAGTTTTGCTATAGGTAATTTTTAAGTCTCCACCGTACGAATTGGGCCTTTTCCTGTTGCAGCCACTATGCCTACCCATGCAAGTGAGGTACCATTTTTATCGGGAGACCTGGGGGTACGCTGGGTGGGAGGAAATTTGTGTGAGCCCAGTGATGCCACGCTTTCCCACACAAAAAAGTGTGAAAAAAATGATTTTTTCAGCTAAAATTGAGGTTTGCAAGGGATTCTGGGTAAAGGAACGTTAGAGGATCCACGCAAGCCATACCTCCTTGGAAGCCCCCGGGTGTCTACTTTTCAGAAATGTGTGAGTTTGGTAGGTTTCCCTAGATGGCCGTCTAGCACGGGGCCAAAAACCCAGGTAACCCCTCTTGCAAAAGCTTCTGGTTTTGACATTGTGCGATTCTTGGCACAATATTGCATGGAAATTGTGACAGACAATGTCAAGTTTGCAGGAGATTGTGGATAAAAAAAAACCAATAGAATTCACCATAAAGACATGACCATATACTCCCATGGTTTAACAATAATATCTAAATTTAGTAAGTTATTTATAGCTATAATGTACACCTTAACAGAGTTACTCAAAAGTCAAACATTCAAGCACGGCTATCTATTCCTCAAAGACACACACATACAGGTTGGATTTGCCACGAGGGCGAGTGATGGTTCAGTACATAACATTTTATTAACAAGATATTTCAACAAAATGAAATGCTCTGTCAATAAATAAATGCATAAAAACCGAACCAGTGACTCGCTACTCGTGAGCTGTAAAGCCACGACAAGGCACCAACCGTTTTACAGGCCATTCACGCACCTTTCATACCTGATACACACCAGACCATTGACACCATCCGGAAGGAAAAGCAACACATTACAACATTCACAATAAGGGACAAGGTACACCCTACTTCAGAAAGAGAAAAAAGACAAATATTACTGCACAGCCATCTAATCCGCAAGCACACACACATACTGGTTGGATTTGGCACGAGGGTGAGTGATGATTCAGTACATACAATTGTATTCGCAAGTAATTTCCCAAAAATGAAATACACTGCGTATAATTGAAAGTATGATAAACTGAACCACTGACTCATAGCTCGTGAGCTCTAAAGCCACATCAAGGCACCAACCTCTTTACAGGCCATTCATACACCTTTTGTACGTGTGACACATACAAAACATGCACACCGCCAGCCGCGGATCCATCACATTACAACACTCACACCAGCAGACAGCGCCATTCAAGGGCCCATCACTTTCACTCGCCCAAATTTCTGACAGTACAACTACACAAAATGATGGACTGCGTGGAGTGTCACTCAACTAGCGGTGTGTGTACTGACCAACAGAAAGTAAGTACTCACACACCTCCAGCCGACCGCCAGTCCACCCACACCACCATCCAAGCACCAGACCATGCTCACCGCCAGCCAAACACCACTCAGCGCGCACCGACAGCCAAGTACCACTCCACACACACCACCAGCCAAGCACCACTCCACGCACACCGCAAGCCAAGTGCCACTCCAAACACACCGCCAGCCAAGCACCACTCCGTGCACAGACAGCCAAGTACCACTCCACGCACACCACCAGCCAAGCGCCACTCCACACACACCACCAGCCAAGCGCCACTCCACACACACCACCAGCCAAGCACCACTCCTTGCACAGACAGCCAAGTACCACTCCACGCACACCACCAGCCAAGCGCCACTCCACGCACACCAGCCAGCCAAGCGCCACTCCACACACACCACCAGCCAAGCGCCACTCCACGCACACCACCATCCAAGCACCAGACCATGCACACCGCCAGCCAAACACCACTCAGCGCACACCGACAGCCAAGTACCACTCCACACACACCACCAGCCAAGCACCACTCCACGCATACCGCAAGCCAAGCGCCACTCCACACACACCGCCAAGCAAGCGCCACTCCACACACACCACCATCCAAGCACCAGACCATGCACACCGCCAGCCAAACACCACTCAGCGCACACCGCCAGCCAAGTACCACTCCACACACACAACCAGCCAAGCACCACTCCACGCACACCGCAAGCCAAGCGCCACTCCACACACACCACCAGCCAAGCACCACTCCGTGCACAGACAGCCAAGTACCACTCCACGCACACCACCAGCCAATCGCCACTCCACACACACCACCAGCCAAGCGCCACTCCACAAACACAACACCAGCCAAGCACCACTCCGTGCACTGACAGCCAAGTACCACTCCACGCACAGCATCCAGCCAAGCGCCACTCCACACACACCGCCTGCCAAGCACCACTCCGTGCACAGACAGCCAAGTACCACTCCACGCACACCATCCAGCCAAGCACCACTCCACACACACAGCCAGCCAAGCACCACTCCGTGCACAGACAGCCAAGTATCACTCCACGCACACCACCAGCCAAGCGCCACTCCACACACACCACCAGCCAAGCGCCACTCCACGCACACCACCAGCCAAGGACAAATCCAAACACACCACCAGCCAAGCGCCACTCCACACACACCACCAGCCAAGCGTCACTCCACGCACACCACCAGCCAAGGATAAATCCAAACACAACACCAGGCAAGCGCAAGAGCACGCACACCGCCAACCAAACACCAGACCACGCACACCGCCAGCCAAGCACCAGTCCACAGACACCGCCAGACAAGCACCAGTCCACAGACACCGGCAGCCAAGCGCCAAACCATGCACACCGTCAGACAATGGACACTACACGCAAACCAACATCATACTTTTTTTTTTTTTTTTAAATAAAAGAAAAACAAAAACTAATTGCAAATTGATACAAGTCTACTAACTCAACAACTAAATCTATAAAGACTACACAAATGCCAACTTTGAAACTGAACAATAAGTTTTAAAGAATAAAGACCAACCAGTTCACTTTACCACTCATGGATGCTCCCAAAAATTCTTTTGCGTGTGGTACAATCTAAAACAAGCAGGTACACACAGCCCGGGGTTTGAAGGGCAGTCGGGGCAATACATACGAACCTCCTTCCACAAACCTCTTCGCCAACAGACTCTACATCTCCGACTTGGAAAGTCTTTTGTGGTTGTAGGAGGAATATGATCAGGAAAGTGGCGATCTTTCAATCTGGCAACATCCTCCACCACTCCAACTCTAGGAACACTTGCCTGTTCCACTAAAACAAGGCTGCCTATTACAGAATCCTGAAACTTTACAAAAGTCATCTTTGACTGGGGACAAGATTTCTGGAACACAACAAAAGCATTAAAGGTTGCCAAGTGGAAAGGATGGATAGCCAACTTCTTGTACCAAATGTAAGCCTTATGAAGAGCAGCATATGGTTCCAACCTCTGATCTACTCTGTCAACACCACCCATGTACTTATTTTAGTCTATTATGCACACAGGTTTGCGTGCTTCTGCAACCGGACCCCACACAGTCACCGGTTCAGTGCTTTCATCATGTATGGAAGTCAACATGTAGACATCTCTCCTGTCTGAAAACTTCACAGCTAGAAGCTCCTCACAACGCAATGCACTGCACTGTCCCCGAGCAAGCTTTCGACAAACAAGTTCTTTTGGGAAACCTTTACGGTTTGAGCGGATTGTGCCACAAGCAACAGTGTCCACTTTGGCCAATTCCCTGAACAACCGCACACCAGTGTAGAAGTTATCGACATACAAATGATGGCCTTTGTTAAAAAATCCACGACCAAGTTCCCACACAATTTTCTCAGTCACTCCAAAAGTCGACGGACAACCAGGGGGGTTAATCCTGGATTCCTTACCAGTGTACACCCTGAAATTAGAGACATATCCAGTCTCACTGTCACACAGCATATAAAGCTTAATTCCATAGCGTGCCCTCATACTAGGAATGTATTGCCGAAAAACCAAGCGGCCCTTGAACAACAGCAAAGATTCATCCACTGCAATTTCTTTCCCAGGATAAAAGATCTCAGGAAATCGATCAACAAAATGATCAATGACAGGCCGAATCTTGAAAAGACGGTCACAATCAGGGTGATCTCGTGCCAAAGCAGAACTATTGTCAACAAAATGCATCATCCGAAGCAGAAGCAAATACCTATCACGACTCATGACTGCCGGAAATATAGCTGTTGCCATCAAGGGACTAGTAGACCAATATGAAGCCATTGATGGTTTCCTAAGCAAGCCCATCAAAAAAGTTAAACCCAAAACTTTTTCATCTCCTCCAAATTTGTGGGAGTCCACCGGGTAGCTCTAGCGTGGGGCTTAAGGCTGGCACTGTTCACCCTCAAAAAATGTTCAGCATACAAATTAGTCTGCTCTACAATCTCTGCCAAAAACACATCATCCATAAACAACTTGAAAAAATCAATAGGCAAAAAGTTTTCAGTGTTCACCCTACACCCTGGAACACCAGTAAATTCAGGCAATGCCGGCTGCACCATGCCTGGTGCAACTCAGAGGTCAGAACTTTCAATGTCAAGTCTTGCAGCCGCAGGCTGCCGCCCAGCTGCCTCTTATCTCACTACTTCAACTGGAAGTCTAGCAGCCCCAGGCTGCAGCCCAGATGTCTCTTGCCGCACTATTGGCACAGCAATGTCCTCCGCAACCACAGGCACTTCATCCACACCAAAAGTAGCTTCATCAGCACTCAGAGTGTCTTCATCATCAGATGAAGCCATGTGTAGAGAAAACTCACTACCTGAATCTTCACCTCCCACCTCTGGCTCAGAATCAGAGTCAGTCTCTGGACCATGGTCAGAGGAAGAATCAAAAAGCATTCCAACAACTTGCTGAGCAGTAATCCGGCGGCTAGCCATTATCCTTACAAGTAAAGGAGTCTGCACAAACAACTCAACAACCCCAACACTGTGCAAAGTAAGATAAAAAATGTAAGCCTTTATCACAAATATCTATATTTAGAAAAAATATGCAATTCACTTACAAGAGACAACTACACTCACCAGCACCTATTCTGCAAAGACACAGCAAATAGGCAACGATATCCCACTAGAAAGAAGAAAAAAAAACGTACATCTACAGAAGTACACATCAAAAACAAATGCAAAACATGTTTTACAATCACAAAAAACAGAAACCAAACATACTCGTATTACTACACACTTTGCAAAATAAACAATTACATTACAATTGAACAAAAAAATGTCTCTTACCAAACACATGCAACTACAGAAACAGCAGAACAACAGAACCACCAGTAACGGAACCGCTCACTGCAACAATCTAAAGAGAAAATAAAACAATACACATTAGAAGAAACAAAAACAACACACATTACAACAGGCTATGTCACAGGGTATGTCACAAATGGGGAGTCTGTCCCAATGGGGGGCAGAATATAAATCATTATAAACGTGGGCCCCCTCGAAGCAACCCTACGGAGGGCAGAGAGGCCAAATAAAGACACGACAGAACATACTTTTGAAAACAAATGGGCCCAAGGAAGCAACCCTTGGCCAAGGGGTCGTTCCCTATAAAAAAAACAATCCCTGGAGTCTAGTAGGCTTTTCTATCTCCCCCCTGGGTCCAGAAACGGTAAAAAAAGGGGGGCAGAACAGTCTACAATATTTATATTGCCCCCTGGAAGCGACCCTTGCCCAAGGGGTTGCTTCCTTTATAAATATAATATAATCCCTGGTGTCTAGTGGGCTTTTCTGCCCCCCCTGGGTCCAGATGCGGCCCAAAAAATGGCCAATCTGCCCCCAGGGGGGGCAGACAAGTCTAAAAATAATTATGGGCCACTAGGAAGCGACCCTTCCCCAAGGGGTTGCTTCCTTTATAATTGTAATCAAATCCCTGGTGTCTAGTGGGCTTTTCTACCCCCCTGGGTCCAGATGCGGCCCAAAAAACGACCGATCTGCCCCCAGGGGGGGCAGAAAAGTCTAAAAAACAATTATGGGCCACTAGGAAGCGACCCTTCCTCAAGGGGTAGC
Source organism: Lissotriton helveticus (assembly GCF_964261635.1). Taxonomy (NCBI): domain Eukaryota; kingdom Metazoa; phylum Chordata; class Amphibia; order Caudata; family Salamandridae; genus Lissotriton; species Lissotriton helveticus. The sequence continues at coordinate 277,753,247 of NC_136068.1, forward strand.
TTCCTTTATAAATATAATTAAATCCCTGGTGTCTAGTGGGCTTTTCTGCCCCCCCCCCTGGGTGCAGATGCGGCCCAAAAAACGGCCGATCTGCCCCCAGGGGGGGCAGAAAAGTCTACAAAAAAGATATGGGCCACTAGGAAGCGACCCTTCCCCAAGGGGTCGCTTCCTTTATAATTACAATCAAATCCCTGGTGTCTAGTGGGCTTTTCTGCCCCCCTTGGGTGCAGATCGGCCAAAAAAACGGCCGATCTGCCCCAGGGGGGGCAGAAAAGTCTGAAAAATAATTTGTCCCCAAAAGGAAGCGACCCTTGCCCAAGGGGTCGCTTCCTGCACAGAAAAAAATCACACAAACAGAATCCCTGGTGTCTAGTGGGGCATTCCTGGTGCACGATCGCGACGCTGTGCGCGATCGTGCACCAGGAATGCCGTGCATTGGGACATCAGGGGAGAGGAAACACTGTTTCCTCCCCCCGATGCCTCAAGGCACCAAGAAACGCCCCCCCGTCCCACCGGAGCACAAAGACTCACCCTAGCTGCTGGACGCGCTGGAAACAAATGGCGTCCAGCGCTTCCTGATGATGTCGGCGCGCGCTGTGCGCGCTGACGTCACCAGGAAGCGTGGGGGGGGCAGGGGGTGGCAGCGGAAAGTCTTCCGCTGCCACCCCAGGTTACAGCACCACGATCGATGCCCCAGGGGGGGAGCGCCAGCGCTCCCCCCCAGGACTGTACTGATGACGGAGCGGTTCCGTCATAAGCACAGCCCAACCGACGCTGATGACGGAACCGCTCCGTCATCAGCGTCGAAGGGGTTAAAAACCATCTTTTCTAAAAGATGTGTTATTAAATTCTGAGCCCCGGGAACCTTAACTCCATTTCTCTGTCTTTTCCCAATTGAAAGTTACAGTTGTGAAATGTTACAAAGCAGCTCCAATGATTACCTATGGGAAAGACAGCCTTTCAATAGCGAAAAACAAAATGCATAGTATTTTACCATCAGGACATGGAAAACACACCAGCACATGTCCTACCTTTTACATACACTGCACCCTGCCCATGGGGCTACCTTGGACCTACCTTAGGGGTGACCTATTTGTTAGAAAAGGGAAGGTTAGGGTCTGGCAATTCGATGCACTTGCCAGCTCAGCATGGCAGGAAAACCTGTGCGCAGACACTGCAGTGGCAGGTCTGAGACACAGTTGAAGGCTATTTGAGTGAGTGGCACAACTAGTGCTGCAGGCCCACTAGTAGCATTTGATTTACAGACCCTGGGCACACACAGTGCACTGTACTAGGGACTTACTAGTAAATCAAATATACCAATCAAGGGAAACCAATCATAATACAATTTACAGTAGGAGCACTGAAAAAAGTGCTCAGAGACACTAAAACCAGAAAAAATAAAGTCCAACATACCATCAAAACAGAAGGTCAGAAGTTAAAAAGACAGGGAAAACATGCCAAAATATGCCAGGTCAAACACATGTCCCCTCCAGCTGAATGTAGGGTGAACTACCCACCTGCCTGGGAGTTCTCCTCCCTAAGGCACAAGAACCTGGACAGACAATCAACGTTGGCGTGTTATGTGCAAGGGTGGTTTTTTACTGTAAAGTCCATTCCCAAAAGGAGATGGACCACCTCAACAGTTTTGGGTTTTCACCCTTTATCTGCATTAAGCATCTGAGGGACCTGTGGTCTGCCTTAACCCGGAAGTGAGTCCCAAACAAGGAGGGCCTTCGTTTCTTCAGGGCCCAGACCACGGCAAAAGCTTCTAGCTCAATTGCACTCCACTTCTGTTCCTTGGGGAGTAGTCTTGTGCTAAGGAAGACTACAGGCTGGTCTAGGCCTTGTTTGTTCACTGCTCCTGCACCATGCTCTGAAGCATCTGTCTACATGACAAATTCTTTGGAGAAGTTGGGTGCCTTTAGTGCGGGCACCATGCACATGGCTGCCTTCAAGGCATCAAACGCGGTCTGACATGCATCAGACCAAATTACTTTCCTTGGCTGCTTCCTGGAAGTCAGCTCAGTCAAGGGGGCAACAATGGTGCCATAGCCCTTGACAAATCTCCTATAGCAACCAGTTAGACCTAAAAATGCTCTGACCTCTGTCTGGGCCTTGGGGCTCTGCCAAGCCAGGATGGTGTCAATCTTAAGTTGTAGGGGTGCCACCTGCCCGCATCCTACCTGGTGCCTTAAGTACATCACAGACCCTTGCCCTACCTGGCCCTTGTTGGCCTTGATAGTGAGGCCCACCTTCTGCAGAGCTGTCAAAACTTCCCAGAGGTGGTGCAAGTGATCTTCCCAGCTGGAACTGAACACTACAATGTCATCCAGGTAGGCAGCACTGAAATCCTCCAGTCCAGCTAACACCTGGTTGAGCAACCTCTAAAAGGTAGCAGGGGCATTCTTCAACCCAAAGGGCATCACCCGGAACTGGGAGTGCCCCTCTGGTGTTGAGAATGCAGAACACTCCTTGGCCCCATCGGTCAAGGCAATCTGCCAGTACCCAGACATTAAATCAAACGTTCTGAGGCCGCTCCCTACCTGATGCCCTAAGTACACCACAGATCCCTGCCCTATCTGGCACTTACTGGCCTTGACAGTGAGGCCTGCCTTCTGCAGAGCCTTCAACACTTTACAGAGGTGTTGCAAGTGTTCCTCCTTCCTGGTGCTGAACACAGCAATGTCATCCAGGTAGGCAGCACTGAATTCCTTCAACCTGGACAGTACCTGGTTGACCAGTCTCTGGAATGTGGCGGGCGTTCTTCAACCCAAAGGACATGGCATGGAATTGGTAGTGCCTCTCTGGCATTGAAAATGCAGACCTCTCCCTTGCCCTATCAGTAAAGACAATCTGTTAGTCCAGAGATGTTAGATCAAACGTACTGAGGCACCGGGCAGCTTCCAGCCAATTTATGAGTTCATCAGCTCTGGGGATTGAGTGTGCATCAGTCCTGGTGACAGCATTGAGCCCTCGGTAGTCCACACAGAACTGAATTTCAGGAGTGGCACCGGTTGCTGCAGCCTTTGGGACAAAGACCACTGGGCTGGCTCAAGGACTGTTGGAAGGTTCTATCACCCCTAACGTCAACATCTTAGAAACTTCTTCCTTGATGCTCGCTTTTACCCGGTCAGTCAGCCTGTAAATTTTGTGCTTCACAGAAGGACTGTTCCCAGTGTCCACATCATGGGTACACCTGTGGGTGACACTTGGGGTCAGGGAGAACAGCTGAGACAACTGTTCCAACAGCTGGCGACAGTTACTCTGCTGTTCTGGGGTCGATATATGTGAGAGGCTCACACCTTCCACTGACTCATCGTGCTCCTTGGCAGACAAGAGGTCAGGGAGAGGTTCACTCTCCTCTTCCACCCCATCATCTGTCGCAAGGAGCATGCCTACTTCAGACCTCTCAAAGTGAGGTTCATGTGGAGGACCCTCAAAGGGTTACTGGCAGTCTGCAAGTTCACCAGTCAGGTGACATCTTGCACTCCACCACCTCAAAAGGCCCAGTTCACTTGTCCCAAAGAGCGCAAGGTTCAACTGGGACCATAACCCATATTTTTTGGCCAGTTTGAAACTCAACCAGAGTGGCAGTCTGGTTGGTCATACCAGCGTTTCATCTGGATTCTAGGTTCACCTTAGTGAGTCTCCTGAAGTGTGAAGTCTGGTTTCTAAAGGCCAGCATCCAGCTAGAAACATCCTGGGGTGCTTTCCTGGTAGTTGGCTCCAAGCCTTCTTTCACCAGACTGAGAGGTCCTCTCACAGGGGGCCCATATAGTAACTCAAAGGGACTGAACCCTAATGACTTCTGCGATACCTCCCTGTAAGCAGAGACAAGGCATGGCAAGAGGATGTCCCATTTATGCCTCATGGGGTCGGTCAGACCCTCGATCACGCCCTTCTGACTTTGGTTGAATTTTCCACCAAACCACTGTCTTGGGGGTGGTAAGGAGGGGTGAAATTGTACATTACACCACGCTCCTCCAACAAGGATGTCATTTACTTGGATATGAAATTGGTTCCCCGGTCAGGTACCACCTTTCCGGTGAACCCCTTGTGGGAAAAGATCCCCATTAATACCCGGCCTACAACGGGTGCCGTCATTGTCCTGAGAGGTATAGCCTTTGGGTACCGGGTGACATGGTCCACCAAGACCAGGATGTACCTGTTGCCCATGACTCTCTTGGGGTTCAGAGGCCCCACAATGTCCATCTTTACTCTCCCAAAAAGGGTGCCTACAACTTAAAAAGGTTGGGGAGGAGCCCTACACTTCCTCCCACTCTTACCACTTGCCTGGCAAATTTGGCAAGACCTACAATGTGCATCAGACTTCCTTTTCATTTGGGGCCAAAATAAATGGGTGACAGTCCTGTCAAAGGTTTTTTCCTGCCTCAAATGTCCTGCCAAAGGCACATTATGAGCCAGACCCAGTAGGAAGGTCCTGAAGCACAGGGGTACCACCAGCACACAGGTTGATCCAGACTCAGCGACCTTAGGCTTGCTGTATAGGAGATCATTCTCTCAGTAGATCCAGATGGATCACCAGCTGCCTGGTTTGCAGCCTGCTGCCGCAAACCCTCCAGAGAAGAGCATTCTCTCTGCTCCCTACAGAACTCTTCCCTGGTGAGACTCCCTTTTGATGCCAATGGGTCAGCTCAGCTCAGTTAAGTCTCCCAGTCTGCCACTTGCCCCCTTGTAGGTTCTGGGGCATACTCCTTGAGGTCAGCCTCCTCCCGGACCGTGGGAATTTCAGCAGTGGGTTTCCTATGCCCCTTGCATTTTCTCTTGGCAGGCACCTGTGTCACAGTTTCAGGCTCAAGGTCCTTCTGATCATCACATCAAAACAGGAGGTCAGAAAGCAAAACAGGGAAACACTCCAAAAGATGCCAGGTCTAACACATGCATACTACAAAGATACGTACTCTGGAGTGGAGACAAATACCACTCTGTATATTGAAAGAGCTTGTAACAAAATATCTACATCTGCCTATAGCCAGACCTAAAAACCACAGGGCTCACTCAATAATTTACCAGTAAATCTGCAACTATTGCTTTCCAGATGTACTACTAATAAGATTTGAGAATAGGGAAAAATGTAAATCTTCACTTATTAGGAAATGTACATCTACAATTGCAGATTTAGTATTCCCTTTATGAATCAGCCTATAGATTTGGCAAAGCTTCTATCTACCTCAATGAGCTAAGACACCCTGCATTAGAGTGTGCAGTCTTTCCAAAGTACAACAGGCTTATTCCTGGGTTCAATGCCATCTCTTGCGATATCGAAGAGAATAGTCAAAGCTCCTCAACTGTTGCAAAAGATTGACTTATAATGTCACATATTTGTTTGACTTTCCTCCATGGTGCTTACTAAAATTACAGGACCTTATTCACAAAGAAAAGTTATAAATGTAGAATGTAATTGTGTATATATCTACTGCTGCACCTAGGTATAAAGCTACACTTTTTTGCTATTCACTATTTCCTAGACTAGTCACTATTTCAGAGTGTAGATTTACATGTCAGAGGAGACATACATGTATCCACCACCTTGTACAGCCTCCTATTAGACTATTTACTAAAGTAAAGTTACTACTAGTAACTTTACAGACATCAGTGGAGATCTCCACCATCATGGCAGAGCTCTCCCCATGAGAATGTACAGGGAAAAATATTAAAGGCAAATAACAATACTAATAGCATTTAATATAAATGTGAAAGAAATTAAAATATTTATTTAAATGTAGAACTATTGAGATACAATGTTACAGCACATGAACTCTTTAAATTGAATGTGTATTAAAACAATAATTAACTAAAATATATTTATATGATTTTAAATAATATTTCTTACAGAATAATTTCAAAAATACATTCACAGTAACATTTTTATTTTTATTTATTATGTATCAAAATGGTGTTAAAAGATATCTGTATAAATAATTTAAATGGTTGTTAAGTTTTTAATTAACATTAAAATATTTAATTTAATATTGTTTTTAAATTAAGTTTATAATTGAATTTTAAAACAAAACATAATTACTAATTTATTTTAATTATCAAATAAATCTAATAATATATTTATACATATTGAAGTTCATTGAATTATATATATCCTACAGACAGTCGCCAGTAGGTAGCTATAGTTAGGACCTAGTTTCCACTGCAAAATAGTTTTTTGACTTGCTTATAACTTTGACACCGTTTCACAAATCTTAATGAATTTTTTTTTTTTTAAAGTGGCCCAATTTGTCCGATTGTCAATAGAAAGTTTTGGGGTGATTCATCAAGCAGGGACCAAGAAAAACGGGGAGTCAAAAAACATTGCCTTTCCCATGTTAATTCCCTTAGAGATTTTAAACACGGCTACAGTCCGAACTGCTGGATACTTTAAAGGTAGCTCTTGGTCTGGAAAGAGTCTTCTTTGTGATTTGGTATAAATTCAATCACTAGTTTTTGAAATATTAAAGGAAAAACAAATTTGAATATCTGGAGTCACGGATCCTCAGTTTAATCCAGCAGATCTCATGTGGAGATCTGTTTGGCTGCCAACACTTCAAACAGGAAGTGTTAGCAGCTGTTTTGGGACTCTGACTCAGCAGAGTACCAAACAAAAATGTAAAAAAAAAGAGGAAGGGCCAGGGTAGGAATGCCTTGACTCCATAGGGCCCCAAAACACTTAAAAAAAGTTTTTTGCTGCAAAAAACATGGTGAATTTGCACAACATTTTTAAAAGACACAAGTGCAGTCTCCCTCGCATGTTTGTATTTCAGACCCTGAGTGGGCCAAGTCCGAGGGGCATATTTTAATATTCATATTTAAAATGCATGGCAAACATCACTGACTGGATGAAGAACAGCTGCCTGCAACTGAACACAGACAGGACAGAAGTACTGATATTTGGCAACAGCAGCAACACATGGAATGACTCCTGGTGGCATTCAGAACTAAGACCTGCACCCCCTCCCTCCAAACACTCCAGAAACCTCGAAATCATCATTGACAACACGCTCACCATTAAATCACTGATCAACACTGCCTTTTCTGCATGCTTCCAACACTGTCTTCTCTGCATGCTTCCTCACCCTGAGCATGCTACGTAAGATCTTCTCCTGGTGAGAGCAAAGTTCAAGGTTCTCACTTTACATTACTACCAGTATGCAAAAGTACAAAATCACCTAGATTCCTCACTCATCTACCATGCCCTGTCCACCTTAGTAGTATGAAAATGCCTTCCCTCCTTTTGCCAGGATGATGGACAGCTTACCAAAAGGCCCCCAGCACATTGTATGCAGATTTTAGTAACAAGTTCTTGATGCAGAAGATTATGAGGACATCTCCACCAAATAAAGAAGCATTTGCTTTATATAGCTAAGAGGAAGTACCCATGTTTGGTGGAGATTTACCTCTTTGAAGTCTCGTCATCTTCTCGTCATCTTCTCCACACGAGATTTCGTGTTATCACATATTTCTGATTTAAGATGCACAAGGAACAATCACATTGCTGAAACGCACACAAGGTCACTGGAGCCATTTCCCTGTGGTCCATTACACAGCTATAATTTAGAATGTGCACTAGACATTTACCCAATGAAGTAGCAGTTACTAATTAACCAGTGGAAGGTATACCAGTTGGGTAGACATTTTATGCAAGACTGTGGACTATTGTTGGATAAAGGGGCAGGTGATGTTCCATTCTGGCCCAGTCACTCACACAACTACTGACACACCCACACAGACACTCAGCCACCCACACACCCATTCTGCCACTCTCACATCCACTCTCAGACCCACAAAGCCACTCACACACTCACTCACACACACCTATACAGTAACTCACACATCTACCCACACATCCACAAAACCACTCACACACCCACTCACAGTATTATACAGCCACTCACACACCCACCTAAGCAAACAGACACACACTCACAGACCCATAAACCAACTCACACACCCACTCAAAGACCCATCCAGCCACTCACAAACCCACATATCCACTCGCAAAACCACGCACACACCCACACAGTTACTCATACACCCACTCACAGACCCATACAGCCACTCACACAGCCACTCACCGACTCACAAATCCAGTCACACCCTCAAAACTACTTACAAACTCACTCATACTGACACCTACACACCCACTCACAGACCTATACAGCCACTTAAACACCCAGTCACTGACACATACAGCCCCTCACACACCTACACACCCATTCACACACCCAATAACAGACCCATACAGCCACTCACACCCCCCGCAGAGATCCATACAGCCATTCACACACCCACTCACTGACCCATACAGCCACTCACACACCTACTCACAGACCCATACAGCCACTCATAAACCCAGGCATTAACTAGTACAGTACCTCACACACCCATAAAACCCCTCACACACCAAATGCCAGACCGATACAGCCACTCACACACCCACAAAATCACTCACACATCCAATAATAGACTCATACAGCCACTCACACACCCACTCACAGATCCATACAGCCACTCACACACCCTCTCACAGACCAATAAATCCACTCACTCACCCATTCTCAAAGGTTAGGATACAGTTAGGAAATATTTCTTTTTTAAACCTTGGAAATTCACTAAAAAACCAAAGGGTACACTGATGTTATAGTTAGAAAATAATATTAAAAAGTCGTAGAAATGCACCAAAATAAAACAAAGGTTACAGGGACCTTATGATTAAGAAAAAGAATTTACAAGACTTTAGAAATTCACTCTAAAAACCAAAGGTTACAGGGACGTTATAGTTATGCTCAGATTTTACATGCACAAAATTGTTACCAGAGCTAACTTTAACTTACGCCACGGCAATGCACTGCTTATGACCTCATACATTACATCATACATTACATCACTCATGATGTGGTCAGTGAGATCACTGGTGACATCTCAAATTGTTATTGTTATTGTTATTGTTATTTTAATTTTATACCGCGCCTAATCACCTGCAGGTCTCTAAGCGCCAGGAAAAGATGGTACAGGACAATAACATAGCGGGATCAGAGCAAAGAGCAACATTAAATTATGCCATGCTCAGGCTTCTCCTAAACAATAGCGTTTTTAGGCTCTTTCTAAATCTTAGGAGGTGTCCTTCCTCGCGCAGCCCTCCAGGCAAGCTGTTCCACAACTGGGGAACCAGTACTGAGAAGGCTCTCCCTCCCTTCGTCGCTAGCCTATAGCGGGAACAGGTCAACAGCTGCGAGTCCGAAGACCGAAGTGTTCTCACCGGACAGTACAGCTGTAGGCGCTCCTTGATATAGGCCGGGGCCTTGCCATAAATAGCCTTCTGAGCTGTACACAAACTCTTAAATTCCACTCTTTCTTTAATTGGAAGCCAATGTAGGCTTTGTAATAAAGGAGTGGCTTTAGACCTCCTAGGGAGCCTAAAGATCAATCGGGCAGCATCATTCATCAAGACCTGGAGCCTGTTGGTAAGGGTTTTCGGTAGGCCAAGATAGAGAGCATTCCCATAATCAATTCTGGAAATGATAGTGGCAGTCACTATTGATCGCATCATGGGCTCTGAGAGGATAGGGGATAACTTCCGCAGTTGCCGAATGATATTAATACAGCTGCCTACCACCGACGCGATCTGAGGAGCCATCGACAGGTCAGCGTCCAACCTAATCCCCAAGCTTTTTACAGCCAGGCTTGGTTTTGGGGCAGGGCCCAACTCCATAGGCCAGTAGAGATCACTCCAAGGTGAGGAAATGGATGGGATAACCAGGATCTCAGTTTTGTCAGGATTGACTTTTAAAAGGTTATCCGTCATCCATTGCACCGTGAACCTCAGGATGTTCTGGGATTGGAGTTGCGCAGCCGTGGTGTCATTTATACTTAGCAGCAACTGCGTATCATCCGCGTAGTTAAAGACTTTACAGTCCATCTCAGCTAGCAAAGCAATCAGGGGTTGCAGGTACAGGTTAAATAGAAGCGGGGACAGGGCAGATCCCTGCGGTACCCCACACTCTAAGATCCCCACCTCAGATGTTTCATCCCCCAGTTGTATCTTTTGGGTCCTTCCTGTAAGGAAGGATTCCAACCACTGAAAAGCCAAGCCCTTAATCCCGAAGTTCTTTAGTCTATCCAAGAGCAAGGTGTGGCTGACAGTATCGAACGCCGCTGATAGATCTAATAAAATCAGGGCGCTCGCTTTCTTACAGTCAGCCCTGCCTCTTAGTTCGTCCAGCACCGAGAGCATCACCAACTCGGTGCTGTGATGGGCTCGAAAACCTGCCTGTCTATCATGGAGTAGATGGTGAGATTCCAGATAGCAAGACAGGGACTGAAGAACATGCTGCTCAAGGATTTTTGAGAGAAAGGGCAGCTGGGAGATGGGTCTGTAGTTCTTTAACACAGCAGGATCCGACCCCGGTTTTTTCAGTAATGGTCTTACCCGTGCCTCCTTAAGTTCACTCGGCAGATGTCCCATGTCTAGCGATCTATTGAGGAGAGAGATGATACACTCCTCTAATAGAGGACGCGCGATGCGAAAGATCTCAGGTGGACATGGATCGGCTGGGGAGCCAGATTTAATTGTACCCATCAGCCGTTCCAAGATTAGTGTATCCATCTCTGGAAACACTTCAAGAGAACAATCGATCTCAGTTTTAGATGTTAAGGCAATGGCAGTCCCTGTTGCCGCCACATTCTCTATCTCCTGGACAATGATCTTCACCTTCTCCAGGAAATAGGTCTGGAAGGTGTTGCAGTCAAAGGGGGCCTTAGCATTGTCAGGCTTTTTACTCAGCTCGGCCAATACTTTAAAAGTTTCTTTCTGGATATTAGCGGCCTTGCTTAGGCGCGACTCAAGGTAGTCCGCTTTGGCTTGGATCATAAGTTTTTTATATTGATGGAGGGAGGCCTTATAGATATTCCTATCTATGTCCTGCTTGGATTTCCTCCACAACCTTTCTAATCTCCTTAGCTTTGTTTTAGTTTCCCTTAGGAGTGGTGTAAACCAGAGCGCTTTGCCTGATCCCTTTATTTGCTGTATTCTCACTGGCGCTATCAGATCGATGGCCCGAGTCATACATCTCGTTAAATCAGAGTATTCTCGGTCCAGGTTACAGTCCAACTCTGAGGCCTGAGGAGGTTCCCAATGTGCCTTGGTCAAAGACATCAAATTGACTTCAGCCCATTTCCGGGTTTTTCTAGAGCCATGTGAGTTGCGAACAACCCCACTGTTAAGGGGGACCTCACACGAGACCAAACAGTGATCCGACCAGACACAGGGCGCTGCCTCACTGAATGTTAGAGTGGCATCTGTGGTCCACATGAGGTCGAGAGTGTGGCCTTTTACATGCGTTGGGGCATCCACAATCTGTCTGAAACCCAGTGCAGACATTAATGTGTCTAACTGATGCGTGGGTGAGTCCCAGTTGGGCTTGTCCCAATGTAGATTAAAATCCCCTGTTACCAGGATTTTTGTATATCTTGACCTGAGGTCAGATATAATAGGACAAAATAGGTCAAAGAAAGAAGGAGTTGATTTAGGCGGGCGATAGACAGACAAAATCACCCAGCACACATTGTGAACAGTGACCTTTACCCCGAGCAGATCGGCTAGGTCAATCGTCTCTGTTAATACCTTTTCAACTGTCATGGTCTTCCTGTAGAGGATAGCTACCCCGCCCCCCCGTGATCCCCCTGGGCGGTTGTGCCACATTATATCATATCCGCTTGGAACAGCGGCAATGATATCCGGCAACGAGTTCTCATCCGTCCAGGTCTCCGAGAGAGTCAGGACGTCGATATCACTGTCCTGAAGCATATTGTATACCTCCAAGTGGTGGCATTGAAGCGAGGGGGTATTAAGGCTAGCTATTTTTAAAGTGGGATGTTTACTCAGGGCAGGTGTGACCCTAACATTCCGGGATATGCCGTGGTTTTTAAGCAGCAACAGGACCGCCTGGTCCACCATGGGCTCACCTCTATCCAAGGATCTAAGCTCCTCTGGGGAATATATGCGACGATGACCAGCCGTCCCAGCCCCCGCGCCCGTTCGTGCGCGGACGGGCGCAGACGGGCTGGACTCTGGCGTGACTCCGGCGATGCTCCGGCGCGCCCGCAGCGCGTGCCCGCTGCGCGTCAACATAGCCCGTTTTAAATACCGGTCTAGCGTCCTTGCGACGACTAGACCGTGCGCAGCTTCTCTGAGCAACCCCCCCCAACCCAAGATGGCCGCCGCAGTGCTGCCTCACGGGAGAAGGACCCGCTCCAAACGCGGTGAAGACACGATTATGGTGCAAGTGAGTGGGTAGTTATTAAAAGCCTAAAAACGGCAACAATTCACAATTAAACAAAATACAAATCAGGAATTTTAAAATCTCCTTGTACGAGCTCCTATGAGCGCGCTGCGCTCTGTAGTGCTGCTTGCTCTGTTGTCCAGATAGTTTCCAATCACAGGCCGCCTAGTTTGCCCCGTTTAAATACCGGTCTAGCGTCCTTGCGACGACTAGACCGTGCGCAGCTTCTCTGAGCAACCCCCCCCAACCCAAGATGGCCGCCGCAGTGCTGCCTCACGGGAGAAGGACCCGCTCCAAACGCGGTGAAGACACGATTATGGTGCAAGTGAGTGGGTAGTTATTAAAAGCCTAAAAACGGCAACAATTCACAATTAAACAAAATACAAATCAGGAATTTTAAAATCTCCTTGTACGAGCTCCTATGAGCGCGCTGCGCTCTGTAGTGCTGCTTGCTCTGTTGTCCAGATAGTTTCCAATCACAGGCCGCCTAGTTTGCCCCGTTTAAATACCGGTCTAGCGTCCTTGCGACGACTAGACCGTGCGCAGCTTCTCTGAGCAACCCCCCCCAACCCAAGATGGCCGCCGCAGTGCTGCCTCACGGGAGAAGGACCTGCTCCAAACGCGGTGAAGACACGATTATGGTGCAAGTGAGTGGGTAGTTATTAAAAGCCTAAGAACGGCAACAATTCACAATTAAACAAAATAAAAATCAGGAATTTTAAAATCTCCTTGTACGAGCTCCTATGAGCGCGCTGCGCTCTGTAGTGCTGCTTGCTCTGTTGTCCAGATAGTTTCCAATCACAGGCCGCCTAGTTTGTCCCGTTTAAATACCGGTCTAGCGTCCTTGCGACGACTAGACCGTGCGCAGCTTCTCTGAGCAACCCCCCCCAACCCAAGATGGCCGCCGCAGTGCTGCCTCACGGGAGAAGGACCCGCTCCAAACGCGGTGAAGACACGATTATGGTGCAAGTGAGTGGGTAGTTATTAAAAGCCTAAAAACGGCAACAATTCACAATTAAACAAAATAAAAATCAGGAATTTTAAAATCTCCTTGTACGAGCTCCTATGAGCGCGCTGCGCTCTGTAGTGCTGCTTGCTCTGTTGTCCAGATAGTTTCCAATCACAGGCCGCCTAGTTTGCCCCGTTTAAATACCGGTCTAGCGTCCTTGCGACGACTAGACCGTGCGCAGCTTCTCTGAGCAACCCCCCCCAACCCAAGATGGCAGCCGCAGTGCTGCCTCACGGGAGAAGGACCCGCTCCAAACGCGGTGAAGACACGATTATGGTGCAAGTGACTGGGTAGTTATTAAAAGCCTAAAAACGGCAACAATTCACAATTAAACAAAATAAAAATCAGGAATTTTAAAATCTCCTTGTACGAGCTCCTATGAGCGCGCTGCGCTCTGTAGTGCTGCTTGCTCTGTTGTCCAGATAGTTTCCAATCACAGGCCGCCTAGTTTGCCCCGTTTAAATACCGGTCTAGCGTCCTTGCGACGACTAGACCGTGCGCAGCTTCTCTGAGCAACCCCCCCAACCCAAGATGGCCGCCGCAGTGCTGCCTCACGGGAGAAGGACCCGCTCCAAACGCGGTGAAGACACGATTATGGTGCAAGTGAGTGGGTAGTTATTAAAAGCCTAAAAACGGCAACAATTCACAATTAAACAAAATAAAAATCAGGAATTTTAAAATCTCCTTGTACGAGCTCCTATGAGCGCGCTGCGCTCTGTAGTGCTGCTTGCTCTGTTGTCCAGATAGTTTCCAATCATACCACTGATGAAATCACTGGTGACATCATCCTCAGAATCACTCATACACCTACTCAAACAGCCACTCACACACCCAAACAACCACATGCAATCCCACACAACCACTCACACACCCTCACAGATCCATTAAACCACTCACACACCCACACAACCACTCACACACCCGAACCACCCTCACACACCCATAGAAACACTCACACCCCCACACACAAACTCATACAATCACTCACACATGCACTCACACACCCACTCAGCTACTCGAACACCTACTCACACGCCCCTACAACCTCTTACATACCCATACAACTACTCACAAACCCCCTCACACACATAAAAACCACCTACACACCCAGACAACCACTCACACAGCCAAACACACACACAGAAAACCACTCATAAACCCATTCACAAATCCATACAGCCACTCACACAACCCTCACTCACCAATACAGCCACTCACACCGTCACTCACTCACCCATACAACCACTCACACACCCATAAAGCCACTCAGACACAAACTCACATACTGATACAGATAGTCACACAGCCACTCCGATGACATATGTTAGAATTAGTATCACTCATTAGTAGTACAGAAAGAATAGTAATTTAATGTATGCAGTAGCTTAGTATATATATCTTTAAGTCTCAGAAAAGTTTAGAAAACCCTTACACTCACTAGATGATGTCATCAGTGATGTCATACGGGATGTCATCAGTGATGTCATCGGTGATGTCACTGACCATTTCATGAGTGATGCAATATGTGAGGTCATAAGCAGTGCATTGCGGGGGCATAAGTTATAGTTAGCTCAGATAACTAGAACTAATACGTTTCTATGGTTTTGTGCATGTGATATCTGAGACTAACTATGACGTCCCTGTAACCTTTGTTTTTTTAGTGAATGTATACATAGTTCAAATGAAATTCAATGTGTATGAAATTTTAATATTTATGCACATTGAATTTCATTTCAATCATATATATATTTAAAATTTCATTTGAATGATATATATATATATGATACAAACTAAATTCAATGTGTATAAATGTATGTATTTATTTGATTTATTTATTTGAAATAAAAAAAATTGTAATTGTGTTATTGTACAACGTATAACGTAATAAAGTCAAAATATTTTATTTATTTAACATCATTTTCTACAGGGTGTGTACTACTGTTTTGTTTTAAAAGTATAGTTTTTGAATAGCGACAGGCTTACTTTTTTGTTAGTGTGTGCTTGAAGTAGCCTGTCCCTTCCCAAACCCCTCTTTACATTTCCCTAAACCCGTCCCATTTTGTAGAAAGAATATCTCCTTTTCCAGTCACTGCAGTATCCATTTCACATTTACTACTAAAATGTAGGCTTATGAGTACTTAGATCTCTGGCACTACAGCAGAGATCTGCACGCAGAAAAGAAAGGAGCGGCAGTGGTCTTCCTGAATAGCATTTTATAAGCTGTGCATGGTACTACTGTAGTGATACTTTACATAATACAAAATACATTTTTTGAATAGGCATCAAAGTGGTCAGAGGGCCCCCCTTTTTTCTGATTGAATGGAGGACACGGTGTTAGCGTATGGTCGTCTTCTAGACAAATTGTGTTCACAATTAGAGATGGGAAGACAAGAGATCAATGGGGTGTGAATTCCGTGTGACAGTTTAGCATGCCGGTATTACATTATGGTCTCCAGGCGTGCTGTTAAGTACTTTAGATACCACAAGCATTGCTAAGCGACAGGGAAGCTGATCCTGTATCTCATAGGGGATTAGGGAACTCTTCAATTGATCAGCAGGTGTTTTCAAGTCCTGCTCTACAAGTAACATACGATCGGGTGGTATTAAACATGCACTGCTCAAGGACTCTCCTATTTTGATAATGGAAGGACAAATAGCTGCAAGTCCTGATACATGGATCCTGTCTTGCATTTATCATTAAAAACAGGAAGTATTTTCAAAATCAAACATGGCTCTCCTAATGAAGGCCCTTGTGCCGAAACGCGCATAGAGAAAGATCTTCCAAATGCAGCATTCACTCCAGCCACAGTTATATGAGATAATTGACGTCTGGATTCCTGACCATGTGTTGTTTCTTATTTTCCATATATTGATACAAAAGTATAGTTTGTAGAAGCTATTGTCTATATCTATCAGGATTGTTAAATAAAGACATTGATTGATACATATAATTGAACTAATAGAGAGACTAGTGAGTGAATTTCATGCATGTGTATGGGTTATTATAGATGTGGAGCATTGGATTACTTTGTTTTAGAGCCAGACTGTATGCATATTTATGTACATGTAGTGTGTTTGTCCAAATTAAATGTGAATAATTAAATAGTTTTGAACATTTTACATTAATGTGTCGGTAGAGCTCTATTTATTCTGGAATAATATGTTAGTAAATATATAGAATGGTTGCCTGAGGATTTACATTATAGTTACAGAGGGCCCTCCTAGTCATAGTCATGAATCGTCTCTTTTTCTGTTGCAGGTACAGTGCTATATTTCTTGTCATTTGGCTTCTGTTATATTAAGTCTCAGCAAATATATACCTTCACATACAAGCAGTGCTTTAAATGGGCAGGTATTGTCCGGTACTGAGTACATTACCGTCTTTAATTTGAAAGGGAGAGTACCTGCAATTGTCAGTACTGCTGGAGAAGTGTGGCTCAATGGTTAGAGCGGCAAACCCTGATGCAGAGGTCTGGCCCGGGACCAGGGTTCAATTCCTGCCTCAGCGGGTCTTGGGCTCAATTTCCTCAGACCTCATAATTCTTGCCTCGGTGCCTCTTCTAATCATGAGTCCCACTCAGCAAATCTGGGCAAAAGCTTGCTTAATCTCCACAACGGCCCCAAAAGCGCTAGGATGCCTGGCTGCACCTTGGGGGTGCCCAGGAGTGGGCGCCTCACAGGGAAAAGCCAGGAAGGGTTCCACAGCAGTATTCGTACAAGCGCCGGAGAGACCCCATGTGGGGTGATTCGGCTATACAAGCACTACAACATTTACATTTGCTGCAAAACATTTAAAGGGAGAGTACCGCACTTCTCAGGAACAGACTGGTACTCAGAAGAATGAGTACCTGCACTTGTATATTTCCATTTAATACACTGTATACATGCACACATGCATGACTGATTCCCGCAAGCACTGCTTATAAAATGGACTCGTCTGTAGTATTTAGAATTTTTTGCGAGCATTTTTTGGAGAGCGAAATTATTTGATCTCAAAAGTGCAGATCGATTCATTTGTAAACTTACTGGTTAGCATCTGTATTGCGCCAACAAGCCTTAGAAATCACACATCCGCTGATACACGTGACTAATCCATAGACAAGTTCCTTCTTGAGCTTCTCGTGCGTGCAGGACGACATTACTGTATATTTATTGGGCAGAGTAATTGTAGTTGTCAGGAACAACACCCGGGAACATTTGTTCCTATTTTTGCCTGACGCAAAGAGCGACTTCTTGCTAAATTATTTATATCTAACGAGGGAGGATTGAAGTGTACCGCAGCTGAACCAAGCATTGGCTGTGGGTGAGAGAATGCAATGGGCTTTATGAAATCTGATCTGCGTGTTTTTTCATGCTATGCTCGTCAAGCGCCTTTTGTTTCGATAACGCCCTCGGTAGCAGGAGGTGATGGAAATGAAGGAGAAACCCACGTGATACATTCACAAAATCTGTAATTATCGAGCTCACAGTATGGAATAATTCTTGGCCTGAGCATATTTTTTTTACTTATAAATAAATAAATAAATAATCCACATTTGTATAGCGCACAATCACCCGTTAGTGTCTCTAGGCGCTGGGGGCCGTCGGGAAGATTAAGCAAGCTATTGCCCAGAGTCACATGGTGCTGGGCTAACCTGCCGCCGGAGCCGGGGATCGAACCCTGATCCCCAGATTCCAGCGTCAGCCGCCCTGGCCGCGGCGCCACACCTCTTCCTCTCTTAGGCTAAAAGATGGCTGTACATATTTTATTCACTTCTATGCATCAGAGTAATGAGTGCACAGAAACATAGACCATTCGGCTGACCTGTTTAGGTCGTGTTATAATCCTGTCATTAGCAGCTGTGCAGAGGCAGTACCGAGGTAGGCTTTGTATTTCCTGAAATAGTGCTGAATACAGCGCCTACATGAAAACTGAATCATGCGTTGCAGACAGTACTGCTTGAAATACTGAAGGGCATATTTAAAAGGACTTAACGTCACAGGAACGTCACTTTTTGGGATGTTTCTGTGGCGTTAAGTCCTTAACCCTATTTACAAGGCAGCGTTAAGCCACTCAATGTGGATTAACGCTGCCTTGTAAATGAGGCCCAGTTTCACACTGCACTTATCGTGAAAGGAGTGGGCAATAGCTGTTGTTGTGGGTGCACCACCCATTGACTTTGACGCTGCCCCTATTTACAAGGGTGGCGTAAATAGGAGGCAGCGCCAAAATTAAGACCATGTAAAACCTGGGGCATATTTACTATAGCAAGTGGTGCAGCGCGGCATTAGCCCCCTTGGCTTAACGCTCCTCTTTCACAATATCCAAAACGCAGGGCTGCACCGTATTTACAAGGATATGGTGCAACCCTGCGTCTTTGCTTGAAACCCCGCCCGCTTGCTGAGAGCTGAGTTTTTGTCTGTTTCCCTAGCTAATGAGACAAGTGTGCAGGGAAACAGATGAAAGGACTGCTCTGACGGACAGGGAGCTGCATGTTCAACAGCTCCCTGTCTGTGAGAGCAATGCCGGCTCCTGCAGGAGGCAGGGAGCCGGCTGGGACCATGGTGGCCTTGAGGCTCCCCCTGTGGTTCTGGGGGCAAAATATGAGAATGAGGCAAAATAAAGGTCAGAAACAAGCAGAGAGAGGCAGAATAAAGGTCGGAAACTAGCAGAAAGAGGCAGCATAAAGGTCAGAAATTAGCAGGAAGAGGTAACCTAAAGGTCAGCAATGATCAGAAAGAGGCAAGATAAAGTTCAAAAACAAGCAGAAAGAGGCAGAATAAAGGTCAGAAACTAGCAGAAAGAGGTAGACTAAAGGTCAGAAACAAACAGAAAGAGACAGAATAAAGGTCAGCAATGAGGAGAAAGAAGCAAAATAAAGGTGAGAAATGAGCAGAAAGAGGCAGAACAGAGTTGAGAAACAAGCAGTAAGAGACAAAATAAAGGTGAAAAACTACCAGAGAGAGACAGATTGAAGGTCAGCAACGAGCAGAGAGAGGCATGATAAAGGTGAGAAATGAGCAGAAAGAGACTGAATAGAGGTGAAAAACTAAAAGAAAGAGGCAAAATAAAGGTGAGAAACGAGCAGAAGGAGGCAAAATAAAGGTCAGAAAGAGGCTGAATTAAGATCAACAACGAGCAGAAAGAGACAAAATGAAGGTGTGAAAGAGGCAAAATAAAGGGGTGAAATCAGCAGGAGGAGGCAGAATAAAAATGAGAAACGACCAAAAAGAGGCAAAATAAAGGTGAGAAACGAACAAAAAGATTCAAAATGAAGGTGAGAGATGAGCAGAAAGAGGCACAATAAAGATCAGAAACAAGCAGAAAGGAAAACGAAGGTCAGAAACGAGCAGAAAGCGGCAAGATGAAGGTCAGCAATGAGCAGGAAAAAAGCAAAATAAATGTCAGGAACGAGCAGAAAAAGGCAAAATGCAAGTCAGAAACAAGCAGAAATGAAGGTCAGCAATGAGCAGAAAGAGGCAAAATAAAGGTCAGAAGTGAGCAGCAAAAGGCTGAAAATTAGGGGCGGGTGGTTATGTCAACTCTGCAGCGGAGTTTGTGGACATTTGCCACTCCGCACTCCACTTGGAACGCAGAGTTTGGCAAAAACTCTGCCAACTGCCGGTGGAGTGGAGTTAACCGGCGTGCTCACAGCTATTCTTCATCCCCCAACCTGTAGTGTGCCAGAAGGTGCGTTTGGAGAATCGTTTAATTATTATAGGTTTTATAACGCGCCTGAATCACCCCTGCATGGGTATCTCTGCACTTAGGATGGAACACTAGGCAGGCAGACAGACCTTATGGATATAGGGTGGTTTTGAGAGGTTTTCTGAAACGCAGATAGTCAGGACACTGTCTCCAGTCAGTGGGAAGCTGGTTCCAGTATAAGGGAGCGAAGTAGGAGAAAGATTTCCCGCCTAGCTTCGTTTTACTCACCCGGGGATCACAAGAAGTGGCTTGTCTCCAGACATGAGGGTCCTGATAGGGGGCATAAGGCTTAAGTTTCCTGGAGATATAAGGAGGACCTTTGTTATGCAAGGTCTTGTGTACGATACAGCAAACTTTAAATGTAACCCACTTGCGGACGGTCAGCCAGTGTAGATGTTGAAGCAAGGGAAGAGAGGGAGTACTCGGCGGGGCATTCATAACAAGAAGTGGGGCCGTATTTTGGACCACCTGCAATCTGCTTAGCGAGGACTCATTGGCAGAGATCAGGAGAGCATTGCAGTAGTCTAGCCGGCTCATTATCATGGTCTGAACAAAGGTTTTGCGAGTAGAGTCTGGAAGGTGCGGGAAGATTTGTCGTAGCAAGCCCAGCACATAAAAGCAACTGCTGGCAGTATAAGCAGCGTGCTCCTTCAATGACAAAGAGCAATCGAGATGAATGCCCAGGTTTTTAACAAGAGCCTTTGGGGCAGGGGGAGAGCTGAGGGCTGCCTGCCACCAATCAGGTGACCACAACAGAGGAGCATCACCGAAGAGCTTAATCTCCGTCTTCTCTGCATTAAGTTGGAGAAAATTTCTTTTCATCCAATTTGCGGTAGCTGTCATTCCTGCAGAGAAAGAGGACTGAGCCATCAAGGTGAATTTGTTGAATGAAAAGAGAATCTGGGTGTCGTCAGCATAGGAAATCGGCATGAAGCCACAGGCTCTAAGAAGATTGGCCAAGGGAGAGATGTAGATATTAAACAAAGTGGGGCTCAAACATGAGCCCTGGGGAACTCCCTTGGTTAATTCCAGCGGCTTTGATCGAAAAGGAGCCAAATTGACAGTCTGGGAGTGGGAAGACAGAGAACTCATCATCCACTGAAGAGCGGGACTTCTGAATCCGATCTCCTCTAATTTCCTGAGCAAGATTAGGTGTGAAACCGTGTCGAACGCGACAGAAAGGTCCAACAGCATGAGAATCGTAGACTGACCCCCATCTAGGGTCCTCCTGTTGTTATCTGTGGCTTCTAAGAGGGCAAACTACGTGCTGTATTTGGGCTTGAATCCAGATTGGGAGGGATCCAAGCTACCTGTGATCTCAACATGGTTCGACAGCTGTTTGTTAATGTATTTTTCCAGCACCTTACTCAGGAGAGGAAGAAGGGAGATGAGTCGAAGATTGGAAAACTCTTCCATAGGAGCCGTCTTCCATCCCAAGGAAGATAGCCCTCTCTCATAGAGAGATTGAAGATGGCACCTATATTTATTTATTTATTTGAAGAGTTTTATATAGCACTGGCTAGACCCGGATGTATCAGAGCGCTTTACATGAGTATCATAAAGTTGCTAATTATATCCGTTACAAGAGCATAATAAAACACAGGGAATAAAAACAATGTTACAGTATTTCATCGGAGGGAGGGGAATGAAGGAGACACAGCGAGGAAACGGGAAGAACTGTGTCCAATGTCTGGCTGGGTAGGTGACAGCCGAGTGGGTGAACCACGGACCGATCTCCTCTATATGAATGGAGATCATCATTCACAATCTCACTTCAATTACCATTATTATTTCTGATTCACTGGAGGGTTTGAGTATAACTCAGTTTACATAAAATGTTGCTATTTGATAAACTGTAAAGACTTTGCAAATACAGTTTTCCTTATAAAAATTGTGGGGCTAGAACATGACACTTTTTTGGTGGCACAAAGCATTCAATGCACAATGTGACTACTTTTGTGCCTGCAATGTAGCTTGCACTACATAAGAGGAGCACACTATGATATGAAACCTTAAGGCAAAGGTACAAGGGACCTTTGAGTGTTGTTTGCAGTAAAAAACAAAAGTGGGCATAGCCACCTCCTTCCAATGTATTAGCAAATAAAATAGAGATTACAACTATTGCTCAGGAAGTAAGTGTTAGAATGGCTGAAAAAGCTTTCTGTGGCACAGGCCAGAGGCTGGGAGGGGGTGAAACAATAATTGAGTCACTTATCTTCCCACCCACACTGGTGGCAGTCAGGCCAGTAAGTGTCATGTAGACAGTTGAGGTAAAGACAGTTGTTTGGAGAGGGAGAAGACTACTTTAGCAGGAATGGTGTTGAGGGGGGTGCCAGATTTTACTGTGTAAAGTAAGGATTCCACCTCCTCAGCAGATATGGGAAGAAAGCTCTCCAGCAGATGTGTTGTAGCAATTGCTGGTGAATCAGGAGGTAGAGCATCCAATTGCTGGCTCCCACAAAAGGAAATCTTGTCAAAAATACGTTCAATTTTCTCTGAGAAATACAGGGCTATACCATCACAAAGCGCTTGAGAAGAAGTCTCAGGATTGTCGCAAGCCTTCGGGTTAGTGAAGGATTTGAGTATTTGAAATAAGGTTTTAGCAGCCGCGGCTAGTGCTGGGAGTACCTGCGGGCGTCGACGTGGGGAGGGGGAGGGGCAGGGGCAGGGTTGGGGGCAGTAATGTATGGATTACGGAGTTTAACAGGTAAGTAAACATATAAATAAATAAAACAAAATTTGTTGCGCGCACTGCATCGCATTTGGTGATGCAATGCATGCAACAAAATTCGTTTTATTCATATATATGTTAACTTAACTGTTAAACTCCATAATCCATACATTACTACCCCCCATCCTGCCCCTCCCCCTCCCCACATCACCACCCGCAGTTACTCCCACCACCAGCCATGGCTGGCTTTTAGGGACATTCTCAGCCTCCGCTAACTGTGAGGCAATCAAGGCTTTCCGCGCACCCTTTATGTTTTTATGATAGGTAGAAAGAGCTCTTCTAAAATTATCTTTATCCCTTGTCTCCTGGGATCTTTGCCACCCTCTCTCCAGATTTCTGCATTGCCGCTTTTCAGCGCGGAGCTCCGGGGAGAACCAGGTTGTCTGAGGATGCCTGGCTGAAGTGGGCGAAGGTTTGAGGGGTTCGATTAGATCAAGATTGAGAAAGAGGGCAGGGCATCCGGTGAGGTCTCAGCAATTCTGCTGTGGCGGATTTACTTGTGGCAACAATAGGGGTTCTTGGCCCCCAATGACCATCAGCAGCCAAATGGGCTTAATACCCCAACCAATTGAGCACCAGGAGGTCCCTTTGTAGAGTGGATGAGAAAGGCAGCGGGCCTCCGATGAGGTCTCAGCAATCAAGTTGTGGCAGACTCACTTGTGGCAACAATAGGGGTTCTTGGTGCCCAATGACCCTCAGCAGCCAAGGGGAGTTCATCCCCAACCTGTAGGGCTCCAGCCGGTGCCTTTGCTGAGTTGTTGAGGAAGGGGGTGGGGCTTCAATCGAGGTCTCAGCAATCCAGCTGTGGGGGACTTGTGGCAACAATAAGGGTTCATGGCCACCAACAACCCTCAGCAGCAAAGGGGACTTCATCCCCCAACCAGTAGTGCGCCAGAAGGTGCATTTACAGAGTGCATGAGAAAGGGAGCAGGGCCTCCGATGAGTTCTCAGCAATCCCACTGTGGGGGACTTACTTGTGGCAACAAAAGGGGTTCTTGGCTCCCAACGACCCTCAGCAACCAAGGGGAGTTCATCCCCAACCAGTAGTGCACCAGGAGGCGCATTTGTAGAGTGGTTGATAAAGGGGGCGGGGCCTCTGACAAAGTCTCAGCAATCCCACTATGTGGAACTAACGGGTTGCAACAATAGGGGTTCTTGGCTCCCAACGACCCTTAGTAGCCAAGGGGACTTCATCCTCCAACTAGTAGAGCACCAGGAGGTGCGACTGCAGGGTGGTTGAGAAAGGGAGCAGGGCATCTGATGAGGACTCAGCAATCTCATTATGGGAGGAATTACTAGTGGTAACAATAGGGGTTCTTTGCCCCAACAGCCCTCAGCAGCCCAGGATACTTCATTATGGGTGGCCGAAAAATACTCTGCCCACTTATGGAACACAGCGCAATTTGGTGGAGATTTTCAGTAATCTTGTAAAATTCTGTTTCACCCAGGCCTGCAGAAAATGAGCAGAACCTACTCAGGCACTCATGCATCCACTCACAGATGATCTCAGACATGTGCACCCATTCACAGACGCAGTTAGACACTCATTCAGCCATTTATAAAATAACTCGTACTCACTCACCCACTCACAGATCTCCTCAGAGACTCAGAGACAAACGGTCAGTGTCTCCGTCCCATTCTGTACTTTTGCATATTTGTAGTTCCACTGGGGGGGTCATGAAGCCTGCTGATCTAGACTACAGATTTAACTCTAGAGTTTGACATCTGAAAAGCGAGTTGAAGGCAAGGATTTATTGCTCAGGTTCTCTTTCCAATACCATTGCCATCTCTAGAGACACCCGGCAGGGGAGTCATCTTTCGCCTCAGCTATTTGCTTTATATAGCCAGCCTGCTATTCAATATTTAAGGTTGGCTGAGGAGATCAAGCCTCTGAGGGTGCATCATCTTGAGGTGAAGGTTTTGGCATATGCTGATGATTTGGTGGTTCTAACTTCCATCCCGATCAAAGGCTTAGAGGCAGTGGTTGCTAAGGCCCAAGTATTCGAGTATAAGATCAACCCGGAAAAGACGCAAGCCTTATATATCATCACTCCTCCTGGCTGTGACAAGAGATGGGCACAGTCAGTAGTTTACTTAGATGTTTATCACATCGCTTCAGATGGGGGACATTATGGGAAACTGTACCAACATTAGGCTAATATCTTTGTCAAAAAGAATCACCTTCATTTAAATCTGATGGGCCGCTATAATCTTATAAAAATTATTACTCTTCCGAGGTATCTTTATTTTTTTCGCTGTCCCAATTTTTCTGCCAGGCGTCTTCTTTAATAGGGGGGAGGCTCTTTGGCAGAGGTTCATCTGGAGTTACCAAAACCATGTTGCAAGATACAGTTTGATTAACAGTCCAGGTAGGATGAAGCAATTTGTCTCCCAGTGCTGCATCTTTTTTGCTTTTGTCTTTGCCTGACTTCGCCTTGGCCTGGGCTAGGGGGCGTGGCGACTAAGGGGTATCTTTGCTGATTTTATGCCTTTGGGGGACTTAATAGTTCTGGGTGTCAGAATTATTTACCAGAGGCAGCTGGTGTCAGGGCAGGGTGGTAGGGCAGGTGGCGGGAATGGACTGATTAGGACAAAAAAATAAAAGTAATAAAAAATATGAACTTACCTTCAGCCTATAGGGCTGCTCTGCTGCTCTGCAGAAAGGCTCCCAGAATCCCCTGTGGCCATTCCTGACGCTGCTCTCACACCATGATAGCAGTGTCAGGATTGCCCTGAGCACCCTTGATTTGTGCCGCCAGGGAGACTGGGAGTCTGTGCCTCCTGTCTCCAACACGGCAACGCTGATCAGGTTGGATACAGGTTCAGTTCGCATGCGGGTTTGGTCGTCCTGAGACAGTCGGCCTAACCCACATTCACACTGAAGGCAGTGCACTACCCCCTAAGTGCCTGTCATCCCCTGACCCGCCCCCAAGACTCAGCACACTTACAAGGAAAATCAAACGATAATAAAATGGGTTTAAAATCTTCTTTATTATCATTTTATTTTTCAAGTTTTTGAGGGTGCCTGCAGGGAGAGCGACACTTTTCCACCATAGCACAGGAGACACCGCTGTTAACGACACTATGTACTTCAAACATACCCGATTTAAGATCTTGAAGGTTTTTCACTCTATTTTGTTGAAAGCAAATTTTCAGTGAGCTTGTCCCCTTTAACCAGCTAACTTATTTGGTCTATAACCGTAGCTTGCTCTCCCATGTCCATGATTGTTATCATGAGAAGTGGGAGAAACCAAAACTCTTCACCTTGAGGCTGATTTTTGAGGGCAGCATCCTCTTGTCTTTTGAGAATCTGCAGCAAGAGTACTTTCTCCCACATACCACCTTTTATAGGTATCTTCAGGTCAGATATTTCATATCTAGCCTCAATGACAATGAACTACTGTGTTTGCCTAATCTTCTGTTTGACATAATAGTGACTGCCCCAGTAAAAAGATATATAGGTTTAGTTTGTAAATTAATGTATGGTAAACCCTGGATCAGACAGAGGGTCCATTTCAGATCAGGGCCATTACATGGAACTGAGCCCTTAACACAGAAGTTGCTGTGGATGAGATAAGACATAGCAACGTGCTGGCACAAATGGTTCTTAATGCTTCTCGGTAGAAGGTGCACCACTTTAGATCTGCTAACGATTGTTACTATACACCACATACTCAGACTCCATCCACATGTTTGCTTCTTGCCCAGTTTTGCCTTTGTATTGCGGTTTTGTTTTTTGTAAAATTAATAGTATTTTAAACCTCCCTGTGGTGGCCAAGCCAAAATTGGTGATTCTTGGTCACTTGCCAGACATCCCTTCTCATCTGTCAGGCCTGTACTTTTTTTGCAATCTTTCTTGTCAGGTTAGTAGTGTCATGATTCTGGTTATCTAGCATGACTCTCGATCCCTGGAATTGGTGACTGGTATTTTTGAACATCAGCATGCTGGAGATTACTTTGGTCGAGAACGCACCACATCACTCCAGGCTGGGGAGTTTTGGGATCCTACACGGCTCTAGAGGACTGAGGTACTTGCTGGCCAGGACACTTCAATTACGGCTGTGAATCTGGTTCATCACAATGCTGCTCACTCTCACAATGTAAAATGTACTAATGTTTAGAGGAAAAATTATTTAATTTGTGTCTTATTTTTTGTTTTTTGTTTGCCTGCTTTGAAATTTTCTCTCCCAATGCCAAGGTTTGTCTGTATTTGCCATTTTTGTTCCATAAGTAAAAAATATTTTTTTTAAATAAAAAAGAAAGAGAGAACAATGGACGCTGCTCTCACCAGAAGAGGCCAAGAAAGAACTGATTCATCACAGGCATTACAGATTGTGCTGTGGAAGATCAACAATGCATTTGCCTTTACTAAGGATTTCAGACTGTTTTTCAATGTGAAATTGCAGAGAAAACACACTTAAAGCAAGTGAAGGCCAGGAAGTTAGGGTCTTTTGTCGTTTACAAAAGTGAAGCTTCAACTGGGGCACCTGCTATGTTTAGATTTGTAAGTGCTTCCCTTTGAGCTTTAATTGTTGTGAAATGAGCATCAGTGCCAGAAAGGAATATCTCCTGCCCGTTTATCCAACAAGAGTCCACATTTTTGCACAAAATGTCTACCCAGGTGGAATAATTTATACTGGTTAATTAGTAAGTGTTTTCTCATTTGGTAAATGGCGGATACGCATTCTACCCTATAACTGCATAATGGTGAATGAGGAAATGTCTCCAACGTCATTCTGTGCATTTTTTTGCAATGTGATTATTCCTTGTGTGTCTTCATCCAGAAATCTGTAATAACATGAGTGCTCCTAGAGAGAAGACAGCGACACTACAAAGAGGTTGATCTCTGCCAAACATGGATACTTTCTCCTAACTATGTGATGCAAGGGCTTATTTGTTTGGTGGAGATGTCCTTATTTTCTTGGGCATCAAGAACTCTGCATCAGAGGGAGTGTGGTTAACTGCCGAGCGTGGCGGACGCCTAATGTCGGAGCTCTCAGCCCGAGCGTATAAATCCCACCGCAACACATCCGTCAGCTGCTGTTCTCAGCCGCTGACCATTGAAGAATGGACCCTGCTGCCACTGAGACGATGGAGACTGCTCGGCTGCCTTTCTGCCACAAACGCACTCTGAAATAGGCGGTGTGGTCAAAATGGTGGACTCCTTCTTCTTTGTTAGCGTCTCGGGGGACAGAGCCCCATGTGAACGTCTCCGGAAGCTCTAAGACCTGGGACGGCAGCTTCCGTCTACATCAAGGTGCTGTAGTACTGAAAATTTTGCAACATGTTATAAAAGTCGTCATATCATGACGATTTTGGTAACATTAGACCGAAAATGACGAGAGTAAGGTGTGCGTGTATTTTCGTCACGTTTGAGTGGCGAGATCACCATTAAATCAGGGATTCCGTCCTGAACCCTCGGGTTCCATTTTGTGCATGGCAGCCATTTTGTGGTTGCCCTCACATAGGCCGATGTCTAAGGCCGAATGAGTCTTTTGGGACACGTACACCTTTAGCTGACTTCTGTGTGACCTGGGCAAGCTGACTCCACTGCCCGAAGCCAAACCTGTTCGGCCAGTTCCTTTCCCAGTGGCCGATCGAGATTAAGATCAAGGCACAGCATACCATAAACCCTTCATTGCATACAACCATGTCTAATCTTACACACACCTGTCTCTGTTTCTTTCTTTATGACCTGCTTTACGAGGAGGAGGTGCCCGATTTTATTAGGGGTCCGTCCGATATCTGATGAAAAATGTTGGGCCTTGCCGGGTAATTGATTGTGGGCTGGACAAACTGAAAATGGGCTTGTCATCATGAATCTGCTTTTTCTTTGTCATAGAAATATGTGAATGGTCAACTGTAAAATAAGGAATGTTTGCCTAAAGCATAATATTTTGTATAAAAAGGGATGGCTGGCTTTGTAAGTTGAGCAGTCTCCTGAGAATATACACTGTGTTGTACTTCTAGCATACCTGTTACTGGCTGCAGCCAATAAATTCGATCTTTGACTTCACCAAGAAGACTCTGTGTTTCTGTAGTCTGAGACAGGAAGGACTCAAAGTCTTAGGGTGTGTTCACTGGCACCACTGGGTTCTTAAACACCCAGTACTTCAGTTGGCGCCCAACGTGAGGCGATTTCAGCAGTACCGGTCCAAGCCAGAGGTTCGTGAGGAGCTTCGTGTGAAATTTTGGAGGAAGGCCAACCACTTCATCGACCCCTGCATGTCGTTCGTGGTCCGAAAGTCTTTGCTGCGAGGTTCCCTGCTTCCCGACGGCTACAAAGGACTGCTGCCCTGACTATCGCCCTGTCTTGGACCCTTTGATGATTTGTAGAGCGAAACGATAGACGAGTCTTCTGGTGACGTCATCGATACCTCAGTTAAGTATAAGTGGAGCGTCTCCCAGTCCTTAGTTTGGTTCTTAGTTTGGGTATCCCCTTGGGATCTTTGATTTGGAACTTGCAAGTACCAAAGCCGAGGGACTCGTGTATTCACGAGACTATCGTACTAGATAATCCTTTGAAGTTTGAAGCTAGACTAGAGAGCGAAGATGCCTGGTCTTAGCAGACTTGGAAATTTGTTTTGTCTTGGTTGTACTAAGGATTCCCGATTGGAGGACTCGTGTCCGGTTCCTCCAATTGGAACTCCAACCTATGAACTATATGTGAAACATGGCGTAGGCCCCATCACATATTATGAAGTATGGATCCGATACACCAGGAAAGATGGTGTTCTAAAATGGCCCCAATATGGTAGTTTCGACACAGAAATTCTAGACAATCTGGAGGTTAAACTTTTTAAGAAGAAAGCTCGGCCGGCGATGTTTGATTCTTTTCGCCTATGGCGTAAGGAAGCTAAACAGAAGGAAATTAAATTAGCAAAAAGAAATAAGAGAGAAAGGGGTATCTCGATAATGCAAGCTGCTACGCAGTTTAAAGATAATGAAGAAGAACAAGCAAGCGAGCAGTTGCACAGGCAACGTAAAATGGCGATTGATAAATGTTATCCAGTTTTATCACCTCTCCAGCAAGATGCAGCGAAGGAACTTGAAAAAGATCCTCTAATGTCACATTTATTGAGTTCGCCACCTCCTTTTGCGCAAAGTGCTACAGCACCTCCGCAACCTTTAGTCGTGCAACCCCCGGTTGTTGTACCTCAGGTTCTTCCACAGCCGCCAGCTCCCTTTCAGTTGGCTCCTATTCCTCTTGTGCAACCCCCTCAAGGGCCGGCAACCATACCTGCTCTACCTGTGCTTCCTACGACCTTACCTACTGCATCGACTACCTCTTCTGGTATTTCTCCTGCTGCTGCCTCTGCGTCTGCATCTACGTCTGCCTTGCCTCACTCTGTTTTTCCTCCTGTTCTCTTGTCGACTTCTCCTTCTGTTCGACAGAGAATGACTGATACTGTTGCTAGTCTTCTATATCCTCTCTTTGGGGCAAGAAGTATGACCCCTGTTTCAACGCCTAAACAGTTGCGTAGTCAACTGCCCGACTCTAGAGAGCAGGAAACATTGGATTATTTGGCACATAAATGGGTTACCGACCCCACAAGATACGAGCTAGCTAGAGTCTGTTATGGATGTCTTCCATCAGTGGGAAGCCCCAAAACCGGGATTATGTTTTTGAGAAAATGTGTGCTTTTCTTTGTGAGGATTTAGAGGAAAATGATTTGGAGCCCAATCCGCCTGACTTATGTCGTGTACGGTTCGAGTTTGCAAAAGGCACAATTGTGGGTTCCGATGTTAAGAAAGCAGTTGCGACATTGTTATCGTTTAGGAGTGAAACTATTTCCCAACAGTTGTTTGAGCCTGATCTTTCTGTTAAAAGGAAAGTGAAACAATATCAAATGAGAGAAGTTCCCCCAGTTTGGAGAGACGGGGACCCAAATGTTAATCCGCCCATTCTGCCTCATTTTCAGCGTGTTTGGGTACATGTTCCATGGAAAAGAGCCGAAGTTTTGGCCCTTAAACAGACTTTGCCTGACCCTTGTAAAAACCCTGCAGGGTACTATAAGGAGTTATCTCAGACGGCAGACTCATGTATTATGAATCTAGCTGACATAGACATGTTGTTTGGAAATGTTGTTCCGCAGCCTTTATGGGGAATGATCCGTCATACGGATCATGCGCAAGAGTTAGGTGATACATGGGTTAATATCGCTGCTGCAGATGGCCGACAAATTGGTGGTGCTAAACCCGAGCCTTTAGTTGCAGACCTCCCTGGTAAGATTGTTACATACATGAAGACTTTAATGCCTGCGATGCATGTAAATTGGGACAAATTGTCTGCATGTAAGCAGAAGAAAGATGAGACAGTGTCCGATTTCTTCACTAGGTTTGAAGAGACGTTTATTGAACACAGTGGTCAAGATATGAGTACGGAAGGTGGTCAACGGTTGTTCGTTGACAAGTTTGTGCACAATTTGCTTCCCGAGCTGTGTGAGAAATTGAAAGATTCAGAAAGTTCTTGGGCCGTTTTCTCTTCAGCACAGATATTGGCTACTGCACAGTACTACGAAAATAGGGATAAAGATGAGAAGGACAGAGCAGACAAGAAAACTAAAGAGTTAAAGACGAAGGTTCTTTTACAACAGGCATATCCGCCTCGTGGTGGTCAGCGTGATTATCAGCAACCTCAGCAGTTTCAGAGGAACTCGCAAAGGTTCGAGTATCCTCAACAACGTGCTCTGGTAGGCCCCAATTAGTGTTCATATTGTAAGGAAGAAGGTCATTTCAAATACAGTTGTCCTATTTTGCTACAGCGTATGAATGGTGCATCTGGTGCAAGAGGTCGAGGTGTTCAACAAGCACCTAGAGGTAGAGGACGTGGAAATTTCCCCCAGAACACGCGTTCCTTTCCGCCTCAGAATTCAATGAATAGTTTTGATCAGCAGAATAACGCGTCTAGTAGAGAGAGTCCGCCTTCCTCCATTCAAGTCCGAGGCCTCTGAAGTCATCTGCGGCGTACCACAAGGATCCTCACTCAGTCCCACCCTCTTCAACGTATACATGAGCCCCCTCGCGGCCATCGCCCGCCAACACAACCTCAACATCATCTCTTACGCGGACGACACGCAACTGATCCTTTCTCTCACCAATGACCCCAGCACCGCCAAAACTAACCTACACGAAGGAATGAAAGAAGTTGCCGAATGGATGAAACAAAGCCGTCTGAAACTGAACTCAGACAAAACAGAAGTCCTCATCTTAGGTACATCCCCCTCTGCATGGGACGACTCCTGGTGGCCGGAAGCCCTCGGAAAAGCACCCATCCCGACAGACCACGCACGTAACCTAGGCGTTATCCTGGACTCTTCACTCTCAATGAACAGACAAGTCAGCGCCGTATCCTCTTCCTGCTTCAACATTCTTCGCATGCTCAGGAAAACATTTCGCTGGATCCCCACCGATACAAGGAAAACAGTCACCCACGCTCTGGTCACGAGCCGACTTGACTACGGAAACACCCTCTACGCAGGTACTACCGTAAAACTCCAGAAGAAACTCCAACGAATCCAAAACGCCTCAGCCAGGATCATATTAGACATCCCGCGCAACGAACACATCTCTGGTCACCTTAAAGACCTCCACTGGCTACCCGTCAATAAGAGGATCACCTTCCGACTACTTACCCACACACACAAATCACTCTACGACATCGGACCAGACTGCCTCAACTCACGACTGTCCTTCTACACCCCCCCCGCCAACTACGGTCTTCCAGCCAAGCCCTCGCCACTGTACCTCGCATCAACAGAACCACCATGGGAGGCAGATCCTTTTCATACCTGGCTGCTAAAACATGGAACTCACTCCCCGCTTACCTTCGCCTTACCCAGAACCACCTAGCATTCAGAAAGCAACTTAAAACGTGGATATTTGACAAGTAATCCTCCTCCCCTTCCTAAGCGCCTTGAAACCCCCTGGGTATGTAGTGCGCTATACAAATTATATGACTTGACTTGACTTGACTAGTAGGAGGACTCAGTATTATGCTGATGACTACTATACAGAAGATGAGAATATGGAAGGTAATGAATGCTAGGACAGCCATAGACAAAGAGAGGGAGTTGTTTAAGTTCCAGTAGATCAGAGTGGACCTTATGTTGAGGTGATTACATCAGGTATGTCAGAGCCTTTTCTGTTGGATACTGGTGCTACAAAGAGTTCTATTATGCACTCTAAACTCCCTGGCGCACCTTTGTCTGGCGAGACGAATGTTTCAGTAGGTTTTTCTGGCACCCCGGTTAGGAACTCGGGGGCATATTACCAACAACTAGCGATAATTTTTGTCTCTAACTTGTTTAGAGACAAAAATTATCGCCGCACATCGGCGATTTTTATCGCAGATAAACCTTGCTATTAGCAAGGTTTATCGCAAATGCGATAAAAAACGGCCGCAATGCATGAATATCGCTGAAAAGTCAGCGATATTCATGCATTATCGAGCAAATGCTCTTAGCCATGTTATCCACCTCCCATTGGATAACATGGTGAAGAACTGCTCAGGGCAGGTGTTAGCTTTTGGAGATATTCGCGCTTAGCGCGAATATCTCCAAAAGTTGGTAATAGGAGATAGCGATGTTAGCGACTGTTTCCAGTCGCTAACATCTTGGCACGCCCACTTTGCATGTCATTAGTGATAAATATCACTGACATGCAAAGCGGGGCCCAAGATGGTCGCTATCTCCTATTAGCTGTCACTAACTGGTGTTAGCGACAGCTTGGTAATAGGGAGATAATTTTATCTCCGCTTTCTTGGCTTTTAAAGCCAAAAAAGCGGAGATAAACCCCCTTGATAATATACCCCTCGATTTCTAGTCCTATGTCCCTTTCTGTTGGACCTTGTGAATTCGAAGCACCCCTTATTCTGACGACAGGTTGTGGTGAGAACTTGTTAGGATTGGATCTGTTGAAAAGATTGTATGCGACATTGTATTGTTCTCCTTCGGGGGTACAACTTACACTGGGTAAGAAAGTGGTCTCCCCAATGTATTTGTCGAAGGATAAGCTTCCGACAGAATTGTCATTTCTTCCTGATATTCTTTGGGCCACTGGTCCTAATGATGTGGGTCTTTTGGAAATACCGCCATATGTTGTGACACTGAAAGCCAATGTTAAAATGCCACGCATTCCCCAATATAAGATCTCTAGTGAAGGTGAAAAAGCGTTGCTAGCGATCATTTACGATTTGATTGAAAAAGATGTAATTGAAGAGACAAGAGGCAACATTTGCAATAGTCCTGTTCTGCCTGTTTTGAAGCGTACTGACCCTTCTCAGCCACCTGTTTACAGGTTTGTCATTGAGCTTAGAGAGGTGAACAAAATTGTTGTGCCACAATTTCCAGTTGTTCCTGATATCACTGCCCTATTGACTATGATTCCAGCCTCCCCGACTTGATTCTCGGTGATTGACTTGAAGAATGCTTTCTTCAGCATCCCGATTGCCGAGGAGAGTAGGGATATCTTCGGCTTCAGTTTAGGAGGCCGAAGCTTCCGGTTCAAACGCGCTCCTCAGGGCTACTGTGAAAGTCCATCGATAAATAGTCAGGCTTTAAAAACACAGCTTGATACGATTGTTTTACCTGATGGCGCTACCCTTATTCAGTACGTTGACGATTTGCTCGTCGCTGCAGATACTGAGGAAATCTGTAAAGAAGCCACGTTGTCATTGTTGCATCATTTGTCTGATTTGCATCACAAAGTGTCCCTTTCGAAATTGCAATATTGTCGACAAGAAGTGACCTACTTAGGTCATCTCTTATCGAAGGAGGGAAGGAAACTGACCCCAGAAAGAATTCAGGCAATTTCAAAATTGAGTGTGCCAATGACACAGAGAGAAGTGCGTGCTTTTTTGGGTATTACATCATATTGCAGACAATTGATACCGAATTTTTCCTTGCTGGCCAAACCTTTGGTAGCATTGACTTGTAAAGATACACCGAATCCCCTTCCATGGTCTGAAGATTGTCAGAAAAGTTTTTCCGAATTGCATGATGCATTGTGTTCGGCTCCTGTGTTGGGTACCCCCGACTACAGTAAGCCCTTTACACTGTATGTCCATGAGAAAGAAGGTTGTGCATTGTCAGTGCTGACACAGTCTTTTGGAGACAAGCAGCGTCCATGCGCATATTTTTCGTCGACTTTGGATCCGGTAGCTAAAGCGTTGCCGAGTTGTTTAAGAGCCACAGCGGCAGCAGCTGTTTCTATTCGGCAGTCTGCTGGTTTAGTGATGAATAATATGTTGATTGTGATGGTTCCACATGCAGTGGACACTTTGTTAAACAGGACCAAGACACAGCACTTAACTAGTGCTCGATTGTCAGGTTACGAGTTGACACTTTTAGCGAGTCATGTGCACATAAAAAGATGCAACACGTTGAAACCAGCTACGTTGTTGCCGATTGTAGCAGAGACAGATGCTTCTGAACGGCATGATTGCTTTCTCAGGACAGAAGAAGAAACGAAAGGGAGAGTAGATCTGAAGGACACTCCTCTTGTGAAGTGTGATGGTACCTTATGGGTGGATGTTTCGTGCTTCAAGCTTCCGAATGGTGATACGACTGCAGCATATGCTGTTACGACTTTGCATACGATTGTTGAAGCTGCACGTATCCCACACAATTCAGCTCAAGCAGCAGAGTTGATTGCACTTACGAGAGCGTGTGTGTTATCAAAAGGAATGAAAGTTACCATATATACTGACAGCCAGTATGCGTTTGGTGTGGCCCATAGTTTTGGACGATTGTGGAAAGAACGTGGGTTTCTGACTTCGCATGGAGCCAAGATTCAGCATGGTCAGTTGGTGAATGAGCTTCTCGAGTCATTTACTTTGCCCTTGCAAGTTGCGATTGTGAAATGCAGTGCACACAAAAAGGTTACTGATGATGTTGGTCGTGGCAATGCATTTGCTGATGAAGTCGCAAAAGAAACAGCAAGGGATGTGATGAGTCGAATGGATCACTGAAATAATATCGAGGGACAGAATATCGACCAACAAAAATATCGTTGAGAAAATATCGAGAGACAAAATATCGAGTTTCTATCTACAAACAGGTAAGTACAAAAATATTGAGTTAAAAATATCGTTTACAAAAATATAGTTGTAAAAAATATCGACTTTAATAAAAACAATGTTTAATTACATTAATATAAAAAATTAATTACTAAAATATACTTAACAATACTTAAAATAACTTTTAATAATTAAATAATTAATGAAAGTAAAAAAATAATATTTTTTTAATCATATTTCTTAAAACATATATATATATATAGTAACAACATTTAATTAAATAATAGCCAATGTTATTAACGTACAAATACAAAAGAGTAAAAATTACTATTCCCACTCCAGTGGGTGCAACAGTAGGGAAAGCGTTGGATAGCGTAGGGGTTAAAATTACTATTTCCACTCCAAAGAGTGCAACAGTGGATATATGACGTTACAACGCAACTTTTACAATGCACTACCATTACAACGTAAGTATTGGTAAGTATATAATAATTTTTAAAATTTAAATTATTTAAAAATAATTTAATATAATTTAATTTAATTTAATTTCATTAAATTAAATTAATGTAAATTTAATTTTACTTTATTTTTACACTGTACCCCTGTACCCCAAAAACCCCAAACTGACCCTGAACCCTAAAAAAAACCCTTTACCCAAAAACCCAAAACTGACCCTGAACCCTAAAAATACCCTTTTACCCAAACACTAAAAACTGACCCTGAACCCTAAAAATACCCCTTTACCCAAAAACTAAAAACTGACCCTGAACCCTAAAAATACCCCTTTACCCAAAAACTAAAAACTGACCCTGAACCCTAAAAATACCCCTTTACCCAAAAACTAAAAACTGACCCTGAACCCAAAAAATACCCCTTTACCCAAAAACTAAAAACTGACCCTGAACCCTAAAAATACCCCTTTACCCAAAAACTAAAAACTGACCCTGAACCCAAAAAATACCCCTTTACCCAAAAACTAAAAACTGACCCTGAACCCTAAAAATACCCCTTTACCCAAAAACCAAAAACTGACCCTGAACCCTAAAAATACCCCTTTAATTTAACATAATTAGCAATTAATCAATTAAATTTAATTAATTACCAATTACATTTTAATTAATTAACAATTTTTTTTTAATTAACAATTAATTAAATATTACTACCAATTATTAAATTTACATATTTAATTAATTATATTTAAATTACTTCCCACCCTATTCCCCTATAAACCCACAACCCGCTACAGGAAATAAATTATTTAAATTTACACAATTAGCAATTGATCAATTAAATTAAATTAATTACCAATTACATTTTAAATAATTAACAAATATCATTTAATTACCAATTCATTAAATATTACTACCAATTAATACATTTACATATTTAATTAATTATAATTAAATTACTTCCCACCCTATTCCCCTATAAACCCACAACCTGCTACAGGAAATAAATTATTTTAATTTACATAATTAGCAATTAATCAATTAAATTAAATTAATTACCAATTACATTTTAAATAATTAACAAATATTATTTAATTACCAATTAATTAATTATTACTACCAATTAATAAATTTACATATTTAATTAATTATAATTAAATTACTTCCCACCCTATTCCCCTAAAAACCCACAACCCGCTACAGAATAAAATTACACAATAATTAAAAAAAAATCATTAATTAAAAATAATTATAACATAAAATGACACTTTTCACACATATTATAACATAAAAACACTATAAATAATTAAATATTATTTAAAAAACGATATTTTCACTTTCTATATTATTTACAGTCGATATTACTTCACTTACCTTAAAAACGATATTTTGGCTGTCGATATTCTGTCCTGTCGATATTTTGTCCAAACGATATTTTGGAGTCGATATTATCTCTGTGCACCGAGTCGAATGTATGTTGCAGGCCCTGCAAGATGGGTTGGTGACGTTGGAATGTGTGAAGATACGATAGTGTGAAGTCTATTCAAGCTGAAGCTACAGAGAAAGAGTTGAGTGTGTGGAGAGAAAGTACGGGTAAATTGGATGCAAATGGTTGTTGGGTTGAACTGTCAGAGCATCAGCGATGGTTGTTACCCGATGCGTATGTGCTTGCAGTGGTTACAATGGCCCATTCAATGGCTCACATCAGTGTGAAAGGGATTTGTAAGTTGTTGGCTCCAGTATGGCAAAATGCTGGAATTCCTAAGTGTGCAGAGAATGTGGTCAAAAATTGCATGGTGTGTCTGAAATACAATCCTGGTAGGGGAACTCCAACTCCAGCTGGTCATTTTGCGCCTCCAACGTACCCGTTCGAGGCTTTGCAGCTAGATTTCATCCAGATGGAAAGGGGCAACAATTTGAAATACGTACTCATTGTTGTTTGTGCCTTTTCAAGATGGGTAGAAGCCTATCCTCTGAAAGATAACACTGCCTTATCCACAGCTAAAGCCCTTGTCAAAGAATTTTTCCCTAGATTTGGTTTGCCGAGAATGGTCTGGAGTGATAATGGGAGTGAATTTGTGGGTCGAGTGATGAAGAAAGTATGTGAAGGGTTAGGAATCCAGCACAAATTTCACGCTACAAATCACCCCCAATCAGCTGGACTAGTAGAATGCTGCAATGCCACTCTGAAACTTAAACTGGCCAAGATACAAGCAAGCTCTGGCCTTAAATGGCCCGATGCCTTACCATTAGCACTTCTATCGACAAGAATGACTGTGCATTCACGAGTGGGACTTAAGGGCCCGATGTAGGTAGAATAGATTTACCGATTCTTAATTACCGAAAATTACCGAATTTTACCGATTCGGTAATTAAGAATCGGTAAATCTAAGGGGTGGATATGTAGGTATTCCAGATGTGCTGGAATACCGAATCGGTAACATTCGGTATCGTGTTTCGAGATTTACCGATTCGGTATTGACCGATTCGGTAGATACCGATTCGATAATGGCAATACAACCGTATGGTCCAAAAGTCCCATAGGAATGCATTGGCAAAACCGAATCTGTATTTACCGAATCGGTAGTTCCCAAATCGGTATAAATACCGATTCGGTAAATACCGAATCGGCAAACACGGAATCGGCAAGCAAGAAAGTGAAACTAATGAAAGCAGCCAATGAGGTGAAAGCACCCTCCCCCACCCTAGCAGGGAGTGGCAACCCAGGCAGGTGCAACTCATCAGAACTTTCTGGAGAGGCAGCCAGAGCTGAGCAGTGAGAGTGAGCAGCAGAGAGAGTGTTTGGAGATCTGTGAACACAGTGGAAATGGCAAGCAGCTCTGAGAGCCAGAAGGCTGAGAGAAAGCGCAAGGTGAAGTTCTGCAGCATGGAGCTGCAAGTATTGGTGGAGGAGGTGGTGAGGGTCCACGGGCAGCTGTATGGGAGGCTGTCCCTCACAGTCCCAAGGTCTACAAAGAGGAAACTGTGGAGTGCCATCAGTGAGAGGGTCAATGCTGTTGGTGTGACCCCCAGGAGCATGGATGACCTCAAGAAGAGGTTTTATGATATCCGCAGCCTCACCAAGAGGAAATTGGCGGAGCTGCACAAGCAGGCAGGACTGACCGGTGGAGGCAGGAACCCCACGCCCCCCCTCACTGAACTGGAGGAACTGGTGTCCACAACGATTGAGACTGCGAGTGTGGTTGGAGTTGGGGACATGGACAGCTCAGCCAGAGCCAAAGCAAAAGGTAAGAAGCATGCACAGCATGACAGACCCTACCAGACACCTCTCCATTGGCCCCAATGTACAGCCAAACCCCAGTCCAGTACAGCTAGCAAAATACATGAGCAATGCATGATGGAAAATGTAGACAGCTAATGTAGGAACAATTTACAGTGCACATTAAACTGCAATGCACTTTAAGAAAGAAGCAGAGTAATGAAAATGACATGTGCAATGCATTTATTATAGTGACAGTAAGACATTTACGCTCAGTTGACAAATGCTACTTTATTCCTAGGGGCGCCATCAGGTAGTGGAGCAGCAGCTGCACAAGTCTCAGCTCCAGCAACAGCAGACAGTGCGGTGGCAGGGCCAAGCAGCATGGATTCCTCGCAGGAGGTGGAGGACAGCAGTGCCATGGCCAATGAGGATGACTCAGGACATGCCCTCTTATCTCCCCACTCCCCCCAATTGTCACAATCCCCACCATTGCAGTTCTCACCAGAGAACTCACCCACACGGTCCCAGCCAGCACCTGCCACTGCTCCAGCCAGGAGGAGTATTGTGGCCCCATTGTCCATCATGGAGGGAGCTGCGGGTCAGGCACCAGCACCCACACCTGTGACACCTGTGGCACAGCAGGACACCCAGCAGACCAGCACCAATCGCCGCCACCCACGCACTTCCAGCAGTGCAAAACCATCACGGGAGGGCACCGTCTTCCAAGGGCTTGAGGGGAGCATGGTCCGAATCCAGCGGATGCAGGCCAAGTCCATCCTCGCTTGCCACCGGCAATTGCGTGAGCATAACCTGCAGATGGTGGAAATGACAAAGGGATTTTCAGCGTTTGTGGCAAGTAACCGGGAAATTGCAACAGGAATGGGGCGCATTACAACTGCCATAACACAGCTGTGTGCCAAGATGGACCAGCATGAGCACATAAGGCGCAGGGATGCCCGTGTACAAAACCGGGCAATTAACCGGCTTGCCGCAGCAACAGCCCTGCTATGCCGCCGAGGGGCAAATATGGAAGAGTGTCTCACTCAAAACACTGCGGAGGTGACCAGGGGCATGGCCCGCATCACCAGTGCCATGGAGACACTCCTCATTTCCAACGCAGTGGTGAATCCTGCCCTGGACATGGCCGAGGCTGGGGACAGCAGCAGCCGCAGCAGTCCGGCCAGCACAGTGTCCGAGCCGTGCCGGAGCTCCAGGCGCTCCGCAGAGGCAGCCGGACATGCAGAAGGGGGGGAGCCGCATCCCAGTGCGTCTGCAAAGCGCAGCAGGAAATGACACTGCCAGTGCGGGTGAGGCAACCCGGCCCATTTCCTGTCCCCACATTGTAGTTAATCATTGCATTTGTTGCACATCAGTGCTGTAACGTTGTACCACAATTAAAACAGTTTCATTTCTTCACATCCATAACGTGTCTGTGCATCTGTACTCACTCAGAAATAATTGTCTGTTATCTCCTCACGTCTGACCCTGCCATCACTTGGTGTAGACACTCCAGCAGGTTGTGTTTGTGGCACAGCAATGTCATCGTCAGGGTCCTCGTAGTCAGACAACTCTACCTTTGTGCCCTTCTTGACCGCAAGGTTGTGCAACATTGCACAGACAGCAATTATCTTGCAGCAGGTGATGGGGGTATATTGCCTTGCACCTCCGCTCTTGTGCAAGCATCTGAACCTGCTTTTCCAGATGCCGAAGGTCCGTTCTACTACATTCCTTGTGCTTTTGTACGCACGGTTATACCTCCTTTGGCTGGGTGTTGAGGGGTTGAGGTAGGGGGTGAGAATGAATGAGCGGAGGGCATATGCACTGTCGCCTAGAAGGAAAAGGGGTAACATTACTCACATGCATACATGTACTTCACACTGCTATTTAGGTTATGGGGGTCTGACACTATGTCTTACCTAGGAGGTATCCTTCACCGAATTCCCCTGCCGTCAGCCGTGCATAAATTCCGCTATTTTGGAAAATGTAGGAGTCGTGGGTACTCCCTGGAAATTTTGCTACCACGTCAGTGATGACACACTTCACATTACAAATCACCTGCACATTTATGGTGTGCCGTGACTTCCGATTGCGGTATACGTATTCCGTGTCAGCAGGGGGGCAAATCGGAATGTGTGTGCCATCTATGCAGCCAATGATGTGGGAGAATCCTGCCATCTGGTAGAAGTCTGCTTTTGTCTGTACCAGTTCTGCATGGGTTGCAGGGAAGGAAATGTATTGGTCCATCCTTTGTATCATGGCGTCAAGGAACTTGTGGAAGAACCTTGACATGCTGCTCTGGGTCACCCCTCCTACCACAGCTGCTGCACTTTGATAGCTGCCAGACGCAAGCAGGTGTAGGCTGCATAGCACCTGCACGTGCGCTGGGATTGCGTGTGCCCTTGGGGTGGTGTGCTGCAACAGGGGTTGGAGGTCCCTAATGAGCTCTAAGATGGTCTCTGGGTCCAGCC
This sequence comes from Lissotriton helveticus, assembly GCF_964261635.1. NCBI lineage: Eukaryota > Metazoa > Chordata > Amphibia > Caudata > Salamandridae > Lissotriton > Lissotriton helveticus. The sequence goes on from NC_136068.1 coordinate 277,795,126, forward strand.
TGTACCTCTGTAGGATCTCTGCATCTGTCAGCATGGACAGGGTGATCCGCTCTCTATACACCTGCTCCTGTCTCAGCCATTCCCTCTCTCCTTCCTGCTGTGGCCGTAGCCGTCTTGCTATGACATAAAATGCAGCCATGGTGCAAGAAGAAATGCATTTTGGGTCCATTTTTATAGGTTGCACCTGGTTACCACCTGATTCCAATCTATGGTAAATACCGACTCTTAAATACCGAATTTGAAGCTAATTCGGTTTTTCAGAGCTTTCTACATCTCAATCTTCAGTTTTACCGAATCGGTATTTTTAACGATTCGGTTTGTTAAAGAATCGGTATTTTTTTCCGATTCTGTGGTTTTTCCGATTCGGTATTCTACCGATTTGGTGATTTTTCCGAATCCCTATTTTTACCGATTCGGTTCGTTAACGATTCGGTATACTTACCGAATCTGTGTATTTTCCGATTCGGTATTCTACCGAATCGGTAACTTTTCCGATTCGGTATTTTCACCGATTTGGGCGGTTTTCGGACTGCTACATCCCGATGGCTCGATACCGATCGGTAATGGCCGAAAATACCGATTTTCGGCCGTTACCGACCGACCTACATCGGGCCCTATGTCCTTACGAAATTGTGTTCGGCCGCCCGGCCAACATATGGGGAGTGCCAACGCCGACAAAATTCAGTGAGATTGAACATCCTGTGTTGCTTGATTATTTGTATGATTTGACGGCTAAATTGCGTGTTTTACACCAACAGGTTCACGATACTCTGCCTCAGGTCTCTGAAGCTCCAGGGCACACTATTGATCCTGGTTCGTGGGTCCTGGTTAAAAATTTCCAGCGGACAAAGAATGATCAGCCCCGTTGGACCGGCCCCCACCTAGTCCTCTTGTCGACGAGATCAGCCGTTCAAGTGGAAGGAAAGAAGAACTGGATCCACAGCGTACACTGCAAGAGGGTCCCTTTGCCTCTGCCGTACGACCGGTGGGTCCAGGAGGGTATTGCTGACTATGAAACTGAGACTGTGCCTCGTTTTCTGCCTTACCTGGAAAAAGCCGTTATAATCTGAGGCCGAGAACTATGGACAAATATTTTTTTTTTCCTTTTCTTTGCTATTTTTGAAAGTGCAGCTCTCTCATCTGAGAAACTTTTTTATTTTTGTTTTTCGAACCACCATCCGGGTTCAGCTGTAGGGTCGCAGGCGACAAGTCTTTGGAGTGCAAGCCGAAGACACAAGGTCGACGGTTCTGGTTGGTCCTTGGGAGTTCCCTGGACTGACAGGCGCATTCCTTAGCACGGAACACCCTACCTCCGCGAGCAGCAAGGTTAGAGGATGGAGTTTTTTGAGATGGAGAGACCTGCCAAAGAGATGAACTTTAAAGCCAAATTATGTATAATGATGTCCAGAAAACGCTTTCTGATATTATGCATTTTCATGTTGTTCAGTGTAATGATGTTTTTAATAGGATATGTTTTATTCTCTTTTCGAGTGACATTTGCACTCACTACACAGCCCATGCCTCCTTCTACTGTTTCCTCACATTCTTTTCACCCTTTACCTGAACATGAGTCCGTTAGAAGATTAGAGTTCGTTAATAACTCCTTCGTTCAGCTTTTGCACCAACACCAATTAGTAGTGAACACGACTAACTGTTGGGTGGGTGGTCTTATGCCTCACACTACTGATAAAGGTATCCCTTATCTGGTCCTGCCTTTCAGCCATAATGGTTCTGTGTGGGTATACAGAACGATGTTCATCTATGCTCATGAAGTCCACCCCCTACGTTCTGTAAAAGATAATCCTAAGAATAGTGCTCTAGTTAAGGGTATAGTAGATATGATTAGAGAAGCTGCTTCCTATGAGACTATCCAGAGAGATGAGACACTAGCATATATTGGATGGAACGTGACCGGATATGGAGTTACTCTGAGTGAGAACCAGAAAGCAAAGAGATCCTACCCGATTTGGATTGTACCCCATCAGGGTCACCTATGTCTGCAAGGTAATGGCAAGAATCCCAGAGCTCAGTTAGGGAAGAGTATCTGCACGGAGACATATGTTTTTGCATCTCAGACTTCCCCTTCGTTCCTAGCAGCTAAGGGTACCTATTTCATCTGTCATGACAGAGCCTACACATGGTTGCCCCCTGACTTTTCGGGCACATGTTTTGTTTCGTTCCAGCTGCCTCCCACCTACACAGCTGCGGCAGATTACCACAAGACAAGGCTAGTTAGAGGTGTTTTCAGTAAAGAAGACACTACAGGACAAGAATTGGGAGACTTCTTTAAGGGGTTTCTGCCATTTTGGGGACCCATGGTTAACAGCAGGAACATAAGGAAATTGACGAGGGTGGTTGAATCCACCGTGATTGAAACTGCCGGTGCCCATAGTAACTTGACTGCTGAGCTCCAGTCGGATCGTCTTATGATTCTTCAGAACAGAGTTGCGTTAGATGTCATACTTGCAGACCGAGGTGGGGTATGTAAAGTGATCCAATCAAGTTGCTGTGTTTTCATTCCAGATAACGCTCCGACAGTGTACCAAGCCATTTCCAAACTACATAAGATCTCTGAATCTATTCATGTGGATAAAGGAGATTGGTCGTTGATGGGGTGGTTCTGGGAACTGATATCCGCCTGGGGATGGAAGATTCTGATGGTCATTGGGATGATCTTAGCCATCCTTTTCCTGTTCTGTCTGTGCGTACAGTGTGCTCCTGCTATATGTGGCCTCTGTGCTACATCGTGTGTAAGGAAACCTGTATCAAGGGACGAGCTAAGTAATAGGATATGCTACAGCAACATCTCAATGAATTTATGAATATAGACCTGTGCTCAGATTAGCGTGAGTATAGGTTATTGCCTATGTAAGGGCAAAAGGAGGGTCTGTAGTACTGAAAATTTTGCAACCGTGTTATAAAAGTCATCGTATCATGACGATTTTGGTAACATTAGACCGAAAATGACGAGAGTAAGGTGTGCGTGTATTTTCGTCACGTTTGAGTGGCGAGATCACCATTAATCAGGGATTCCGTCCTGAACCCTTGGGTTCCATTTTGTGCATGGCATCCATTTTGTGGTTGCCCTCACATAAGCCGATGACTAAGGCCGAATGAGTCTTTTGGGACACGTACACCTTTAGCTGACTTCTGTGTGACCTGGGCAAGCTGACTCCACTGCCCGAAGCCAAACCTGTTCGGCCAGTTCCTTTCCCAGTGGCCGATCGAGATTAAGATCAAGGCACGGCATACCATAAACCCTTCATTGCATACAACCATGTCTAATCTTACACACACCTGTCTCTGTTTCTTTCTTTATGACCTGCTTTACGAGGAGGAGGTGCCCGATTTTATTAGGGGTCCGTCCGATATCTGATGAAAAATGTTGGGCCTTGACGGGTAATTGATTGTGGGCTGGACAAACTGAAAATGGGCTTGTCATCATGAATCTGCTTTTTCTTTGTCGTAAAAATATGTGAATGGTCAACTGTAAAATAAGGAATCTTTGCCTAAAGCATAATATTTTGTATAAAAAGGGATGGCTGGCTTTGTAAGTTGAGCAGTCTGCTGAGAATATACACCGTGTTGTACTTCTAGGATACCTGTTACTGGCTGCAGCCAATAAATTCGATCTTTGACTTCACCAAGAAGACTCTGTGTTTCTGTAGTCTGAGACAGGAAGGACTCGAGGTCTTAGGGTGTGTTCCCTGGCACCACTGGGTTCTTAAAAACCCAGTACTTCAGTGCTGGGCTCCTGCTTCCTGACTCGTGCCCCATCCGCCTCACCCTTGAATCTGTCTACCGGAGCTGCGGCCGACTTGAGGACTTGCGTGTTTGGCCACTGCTCTGCCTGCCCTAAGCATCTCAGAGTGCGTGGGGGAACACTGCACATGCGGATGCACTCCGGACTCGGAGTACCTGCCACAGGGGAGACCTGGACCGGGCTGTGACCCACGCGAAGGAGGGGCTTGGTGAAGCTGCGTCATTGCACACAATGTGGAGGTGAGTGCTGTGGCATAGTGGGGGGAGCGAATGACCAGTTCCTCTATGAGCAGCTGTGGAGATCTGTGATCTTGAGCTGAGTTTTACCCTCCGCACCCACTAGGAAACTGTTGAACTGAGCTGCGAGGGGGAAAATCACCACAAAGACGACAAAGTAGCTGGGTTTTTTCTTGTGAACACTGGGGCAGAGATGTAAATACGAATAAACAAATAACTTGGCAGTTCGGGTTGAACTGTTCCCATGAGGCACAGGGTCAGACTGATTTGCATATGGCCATGTCTGAACTGGGGTGGCAGAGTGGGCTAAAGAACGGTGATGGATTAAACCCAGATCTGTTGACTGGGTGTGAGTGTTTGATTGGTTCAGATGCTCCGTCCATCACCACCCCCTTTTGTACCACTTTGTTCGCCATAAGTTGGCAGGGTATGCTCAGACCTGAGTCCCTTGCTCACTTTGCCACTGGATTCAAGCAAGCCTGGCTGAAGACAGCTGAAATGCCAGAAACCGGTCCTAGGAAGCTTGTTCCTGGTCCAGGGAAGGCATGGCTTGGCAGTTCGGGCTGGACTGTTCCCATGAGGCACAGGGTCAGACTGATTTGCATATGGCCATGTCTGAACTGGGGTGGCAGAGTGGGCTAAAGAACGGTGATGGATTAAACCCAGATCTGTTGACTGGGTTGAGTGTTTGATTGGTTCAGATGCTCCGTCCATCACCACCCCCTTTTGTGCCGCTTTGTTCACCATAAGTTGGCAGGGTATGCTCAGACGTGAGTCCCTTGCTCACTTTGCCATAGATTCAAGCAAGCCTGGCTGAAGACGGCTGAAATGCCAGAAACCGGTCCTAGGAAGCTTGTTTCCGGTCCAGGGAAGGCATGGCTTGGCAGTTCAGGCTGGACTGTTCCCATGAGGCACAGGGTCAGACTGATTTGCATATGGCCATGTCTGAACTGGGGTGGCAGAGTGGGCTAAAGAACGGTGATGGATTAAACCCAGATCTGTTGACTGGGTGTGAGTGTTTGATTGGTTCAGATGCTCCGTCCATCACCACCCCCTTTTGTACCACTTTGTTCGCCATAAGTTGGCAGGGTATGCTCAGACCTGAGTCCCTTGCTCACTTTGCCACTGGATTCTATCAAGCCTGGCTGAAGATGGCTGAAATGCCAGAAACCAGTCCTAGGAAGCTTGTTTCCGGTCCAGGGAAGGCATGGCTTGGCAGTTCGGGCTGGACTGTTCCCATGAGGCCCAGGGTCAGACTGATTTGCATATGTCCATGTCCGAACTGGGGTGGCAGAGTGGGCTAAGGAACGGTGATGGATTAAACCCAGATCTGTTGACTGGGTGTGAGTGTTTGATTGGTTCAGTTGCTCCGTCTATCACCACCCTCTTTTGTACCACTTTGTTCGCCATAAGTTTGCAGGGTATGCTCAGACGTGAGTCTCTTGCTCACTTTGCCACTGGATTCAAGCAAGCCTGGATGAAGACGGCTGAAATGCCAGAAACCGGTCCTAGGAAGCTTGTTTCCGGTCCAGAGAAGGCATGGCTTGGCAGTTCGGGCTGGACTGTTCCCATGAGGCACAGGGTCAGACTGATTTGCATATGGCCATGTCTGAACCTGGGTGGCAGAGTGGGCTAAAGAACGGTGATGGATTAAACCCAGATCTGTTGACTGGGTGTGAGTGTTTGATTGGTTCAGATGCTCATAGAAAACACTGGCACAGCAGTGAAAACCTCGACAGAATGAGAAACATTTAAGGTAGTGATCCGTGGCTCAGCTATCAATGCTGTCACTGGATCCCACCATCAGACGAACAGAGAACTATGCCAAGTTGAGGATCAGTTAGGTCCACTGGAGGCACTGGTGGTTTTAGATCTTACTGTGATGCCGGCACTACAAGATACCCATATTAAATATGCGGAGTTATTGGAGCAGCTGTGGGTTATTGACTACCATTCATATACAGAGAGAATACACAGGGAAGCAGACCGTCCTGGTGCACTGCTGGCACAAATCATTAGGGATGCTTCTCCACCCACACCAATAGTAAAAAATATAACACCACACAATATATGGGTTAACTTCCAGGCAGATATAAATGACACTCTCTATCGCCACTACCAGGCCCTGTACAGGGCCCCTCACCGGGCGGACCCCCTTCAGTTGCACTTCTTCTTAAGAAAAGTGCACCTACCCTGAGTTACTGACAATGCCAGGGAAACACTTCCTAGCCCCATAATGATCGGGGAAATACATGCAGCGATAAGGAGTCTTCCAAACACAAAACTCCTATTCTAGACCGACTTCCTGTGGAGTTTTATCTACCTATGCGCAACAACTGTCACCACACCTTAAAAAATTATACGCAGCAATGATACAGGTACCTTGTCCCCTTCAACAGCACAGGCATTATTCACTTTCTTACCTTAAACAGGTCAGGATCCCTGCACACTGAATCATACCGACCATTATCACTGTTGAACACTGAATATAAAATCCTTAGTAAAATTCTGGCAACTCAGCTGAAACCACTCTTGACGGGCCTCTTGACGGCCTAATACATATCGACAAATGCGGATTTATACCCACACGCAACACTTCTCTCAATAGACGCCGGCTCTGCTCTATAATGTTCTTGCGCTGGGAAACTATCGAATTCTGGGTGCCTGTCACTGGATATCACTCAAGCTTTTGACACACTGAGCTGGGAGTACTTGTTAGCCACACTGCAGAAACTCGGTATCCCCTTGGAATGCATTCAATGGGTGCAGGCACTATATCATCTTCCAACCGCTAACAGTGACTCACAGCACTAAACACAGCTGGATAGTCGATATCAGCAATATTGCCCCATGCGTTTCTTTTCCCCAAGGTAATTAGCACGATATGAGTGCAAAAATGCAACATTTTTAAACTATTTTAAGTTTAATACAATAGTCTCATGCAAATGCGAGTAGAACGATAGCACACTCCCTACTTCTATTAACATAATGATAGTGCTTTACTGGTAGATATTGCATTAAGTAAGCTTAGAAACAGAAGCTTCCATGCTAAACAAAGTACATAAAAATAGTACAAGACCTGCTTAAACGTTGTACCATCAAGAGTACCTATATAAAGTATAGATTTGTGAACCCACTGCCTCCTAACGGCCTGATAACAAGTCAGGCAGAACAAAATTAATGCAGGTGTGTCTGTGTTATTTAATTCAGCAAGAAACTTTATTGCATGATTTAAAAAAACCTTTGCAAGTTACAAAAGATTAAAATGTACGTGTTAAAAGAACGTGGAAGCCCAAGTCCTTATAGTAAAAGACCCCCGCCCCCCCCCCCCCACTTTTTTTTCCTAGAGTAGTCCAGCCAGGGTGCCCAGCCCCTTTAGTCAGTTGGTATGATGGCTCTGACAGATTGTCCTTTTCTGGGTGACTGCAGGGGGGACTTGCCAAATGATTGTGCTGATGAAGGATCCTATTCTTGGGTCCCCTCCCCTAGTTTTTTTACAGCTCGATCCATGAACCTTACTAAAGCACAGTTGAAATTGGTGTTCCATGGGTCAAAGCAGGCCAATACTGCGGCTCTGCATTTTCTGACCTCGTTGAAGTTCCAGCCTTTCCGTAAGAGGGACCGTCTTTCCTTCAACAGGTTTGGACAAAGGCATAGGATATGTATTATATCTTCCTTATTGTTTCCACATAGTCGACAGTGTTCCTGGCCATGGTCTCTTTCCATTTAAGGAGATGACACGACATGTTGTGTTATTTAATTCCACCTAATTAGTACTGGTTAGTTTTTGCTGCAACTGTATTTACCGTATTTTTTCGTCTGGACAAAACAACAATTGAAAAAATTGCATGCGACTTTGGCTGCAGAGGGATCCAAATTGCATACTGCTTTTTTAATCTCTCTGTAGGAAGCATAACTGTGGGAAGCATAAAATGCTTCAACATTAAAAAAAGTTCCCTTTCCTTCCCCATCCCCTTTATTACCCTCACCCCACTCACCAGCCCGACATACATTTACCACTTGCTTAGAACAGGTGGTAAATGTATACCATAAAAACACCTTTAATAGGGTATTGCATGTGATGTAATGTGTGATTTTATGGCATAAAAGTCAGCCCAGCACTCTAATCCATGCCTTGGGGTTTTACTCATAATTGCATGGTGCTGGGGATATATTACCACCCAGAAACAGTAAAATCATGCGATTTTACAAGGCAGTTAAAAACGGTCCAAGTATCGTGCAACTAGTAATTCTGGCATATGGAAGTCTGTTATCATCTACCTATCACACCCATTTCGCCATCAGACTGCGCAAGTGAAACACTGTATCAATTCTGCACTGTAACAACACAATCAAACATTATGCAATCCGGAAGCCCCTTGCCTACATTTAACCAAATTAAATATTGCTTAATCATGACAGGGAGACTCTGTAATTCGTGACTTATAAATAGAAGACTAGTGAGTGAACATGTTGCACATCAACTACTACTTGATAAATATTTATGCTTGCGAAATTAAACAGGAGTCGGAGTGATTGTATAAAGGTGTACAAAGGTTCAGTCGAAGTCAAATATTATCAACGTAAATGATCTTAAGCTGCAATGACACCTCTGCTGAAAGGGCAAAGATCTCTGTGTGCCTGGGAGAGCTCTACGAGTATGTCAGTTGCCCTTCCACCAGGCTAATGGAATGCATGCAAATTATTGTTATTGATTTCCAGCAGTAACACAGCATGAGCAGGTAATTACGTTAAATACAATTAAGAAAAGTAACAAATACCAATTAAACACTGCTTGGCAGTATACCAATAACAGTGTTAGACATTGCTGACAACACTTGCAATCTTGTGTGGTTGTGGTGTGCACGCCATCCAATAGCTACAGCAATATAGTTTGGACTCCCGCCTCACAGGTCACGGCGATGCATCTGTCCATGCCAATTACCTCACATAATTTTCCTACCAAGTCATCCCCAAGAGATGTTCAGTGTTCCCATCCCACAGCCGGTGGGTCGGTTTCAACATCATCGATGGGATGGCTTTGAAAATACGCTTGCAGTGGGTCTCAAATGTCCCTGGGACGCTGGTTAGGGGGGTTGAGACACGGTGTAGTACAGTTCCAATTCCTCATTACAGAATGTCAGAGCTCACAACCAGTCTTTCACCCTGGGTTTGTGGCTCCTACCCCAACCACATGACAGACACCCGCGTTAGTGCCAGCAGTGCCACTGAAACGAATGGGCGGGTCGCGGGTGGTATCGCCACGGTGTAGCCCAGTAGGGCCACCTAGGGGGTCAGGCCCTTGATCCCCGCTAAAATGTCCGACAGCACCTAGCTCACTTCCTGCAAATAAGCAGCTATTACGGGGCACTGCCACGCAAGATATGAAAAATCTGCTCCTGGTAAGCTGCACCGAGCACACCAGGAGTGTACACTCAGCTTGTGTGAGGACAGGTTTTAACATTAATATTCTTTTTAACTAAGTGTGCCATCCTAAACGTTATTACCCACATTTAAAACTGATTTAATCAAATTTTATATAGATGTCATGTAATAACATTGTATCCAATATGTGTGGGTTTGGGCTATTACACTGCATTATATAAACTGTTTTGATTTGTGCCCGATATATATGTATTGCATAAAGTTGTATCTTTCATGGTTTTACAAACTGAATAAATATTGACTATTACAGGCTTAGGGGGGGGGTTAGATTCTGTGGATAAGGGAGAGTGTTCTAAGTGGTCCACAGAAACATCCATTCCTTATCCGTGAGGGCAGTCTCCAAGTCTGTCTTCCATTGCAATCTGGCACTGGAGGAATGAAGGGGAGTTTCCACCTGTACAGAGGAGTATAGATTTAACACCAAACGTCTAGCCATGGGAGACTGTGAGAAACCTTGTCAGCGTGTTTAATTCTTGGGGCTCTCGGGGAGAGGTTGAATAGAGGTCCTGGTATATCGCCCGAAGGTGATAATATGTGAGTATGTCTAGTGAGGTGAGGGACCCACTGCCCACCTCTAAGGGGCAGTCTAAGAAACAGGCTACTGGAAAGAGTAATTCAAGCGTACATATTTCCTATGTGTGTACCTGCCAAAAGAGGTATGTGGTCGGAGTCGGTGAGGTCAGAAAGAAGTGAGTCAACAGCTGCTTTGGGGAGTAGAGAATCAGGTGCTTAAGCTCTCTACCAATCTTATCCCATGCCTTCTGGGTACTAAAGATCGTGTCAATGTCCTTTCGATTATAGCATGGTGGCTGTCCAAGAAGTGCTTTTCAAAAATAATTCCCTTTTGTGTCTGCATTCATTCACAGTACCAAATAAAGTTACTACTGAACCAAAGAATATCACTGATTTTAAATATCATAACACATTTTTTCACTGATTGATGTTCCTTTATGCACACGGTTTCAAGTTGTATTTTTGTTAAAAAGTTTTTCATACACAATTTAATACATAAAATCAACACACTATATCAAAAACCCAAAATTACATAAAAAGTCAATTACATTGATGATTGTCTTAAGTTGGTCAAAACAAAAACTTGAGCCCTACTCTGTTGCTCAAGCAATACACTATACCAAAAGATAAAAAGCCAACTTCAGTTTGTTGATGCGTATTCCATCCTTTACAATATTAATTTTCATAAAACAAATTTAAGAATGATTAAAAACCAATATACATCTTTCATCACAATTAGAGATCATAAAGACCAATGTTTATCTGTCCAAATGTTGATGCGTTTCGGTGTCTCTTTTTATTCTTCTACACCTTCCTCAGGACTTTATTAACATTCTTTATTTCAAAACCCCAGACCAACAATATCTAAAAATAAATAATACAACAATTACATACAGTCCTTTAACGTGTGCCTTCAATTTCCATCATTTGGTTCAGTGTATCCTTAATTTATAAATGGTACTCAACATATTCATTCATACTCTTTACCCAATAAAGGTATCCTGTTGGAAGGAATATCATAATTCAAATTCCCACAGAGGATACTGGTGACTATTCCTGAACGTGTCCCAGAATTTAGTACCACCTCTTTTAACACTGGTAACGTTTCTATTGATTATAAAACTGATAGTCAACCAGAGCGATAATTCATCCAATTTCTTACCCTAATTTTGACTTTATGGGGTAATCACGATCACACATATGATTGTATAGACTTTTCCATATACGGCATGTTCTACTTCTCAAATAGTGAAGGAGCGCCTCCTATAAACAACATATCTTATATTAGTTATTTGTTCACAGTCCCTTCTCATATTTTATCCCTTAATATGTCCTATCTACTTACTTACAAGTTGAAGTCCCCCCCCAAGTTCCCCCCAAGGACTATTCTTTCTGTCTAAGAGTGAATGTTTTGTACGATATACTTCTAATAAAGCCTGAGTCTATCTCCCATTACCAGTTGAAGGATGTTGTATCTGCCCTGGGGGTAAAAAAATTTATGCAGCAAGCTGAAAGTCCTTATCTGCTCAATTGCCTAAATGCTGTCCCGTGAGCATGCACAGAGTAATTAAAGAATAAGTGGTGACTGCTCCCTTTAGAGGTCATGGTAGATGTACACGTTCCATGATGCGCATCTCCTGTAATTGGGCAATATCTTTTGGTGCCTGTCTAAGTAGGCTAATACCTGTCTCATTGTACGAGGGTTTTTAAGACCTCGCAAATTCCAGGTCAGTTGGCACATCACAACGTCATACATCAGTGCATGGGAAACAATGTAGATATGCTGACAGTTGAGACACTCTCCATCTTGGGCTCGCAGGACTAGTGATGAATCGCATTATCAATGGGTGAGTATTCTGCACTCAACACTTGACGCTTGCATATGCTAACACATAAGCATGGAGTGCATACTTCTGCTTACCTGGAGGACCAGTGACTGACCATCGTACTGTAAATCACTGCCTTCGCCTCTTAAAACCTTAAGGAAACTGTTTTTTAATTGCAAGTTATAATGTGATTTGAGCATAATGGCTACTGTTAGTTCTGTGCCAAATTGCCTATTAATGTTTAGAAAGGACTATTTGTTACTAAGTCTCAGAGTAGTGATTTCGAGTCTGACATAACAAGCTATTGTCTGTGAGTAATTTGAGGATATAGTGTTCATGGTTTGGGACAGAGTATGAATTGATGATGGCACAACAGTTGCACTGAGAAGACAGGGTGAAAGGATTTAATAATGGGACTGAGCGCTTCTATTAAGTTCTGGAGGTTTTAGAGATGAATGTGGCGGGCCGTGAGATTGTGGGAGAAGAAGGGGCAGACAAGGTTGTGGTGTGATTTTTTTGTGTATGAAAGTCAAAGCCTATGTAATGGGTGAGTTGCAGTATTTCACTTATTTTCATTTTTTTGTTGCATTGTTTCTGTGGATTATCCAGTTTACATGTTTCCAATGGTTTATAATGAAAGTGTACATAAATGTAATCGTACACAGTCCCCAACCGAGCAAAAATGGATCATTTTGTATGTTGTGAAATTAAGCAAATTATTCTCTTGCTGTAGAGATCAATAAAGTTACTCCGGTAAGGCAAGCTGTCTTCAGATGGGGAGCTAAACACGGTAACAGTAATATTTTCTACATATGTATTGTAGACTTTCAGTTTGCATCCTACTTATATGTATGCTTAATTAACTCACTGAGGTGAGTAGATGGCCCACATTGAACTAATTTCCTAAACATGCAAGCAATGTCCCCCCTATGATTTGCGGTGTGAAAACAAAGGAGCAAATTTATGAGAATTGCACACTGTGCAGGGCAGCAAGTCAGCTTGCTGCGTTGCACTGGGGGGCAAAGAAAGGGCAGGCATGCTCAGTATTTAGAAGATTATGGTGCATTCCATGCTTTTTCCCTGCGCCCGCGCTGTTTTGACTGCCTAGTGCCAACGCAAGCAAGGGTGCCTGCATTACATGCAGAATTGTTTTTGTTCAGGAAGGGGCACCTTCCTGCACTAAAATAATCCTGGGAAGAATATTCCTCCATCTGGGTGTACTGCATTCTTTAGAAGGGGAAGTAAGGAGCAGAAGGGCTAGACAGGGTGGGAAAGCACTTTCCTATCTGGGCCCATGCCTTTGGAATAAACTCCCTGACTCCCTTAGGCAGAGCACCAATCACTTGTCATTCAGGAAACTGTTAAAAACATTCTTATTCCAACCTTAGCACCTTCTTTATTTCTCTAGTTCTTTTCATCTTTGAGCTGTTTTTTGCCTTGGCGTGGAGATACTCCTTCGGAAGTCAATTCCAGCGCGGTACAAAATCATAAAGAAATAAAGAAATAAATAAAGATATTTCTCTTCCTTAACCCCTTCTGCGCTGATGACAAAGCCAGCTCGTCATGGGCGTAACCTGCGCTACGCGCATGACGAGCTGGCTTTGTCACGTAACGCGCGTTTTTTTAAATCTCAGCGCGCAGCGGGAAAACCCGCTAGCGAGCATGCGGTTAAGTCTCTCCTGGGAAGGCATATGTTTTTGGCACCTTCCTCGGTTTACCAGTTCTGGTCAATCTGGAAATGGGTCAAAAACCATGAAACCATGAAAGTTGCATGGGAACACCCATGCAACGCCATGGAACACATCCATAGTGCAGAGTAAGGCAACGTAGTGAATTGCACTGCGCTGCTTTACTCAAGATTTATGAAGTCACCCAGGGCCATGCAAAGTGGCCTTGCGTGGCTTCTTACATCTCATTTTTCAGTTGCATCACTCATGTCGTTGTGTGGTGCAAGCATGCCACAACTGGGGTCATAAATGTGGCCCAAAATGTCTGGAAATCTACATACATCAATGATTTTCCCTCATGCTCCTTCTTTGGAATTCTTACATTTGAGGATTGTGAGTATTGCACACTTATGCCTTTGTGCTTGAATATGTGAAAACATTTTATTTCCTGAGAACTCCTTGATATATGGGGGAGTTGGGGAAATTCCATACCATATTTGTACACTCAGTAAAAAATTGTATAGGAGTACTTTGAGTTGAAATGCAGTGGAAAAACATTTGAATGAGAGACCAACTTGTAGGGTTTCCCCCTTATTCCCAAAGGCCACTCTTGTGCCCCTAAATCTGAACCTGCGACTGTGGAATCTATACCACTTGCAGGTTGTTGTTGCATGAAACAAAATTAAAACAATTTCTAGTTTATTGTTTCTTTTTGAAAACATGCTAACCCTAAATGTATATTTTATGCAATGTGTCAAATAGGCAAACATAGGGATTTCCAAACAAGAGTAAGTAATTTCCTCCATAAACATCAGTTACTTACACAAGTTTATTCCTACATGTATATGTTATGACTGCAGAAATTAAATATTTATCCTTATAGGGAAAACTGGCCTAGCCTAGAATAACGTCTTTTGGGAGCAATTTACACCTGTTTTTCTAACGGTGACCCATAGTGGTAATCAATACCAAACTGGTTATTTGTGCGAATGTTTCATTCCTTGGTCCAAATTAAGCTACACTGTTTCCCTTGCAAAGTTGTGACCCCTTGCACCCTTCCTCGCTATATGTAGAGTATGCACACCTTACTTTCTATTTCGATGTTCCATGGATGAAGAGATCTGACCAGAACAATAAATATGTTTGTGAATATCAACCATGTCGCAGAATGCAAAGAGAGCTCTCATATTTAGCTCATCTATGTTTGTGCACTGAAGAGAGTTAATAACTTATTACACATGAGGTGAGGCTCATGTTAAGAAATTACTTGGTGGAGCAATTACAAGAATAGACACATTGTTGGACAGTGTTGACATTGTCGCAAACAGAACATAATTCTCATGGAAATGATTATACTCTTCATGAACTTTGTAGCAGCCCTGTTGAAAAATAGTAGTACAGCTCATAAAAGTATATCTGTCTATATAGGTTATAGCAGCCCTGCTGAGAAGTGATGGTTGAATCTGTTATAGTGAAGGAATCACTGACAGAAATCGGCATAAAAAATATCGACGTAAAAAATATTGGAGCCAAACTCTCAAGATCAAGAATATTGAAGTCCTATCTACATTATAGTAAGTACAAAAATAGCAGGGGAAAAAATAGCGGAAAAAAAATATCGCTGTTAAAAATATCGTTTTTTGTAAATGTTTAAAAAAATAATGCAAAATAAAGTAAATAATACATATATTTCAAATAAACATAATTAAAAAATGTTTAAAATTATAAGTATTACATATATGTAAAACAAACTTAAATATATACATATAAAATATAATATATATACTTACTTAAAAATGTTTACAATGAGTTATAGTAATAACTTATACATTTTTAAGAACATTTTATAAATTATAAATACATACATACACTTACAACACTAATATAAATAACAATATTGAAAAATATATATAACAAATTAAAAAAAATTGAATAAATTATACACTACGTTAACTAAAACATTCAATATTGGATAGCGTAGGGGTAAAAATTACTATTCCCACTCCAGAGAGTGCAACAGTAGGAAAAGTGCTGGGTAGCGTAGGGGTAAAAATTACTATTCCAACTCCAGAGAGTGCAACAGTATGGAAAATGTTGGATAGCGTAGGGGTAAAAATTACTATTCCCACTCCAGAGAGTGCACAGAGTGCAACAGAAGGGAAAGTGTTAGATAGCGTAGGGGAAAAAAATTACTATTCCAACTCCAGAGAGTGCAACAGTAGGGAAAGTGTTGGATAGTGTAGGGGAAAAAAATTACTTTTCCAACTACAGAAAGTGCAACATTAGGGAAAGTGTTGGATAGAGTAGGGGTAAAAATTACTATTCCATCTCCAGAGAGTGCAACATTAGGGAAAGTGTTGGATAGCGTAGGGGTAAAAATTACTATTCCCACTCCAGAGAGTGCAAAAGTAGGGAAAGTGTTGGATAGCGTAGGGGGTAAAAATTACTATTCCAACTCCAGAGAGTGCAACAGTAGGGAAAGTGTTGGATAGCGTAGGGGAAAAAAAATACTATTCCAACTCCAGAAAGTGCAACATTAGGGAAAGTGTTGGCTAGCGTAGGGGTAGAAATTACTATTCCATCTCCAGAGAGTGCAACATTAGGGAAAGTGTTGGATAGCGTAGGGGTAAAAATTACTAATATCTGCCGGTGTGAATGCCTGCTGCAGTGTTGCTATTGAGTAGACGAGCCAAAGCATCTGTGACTTTACACGCTCCCTCCATCCCAAACCCCTTCCATCTTGGATTTGCTACCGGAGCAGTGTCTCCTCCTGTAAACCGAAGGCAAGTCTCAGGAGGAAACACAAAAGAAGAGGGTAGTGGGGAATAAGTTGCGCAAGGTTAAGTGAACCTTTACGTAGAAACAATTTATTTTATTCTTCGCTGGGACAGAGCTCAAAGGAAATTGGGCAGCGACCACCACTCATTGACAATAGTGTAAACAAGGTCCACACACTTAAATTGAAATACAGATTCAATTTCCTGAGCTACGGTCACTTAGTTTCCAGCCACACTTAGTCCACGCAGTAGTCTTCTTAATGTTTTTTCTTCTTGGTACTTTATTCGGTATCTTGTGCATGACAATTCATGTTTTAATTCTTCAGCATCAGAACAGATAGCCACAGAATATGCCAACACGTGTTTAGCCCTCTGGATTTAACCAAAGACTTCCTCAGGCCACCAATCACGATATCCTATGCATTGTATAGGATTAATGGTTACAGCCGTTTGTCAAAGTTCATAAGATCAAGGTTCAAAACGCTCCCATGTAAGATGATATAGGGAAGATAATAGTGTGTTGTCACCAGTCAGAAACAGCATATATAAAGGCAGGTATTGTCCTTAAAATTCTCACGTTTGGTCCGGGGAGTACTCCGAATCGAATCCTGGCGACAGTCTCAGGAGGATTCAGGAACTAGCGTTGCAGCCCCATTGGAATCATCTGGGATCCAGGTAGGTGACTTATGACAACAAGAGACAATCTCCTAGCTAGCCGTTCAATGGGAGAAACCCGAGCCACGGAAGCCTCATTGAAGAAGGCCTGGAGGAGAAGCCAGAGCCGGGCATGCATAGAATGACTGTTAATAATCATGGAAAGTGACATTATAGATTATTGAGCGTGAGCAACTTTGCCAAACTAAAGATGAATAAGTAGTGGAGTAGGTTCAAGGTAACGTGTCAAGACCAGTTTGCTAGTAGGTGACCGCATTTGTCACTTCATTATGTTTTTTTGCGGTCATGAAAGCAAATAATTATGAGTTTATAAAAGATGGCAGCGTGCATTCCTTTCAGGGCATCTGATGTCCCCATGTAAACCACCATCATCCATTCTGCCATATCTAGAGCCGGCTCCACCTTCAGAACCTCTCAAGGCAAAATCCTATGCACCCGACCATAGTTTCCATACAAATCCCTCTGGTAACCACCTTAAAAGAGTCCCATTTGACCAATGGTGAGGAAGCTGTTCCTGTATTAACCTTGAAGAAGGTGTTAATGTGATTGAACAGAGTCTGCCAGAAGACCGCGTCCTCTAGCATCGTGGGCGATAGTCGCCAAGTGGGAATTAGAGAGGGAGGGCCGCCCCAGCCAATTTCATCAGTAAAAATGTATGGGTAGAGAGCAGCCAGGGCCAGAAACCCAGGGATGGTCACCGATGAAGGGCACAGCCATATGGACAACTGCTGAACAAACAAAATGGTCCAGGCGAGAGTGCAGTTTGTGAACCTGAGAATAAAAAGAAAAATTGCAGCATATCAGGTATTTTATGTGCAAAGGGTCAACCAGGGACCAGTGGGTGAGCCAACTGTGGAAATGACCAGCACTTAACGACACTGGATTGAGGCAGCAGCAGCGTAGACTGATCCAAGGAGGCCTCGTGAATGGTATTAAACGCTCCACTGATGATCCATGGAGTAGTCCACTATGGTGGAAAAAACTAGGGACCAAAAAGACCAATCGTCTGAGTGCAGCACATAAACCACCCCAAGATTCTGCGGCCGCCTATTAAGGGCTGCCCCAACCAGCAGGAACTGGATATTCACAGCCACAAATGTCCTGTCCACCCTGAAGGGTGTTCCGGCCCTAATCCAGACCACTACAACTAGGAGTAGGCCAAATAGCCTGTACCAAGCATCCAATTCCTCCATTTGGATTGCAATTCAACCACCTCATTATCCTACAATTTTGTCTGCAGGCAAAGAAATTATAAGTGGTAACCGCCATAGTGTGGGAGAAAAAAAGAGTAAAGGCAGCCCCCCCAATTAACAGCCACTCCATGCAATTTGGGAGGCTCCAGTGGAGAAGAATCAATGGTAGAGCAGAAAGGGAAATGACCAGGAGGGCACCATTGAAACCCCAAATGGATGAGAAAGGCATTGATTGGACAGTTACCTTTGCAATAGTCCAAAAGCAGCAAGAAACTCAAACAAGGAAAGAAAAAAAAGGACCATAACAGGGTGAGGGTGAAGGGGAGGGTAAATCCACAATAAAACTCATAACTCCCACGCAAAACTGATTTCGAGTAGGTGCAGGGATGCAGCAGGGGGGGTCAGTGTACCCCCAGCCCTGCAGAGGAACTTATGACAATAGTTATAATGAGGCCAGGGGTCTCAGTCATGGTCAAAAGATATTCAAGGGGCATAGCCCTGAGTTTATATATATAGGCAGAAAACAACATGTCATGAAAGACTTTAATTGTTTTTGAAATACCGGTACATTTCCGGCAATTTGAAATGAAAGTCAGGTTTTTAATATAATGCGTAATTTGCACAGTGAACTATAAAATGGTCTCGCACTTCACTGGCAATAGCCAAAGAGTGATTTAAAGGTGCACTAGTCCGGGACTGTTTGAATGAATAATGAACTGCAGGGAGCAAGAGTATTTCCACTAGGCATTCTAATTGGAATCACGTGCACAACTAATTTAAATGAATCAAACCGGCGTATTCATAGGTTGAAAAAGGTTGCACAAGACGTCTGAAACTTGTTCCTAAAGCAAGCGGCTGAAGTTTAACAATAAAGCTGATGACAACTTGTGCCCAAGTGCAGACTCTTTCTTGGATGAGAGAGGACTCAGGTGTGTGTGTGTGTGTGTGTGTGTGTGTATATATATATGTATTCACTGAAAAAACCATAGGTTATAGACCATATATAGTTAGGAATTAGCATTTACAAAACCTTGAAAATTCACTGAAAAAACCATAGGTTATAGACCATATATCGTTAGGAATTAGCATTTAAAAAACTTATTTTACTCACACAAAACCATTGAAATTCCATATATAGTTAGTTGCACTAACTATATATCGCGCACCCGCAATCCACTGCTGATGATGTCACATATTACATCATTCATGACATGGTCAGTGACATCACTGATGACATCACTGATGACATCTCAAATGACATCACTGATGACATCACTGATGACAACATCCAGTGACTGTATGTTTCTGTAAAGTTAAAATGTGTCTTACATATTGAAGAATGAGTGGAAGTATAAGTGTCTGGACAAAGGATTTAGTAGGTGCATGACTGAATGTATGAGTGAGTGATTAAATGTGTCTCACTGAGTGCATGGGTTAGTGACTAAACTGTCTTAATTTGTGCATCATTATGTCTGTTGTTCTGTAAACTGCTGCATGTGTTGATCAGTAGCTATATGATTAACTATATGGGTTACTGATTGATTGTCCAAGTATTTGTATGGGAGACTGAGTGTGTGTGTGGCTGGCTGGGAGGTGTGTGACTCTGTGCAGATCAATGTGTACTTGTATCAATGATTGTATAACTAGGTAAGTATGTGTTAGTATATGTTTGAAAATGTAAGGTGCTCTATGTTTAACTGTATAGACAAGAAAATGGAAGTGTCATTGATTCTTTACAGGACTGACTAGGTGTGTGAGTAACTCCATGGATGAGTGGCAGACTGTGAGTGTCTGTATAGGTGTATGAGTGCATATGATAGTGTTGTAAAGATGAGTGATTGTATGTATGAATGATTGTATGGGTGAATGAGTGAAGGTGTGTGTACACGTAGGAATCAGTGAGTGCGTATGTAGTAACTAGTATTGGTGTGTCAATGGTTTCAAAAATTATACTCTGTATTTAACACTGGGTGAAACAGAGGTTATATTAAAATGTGAGGAGATGCATTGTATTGTCACATGACTGATATCATCAGTGATGTGGTCATTGATGTCAAATGAGATGTCATCAGTGATGTCATCAGTGATGTCATTTGAGATGTCATCAGTGATGTCATCAGTGATGTCACTGACCATGTCATGAATGATGTAATATGTGACATCATCAGCAGTGGATTGCGGGTGCGCGATATATAGTTAGTGCAACTAACTATATATGGAATTTCAATGGTTTTGTGTGAGTAAAATAAGTTTTTTAAATGCTAATTCCTAACGATATATGGTCTATAACCTATGTTTTTTTCAGTGAATTTTCAAGGTTTTGTAAATGCTAATTCCTAACTATATATGGTCTATAACCTATGGTTTTTTCAGTGAATTTTCAAGGTTTTGTAAATGCTAATTCCTAACTATATATGGTCTATAACCTATGGTTTTTTCAGTGAATTTCAATGGTTTTTTAATAGCAAATATCATAAGCTGTCGAATGTCAAGTACGTGGTAAGTAAAAACATTTTCGTGTTTATGCACACTGATCTGCTTTGAATGCTGCCCCCCACCCCTCATTTCTATTAGGAGTACTCTCTCTTTGCAGATAGTGAAGGGTAGTTAACGCAGGCCTTTGCCCCCGTTGTAATCCGTCGTGCCTGCTTCTCTCTCCATTTGATTGATTGTTCTCTTTGGTTCATTCTCTATTTACAAACAAGCACAGAGTCGCAATACTCTATTTAGTCTTTGCAGATAGCGAAAAATCGTGTAAAAAAACAAAAGGAATCGAGCAAAATCAGTAGGCCACTAATGGGATCTCTTTTTGACCTCGCTAAAATAGAAACATTAGGAACAACCTGTTGAAAATAGCAATGTGTATGTACATAAGCGGCGTTCATTTGTGTTCACAGTACCCCTTGTTGATTGTTTGAATCGAGCATTGAATTGTTCGAAGTTGGTTCTCTTAAGGATCTTCTCTGCCTGCAAACGAGGAAGAATAGGAATATTCTCTCTCCCTTTGCAGATAGTGAAGGGTAGGTAACGCAAACCTTTAACACGTCGTGCCTATTTCGTTCCTCATTGATTGATTGTATGCCCAAACATTGACTGTTTGGGAATTGGTTCTTTTTGGAGGTATTCCCTGTTTGCAAATATACGTAGGAAAATCTTTGCAAGTAGTGAAAGGGTACGTAATGCGGACCTTTCTCCCCCGTTGTAATCTGTCATGCCTATCTACTCCCCACTGATTGATGCACCTGTTTCACCCGGACCATTTACTAGAGATACGTCATCTGGCCCGACCAGAGAGCACCCCTAGTGAAAAGGACATATGCAATAATAACAAAGTGATCACTGTATCCTGTTAACAGAAACTTTAGCATGAAACAACCTGGAAAGAAAAGAATAGGAAAACGAAAATCAGTAGGCCACTGATGAACTTTTTATTAAATAACAAACAAAGAAACGATAACAATACGTAATGATAAAACCTATTATTGTCCTAGAAACAAGAAACGTTAGAAGTAAGCCCGTAATAAGAAACCTGAAAACATCGCCCCTCACTGCCCCAAAACGTGTCTGTCCCACCGCCTGCCACGGCCAAATAACGGCAAACTGGGAAAGATACAAGTCAGCAGACATCCGCCCCATTCTAGAAACTTCCAAAGTGCAACAGGTTTTCGGCTACGCCCAGCCGGAAGAAACACATATAAGGCGGGTCCTGCTGCCACGCCTCGGCCAGGAGATCATCACGTAGGGTGTAGCCGGAGGAGAGGCCGAGGCCAGCGGGACCCGGCCAGGGGGATTGACAACACTGGAGAGTTTCAGGGGGGGGAATGTCCGTGTCCTCGACCCTCCCCTCTCTCTCCCAATCCGGCCCGCGGTGGCCCTTGAGAGTTGCAGGTTGTCCCCCCACACTCTCTCCCGGTCCGGCCACCAACGGCCGGGGGCTGGGGCCGACGGGATCCGGCTGCAGCCGATAAGCCAAGGAACCCGTTCATGGGGCCAGAGCAAAGGGCGTCCGGCCGCCATCCATCGGAGGTCCGGCCCAAAGACGGACGGGACATTTCTTCTTTCTTTTATAATGGCTGCGACAACACTGGGGGGGGATGTCTTGCACATGCCTCCGACCCCCCCCCCCTCGTCCTCATCGCCTGGTCCGGCCATAACAAATGTCAAGCGAGACGCCGTGGGGTGCACTGGGAGGGAGAGACGGTGCGAACAGGCCTCTCCCGCCTCCCCAGGTGGAGGCTTCCCAGCTGCACCCTCAGCGCTCCAGGCGCCCGGAAAAGGATCCGGCTGCAGCCGATGAGCCAAGGAACCCGTTCATGGGGCCAGAGCAAAGGGCGTCCGGCCGTCATCCACCGGAGGTCCGGCCCAAAGACGGACGGGACATTTCTTCTTTCTTCAATAATGGCTGTGACAACACTGGGGGGGATGTCTTGCACATGCCTCCGACCCCCCCCCTCGTCCTCATCGCCTGGTCCGGCCATAACAAATGTCAAACGAGACGCCGTGGGGTGCACTGGGAGGGATAGACGGTGCGAACAGGCCTCTCCCGCCTCCCCAGGTGGAGGCTTCCCAGCTGCACCCTCAGCGCTCCAGGCGCCCGGAAAAGGATCCGGCTGCAGCCGATGAGCCAAGGAACCCGTTCATGGGGCCAGAGCAAAGGGCGTCCGGCCGCCATCCACCGGAGGTCCGGCCCAAAGACGGACGGGACATTTCTTCTTTCTTCAATAATGGCTGTGACAACACTGGGGGGGATGTCTTGCACATGCCTCCGACCCCCCCCCCCGTCCTCATCGCCTGGTCCGGCCATAACAAATGTCAAGCGAGACGCCGTGGGGTGCACTGGGAGGGAGAGACGGTGCGAACAGGCCTCTCCCGCCTCCCCAGGTGGAGGCTTCCCAGCTGCACCCTCAGCGCTCCAGGCGCCCGGAAAAGGGTTCTTCCACTGTGGCGATGCTGCAACGTCTCGCCCGGCAGGGTGGAGCCCGTCCGCTCATTTGACCCCGCGATCGCCAGTAGCTACCGAACTCTCAAAATGGCGGTCGACCTGGCAAGAGCGGGCCCAGCATAAAGAAATGGCCCGGTCACTGGTTGACTCCACCACCGTAGTCCTCCACGACCTTGAAGATTCTAGAGGAGCCGCGGGAGTCCCCGACCCCCGCAGACACCCCCGATGGGGAATGACTGCCATGATCGCCCGTGGAGTGACGAAACTGTAGCCGCGGGACGTCGGCGCTCCCATGCTGGCGCCAGCCTCAGTTTGAATGACTAGAATCCTGCAGACCTCAGTTCCGGTGAAAGCACAGTGTGACCCGGTAGGAAAAATTGTTGCACCCCCTCCCCTTTTTGACTGATGGTTCAAACCACCGATCCTTTCCTTTGCCCTTTTAACGGAACTTTGGACTGCCTCCCGCGGCGCCCCACGCCGTTATTTGCTGGGCGGCAACTTACTAGACATCACCTTCGTGACATCCAGATTTCAGCGCGTTCTGCTGCCTTGGAACTATTCGCACAACAGACCGCTACTGACAACCCACCCCCCGGGACGCCCCACGCCGGATACCCAAATCAGTGCGGCACCCAGGCAACATCTTCTGAATTTTCATAATTTTAAAGAACTAATAACATGTCCTCATCAGGAATTTCCTCTTCAATCATCTCATCAGGAATTTCCTCATGAAAAGTCTGCAATGATGATTCTTGTAACTCTATGGTCTCCAAACATTCGATAAATTCGCCATCAAGAGATTGATCAAAAAAATCACTCAAGTCATCTCCTCCTTGTGAAAATATTTCATTATTGGTGCTGTCAATTTCAATAAATGTAGTGGATAATTCAAAAGAAATTGCCACGGTCTCTTCGTTGTTTAAATGTATTTACTGTTTTTGTTTTGTTGTATATATTTATAAGTTATTAAAGTTTTATATTTCTACTACTTTGTTGGAGTGCTATATATTTTTAATGTGACACATAATTGTAAAAACTTTGATGTACAAAGAGTCATCCCTGGAATCTTCCGCTTCAGGCTCGGTCCCCTCCCCAATCACAATACAGGATGGTTTTCAGATAGTAGGAACACGTGTGGTGTGACGGATCTCATCGGGTGTGGGCCTTGATCTACTATAACTCCTTTGAAGAGGGGTGATTCTTTACAGCTGGGGCCATAAACTACATCTGCAGGGCTAGCTGATAGCCTGGACAAACGGACACAGAGGAAGAGGAGTGTCAGAGGGTGCGGTAGTGAATAGGGCGAAAGGGAGGTGTCGGGCGGGCACAGGGTGTGATTCTCAGGGAAGAGCAGCGCAGATGGGGGGAGGTTTATTGCCCATGCATAAGACAGAGAGCGGGGGTGACCAGTGCCTGGGGAAGATGCTTGCGAGGGTGGGGAGCCATGCTACGAATCGACAGCGTGCAGAGAGTGGGTCTGGTCAAGGCATCTAAAATGGCTGCCGTGCACGACAAAAGTGTGGCATTTCAAAAAAGGCAAGATGGCGCGGACAATGTTTTTCAACACTTCCTCATTTCCTTCGAATCGAACGTTAACAGACGTTGGTGCATATTGCCAAAGTTAAGCGATATTTATCGCTAACGATGCTTAGCAACGAATTTTTTACCGCTAAGCATCGTCAGAAATTATCGAAGATAAACCTTGCTTTTATCAAGGTTTATCGCAAATGCGATAAAAAACGGCCGCAATGCATGAATATCGCTAAAAAGTCAGCGGTATTCATGCATTACCGAGCTAATGCTCTTAGCCATGTTATCCACCTCCCATTGGATAACATGGCTAAGAACTGCTCAGGGCAGGTGTTAGTTTTTGGAGATATTCGCGCTTAGCGCGAATATCTCCAAAAGTTGGTAATAGGACATAGATATCTTGCATGTTGTAATGCAAGTTATTGTGGTATATGGAACTCATACCATAATCTCTCAGGAAAGCAGAAACTGATCCTTTTGGGACTGCCTGAGAAGGTCTAGGGGGTGAGGGGTACTCTACTTTGCCCCCTTTTCACGTGCCAAACTATTTTATTTTACTCTCTTCTGTAATTACACAAAATGGCAGCGATAAGATGCATCAGAGACAGACAGTGAGAGAAAGGAGGCCGGAGATGAAGAAGAGATGTCAAATACACATTGGAGATAATATAGTGGGAGAAGGGAATTAAATATGAGTAAACTTACCATGTAACATAAAAATGTTGCACTCTATACGATAAGTCTCATTTTATACTACAATCACTTCGCTACAACCTCATAAATTAAAAATAAAAATGAATAATGTCTCAAACAATTTTTGATTTCTAAATATAAATTTATTCTTCTGAATTTTCAAAATTTGAAAGAACTAGTAACATGTCCTCATCAGGAATTTCCTCTTCAATCATCTCATCTGGAATCTCCTCATGAAAAGTCTGCAATGATGACTCTTGTAACTCTATGGTCTCCAAACATTCGATAAATTCGCCATCAAGAGATTGATCAAAAAAATCATTCAAGTCATCTCCTCCTTGTGAGAATATTTCATTATTGGTGCTGTCAATTTCAATAAATGTAGTGGATAATTCAAAAGAAATTGCCACGGTCTCTTCATTGTGAGCCATTTTATTTTGAAATTGCTTGCTGTAAATTGCAGAAAAAAATAATCACTTTCATTTATCGTTTTTAGTAATACATAATATAAAACTAACTTTATCAAGTATTTAGTATAACAGAAGGACTGTAAATAAATAACAGAAAACATTTTTCAAATTATCTTCAAGTGTACAACATAGTTCCCCTTACAAATTAACAACTCACCTTTTTAAAAGTAGGAGAAGTGTTAGTACTGTGTAAATCAAACACCAGAAATTGACCACCAAAAATTCCTCACAAATGTACCTCAGACAGTAGTATCACAAAATGGCTGTGGTTTCCTCTCATTTTAGATATATACATAACCAATTAACTTTCATCACACACAAATACAAAACCAAAGTAACATTTTAATTGGTTCTAAATTTCAACACTTTCAAATGTGTTTTCCCCATGCAATTTTCCATAGGACATTTAGATACGTCTACAGCCTGAATGGCTGAACGGAATTACACCAAACTTGGCAAAATGGTACATCAAACCTAAGAGGTCAGGGAGGATCTACTATGCCCCCTTATGGTCATTTGCCCCTTCGCTTTGGCCTCCTCTTGTCTCTCGATCCTACCGAGAGACAAGATGGCGGCCGCTACGGACTGTTTGGAATGTTTACAGACGCCGGAGAACCAATCAGCTTCGCAAAGCTCCGTAACGCGAAAAGTACGCGAAGCGGAGCGCTGTTACAGATATATATCTTTTTTTGAACGTTAATTTCTCAAAATCCACTGGAGCACATATATTGAGACCTAGCAAAGGCACATCGGGCTACCAGTCCCTAATATTTTGCCAAGTTTCGTGCAAATCCATTCAGCCGTTCGATTATTATTATTATTATTTTTTTTGCCCCGCGGGGCCCTTTTAAAACCTCCACATCAAACCTAGGGGGTCAGCGAGGATCTACTATGCCCCCTTATGGTCATTTGCCCCTTCGCTTTGGCCTCCTCTTGTCTCTCGATCCTACCGAGAAACAAGATGGCGGCCGCTACGGACTGTTTGGAATGTTTACAGACGCCGGAGAACCAATCAGCTTCGCTTCACAAAGCTCCGTTCCGCGAAAAGTACGCGAACTGGAACGCTGCCCGGTCCGCTGTTACAGATATATATCTTTTTTTGAACGTTAATTTCTCAAAATCCACTGGAGCACATATATTGAGACCTAGCAAAGGCACATCGGGCTACCAGTCCCTACAATTTTGCCAAGTTTCGTGCAAATCCATTCAGCCGTTCGGGCTAAAAGTGAGGCCAACCGCCCTATGGAAAACTCAATGTTAAAAACACGTTTTGGGACCCCCCTTTTTTCTCGGCCCCCCCTTGACGAACCCCCCCCAAATTTCCAGGGGCTGCTCAGAAACAAAATGTTCAATTTTCCTGAAAATTTCAGCCAATTCCGTCCACAAACGCCAAAGTTATTAGACATAGAATTTTCAAAAATCCCATAGAGAAAAAATCCTAACTATATATACCTACTGGCGACCGCCAGTAGGTAATATAGATATATATATATATATTAAAGAGACTTTTCGTAAACTGGAACGACTGATGAAGAAGGAGCAGTCTAAGTGGTGGGAGCACACCTCCCTCACAAAGTACCTTGATGTCAACCGCATTCCACGATGTTTGAGGAGTACTCTAGCCCCAAGCTATGAGGATCCGGACCCGGAGATGCTGGCCGAGTGGGCAGATACGAACTTAGAATATTCCGCCCGATTGATGGCAATTCTGGCCAAATACGCTGATAGGGACAGAGAAAAACTACAAGTTAAAATTGAAACAGTAGAAGCTGACCTGTTAACAATGGGGGTAACTGAACAAAGTAAAAAACTACGTGAGGAAATGATGATAAGGCTGGCTAAAGAAGAAGAAATAATCAAAAAACGAAAAACCTTCAAATTTGAGAGGGATAGGCTGGACTATTTACA
Source organism: Lissotriton helveticus (assembly GCF_964261635.1). Lineage (NCBI taxonomy): Eukaryota > Metazoa > Chordata > Amphibia > Caudata > Salamandridae > Lissotriton > Lissotriton helveticus. The sequence goes on from NC_136068.1 coordinate 277,822,764, forward strand.
CGGTCAAATTTTCACCTTTGCACGCCGTTTTGACAATATTAAAGCACAAGTAGGCAAAAACAACCCCAAGGCAAGACAAGAGGCAACAGCATCAGCCTCATCCACAGACTTGAGCTCAGCGGCGGAGAGCGACTCTGAAAACGAACAGAGGAGGAGAAAAAACCTGCAAGAGGGGTTTACAAAATTATCACCGGCACAAGAGGTAAATTGCCTCTGCGAGAGCCGCCGGGACACTCTCAGGTCAAAATTGAAAGTAAACCCCCAACAAAACGCCAGAGGGCAAACTTCAAACGCTCCCAACGCCGGAAATGTAACGAGAGGAAATTCGGCGGAAGGACAGAGGGGCAATCGTGGGAAAAGAGGAAATTGGAACAGGTTTCAAACCCAACCCTCAACATCGGCTCCACAATCATAAATCTGACAGACATCATCTTAAGCGAGAAAGAAAAACAAATTTTATGCTTAGGCCTGTCTTACTGTCCCCCAAGCAACATGAATTACGCAAATACCAGAATGGATACTTACCGCTTCATTAGGAAGTTAAAATTGAGCAAATACCATCGTACACACCCGTACAAACAACATAACGTCTCTGTGGTAGCCAGCCCCACACTTCTCCCAATGGAAGCGGACACCACATTCAATGAGCTATGGAATTTGCAACAAGAGGGACAATCGAGTGCACAGTTCCAACAAACTGGAAGGGAAGATACTGAAACATCTACACCTTTCAGAAGGAAATCAACGTTCTTTCCTATCATGACACACGATAATATTGACCTCTACCAAGACCTTATCATCAAAGACCTGAAACAATTATACACGGCTACAAACAAGAAACATGCAATTCTCAGTCGACAGAACCAATGTTATAACAGCCTGCTAAGAAAACTAAAGGCAGACAAAAACATCATTGTCAAACAGGCGGACAAGGGGGAAAATATCGTCCTGTGGCATCGGGACGACTACATCAAAGAAGCAGAGTCACAGTTAAGTGATTTGGACTGTTATAGAAAAAGTAACCCCATTGCCATTAAAGCTGCCTGGTCTGACTTGAATGCTAAATTGGTAGCCTGGAAGAGCGCAGGATTAATTTCCAATGATGAATTCAAATTCCTCAAAAAAGAGTGTCCAGTCATACCCACATTATATTTGTTGCCGAAAGTTCACAAGAATCAATGTGTACCGCCTGGTAGACCTATACTTTCGGCAATCAACAGCGCAACTGAGAACATTTCCAAGTACATAGACTTCTTTCTAAAGGAATGGGTCTTAACATTACCATCATATGTTAAAGACACTACCGATTTCATTTGCAAGCTGAATAACCTGGTTTGGGAAGATGACTACATTTTAATTACTTTAGATGTCACTGCCTTATACACTTCCATTAAACATCGGGATGGAATTAAGGCAGCTGAATATTATTTGTCTAAACGGTCAGAAAATTGTTCCAACCACAATCGAATGCTTTTGGACATGTTGAAACTCTGCTTAGATCAGAACTTTTTTGTTTTCAATGGACAGGCATACCAACAGATGAGAGGGGTCGCAATGGGGGCCTGCTTCTCCACCGAGTTTTGCATGCCTCCATATGGGGCTCTGGGAGGAGCGGGTCTTGATGGGCACATTTGGTAACATTATGAAATCTCATGTACCATTGTATCTCCGCTACATTGACGACCTCTTTGTGGTTTGGAAGGGCGAAAAATCAGATGCTGAGCGGTTTGTGCAACAATTGAATGTTAATTCATATAACTTGCATTTTACACATCATGCTGATGAAACAACTGTAAATTTTCTTGATGTTCAGGTATATGTGGCAAACCATAGAATACAAACCAGGCTACATAGGAAGGACACAGCTGGCAATACAGTGCTCCACGCTTCTAGTCAGCATCCCCGTCACCTAATTAATAGCATCCCCTACGGGGAGATGCTAAGAATGAAAAGAATTTGCAGTACGGAATCTGACTTCCAAATAGCACAACAGGAATGCAAGAAACGCTTTCTTGAAAGGGGCTACAGCGATAGGGTTCTCGAGACGGCTATAAGAAAAACTAACTCCGTCACGAGAGAGCAAGCACTAACACCTAGGAGCAAAGTCTCCACTGATAACCCAGCTGATACCCATGTCAACTCTAGGGTCATAGTTCCATACTGCCAACAGCACTCTGCCATTAAAAAGATCTTTTCTAGAAATTGGAACCTAATAAGAGGGGACCTGGTAATTGGAAGTGATGTTTCGCTTAGACCGGAGATCACTTTCCGAAAATCCCCCTCTATGGCAAATGCCCTTACTAGCAGTCTTTTGGAGCCTGTTACCTCGGGAACATGGGATGCCTTAAGTACGGGCTTCAAAAAATGTGCCTTCTGCAAAGCCTGCAAAATCGGAACCAATAAAACCCATTACATCAGTCCGTTCAGGGATAATCCCATTCCCATTACGAAAAGACTCACATGTAAAATGGAGTTTGTCGTTTATGTGCTACAATGCCCATGTGGCTTGAGTTATGTGGGCAGTACCCGCCCAGCAGCACATAAGCGGATCCTCCAACACATCAGGGCCATAGGGAGTAAGGATCAGGCATACCCGGTGGCACGCCACTTTGAGGCTGTGCACAACAGTGACCCGAGTGATCTACAATATTATCTGGTAGACACAGTGATGCCGCTGAAACGGGGGGGTGACAGGGAGGGCAAACTGCGTCTGCTCGAGACAAGATATATTTTGGAAATGAACACAAAGAGCCCAAATGGACTGAATGATCGAGAAGATCTTTACACCTGTCTCAAGGCTCCGTAAATGTTCTTTAGAATATCCTTGGATAGTCCCTATATCTGTGGGTTTTCAGTAACCCCGATGCACTCCTGACCTGATCCCACTCCTGACATTTGATGGTGGCCCCCTTTGCTATTCCCAGTTGTAGGAGACTTCATAATAGATTAATCTTATACATTATTACATAGATTGGTACTGGAGTACACATGATTACTATGCACTACTATGTGAAGTTTTCCTCAGGATGTCCTGCATATATCCCCATTTTTTACTGTGAAATATTCCTGTTTATATCTTTCTTTTGGATTTTATGTTTATTAGTTATGCAAACACGAGCACTTTATTTAGGTTCTTTTTTTATAATTTGGAGTTCACAGCTGCACGCAAGGGTCGTACACATTATTTAAAAGGGTGGTGCTTTGAATAGTTTTGGATTGATATCTGTTCAGTTGTAACGTCAGTTGTGTTTTAATGGGAATTAGCAGCTTTAATTCAATATTAATTGTATTATTCTCTATGATATTACATCTCAAACATGAATATGCATGCTTTTATAGAACCTATAAGATCTCGGACATACACAACAGCTTCAACAACCAACCAACGCACACCATGACCGAACAACCACCCCCCACCACCACCCTCCACGCCTGGACCCCGATCAGCACCGAAGACACCATACGCACAATGAACTCCATCCACTCCGGATCACCGACCGACCCCTGCCCTCACCACGTCTTCAACAAGGCCGACGCTGTCATCGCACCCCACCTGCGGGACATCATCAACACCTCCTTCGACACCGCCTCCTTCCCTGAGAGCTGGAAACACGCCGAACTCAGCGCTCTCCTCAAGAAACCAACAGCGGACCCCACTGAACTCAAGAACTACCGCCCCATCTCGCTCCTCCCGTTTCCAGCCAAAGTCATCGAGAAGACCGTCAACAAGCAGATGGCCGCCTTCCTCGAGACGAACGGATCCCTCGACCCCTCACAGTCAGGCTTCCGAGCCAATCACAGCACCGAGACCGCCCTCATCGCCGCCACCGATGACATCCGAGCCCTGATGGACAATGGAGAAACAGCGGCCCTCATCCTCCTAGACCTCTCCGCGGCATTCGACACTGTCTGCCACCGCACCCTAGTACAGCGCCTCAGCAACGTCGGAATCCAGGACAAGGTGCTGGAATGGATCATCTCCTTCCTCGACGGAAGAACACAGAGAGTCCGCCTACCACCGTACAAGTCAGAAGCCTCCGAAGTCATCTGCGGCGTCCCCCAAGGGTCATCTCTGAGCCCCACCCTCTTCAACGTCTACATGAGCCCCCTCGCAGCCATCGTACGCAAACACAACCTCAGCATAATCTCCTACGCCGACGACACCCAGCTGATCCTCTCCCTGACCAACGACCCCGCCTCCGCCAGAGCCAACCTGCACGAAGGGATGAAAGAGGTAGCCGAGTGGATGACGACCAGCCGCCTGAAACTGAACTCTGACAAGACGGAGGTCCTCATCCTGGGCTCTTCACCCTCCGCCTGGGATGACTCCTGGTGGCCTCCCGCCCTGGGCACCGCACCCAAACCGACAGACCATGCACGCAACCTGGGCTTCATCCTGGACTCCTCCCTATCCATGACCAGACAAGTCAACAACGTCTCCTCGGCTTGCTTCAACATCCTACGCATGCTACGGAAGATCTTCTGGTGGATCCCCACCGAGACCAGGAGGACCGTCACCCAGGCCCTCGTCACCAGCCGACTGGACTACGGCAACGCCCTCTACGCCGGTATCACCGCCAAGCTCCAGAAGAGACTCCAGCGGATCCAGAACGCCTCAGCCAGACTCATCCTCGACATCCCACGAACCAGCCACATCACCGGACATCTGAGAGACCTCCACTGGCTCCCCGTCAACAAAAGAATCACCTTCCGCCTCCTCACCCACGCACACAAAGCCCTACACGACCAGGGTCCGAGCTACCTCAACAGCCGAATCAACTTCTACGCGCCCAACCGCCACCTCCGATCAGCCAACCACGCCCTCGCCGCCGTCCCCCGCATCCGAAGAGCGACTACGGGAGGAAGGTCCTTCTCCTACCTGGCCGCCAAGACCTGGAACTCCCTCCCGACCGACCAGCGCCTGACCCAAGACCACCTCGCCTTCAGGAAGAAGCTGAAGACCTGGCTGTTCGAGCAGTAGCGGCACCCCCCCCCCCAGCGCCTTGAGACCTTACGGGTAGTTAGCGCGCTATATAAGTGTCACTGATTGATATGTAATGGGTAATCTGTCCAATGTGTAGATATGTAAATAGTGATGAATGTAGATATATGAATTATAGAATATTATAGTATATATATATATATTTTGGGATATGTTTCTTTAAGAAATATTATTACAGAGATAGATTGTATATAATTGGTGCGAAATAGTTGCTTGTACATAGCAATATATATATATATATGTTCTGATAAACCCATTACCTTTATTATACTTTTTCAATCAATTGAGGTTTGAGATGAAATGCTCTTTTGTTTTTTGGTATGTATAAATTATGCCGTTACATGGAAATGACTGAACTAAGACGATGATCTTATGTAACACAGAACTTAGTAAGTTCAAATATGCACCTACCACTTTAAGCGCGAAGCCGCTCCCATGTATGGATGTATTTAAGACCCTTGTTTGTTTCAGTCCACGTCATGTGATCAAGCCTCGTTGGAGGTGAAACGCGTTATGGCGGATGGCTGGTGAAAATTTTAACTAAATAAATCACCGAAAATAGTAGCACTGAATCTGGGCTCACTCTCGTTATTCTGATCGACTGATCGACTGTGGAAAGAATGGCGTTTCGTTCATATATATATATATATATATGTATTCAACAGTACAAAAGGCAATGAGTCAATGAGTACAGCAAATAGAGCAGACCCATTTGGAGCATCCCAGAAAACAAGTCTACGCCAAATCCTCTATAGATTGAGCTATGAACACTGGGAGGTTAGAGACAGCGCAGCTTGAGATTTCAGATGGCACGTCGTCCCCAGAGGCAGCTGAATCTGATGTTAGGAGATGAGGCATCAAGGATAGCCCCCGGACAGAGCCTGCATCTGCAACAGAACTGTGCAGCTACTTTCAGCATTTACCAGGTGTAGGTGTACCCCCTTTTGAGCGCCAGCAGTGCAGTTGGCGGACAGTGTTTATAATATTGAGCATCCTTGGCCGTGCTGGGAGAGGCAATTGCTAGCAGCTATGGGAGAGGCCTGTGTAACATGGACCATTGGAAATCTGTAGTTCAGCAGTGAAAAGAAGAGCATACCTGAGGCCCATCCCATGCAGCCGCCACTTGACCTGAAGAAAGGAAGCCGTCTGGTGCTCGACTACCAGTGTATAATTCAGGAAAAACATTACCATATAATTTTATAACTGTACTTTTATCTCAAGCTTCAACTAAGACAGCGTCCTGGTCACGATGGTTCAAAAGTCTCATCTCCATAGACATGGGGAGTGCTGAATCAATACTCTGTACACACGTTCAATCACAAAATAAGGCGAACACTTAGTGGGAGCCACTTCCTGCTAAATCCATAATTTTGGGAACTGCACCACATCCACTCCCTTCGCAAACTCAAGGAGGCCAATAAGATGAAAGTTGTTGCAGTGTGACCAAGCCTCTGCATCTTCCAGCTTTGGGAGGGAAAGGGGGGCAAGCCAAACTGACAACCATTTTGTGCTTGCAAAAGGCTGCTTTATTGAAACAGGTGAATATCACAATTTTATTAACACAGGCACTTTGCCTTACAAAACTAAAACCTCTCTATACATAAAATACCTGACCCCTTATTCCTCTTCCCACCCCTACGATCCGCACATCATAAACCTCCACCCTGCAACATACAATAAATAACTTTCAATAACAATAATATTACACAATCTTACAATATAGCATTTATAAATCCTAACCTCCCCTGACCTAAAATCCTACCTGCCTTTATGCAACTGTAACTAACAAACTTCTAATGTAACTTCCTGCCTGTTTAACCTTTCCCTGCTCCTGTTCGCAAACTCCCAAAACTTAACAAGAAACTACAAAACTCCAGACAAACTTGGCCAACTTTCAAAACTATCCCGTCAGCACCTGTTCCAAGCGACAAGACAACAATATAGAAACCCCCTATGGACCTGCTCCAATAAAACCCCTTCATAAAAACCTGCCCTAACTGCCTCCCACAAACACTCCCAAGCCAAAGGAGTGAGGGCGGGGACAAAAAACCTCTATCTACAGCACTCCCCGCCACCAGGTTACCAAACCTAAAATGGTGGCTGGGCGAGCGCTCAAACCCCCTAAATAACTTGGGCTTCTTTCTACAATTTGGGCTACAATTGGGCTAGTCACAATGTAGCCCAACTACCACAAAATGGCCGTGCCCGGCTGGTCCCACCCCCTCCCAATCTGCCCGGGGGACAGACCTTGCGGTGTTCAGCTGCCCCCCAAAACCCCCTTGGGAGGGAAAGGGGGGGGCAAGCCAAACTGACAACCACTTTGTGCTTACAAAAGGCTGCGTCATTGAAACAGGTGAATATCACAATTTTATTAACACAGGCACTTTGCCTTACAAAACTAAACACTCTCTATACATAAAATTCCTGACACCTTATTCCCACCACCCCTACTATCCCCACATCATAAACCCCTGCCCTGTAACATACAGTAAATAACTTTCGATAACAATAATATTACACAATCTTACAATATAGCATTTATAAATCCTAACCTCCCATGACCTACAATCCTACCTGCCTTTATGCAACTGTAACTAACAAACTTCTAATGTAACTTCCTGCCTGTTTAACCTCTCCCCGCTCCTGTTCACAAGCTCCCCAAACTTAACAAGAAACTACAAAACTTCATCCAAACATGGCCAACTTTCAAACAACCCCGCCACCCAGGAAACTGCGGGAGAGCAGGTGGAAACGCTGTCTCCCCGTTTTCCTGCCCCCCTGCCCCCCTGCCTCCTAGCCCTGTCCCCCTGCCCCCCTACTCCCTGCCTAGACCCCTACCCCCATGGACCCTCCAGAAATGTTTTTCCTGTTTAGCTTCTACTCACGCCCAACATCCTGGCCAGTACCTCCCTCAATTCCAACAAATACTGGTCCATGCCTACCCTGGATACATGGACCCATCTCCCCTAAAGAAGTCTGGCATGTCGTACCTGATATCCCTATGCAAATCCTGGCAAAACCTAACTGGTGGCAAAAACGGACCATCTCTACATTTACCTTTCTCCTGGCCTTGTCCACGGCCCTTGGGTTCACAGCACCCCTCCAAACCCTACCCGGGACAATTTCCGTCCACAGTACTGCGCACCCGACCACTGCCGCTTGATCACGTCCAAATCACGCTTCATGCACCTCATCAGTGCCAATCCCATTTCCTTAACCATATCGTTTTCACCTAGGTGAATCACCAGAACGTCAGGGCACCTACCAGCCACCAACATCCTATTCAACACTTGCAAAAGGTACTTCCAGAGCATTCTCTCTTTCCCTTTCCAACAAACACTGAACAGTTCTTTATTAAAGCCGAGGTTCTCCCCGAAATAGCTGTTAAGGGTCTGGATCTGAGCCCACTTCACAAAAGAATGACCCACGATCCAGATGGAAATTTCCCTGGCGAGGGGACCCAACACCGAACCTGAAACGAGAAACATGAATGAACACAGGGAAAACACGTAACCGTGCTACAACGGGCTGTAGGCGCTGCGCACATAACGCTGGTGACAGTCTGATGACCACCTGTCCAATCTTATAATGTCTCCCCGTCCCCAACCCAGATTGTTCGCTTCTGACGCTGCTCCAATCCTGAAGGAATGAGTCCCAAAACATTTGCCATCTAAACCCAGCTGGGTCAAAGCCTTCCTCAACATAGCCTGGAGCTGGGATCCCTACGCCCCGACCATCCGTATGCCTGAAAGCTAATCCCGACGTGTCTGAGGCTAAAGACCTCCATCTCGTTCCCCACCTCTATGGGCAGGTCAAGCCAGAGATGGCTGCCTGTAAAGATACCCATCGTCCCCTGCCCCTCTGATCCGTTTTTGATTTCCTCAGCAACAAGCAGACCCTGTTTCCCTGGAGGGAAACCTTGGAACATAACAAGCCCTCCCCCCATTTGGTACCCAACAACTCCGAAACCCGAAAAGCCCCAAAAAACATCCACAACATCAACATGGAAAACAGGCACAGCTCCAAGTCATCCCTGCATAACTTTGGCAAAGTCTGCAACACCCATGCTCCCATGACAGGGGGTTCCTGACACGGGCCACTCAACCGCACTCCCGGGTCCGCCCTTCCAGCATGCGCACCCTTTTTCCCCCACGGAGAGCGAGTAGCCCCACCAAAACTTCCCAATAAAGGCGATCCCGCCCAATTTACCCGCTATTTACACCTTCGTAGTCCCTTTTCGATCAAAGACAGGATAAACTGTATTACATCCTCATGCCAATCTGCCAGTGATGCCCGCCGCCTTGCTCCGGAGCCTAAGAACTCTGCCCATGCCGTTGTGTATGCCACCTTTGTCGATTGCGCCAGTGAACCTAGAACCAGCTGCAATATCCTGTGTTGCCTACGTACCACAAGTGCTGCGGGATGCTGGTCGGGGTCCTTTCCGCGTCCTTGGCTAGCCCACGGAATCCCCCCCACTGTGAACAAGACAAAGCATTGGCTATGTCATTGTCCACCCCTGGCACTAGGACTGCACGAAAGGCAATATCATGCCGCAAACAACCCAGCACAAACACTCTTAGTAGTTTCAAAACTTGCGCGTCCCTTGGAGACTGCCTGTTCACAATTTCAACCACTGCATTGTTGTCTATTCTGAATGTCACCCGCCTCTGAGCCAGCAATTCCCCCCACAGCGAGATCGCTACCACCAGCGGGGAAAACTCAAAAAAAGCTATGCTTCGTCCCCCTCCTGCCCACTCAGGGGGCCACTGTTCTGCGCACCATTTTCCCTGCCAGTATAGTCCAAAAATATCACTACCCACTGCGTCTGAAAAGATCTGCACATCCCAGACCATGTCATCATCCCGCATCATTGGTACGCCATTGAAGTTCTGTAAAAAGAACTGCCACATCCTCGGGTCCTCCCTCACCCATGCTGACAATCGCACGTGATGATGCGGCGGTTTCCGTCCCGCTAGTGCCCTGCCCAGTCGCCTACAAAAAGTCCACCTTACTCTCACAACATTACATGCAAAGTTCAGGTGACTCAATAGCACCTGTATATACGTCACTGTGACCTTGTTTTGTGCCAACATAGCTGCCAGCAGCCCCAACATTTGCTGCTTTTTGTCTGCTGGTAGGAGTGCTTCCATCGCCTCAGAGTCCAGTTCAATTCCTAGAAATGACAGTGCTGTGCAGGGCCCCACCCTGTTTTCCGGTGCCAGCGGCACGCCCAACTCCCCCATGATCTCTTGAAACCTGTCCAGCGCATCCTGGTAGTCCGCGGAGCCTGGGATGCCCACAAAGAAAAAGTCATCGAGGTAGTGCGTTACTCCTTGGTGACCCGTCCGTTCTGTGAACAACCATTGCAGGAACGTACTGAAACATTCGAACAGTGCGCAGGACATAGAGCAGCCCATTGGCAGTGCTTTGTCCACGTGCCAACGTCCGTTAAACTGGATCCCAGTAGGTCCCAATCGTCTGGGTGGACTGGAAGCAGCCGGAAAGCGGACTTAATGTCGCACTTTGCCATCATCGCCGTTGCGCTCGCTGTCACTATGAGTGACATGGCTGCGTCAACTGATGAATATGACACTGTGGTCTCCTGTTCATCAATGAAATCATTTACTGAGCCACTTTCGGGCCACGACACATGCTGAATAAGGCAAAACTGTCCCTGCTCCGTTTTAGGCACCACTCCAATGGGAACAACAATCAAATTTTTTAGAGGTCAATCCTCAAAAGGTCCGACCATGCGGCCCTCACTCACTTCCGTGTTCAATTTTTCCTGCACCACCTCGGGGTGCTCCGTTGCCGACTTCAAATAGTCAGCCCAACGTCTTGTCCTTGGGCCGTCATACCCAAGCCAAAACCCCTCTAGAAACCCAACCTGCAACCGTTCTGCAGCCCTCGCGTCTGAATATCCCCACAGAGCTGCGACCAACTTATCCCCACTAACCGGTGTACAAGCCCTTTGGCCCAGGCCCCTTGGCCCCTCGCCCACCTGTGAGCTCTGGCTGATTTCCCAATTAAACCCCCCCCGGCCTGCCCCAGCCGGTTCCCCTGCTGTTGACCCTGACCCCCAGCATTTAACCAAGGCATACCCACTCTTTCCACAACCCAAGCATTTGTGCCGGAACCTGCAATATTCCTGTGTGCACAATCCTTTATTATAATCCCAGCAGGCCCCTTTGGTACCCGCCTGTCCCCTCCCCGCCCTCCTCGGGTGGGGAGTCCCTGGAAGGGCTGATACACTATGGGTAGCCCACTGGCCATAATATATATTCTTACCCGAACCCCGCTAGCCCCATCGTATGCTGCCACAGGTCCGAGTCCAGCTCACCCCATTTCGCTTTAGGGTCCCATGCCATGCGAGGCCGAAACTCCTCGTCATATTGGGCCCATGCATATCCCCCCCACCCCGGGTAATCTGGGCTTTTCTAATCATGTCCATGTATTTAAACATGGCCACCGACCTCTCAGGGAATTTTTCGCAGTACACACTGGCATAATGAGGAACGTCGCCGTTCAGTTCTCTATGGTAAGAGGCACCTTCGGCCTTTTCTGTAACTCATATTTCTCCTCTTTCGACCCTTATTTCGCTCAAACTTCCCTTTGAAGGAGCTTCAGAATCTCCACATACTCCCCCTTCCAAATACGCTCCTTGGTGGCCAACATTAAGTGAGCCCCCAACAGCTGTGTGACACCCATATAAGGTAACCGTTTTATCTTCAGCTCTTAACTTTCCAATTTAACCTCTGATTCCCCAGTCGGCACGTCTCCCGTCCCCGTCTTGTCCACCCCGGACCCCTTAGTCTTAGTGCCTGCTGGCCCCTCACCTGGGCCATCCCTCTCCTTGGATGCCTTACCCGTGCCCACCAGTACCCCTTTGTTTGTGTCCTCTGTACCCACTCCCACATCCATCACATAAGCACCCTTTTGTAACCTACCTCCCACGTTCCCCACCCCTCCCCCCACTCCCACCGATACCATAACCCTGGCCGGTCCAGCCACTCGTTTACCTGGGGTTAGAGATTCCACTCGGCGTTCTCTTGTCCTTCCCACCGGGGGGCCTGGCCTGTCTTCCCATAGCGATGTCCGCCCCGCTGGCTCTGCCGGGCGCCGTGACACCAGCAACATACTATGCACACAATTACTCGGCCCCCCTCCCCCTCTTCTCTCAACTCTCCATCCTCCATGTCAGCCACCTCATAATCCAAATCAACATCCCTAACACCCCCAGCCCTAGCAGCTGGAGGCGCAGACTGCACCCTCCTATCATCATAAAAATCAACTTTCTTGGCGCTCCTCCTGCGATGTCCCCCGGACCCTTGCGGCCCGGTGGATGTTGGGGTCGGCGAGCCCGCTTTGGGCCTACATATGCTGGCCTCGATGGGATCCCCACCGGTACTGGGCACGCCGCCCAAGGCTCAACCCTCCCTTCTCCTTGGCACCACCGGGCCGCTCCCAGCCCTACCAAATCTCGCAGCCCGTGTCGTTGTCTCACCTGTAAGAAAAAAGGATGGTCTGGTGTGCTGGGCCCCACTCTCTTCTCCCCTCCATCTCAGCTCCTCTTCCTACCTGCACCTAGAGTGCTGGCTACCCACTCCTGCCCTACCGCACTAAGATCCACCACTTCCTCCTCCTCCCCGACTCCCCCGACTCCCCCTCCCCTTTGCTCCACACGGAACCGGCTAGCCCTCACGAGTCCACCCCGCTCGGCCCCACCTCCTCCTCTTGCTGGCCAAAACCCGGCTCCCCCTGTGCCCCCTCCCTGGCACCCTAGCCCACAGCCCCTCATCACTCCCCTGTGTGCCCCCTGACACCTCCCTCCCAATGCTTTCCCCAAAACCACCACCACCCTGGGTACCCCTCACCTCCTATGCCCTGGACGGGAAAATGTCTTATCTGTCCCAGTCCTTCTCACTCTCTAACTCCAGGAGTAAGGGGGACATCTCCAGTCCGTCCTGCCTCTCCCCCATCCCCCATGCCCCGGACCTTCTCCCCCCCTCTAGGGAATCATTGCCTCCCCAAAAACCCCTCCCTCTCCTACCTGGCTGTCACTCCAATGGCCCACACAAACCTGCCCATGCAGGCCGTTCCCCCCTTAACCCTTCCGCGCTCCACATGGGCTGGGGATCCCTTTCCCCCACTCCCACCTGCTCCGGAGTATCCTGCTCCCGGGCCCCCTGAGCTTTGCCCCCCCACCCTCCACCCTCCGCCTCCTCTCACAGCACGCGGGCCCGCTTGCCTCTCTTGCGAGCGGCCCCGATCCGCATGGGCCCGCAGCGGGGAAGTGCGTGATGCGCCTCCCCGCCACCGGGGGGGGTGACCAGGCCACGACGGCAACCGCCACCCCGGCTGATGGGCACGTGGAAACAGAGGCCCCCATCATTATCATATCAAGCTGGCCCGCCTCACTCAGCAATCTAACCGCCTCCAAAACTCGATAGTCACCTTCTGCCATCCTTACAAGAAAAGCAAATGACGACAAAATGAAGCTCCCTTACTAACTACTCAAAACCCTCTCCTAACAAACCTAACTGACAAAAAACCTCAATCTACAGCGCTCCCAGCCACCAGGTTACCAAACCTAAAATGGTGGCTGGCGAACGCTCAAATCCCCTAAATAACTTGGGCTTCTTTCTACAATTTGGGCTACAATTGGGCTAGTCCCAATGTAACCCAACAGCCAGAAAATGGCCACGCCCGGCTAGCCCCACCCCCTCCCAATCTGCCCAGGGGGCAGACCTAACGGTGCTCGGCTGCCCCCCAAACCCCCCTTCAGCAATTTGCAGTCACTCTGCAATGTCCCGAGTCTGCTCAGTAATAGCCTCGGCAGCCGGCCGCAGTTCTCCCAGTTCCTCTGTGTTCGTGATGACTTTTTGAGCCAGCGTTTGCTGATTTTCACAAAGGATCACCAGGTCATTGGTAAACAAGTCAGACTTAGCTTCAAACACCACATGAGACTCAGAAATGGCAGCCCACATTGTTTCCAGTTTATTGGGGGCAAGCTGTCACACCCGAATCCATCCCCGCGGGTGATCTGAGAGTTAGAGGCCACCTGAATGGAGGGCTACTAGCCACTCCAAGGCGAAAGGTGCAGGTCTGCAGTTGGGGTCTCCGTATGAGTGCCAGTACAATTTCCGCACGACCCCTCCATCTCCCATACACCTCCCAAGGCCCCACATCAATGCAGCGCCTAACAAGAGGGAAGGGAAGGCTCCACAAAGAGCCACTGAGGCCAAAGAAATCAGGGAGCTGCCACAACTGGAGCCAGCAACCTGCAGGGCAATAGGGGTACGAGCAGGATGAGGGTTCAACAGAAGCCAGGCATAGGGCTACTCTTACAGCAGACTGAGAACTGGGGCAGTTTGGAATGTGGCACCCCAAAAAGTAAGGTCCTGCTTGAGTGTGACCCCAAATCTAGAGTGAGATGCACCAGGGACAGGTAACACTTGGTGGGCAGCACTTGCAATCTGCTGAGGTGATGGGTCAAGGTCTACAGTCAGCCCCCAGTGTCCTTGACAAACAGTGCCTCCAGTGTCAAACTCTGCGGGCCCCCCAAGCAATAGGGGCCACATTTGCTCGATAGGGGCATGTTGCACTCAAAGGCCAAGGCAGTCTCAAAGGCTGGTGTAACCTGCACTCTCCAGTGCCCCCAATCATGTAGTCATGGGGCCTGAAGCAGCACTAGAGCTGGCTGCACCTTATGTAGAACCTGCTGCCCAATCCCAGTTATGGGCCCTGGGAAATATAGAGGAGCACACTCACCCTGCAGACTCAGGTCCTCCAGTCACTGAGGGACTGCCAACAGCTAAGCCGATACACGGGGCTGTCGCCACGGGCTGGGCCAGGCTGAGCGGGAATGCTACGCCGCAAGGCTGAGTAGTTGCACAGCCTGGCTTAGCGCTCTGGGCTGAGCGATGTGCTCCTTTGGGATTTTGGGCGCTGACTCTTGTGTTCAGAGGGTCAAGGTGCAGCGGTGTCACAATCTGACTTAGAAGGATGCCACTGGCTCTGGTGTATGTATAAATATCATCGTGGGGCTGGGGAGCTGCTTGTCTACATGTCTGCCATGTTTGGTGGTTATTCTTAAAAATCTACAGTGAATTCTGTTGGGAAACACAAATGTTGTGCATAATTAATGTGTTGTACCCATACACCTACATATAGACAATTAAATGATCAATACCACCACTGTGATCAGTCAATATTAACTCTTGGAGAAATCAATCAATGATGTAAATCCAAGTTATGCATGAGAATGAGACAACCAGTCTCATAAATGGCGGTTATACAAAAGATGGCAAGTGACTTTTGTGACAGAGTGATATGATGTAAACAAATAAAATTGTGACAGCAAAAATCAACAAATGACATAGATGTAGTACAAGATAACACAAATGTTGTTTCTGGTCAGTTATTCAAATCTACTGGATTGTACTATATGTAATCTCTATTCTTCATGAGATTCATTACATCCCTGAGTACCACTTGTTCAAAACCTAATCTCTTAAGTGGCATAAGATGAGCTGGTGGTGTAAACGTGGAAGGAAGTCTTAGGTCAGTTGCATGATTCAAAAGGGGGGTGGAAGGGTATACTCAGACATGAGTCCCTTGCTCATTGCACCATCAGGATTCAAGCAAGCCTGGCCGAAGACGGCTGTAATGCCAGAAACCGGTCCCCGGAAGCTTGTTTCCTTCCCAGTGTAAGAATTGGCTTTTGTAGTCTGGTCTGCCCTGTTCCCATGATGCACTGGGCCAGGGACAGACTAATTTGCATACAGCCAGGTTCTGAAACTGGGATGGTGCAATGAGCTAAAAAACGGTGTTGGATCTAGCCCTGATCACTTGACTGGGTGAGAGTCTTCTGCTTAATTCAGAGACTCTGTCCCTCACCACCCCTTGTTGTAAATATTTTTGTCCACCCTAAGCGTGGAAGGGTATACTCAGACATGAGTCCCTTGCTCATTGCACCATCAGGATTCAAGCAAGCCGGGCCGAAGACGGCTGTAATGCCAGAAACCGGTCCCCGGAAGCTTGTTTCCTTCCCAGTGTAAGAATTGGCTTTTGTAGTCTGGTCTGCCCTGTTCCCATGATGCACTGGGCCAGGGACAGACTAATTTGCATACAGCCAGGTTCTGAAACTGGGATGGTGCAATGAGCTAAAAAACGGTGTTGGATCTAGCCCTGATCACTTGACTGGGTGAGAGTATTCTGCTTAATTCAGAGACTCGGTCCCTCACCACCCCTTGTTGTAAATATTTTTGTCCACCCTAAGCGTGGAAGGGTATACTCAGACATGAGTCCCTTGCTCATTGCACCATCAGGATTCAAGCAAGCCGGGCCGAAGGCGGCTGTAATGCCAGAAACCGGTCCCCGGAAGCTTGCTTCCTTCCCAGTGTAAGAATTGGCTTTTGTAGTCTGGTCTGCCCTGTTCCCATGATGCACTGGGCCAGGGACAGACTAATTTGCATACAGCCAGGTTCTGAAACTGGGATGGTGCAATGAGCTAAAAAACGGTGTTGGTTCTAGCCCTGATCACTTGACTGGGTGAGAGTATTCTGCTTAATTCAGAGACTCTGTCCCTCAACACCCCTTGTTGTAAATATTTTTGTCCACCCTAAGCGTGGAAGGGTATACTCAGACATGAGTCCCTTGCTCATTGCACCATCAGGATTCAAGCAAGCCGGGCCGAAGACGGCTGTAATGCCAGAAACCGGTCCCCGGAAGCTTGTTTCCTTCCCAGTGTAAGAATTGGCTTTTGTAGTCTGGTCTGCCCTGTTCCCATGATGCACTGGGCCAGGGACAGACTAATTTGCATACAGCCAGGTTCTGAAACTGGGATGGTGCAATGAGCTAAAAAACGGTGTTGGATCTAGCCCTGATCACTTGACTGGGTGAGAGTATTCTGCCTAATTCAGAGACTCGGTCCCTCACCACCCCTTGTTGTAAATATTTTTGTCCACCCTAAGCGTGGAAGGGTATACTCAGACATGAGTCCCTTGCTCATTGCACCATCAGGATTCAAGCAAGCCGGGCCGAAGACGGCTGTAATGCCAGAAACCGGTCCCCGGAAGCTTGTTTCCTTCCCAGTGTAAGAATTGGCTTTTGTAGTCTGGTCTGCCCTGTTCCCATGATGCACTGGGCCAGGGACAGACTAATTTGCATACAGCCAGGTTCTGAAACTGGGATGGTGCAATGAGCTAAAAAACGGTGTTGGATCTAGCCCTGATCACTTGACTGGGTGAGAGTATTCTGCTTAATTCAGAGACTCTGTCCCTCACCACCCCTTGTTGTAAATATTTTTGTCCACCCTAAGCGTGGAAGGGTATACTCAGACATGAGTCCCTTGCTCATTGCACCATCAGGATTCAAGCAAGCCGGGCCGAAGACGGCTGTAATGCCAGAAACCGGTCCCCGGAAGCTTGTTTCCTTCCCAGTGTAAGAATTGGCTTTTGTAGTCTGGTCTGCCCTGTTCCCATGATGCACTGGGCCAGGGACAGACTAATTTGCATACAGCCAGGTTCTGAAACTGGGATGGTGCAATGAGCTAAAAAACGGTGTTGGATCTAGCCCTGATCACTTGACTGGGTGAGAGTATTCTGCTTAATTCAGAGACTCTGTTCCTCACCACCCCTTGTTGTAAATATTTTTGTCCACCCTAAGCGTGGAAGGGTATACTCAGACATGAGTCCCTTGCTCATTGCACCATCAGGATTCAAGCAAGCTGGGCCGAAGACGGCTGTAATGCCAGAAACCGGTCCCCGGAAGCTTGTTTCCTTCCCAGTGTAAGAATTGGCTTTTGTAGTCTGGTCTGCCCTGTTCCCATGATGCACTGGGCCAGGGACAGACTAATTTGCATAAAGCCAGGTTCTGAAACTGGGATGGTGCAATGAGCTAAAAAACGGTGTTGGATCTAGCCCTGATCACTTGACTGGGTGAGAGTATTCTGCTTAATTCAGAGACTCTGTCCTTCACCACCCCTTGTTGTAAATATTAGGTCAGTTGCAACATTCTGCTTTGCTTGTGAGTGACTAGGATTTTTGGTGTAATGATGCCTCAAGTGTGTTTTTCTGACACATTGCTGTAATTCAACCTTAATGTTTAAACTCTTAGGTGGTAAAGTATCTACAAATGATAAGCCTTTCGCTAGAATCCCCTGTTCACTTTTAGTACGTGTGTAGCTCAAGAGAGTGATGATTGGATTCCTGAGGTCAGTGAGTGAGGTTACCATCTGTAAAGCTGTGTCAGGGTGTGCATCTCCCTGTGGTTCTCCAGAGGGAAGAATCTGACTTCTCTCTTCTCTTGAGGGATAAAGCCCCTCCCCCTGTTCCAAACCCTGTTCCAATCCAAGTTCCTGCCCCACCCAAGGCCCTGCCCCCTCCCTCTGTGGATGTACCTTCCCTGACTACCCTGCTGGTAATATTCTTTGGAGAGACAGGGATATGTTACTTTCTTGTCATATGCCCTGATGTCCTTGGCGAATTTATCTTGTTTACAGGACTGTGTGATGGTATTAAACTCTACAATTGTTTTTTCTACTCTTTCCAGTGCCTCCTTAGATTTGCGCAATGCTCCATCTGCAAGGATTTCTTTCTTGAGGTCTACTATCTCCTTATTTAATTTTTTGATGCACTCAAGTGTTGTCTCCACCCCAGCACCATCCAGTGCCTGGAATAATTATTAGAAACAAAACTAAACCCTTCACAAAATTTAGTAACATCAATAAAAGTTTCAGGTTCATTCCTCATCTGGAGGCTTTTAGGGATAATCTTGTATTATAAATATTTTGTTAATAGATGTCCATGTAACCTGTTTCTTTACTAATTGTTTCTCAATCTTCTCATACTTTGACAATTCTGCATTTAGTGTAGTGTTCAAGGGTGCGATTATTGCACGCTGGCCCTGTTACAAGAAAGGTGGCAAAGGACCCAAAAAAGTGCTGCACCTATACCGTTATTTCCTAAAGTATTGTTTTGTAGTTCCAAGAGTATACCTTCCAGTGTCACCATTTACTATAAGCACCCTTTACCAAAAGATGAATGAATATGAATAACAGAGGTGCACCACATTTATAACAAATAACAATAATTGATCATTTCAAAATCGGTAAAGAGCATTGCTCCTCACATTGGGCCTGAGAGGGGCACTTTTTTGGTTTCCTGCTTGGCACCAATAGAAGTGCTTGATATTGGGCGGATCTGTCTCTATTTTTCTAAACACCTTGCCCTGAAGAAGTCTATTTTTTACGTGGACAAAACGCATTGGCTGCCTTTTTTGCTGTGTACATGTGAAGCAACCTTAAGAAAAAGACAATAAAAGAGAAGACACATTTCTTTACTGATTTTGAAATGATCAATTATTGGTATTTGTTGTAAATGTGGTGCACCTCTGTTGTTCATATTCAATAATCACCCTGGCCCTATATAAGTTTATTTATATACTCTTCACTGTAAAACAATGTCTCTTTTTTGATATGTTAAAGTGGATAAAACAATGCATGAAGGAAAAATACCCTCACAGGCATGTGCCTGCACCTTTACCCTATTATTGACAATGGGGTAGCCCTGTGTCACTCAGAACCTGGGTATACAATCTAATAAATCGACAGTGAGTTCTCTCAGGAAATGCAATTCCTTTGCGCATTTAAGCTGTTCCAGCCATACACCTTCATCTAGACCATTAACTGATCAATACTACCACTGCGGTCAATACTAACTCTTGGAGTGATCAATCAATGTGGTAACACAAAACACCAGATCACTTGATATATTCATGTACATATATCCAAGTCATACATGAGAATGACACAACTACTCTCATAAATGGCTGTTATACAAAGATTATGAGTGACTTTTGTTACAGAGTGATATGATGTGAACAAATAAAATGTGACAAAAAGATCAACAAATGACGAATATGTAGTGCAAGATAAAACAAATTTTGTTTCAGGTCTGCTATTAAAATCTCATGAGCTCAGCGTAATCAAGCCTATTGAGCAGAAAGCATGTTCTTGAGGCTTGTTGGTATAGTATATGGATCTGTAGTGGTAATATCGCCAACATTTTGACCCTGGAGGTATGTGTTCATGCAAAAGCATCACAACGGGACTATGGCATAGTTAATAGCCAGTGTAATGACAATTATTTGAACATGTGTGTGACGTTCAATGTGCTGCAGAGGACCACACTCACCCTGCAGACCCGGGTCCTCCTGTCCCCAAGGGACTGCCAACAACCAAGTCAATACAAGTGCCAGCCACAGAAGGCTGGCCCAGCCCAAGCGGGAAAGCCATGCTGCAAGGCCGAGAAACTGCACAGCTCTTGCTCCGAGCTCAAGGCCGAGCGAAGTTCTCCTCCGTGATTTGGGGCCCTGCCCCTGGCACTCAGAGGGGCCAGACTCAGTGGCACCGCAATCTGGCTTAGAATGTTGCTCCGCCTCGGTGTGTGTATCAGGATTGTTGAGGTGCTGGGGAGGTGCTTCTCTACATGGCCGCCATGTTTGGTGGTTAGACCATGCCACCAGCAGTGCAGGGAATCTTAAAGTCAATAATTTAGATGTCCTTCATTTTCTGAAGCAGATCTCTGCTGTTTCCGTGAGATAGGCATGGACCTACTGAGATACACTGTGTTGCTGTAAAACTGAAATCTAGGACTAAACCAATAACAGCAGTCCTGTCCTAACATTTATACATTATAGGAAAAAGAGGAGAAAGAATGCCCTGACCAGAGAGAGGATTTTGTCCCTTTATGCACTAGACTTGAGGTGGAGCCAACAAATTTCGACAATTGCCGAGGACATGCTCACCATGCCCAGAGGACTGTTAGCACAGCTGACCATTGTTACTCAGAACCAATAACTCTAATAATCATGACAAAGGAATCAGCAGTAGAAGTATGTCACTGGTATGTATGCCACTTTCCCAGTTCTAATGTTTTGTGTGTTTGTATATCTGCCTCTTGCTGTTTGGGATATGGCAATCTGGGCATTTGTTTTAGTGGCATATGGGAATGTTTTTGAGGATGCACAATTCACTCCGGAATTCATACCAGAACCCCTTAGAATACTACGGTTCCCAGGCAGCCTTTCTCCTTGTCCTGCCTAAACTAAGGTAACTCTCTTGCATCTGCACCTTCTAAGGTACTGCATGTCATGGCTTGTTACTGGAACTCTCCCCGACTCGCATTCACGTCTGGTCCTGGACTATATTGGCCGTTCCCGTTCAGTCCATGCCTAGGGTATTTCCACTCATGATGTCATCTGTAGTGCATGACAGGAGTCATGCTGTTTAGGATTAAAGCTGTCACATATGTGTTAACCAGTTGTTACATGCAGCCATCCAAAATCTTTGAATGTGTGACAGGTTATAACAGGATTTGATGATCTACTGCAGGATTCAAGAATCCCAGAATTCAAGGATCCCACTGTAAGGAACCTGGTCAGTTCCTAATAGCTCCCACAGGAACCTTCGGATCTAAGATTTTGCGGTGGCTTGATTATAACAAGTATAACAGTACACATTTTGAGATAAATTAAATGCTTCAGATGTGTCTAGATTTTGTTATCTATGTATTTCTCAAGTCCCTATAGCCTATTAGATAAAAGAAGAATGTATGTTCAGAGATGTTTGCAGGCCTCAAATGGTCTTATTTAGCATTTTAAAATTTCCCCCAGAGGTTAGGGTGGTGGGGAACAGTTTTACTGCTTGGGGCTGGTCCTGATGCTGTGGCCAAGTCTGCAGCATTTCCAGCCTGCAGTGCTTAGCTCTCCACTTTAATAATAATAATGCAAAACAGATGGTTTTACAGCGTGGCCATTCATACCATTATTACTTCAAACCATGTGAAAAACAGGGGGGCCTCATATATGGCATTTTGACATAGGGGACTGCAGCAAGGCACCTTGCTGTGTGCCTTGCTGCGTTGCCCTATGCCAAAGTGAAAGGGGAGGAATGCACTGTATTTAATCCTGTCCTGTCGGCCTGCACTGGCAACATTCCTGCAGTTTAGCGCCAATGTAGGTGCCCTTGCCCCATGGTGCAAGGGTGCCTCTGTTGCATGCAGGATGGTTTTTGTACAGGAAAACAATCCTACAAAGCATTTTCTTCTTTCTATGTGTGCTGCCGAATGGAGGAAAAAGTAGGAGAAATAAACATAGTTCTCCTTGCTACTCCTCACCTTGGGAGTCATAGGGATTTGGCACTTCTCAGGTTTATATGTTTTTGTAAATCTGGGGCAGCATCAAATTCCATGGTTGTTGAGTGGAAAAAACCATTGCAACGCCCATGGAATGCCTCCAGGGCACCGAGTAAGGTGACACAGAGAATCACCTTGCTCATGATTTAGGAGGCCACACAAAGCCACTGCCACACAAAGCCACGCAGAGTGGCTTTGTGTGGCTTCATAAATCTTTATGAGAGCTCTGCATCACGCATGTACCACTTAACGTGGTGCAAACGTGACGCAGAGCTCTCGTAATTAAGCCCCAAGTTGTGCAAGAGAAAGATAGAAATGGAAAGACGGTATAGTAGAAAATGCAAATGGGAAGACAAAGATATAAAGAAAGATGGATATTGAAAAGCAAGAACAGCAAAAAATGGATGCTGAAAGAGTAGATTTAGCTATAAGAAAAAGACAAGAAAGGGGAAAGAAAAACCAAACAGGAATAATTGAAGGAATGAGTACAGTTTGAAAGAAATGATTGAAAGAAGTGAGAAAGTAACAAAGAATGGAATGAAACAAGACAGGAATACATTTGAGGAAATGAAAGTGAAAAGAAAAAGAGCCAAAGAAACAAAAGGAGAAGGAATGGAAAAACAAAGGAAAGGAGAAAATTGAAAAAAGACAAAGAAAGATTATTGAAGCAGTCGTAGAAAGAGAAGCAGACAAAAAAATGACCACTAGTTGAACACGACGGTGGACTGAGAAATATAGAAGCGCGGAAATGGGGTAAGGAAAGAAAACACCTGCATAGACAGATAAACAAAAAGCAAGCAGAAAGTGGAAATGAGGATGATGATGGGGATCGAAGAGGGATAAGAAGCATGCCAAGAAATGTGATGGCAGAGGGTATAAACATGATGGTGCAAACAGTTAGGCCCTGGTTATGAGTTTGCTGGTGTTTGCCCCCCCCCCCCCCCCTACGCAAACCTCTGTTACACAGATATCAGAATTCTGAGTTACGATAAAATGTTCTGCTCCTTTTATTTACTTAGGTGCATTATATGCCTTACGCATCGTAAATGTTTGGCATAACAAACCTACTGGAATTCAAATGGGGAAAACAGATCGGTATTTACCTTGAGATGCATATTTCGGTGCGTAAAGCATTAAAATATTCATGTTGTTTCTCAAATACATATGATAGGTGCTATTAACCACACCCTCTAAATTCCGAACACTGTGGAGTTAGATTTTAAGAGGTATGATCAGTCTGGCAATTGTTAAGAAGCATGCAAAAAGTTCGTGGGGGAAATTTGCAAAGCACCCACGTCAGGAAGTTTTCATACCAAAGAACCACTGATGCTAATTGGGAGAGACTTTTTCACAAGTGGAGGGTGGAAAAGAAAAAAAATAACAGTTGCTTTGAAATCACTGAAGGTATTGCAAAAAAAACTACTCTTATGGAACGAGAGGCAATTTTGTGTTATTGGCCTATAGGCTATTTTAAATGTTATGTCTGCAGCATCCCCTTTGTGATGTGTACTAGCCACAACTGTTTGTCTCTGTTGTATGCTAGCGGCTGGTACTGATATGAAAGACGAAGGGGCAAAATAAACTGTCCAATTATACGTAATTGTATGAATGAAAGGAGTGGTAGGACAGTAAACATTGGTACACTATAGGCCCTATTCAGGTAAATTTACGCTGGTTAATTTACTCATGTTTAAATTTACACTTGCCATTAGGAGAAAAACAACATTTTGTAACTATTCACATTTTCAGATTGTAGATTTACACCTAAATGTCAGCTTACATGCCTAACTGCCCTATAACCAGAGGCTGGAGACACCTAAGAGTAAATATACAAGTCTGAAGTTATAACTACTAACTTTCCACACCCAGGTGAAGATCTCTATCACTGGGTCAGAATTCTCCCTTTGGTAAAGTACAGGAAAGTTTAATACAATTTATAGATGTATTTCAAACAAGTCAAATAAATGCTAATGTAAAACAAAATGATAAATTAATTTCAAATACATTTTAATGACCTAGAACTAATCAAATAATATGTTACAGCATATTATCACATCAAACTGTATCTTTATTAAATATCTAAACAGCAGCATATTTATTATATAAATATTAATTTTAAAAAAAATGTAAAATATTCCTACCTTCAAAAGCATATTAATTTTTAATTAACATTCACTAACATTAATAAATAAATAATTAATTTAAAATAATTACAATTTTGCTGTAAAAGTTTAATTTAATTATTTTTGAATGAATTAATATTTTTTAATTTTATGATAATAAAATTGAATATATTAAATATTAATTTCAAAACAATGTAATTCATTTAACAATTTTTTTATATGTGATTTTATTTTAAGTCCCTTTCTCCACTATTTTCTATCAGAATGTATTGAACTACCTGTGAGTGGCATAAGTGGTGCGAGTCTTACCCCAGTGCTGAGCTGGAGTTCATTTACAACTCCTTTATGGCTTTTTTGGCTGTAATAACTTTACAAGTGCAGTTTGTGAATATCAATGGGCTTACTATTTTGTTGTGGTTGTTGGTATTTTCATGTCCCTCCCTAATCTTCACCTTACTCCTCTCTAAACTGCGCCTTACCCCTCCTATTTGGTGTTCAGCATTTCCTGTTTTCATACCACTTTCCTTGTTCTTTCCCACATTTACTACAAAAGGCATACTTACATGGCAGAGATACCTGCTTAGAAAACATAGAACAGGCAGAGATCTCTTCCCATAGACGAGTGAATAGCATTTTGTAGCAAGTGAATAGAGTTATTGTATACTACTAAAAATGATACAAAATGCATTTTGTGCATATGGCCACATGTTCTGCGACATTGAAGCAAGGGTGTGTAATGCAAGGCCTGTCAAGTACAGTAGCCCGATGCCCTTCAAACCTTTTGGCAACTCAGACGTAAATTGACCTTAAAAGATGGAAAATTGCTTCATGGGGATAGGTTAATTTCAGAGGCTTATTCGAAGGGAAAAATCATTTGGTCCACCAGGGGCATCTGGGACGTAGGCTGACAAAGAATAGGGTAGGATCATAATATTGGTGGACAAGGATGGATTAAGTTGTGTGAAGCCTCCATAAGCTATAATAACGTAATTTAACAAGGAATACTCCTCTCTCTCTCCTGTGACATTTCCCAACAGACCAGAGTACTGAGTCAGTGGATGTGTCAGGGCCTTGGAACAGTGATGCAATAGAGGGGAGTCATGTAACTGGGTGACTACCACACCAGGTGAGTGTTTTTTACCGTATTGTCACAATCTGTGGCGAGTCCCTTGATAAACATCTTTAGTGAAGCATTTGCTGATAAAGGTATTCCAAAATAACTTTCTTTGGATAATGGAGTTAGATCACCTCAGACAATATATAAGTTTTCTTACTAGAGATGTTGGTGATACATCTCAGGATGGTTGTGTATTGTCTGACAGCAAATGGTCTTGTAGAAAGGAAAAGCAGAATGGTTAGGATGTGCTTCCAATTAGCTCATGTAAACAGTTTGCCTTGGATGAAAGCTCTACAACAGATGTATCCAACCAGTGGATTGAAAACTACCAGTAGCTCACAGACACCTTCAGAGTATCTTGCAGCCTTGAGTTCATTTTAAAAAAAACAGATGGTCACATTTTCCTTCTAAAGTTAATGGAAGGCTGTGTTTATTTGTATAGTATTATCCTCAGGCTGCAGATAGCAAGGCTTATAATGAGCTGAGCAAGAGTCAGATGTATGACTCAAGGCCAGGCACAGAGGTGAAGAACTGAAGCACTGATGTATTTAACTCTTAAATAAAAGTCCTTGTCAAAAATTATTTTTAATGGGAGAGAATTAAAATGAAGCATTAACTTCATGATTAAGTTAACTCTTCATTTTCATTTTCTCCCATTCATTTCAAAGTGTCTTATTTACAAGCAGCAGGCTTCTTGCTCCCAGTGTCCAGTAGACACTGTACCATATTTAAAACTGAAAAATAGTAATTTTTTGAAATGGGTATAATTTAGAGTGAAGAAAAATATGAAACATTAAGTCTTAATGTTTTTCTCCACTTTCAGTTAAGCAGATTACGTCTTAATATTTTATAAAGCATGTTTTTTCAACTTTAAATTCCTTCCAATTAAACAAATGGCTGTATTTTTCTGTTACAATTATGGCACTGTGCCTACAAGTCTCTGGGCTCAAGATGCCTACTGTTTGTAAATATAAAATTGAAAAAGGAGAAGTTTAATGGAAAAGTTAACTCTTCAGTTTATTTTTCTCCAAATTCAAAGTATTGCATTTACACACAGTAGTCATCTTGCTCCCAGTGTCTGGTAGACACAGTGCCACATTTACAACTGAAAAATACAGCCATATTTTTAAGTGGGAGAAATTTAGAATACAGAAAAATGTTCCACATTACTAACCTTTTTGCACAACATTTTCTGCACTTTAAATTTCTCCCATCTAAAAGAATGGTTGTATGTGTGTGTTATACATGAAACAGTGACATATATGGTTAAAGGTATGTCCTGTGCCACAAGTACATATGACACAGGTTCTCGTTCACCCATATGTATATATCCCATTCATGTGCACACATGTTCACACTTCTCCAAGGACCACGCTCTTACTGACACATGTGACAGTCCTGTCACAGTACCTCTAATCAAAATATTTTGTACAACCAGAGTATCTGGCTCTATGAACATTAGGTTTAAAGGCATGGGGGTGTCTGGTAACACTACGCGGGTGGCTTGGACTGCAGTAACTCACAATGATTTTCCCTGATCAGAAGACTAGCTCTCACTACAGCAAAGGTTAGAGACCCCTGCTCTACAATATATAGAATTTTGGCTGATAACACTACCTCCAATGTATTACTTGGTTATCCCCTTTTGCATATAGCCAGTGTCTAACCCAGGGTGGAGTAGAGTGCAAAAAAACGATGGATTTAGGCCCAGATCCTTGTACTGGGATGAATGTATGACATTGTTCTACATTCTGTCCATCAACTGTGTTTTTTGCAATTTTCACCCCGAGTGGGCTGGGAATGCTCAGACGTGAGTCCCAGGCTCTCCACACCACTGGAGTCAAGCTATCCAGGCTGATGAAGGCTGATAGCCAGAAACCGGTCCTTGGATGCTTGATTCCGGTCTGGGAAAGACATGGCTTGGTAGTTCGGACTGGACTGTTCCCATGAGGCACAGGGTCAGAGCTGATTTGCATATAGCCAGTGTCTAACCCAGGGTGGAGTGGAGTGCAAAAAAACGATGGATTTAGGCCCAGATCCTTGTACTGGGATGAATGTATGACATTGTTCTACATTCTGTCCATCAACTGTGTTTTTTGCAATTTTCACCCCAAGTGGGCTGGGTATGCTCAGACGTGAGTCCCAGGCTCTCCACACCACTGGAGTCAAGCTATCCAGGCTGATGAAGGCTGATAGCCAGAAACCGGTCCTTGGATGCTTGATTCCGGTCTGGGAAAGACATGGCTTGGTAGTTCGGACTGGACTGTTCCCATGAGGCACAGGGTCAGAGCTGATTTGCATATAGCCAGTGTCTAACCCAGGGTGGAGTGGAGTGCAAAAAAACGATGGATTTAGGCCCAGATCCTTGTACTGGGATGAATGTATGACATTGTTCTACATTCTGTCCATCAACTGTGTTTTTTGCAATTTTCACTCCGAGTGGGCTGGGTATGCTCAGACGTGAGTCCCAGGCTCTCCACACCACTGGAGTCAAGCTATCCAGGCTGATGAAGGCTGATAGCCAGAAACCGGTCCTTGGATGCTTGATTCCGGTCTGGGAAAGACATGGCTTGGTAGTTCGGACTGGACTGTTCCCATGAGGCACAGGGTCAGAGCTGATTTGCATATAGCCAGTGTCTAACCCAGGGTGGAGTGGAGTGCAAAAAAACGATGGATTTAGGCCCAGATCCTTGTACTGGGATGAATGTATGACATTGCTCTACATTCTGTCGATCAACTGTGTTTTTTGCAATTTTCACCCCGAGTGGGCTGGGTATGCTCAGACGTGAGTCCCAGGCTCTCCACACCACTGGAGTCAAGCTATCCAGGCTGATGAAGGCTGATAGCCAGAAACCGGTCCTTGGATGCTTGATTCCGGTCTGGGAAAGACATGGCTTGGTAGTTCGGACTGGACTGTTCCCATGAGGCACAGGGTCAGAGCTGATTTGCATATAGCCAGTGTCTAACCCAGGGTGGAGTGGAGTGCAAAAAACGATGGATTTAGGCCCAGATCCTTGTACTGGGATGAATGTATGACATTGTTCTACATTCTGTCCATCAACTGTGTTTTTTGCTATCCCCTTTTGTGTTACTTAAAGGTAGGAATGCTGGCATGAAACTGGCACTTGCATTGTTAAATGGTCAGTTTCCTTTAACCTCAGATGAAGATCGTATTAAAAAAGGGTGTTAAAAAACCAAGACACGTATGTCGAGTTGTATAATTGTTTGAAATGTGTGAAAAGGTTGGGCTGGTTGGTTGGTGATTTAAGTAGAATAAGAATTAAGAAGCCTTTATCTTTCTAATTTAGATCCTCAAAATGTTCAGAGTTAATTAGATTTGTGATGGTAAAGTACAATGTAGACTGGACAATGGACAAGCAGAGGGCATGGATATAGTGTGCTGTTGTGAGGAAACACATAACACTTCCAGTGATGAGGGTGTCTGATGATCCAAAATCCTGCGCTGCCACTCAATTTACGACCTTTCCACCTGTCGCTGGTATATATCCTTGAACCCTTTTCCCCAGAAATAGAAAACAAAATAAAAGATATTCATATGTAATGTATTCTAGCATGACTATTTTTGTTTTTATGTAGTTCTTGCAGTCTCTTTTTATTCTGTATAACTTATTTTTCTTCCAGATGAATTGTGTTGTAATGGATTCACTTGGTTCCTTCCGTTCTCTTTTTTCCTCCCATCAGCACTCTTGGGGGCATATTTATGAGCCCCTTGTGCCACCATAGCATCACTTTTTAGACACTCCGACGGGGTAAACCACAAAATCATATTTATGAAGCCAGGCAAAGCCACTTTGCATGCCATTGAATGGCCTCATAGATTTGGAGTAAGACAAGGCAGCGCAAATTGTTGCGTTGCCTTACTCTGCACTTAGGAGGTGTTCCATGGACGTTGTGGTGGGTTTCCCCACGCAACACACTTGGACTTTGATGTTTTCCCTGATTTATAAGCCCATGTAAACCTGGGGATGCGCCAAAATCTTACGCCTTGCAGTCAAAAAAGCCACTCAGGATTGTTTTTATGCAGGAAGATGTCCCTTTCTGCACAAAAACAATTCTGCCGACTACACAGGCACTCTAGCACCATGGTGCAAGATTGCCTGCATTGAAGGTAGGCTTGTGCAATGGCACCAGTGCAGCGGTATGGGACAGGAATGTTGCTCCATTAGATACATATGGTGCATTC
The DNA here is from genome assembly GCF_964261635.1 of Lissotriton helveticus. Classification (NCBI taxonomy): domain Eukaryota; kingdom Metazoa; phylum Chordata; class Amphibia; order Caudata; family Salamandridae; genus Lissotriton; species Lissotriton helveticus. Next base: position 277,852,408 of record NC_136068.1, read on the forward strand.
CTGCCCTTTCACTTTGACTTAGAGCAGTGCAGCAAGTTACCTTGCTGCACTGCCCCAAGCCAAGTTCTCATAAATCTGTGCCTTTGTGTTTTCCTCTAAGGGCCTTATTTTTGGGTTTTGGTGTAGGGCAGAGAAGCAAGTCTCCTTGTTGTGCTGCTCTACATCAAAGTGAAAGGGCAAAATGCATTGTATTTTCCCAATGCGGTGTAATCCTGTGCATTCTCCCTTCACTGGTGCCATTTCGACAGCCTAGCACCAACGCACGCACCTTTGCATCATGGCACAGGGGTGCCTGTTTTGTAGGCAGGATTGTGTTTGTGCAAAAAAAGGCACCTTCCTGCACAAAAACAATCCTGGGAGGCAGTTTCCTCCTTTTTTGTGTGTGCTGCAGAATGAAGCACACATAGAAAGAGGAAAAAACAAGCAGGAAAAAAAGATATTTCTCCTCGTTAACCTGCCCTGGGGAGGCGTAAGGTTTTGACACATTCCCACCTTTAGAAATCCTTGTGAATCTGGAAAATTGCCAAAACTCATGGGAATTGTGTAGGCATACCCGCCGCAAAGCCCATGGAATGCCTCCCTTGTGCAGAGTAAGGCGACCCAGCAATTTGCACTGTGTTGTCTTACTCCAGATTTATGAGGTCATTTAAAGCCACGCCTGGTGACTTGCCCCCACATGCATCATTGTTGCCGTTTGCGATTCTTTAATTGCGAAAATTAAGGAATCGCAATTTAGGAATCGCAAACGGCAATGCATCAAAAAATCGCAATTTATTTAGCGATTCCTTATTTGCGATTCCCAATTTTGCGAATCGCAAATAAGGAATCCCTTTACATTGATTCCTATGGGCCTAGAGGTCCATAGGAATCAATTGGAAGGCATTCTCATTTTGCGATTCGCAATTAAGGAATCGCAAAATGAGAATGCATTTTCAAGGGTGCAGGGGGGGGTCCAAAGGACCCCCCCCTGAACCCCTGAAATTAAACTTTAAGTACATTTTTCACACACACATGCCCATAGGGCATGTGTGTGTGTTTAAAATGAAACTTTCAAAAATGCACTTTTGTGCATTTTTGAAAGTTTTCGTACATTAGCATGAAGTTTAACTTCATGTTAATTTACCACTTCCAAATTGCGATTTTTTACCTTAAAAAAATCATGCATTGCATTTAAGAAATCGCAAAATTGCGATTTCTTAAATGCAATCGCAATTTAAGAAATCGCAAATAAATTGCGATTTCTTAAATTGCGAAATATGCAAAAAAGGTTAATGCATCCCAAATCTATGAATTGCATTCGCAAACGGCCGAATTTTGCGATTCGCACCGTTTGCGAATGCAATTCGCTTTGATGCATCTAGGCATTTGTGTGGCTTCATAAATCTGACTCAGAGCCTTGCCTCACACATGTACCACTTTGCATGGTGCAAACATGAGGCAAGTTTTTCATAAATATGCCCCTAAGAGTTCAACGCCAACAGTTGCAGCCGGTGACCTGTTGACCTTGGTGGTTCTGCTATGCACAGTTAATGAACCTCTTCTGTTTTTCTCTCCGAGTCGCACTTTGATTACCACAGTAACACGGATGTAACACAATCTACTGTCTTGGACGGTTGATTTACTTTTCTACGGAAATGCTCTATATAACTATGCCGTTTCCTTTTGCTTCCTGCTGTCTTCTCCAATCAGAGTTCATTTTCTTTACATTGCATGACTCGAGGCTTGAGGTGGCACAGCACATGCGAGGATTTTCTCCTCCGAAAATTGCTTATTCAGTGGGAGTTTGCTTCATAACACTAAGCCACAAAACAAGACGCTTTTCTTCTAGTAGATTCAGTGTCCGCTTCACACTAAACCTGTTGTGATTTTAAGCTGAAACTTCCGACAGGATATCCAGGTTTAAAGGCAGAACGCGTTTCCTGCTCTTTCTCCCTTTTCCACTCATCTTACCTCATTCCCTTAATTTACTTTGTCTGATGGCAGTGTTGGCTTGATTAATAGTCTTCTTTTTGACCAGAATGCAATACATGTTTTTGTTCCTTTTGAAGCAACAAGGCCGAGGGGTGCATATTTGAATGTATTACTCTCTTGGGCGGGTAGAGGGTCAGTGGCTAATGTGAGGCAGAGCCCGAGGCACGGCATGAGCTAAAGTTGTCAAAATAAATTAGTTATAGAAGCGGCCATGTTTTTTTAAAACCCGTAGCAGCCATTGTAAAAATGGGAACAGAAAGAGTTTACTGCATGATGGGTACTTTCGTTTATGTGATATTTTTAGATGAGATATTTTCTCAGATGGTATGTAAAATACTACCAATAACCGTAGATGCTGTTCCAAGTGCCAACCTTATAGTCTCCTAGGAAATCTAGATAAACCTTTACTCAATTACAATTTATGTTGTGTGACTAAACGTTGCTTTCTTTGGTACATTTGCTGGTATTGAAAATGGTCTGTCTAATGACTTTTCGCACGCAAAAAATAATAGACATGAAAGTGATTTGAATCACTTTAAAACTTTCCTTCACTAAAGCATAAAGGAGCGTCGCCCCACTGCTTCAGATGCAAGTTTGAATACAAAAAATGAAACAATAATAATGTTCGTTATTATCATTTTGCTTTTTGCATTCAGCTTGCAGTTGAAGGGGTGGGGCGAGGCTGGGATGGGCTACCTGCGCCTCACAGGGAGGAGTGGTGGCAGCACAAGTGCACATAACGCTTTGGCCGGCCTTTCTAAGTAGGCCATGGCATCATGCGTACTGTGCATGCTCTCCACCCAGACGGTATTACAGCCTAGGTGGAGAACATGCCCATCCTGCCAGTCCCTGTCAGAGCACCGAACCACGGCCATCAGACCAATCACAACGCCGCTAATGCAGTGTTGTTCTTAGCCAGGGGATTCTGGGATGCTGTGTGCTTCACTTACTGGTTCCAGGCTGCTCCAGGGAGGGCAGAGGAGAGGCGGTGGTCACTACTGTATTTACACAAGTACATTTTCCATGTCTTGGTCTGTGTGCATTCTGGTCTTGTCTCACAGTAGGTTCCAGCAAACACTTGTGGCACTGCAGCAGTGTGTAAGTAAACACATACATGAATAAACAAGTAATAACTCACCTTACTAAAGTTTCCTTTATTTTATAGATTGTACATTGATGACGGTGAAACTATTTCAGCTCCTTCTTGCTTACATAGTTGTCAAAATGAGCCTCATTACTGTGCAATTAATGACAGTCTTCAAGACACACACACACACAGGAGTGAGATACCCAACTGGTACCATTCACACAGCCTCTGACACCAAGAATACCCAAGTTAAATCTATTTTTAATTCCTAAGTACAAGATGATCCTGAATCACCTGAATATTCATTTTTTCCTTTCGTTGTGTACCACGGCTGCTGCATGAAAACTAAAACCGTACAAATAGGACATTTAACATGTAGGTTCTGACTAGGCATTGTGTATGTTGTACCATCATTGTGTGCACAAAAACCACTGGAGTTAGAACACATAGGGGTCGATTCCGATTCGGGAAAAAACGCTCCGAATAACCGTTCGGAGCGTTTTTCCCATACGAATCGTACCCTGCAATGTCCCCGTACGTACGACGAAGTACGATTCGTAACAGGAGCCGTACTCCGTACGAGTCGTACAAGACACCGTACGACTCTAATCTCCGTACGATTCTCCCTCGGAACCCGCTGTACGCGACATCTGTACGGTTCGCGGCTGGTTTTTACGACCCAGCAAGTATGATACGTGTCGGGTACGCACCGTACGACCCTTTTTCTACGGGACCTGAAAACAGCCGTAAAAGCAGAGTTTGCGACTAAACAGGTACAGAACGCCCCCCCGGGTATGGTGCGTACCCCCATGATCACAGGGGTACGCACCGTACCCCTGCGATCATGGGGTGTACGAGCCGTACCCCCATTGTACGATCGGTGTACGAGCCGTACCCCCATTGTACGATCGGTGTACGAGCCGTACCCCCATTGTACGATGGGGGTACGGCTCGTACACCCCATGATCACAGGGGTACGGTGCGTACCCCTGCGATTATGGGAGGTACGGACCGTACGGTGTGTATGTGTTTGTGTGCTTTTCCATACAACTCGCCCTTACCTGATGTGGACCGTACGAATCGCGTCCTCATACCCCGGTCCGGATCGTACTCGTCGGGTCGTACGGTATGTGTACGAGTTGTACGGTATGTGTACGAGTTGTACGGTTCACGGTTTCAGCCTTGCAATACGTACGGATCGCGACGATTCGGACGGATTCACGGAATACGGATCGTACTTCGCGACTCGGACGGATGGGTACGATTCGTACGGAGAGGGCTCCGGATACAAATCGTACGGACGGTTTTTATCCCGAATCGGAATCGACCCCTTAATGTCAGACAGTGTTAACCCTTTTTAAAATAAATATATTCATAATATAACCACTCCTTACACCATGACACTCATTCTCAAAAATATGCAAATCCCACAGCTAGCTTGCGAACACCCAATGTTGCATGCATATGCATTTGTTTTAACATAGCAAACTTAAATTAATTGATTATTACTATTTTTAGGGTATTATTATTATCATCATCATCATCTTTTCTGTTATGATGCTCATTACCACCACTAACACATGCATCTTCTTTACTTTTTACAGTTTAGTAATGGCCTCACTATATTACTGTACCCATTTATTACAGGTGATATATAATCGTACATTTTTCAAAACATTATGTTTATTATTATTTTTTCTTTCTGCGTTATGGTGCTCATTACAGGAAAACAGTATTAATTAAACCTTTATTTGACTGCATGCCCTTTATTTATTTGTCCACACTACTTACCAACTGAAAAGCTCCGTTCAGCGTTGACTTGATCAACACATGATCCCACAAGAAGAGTTGTCTGATAGAATATTGAAGCAAAAAATATTGTGTGAACAGAATATTGTGTCAAATATTTCGACAACCAAAATATATAGAAGGTAAGTGCCAATAGATAGTATATATTTACTAGAAGATATCTATGTGGAGTTAAATATAAGAACATTTTGCTTACCCATAGAAACTTACCTTTACGATATTCTTGACATGATACTTGGAACACACAATATTTTTAACTCAATATTTTGTCCACACACCTCAAGGAGATTACAAGTAGGCAGGCCCCAGGGAGTTAAAGGCCAGAGAATATGCACCACCCTCAAACACACTCTGAGGTGTGAACCCACCACATCCAAAATACACATAATAGAAAATTGCTTTCAATTGAATTGCACTCATCAAGGGATGCGAGTGAAGAACCTAGAAGCAACTGCTCTCCACCCGATCAGACTCTAACTTCCCTTCCATTCCTTTTGAGCTGTACTTGTGTTTCATCGTCTTCAGTGCTCTAAATTATTCCAAAAGCTACAAGGAGTGTTTTTCAAAATACTTAATTAATTTAACAAGCATAAAACTAACATCCAGTTTTGAACGTGCATTTCATTAAATTGTTTAAAATATTAGTTAGTCACAACATTTTCCTGGGTGATTAATAAAATATTTTATACCAACTTTCCTACATTGAAAAAGGCAGTATACATTGAAAGGATGGATCATACTAGATTGGGACCCAGACACCAGCCCGTTCCTCTATACCCTGCTCACCATTGGCCATGGTACATGCCTTGTTACATGGCATTATAAGACATTCCAACAGGATCCACGGTGGACCTTGCACAGCTGAGAAATAAGTGGGAAGACTCTCTGGGATAGGCATTCAATGACTTAGCTTGGGTAACAATTTTTGGTCATCACCTCAGAATCCCCAGGAATGCCCAATTGCATATCGTATCATATTCTGCATACAGCATACCTAACTCCACGTAAGTTACATCCTATATAGCATACGGGTATGGGCCCTGGCCCCCACGCACCTATAGCAGACATCATCCATATGCTCTGTGGCTGCTCATTGTTTCAACAATTTTAGAGAGCCGTACTGTCTGATATTTCACTTGGCTAATCCACATTTATGATTCTTTCTTCTGCTATGGCCTACATCTTTAGATTCTACTTGCATCTCAGTCCATAAATGACCACCTTGTATTGTACACTTTCCAAGGCTGATCTCTATTCTCCACTGGGGTTTACCTGGAGTGTTTTTTTTGTCATCTCACCATGTTCTGTATGGCATTCTTGATTTTTACCTTCTACCTCATAGGAAATTGGTTTACTGATTGAGAGGGGTAAAACCCTACTCAATCTGTCAGGGTGACACATAAACAAAGCCCAAATTAATCGGTGCACAACCCTTTAGTTGCTTGGCACAAAAGCACTCAAGCTTAACTTATAGGCAATATGTAAAGCATTTATGCAGCACTTCAAACAGTAATGAGAAGAAAACACAACACAGAAATATTCCACACCAACTTAGCAAAATAGACTAAAATGTAATAAATCATTTGAGACAAAAATGGCAAAGATACAATCGCTAGAACAGGAGATATGCAATTTTAAAAATTTCAGTGAAAATAGTTCTTAGAAGCACAAAGCACCAATTGATAATTTCAGCTGATCATGATGGAGCGTGGGCCGCAAATGAGTCCTCAGGAACAAAGTACCTTCAATCCTGGTTTGCTGAGCGTTGCAAAATCCAGCAATGAGGATGCGTCGCACAGTGGTGGTTCAGAGGTAGTTGTGGGGCTGTGATGCAAAATCCTGCATCGGAGATGCGTCGTGTACCGGCGGTTCCAAAGAAGATGAGGAGCTACGATGTGAAGTAAGTCCTGCGTCGTCACCAAGGATCCCATCGGCTAGGAGCTTCAGTGTTGAGTAGTCCATGATTTGCGCTCCCATCAGTGTTGACTGTAGTGTGACACTACAGTCAACAATGAGGGGAGCGCAAATCATGGACTGCTTGTACCATGATGCAAAGGAGCAAACTTTTCTGGGATATGATGTAGTGTCCGGCCACACCCTTTTCCCTGCCCAAACTGATTTTCATGACCTCCTCCACCATTTATCACACGTTCCTAATGTTCCTTTTTGTGAAAAATTGAATTCCAGCCCATTGAATACACTTCAACTGGCCTGAGCCGGAGAGTACGGCTGGAGCCAGAGAGTATGGCCCAGATGCGGAGAGTATTGTTCGGGTGTGGATATTCCAGCCCGACTGTGGACATAAAGATACAACTCGTAAATGATCTCTGTGAATACCAAAAGTCGTAAAGTTAGACTTTTGTCTCAGATTGCCTTTGTGAATCGGGCCCTGCGTTTCTTGGCTCTTCCAGCTAAACAGCTCTTTGCATGGTGTGCCCAATGCTATTGGTCCTCTGAGATTACTAAAACAATTTTGGAACAAATGCAGACTCCTTCCTGATGCCCCAATGTTATTTTGACCAAAAAAAAGTTTGGATTGAATGTATGGTGTTTAATCATTTGGTACACATTTCAATCAACTTTTTTCTCTCTACCCCTTTCAAGCCAAGTACAGTTTCCTAGCAAAATGGTTGCACTTGGTTATCATGTGCATTTCGGGTTTAAATGTGGCCTAGCAGTGGCCTTCCCAGTCTGTGACTACTATGCTCCCATTGAACCCATCCTGCAATCGGCAGAACCTGCTCCATATCTGATAGGATCTCTCAGACAGCACCTGCCTCCTTAATTAGTGAGGATATTTATAGTACGCAACATTTCTGCAGTACTAATAGGGTGTACCTATCTCCTTTCTAAAATCCTGGCTGTGTCTGTGTCTTCACAAATTCCAAATACCCTCCCAATTACAAGAGTGTTCTAAAAAAGTGTGTGAAAGGTGGGAAGGAACCTCACGGAAACAACCACCAGGGAACTACTGACTGGTACTCATCAGTGTGTTCCGCTTACCATCATCGGCGCCTTCCCACCGGAAAGTAAATAAACATGTACGTAATGCTTGTAACTTAATACTAAAACTAACTACAAGAACCTACTGCAACCCGACCCCTTAGGCTAGAACACCTGAATTCAATGTTCCAACCCATTAAAACTGAGCTAGGCACCACTAGCACTATAATTAACGTTATTCGCTGCTGGGTATCTGCTTACATTAAAAACCAAAAGCTATTGTTGAGCTTCGTTTTAACATATATGAAGCTAACATATTCCATTGCCTATCAATCTTTGTCGGCAACGTCTTCAGGGCTAGGGGTCAGTCCACACCCTACTGCGACTTTACAGCAATAAAACCTGTGGAACACAGACACAAACACAACATATAAAGACATACACAAAGTGACACCGATCAATGATTGCCCCAAAAAACAAAAGTTCAGTTATATTGTAATTACTCAGTGGACATGAAGTTTTACCTGGTGGCTGCCACTCTCTGGCATACCTGCAGCCACCAGTTTAAGAGACGTGTACGCATCCATGTCTGGTAATCCCAATCGCACTCCGTCAACCTGTAAGCAGGATACACACATATACTACCAATTCAGGGCCCACGGGGTTTCTATTAGTTCACCGGTTTTGTTTCTTTCTCATCGAAATGAATTCACCCCACATCACTTTGTGACCCCCAACACGGGTCCCCTCACATAAGCGCACTGCCTACTCGAGGCACATGAATTGTGATCTCTGTATCATCCTGATTAGTCAGTTAATTAATTCTACCCGCTGTGCTTTTGCTTCCTTCTCTCTATATCAAGATATTCATGCCCCTCGGTAAAATACAGATGGCCCCCAAGAAAGTTATTCAATTCCAAACACTCGCCTAAAACTGCCACACATTTCCTTCTAATGCGCCAAAAACATGCAACGTACACTACAAAGGCCGCCCGCATTGTACTCCTTTAGCGCTAGCCTCCAGCTATACAAACACACCCTTACCGGACCAGTTACCAACGTGTTCGGTGTAAAACTCACCGCTCGACTGCTCCTCCAAAGCGGGGCTTTTGAAACCAGCCAGCAGTCAACCGCAGGGGGAGCCACATTTTCTGCATCCTCTCAATCTTCGCCCCAAAAAAGATGTAAGTGGTGGGATGAGGAAAGGAGGAAAGGGGGCCAAAGAGGTACAAACTTACGATGACCCCCAAATCAAGGATTGTACAAGCGACCTCTGAAGAATTCCATAAAGGATTGACACCACCCATTGCTCATTATAGTAAAAATAATGTTCTATATGTGGCTATGTGCGTACTATTACTTTGTTCCACTCAATCACATCGTTCAATCCAGTTTTGTCTGCCTTCTCCTGGTATATCCAGCGTGGCTCCTTGGAAGTCAATCTGTTTTCGAAACACAATGGGTTACCCCATACTTTCTCAAGAACCACCCATCTGATGTCCCTGAAGTCATGTTTTTGTTCACAGTAGTGCACTACCAGCCGGGTAGTCAATTTGCTGGCATTGATAGTGCTGAGGTGTTCGTGTATGCGGATTTTAATCTTACGTGTAGTAAGACCAATGTAATAGAGCCCACAGGGACAGGTCAATTGATAGATAACATTGGCCGTGTTACAATTGGTGAATTTGTTCAAGTGCCACGTTCTTCCGTCTACCAATTGTATACTGTTCACTCGCTCCGTCAAGTCACACACCGAGCAACCACCAAACGGATGGTGCCCTGCAAGAATGCCCAAGGTGTTCGACACTTGTCTGGGGCGAGTGTGTACCAATCTATCCCGCAAGTTCTGGGAATCCATGTCACCTAATAACCAGAGGCCTTTCCCATACGCCCTGTTCGGTCGCATTGTACTTGCAGGGCCGTAAGCGAGGACAGCAGGTCGGTCGGTTACGGCTCCTGAATGATGTGGGATGGACTCAGAATCGGCCCCTAAGTGTTTTGCAGGGATGGCCAGGTGCCTCCTTTTTAATTTCTAGTAGTTTGCTTGTTTTAATTGTGAAGCTGACTAATTGAAGGATTGTCCGTCAGCAAGTAAATAATTCAAATTCTCAACTTCTCTACCACATATAGAATGTAATGCAAGCTGCTGACTCTGAGCAGTCCATGAAATGTATGGAGACCCTTGGTAACATTGTTAGCTGCATCACTGGAGTGAGGAAATACCCCACGCCCCCACATCTGATGGCCTTAGTTTCAGGTTGCCTTTTATTATCATTATTTTACTACAATGCTTCATTGATGACATGATTCATGGCAGGAGTTGACCTGCCATTAACTGTTCAAATGGACACACTCATCTCTTCTTTCTCTCTTTTACTTCTGTGGGCACCATGAGCAGTATCTAATCCCTCCTGCCTCTCAGCAAATCACTGAATGAGGTTTTTTCTCTGATGAGCTGACATAACTGGATAAGCTATTGGATCTGGCTCATGGGTCTGCAATTAGGGCTCTGCCTACTGCTGTAATATAGTTTGCCGTGATGCATTTGTTTGAATTTTAACAAAATGAAGAACATGTTAAATATTGTGGACCTGTCTGGTAATCATTTCTGCTCTTTTTTCTGATCTCCCAAATTACCTTTATCTTTCCTCATCCTTCTTTCAATTAGATACTGTTGTGCATGCTACGCTCTCTCTTTTCCAGCATAAATCATTTTACATGTATCTCTGCTTCATAAGCACTCTAAGCAATTTAAGAACATCTTGTACGGAATGGTAACTAGTCACAATATCGAAAAAAAACATATCGACTGGACAAAATATTGAGTTTTTTATATAATATGGACAGAATATCGAATTGCAAAAATATAGTGATGCAGAATATCGGAACTCAAGTAAGAAATATTGATTTCTCATAATATCGAAGTTAGTAATATCGATAGTCATAGTATAGTTGTTAAAATATCGATTTTTTTTATAGTGTTTTAAGTGTTAGTATGTGTTAAAAGTATGTAATATTGTTGTAATGTATGTTTGAATTTTTTTAAAGTAATGAATTTTATGTTATTTAATTTTTGCATATTTTAATTCCGTAGCAGGTTGTGGTTTTATAGGGGAATAGGGTGGGAAGTACTTTATTTATAGTAAATTAAATATTAATTTTTAGGAATTATTAATTGGTTTTAATTTAATTTTTTGCGTTTTAGTTCTGTAGCGGGTTGTGGGTTTATAGGGGAAAGGGGGGAAGTAATTTAATTGTAATTAAGTCATTATTTGTTTTTATTTATTGGTATTGATAATTAATGTATTGCTAATTAATTATTAATTGGTATTAAATGGTAATTATTTGGTATTAATTGATTAATTGATAATTTTATTAGTTGTTTACATTTATTATTCAGAGCGGGTTGTGGGTTTACAGGGGAATAGGGTGGGAAGTAATTTAATTGTAATTTATTAATTATTGAATTTATTTTTGTGTATTGATAATTAATTTACTGTTAATTGATTATTAATTGGTATTTTATTTATTACTTGTTAATTTTTGGTATTGAAAATTAATTTGTTGTTATTTAGTTATTAATAGGTAATTAATTTTTAATAAATAAGATGTATTGGTATTTATAATTAATTAATTATTAAATATGTTGTGATTGGTAATTATTTTAAATAATGTTGTATTGGTATTGATGATTAATTTATTTTTATTTAAATATTAAATCATTACTTTCCTTACTGTTGCACTCACTGGAGTGGGAATAGTAATTTTTACCCCTACGCTATCCAACACTTTCCCTACTGTTGCACTCTCTGGAGTGGGAATAGTAATTTTTACCCCTACGCTATCCAATGCTTTCCCTACGGTTGCACTCACTGGAGTGGGAATAGCTATTTTAACTCCTACGCTATACAACACTTTCCCTCCAGTTGCACTCACTGGAGTGGAAATAGTAATTTTTACCATCACGCTATCCAATGCTTTTCCTACTGTTGCACTCACTGGAGTGGGAATAGTAATTTTAACTCCTACGCTATACAACACTTTCCCTCCTGTTACACTCCTGCGCTATCCAACGCGTTCCCTACTGGTGCACTCTCTGGAGTGGGAATAGTAAGTTTTACCCTCACGCTATACAACGCTTTCCCTACTGTTGCACTCACTGGAGTGGGAATAGTAAATGTTACCCTCTCGTTATCCAATGCTTTCCCGACTGTTGCACTCACTGGAGTGGGAATAGTAATTTTTACCCCTACACTATCTAACGTTTTCCCTACTGTTGTACTCACTGGAGTGGGAATAGTAAGTTTTACCCCTACGCTATCCAACCCTTTCCCTACTGTTGCACTCACTGGAGTGGGAATAGTAATTTTCACCTTCCCTATATCCAACGCTTTCCTTACTGTTGCACTCCGAGGAGTGGGAATAGTAATTATTACTCCCCACTATCCAACGCTTTCCCTACTGTTGCACTCACTGGAGTGGGAATAGTAATTTTTACCCTCCCACTATCCAAAGCTTTCCCTACTGTTGCATTCACTGGAGTGGGAATAGTCATTTTTACCCTCCCGCTATCCAACGCTTTCCCTACTGTTGCACTTACTGGAGTGGGACTAGTAAAGTTTACCCTCCCACTATCCTACGCTAAAAATATAGAATCTTTTTAAATATTTTTAAGTTAATATATATATATATGCATTAAAAATAAAAATGCATGTTTTTTTAAAATTACATTAATTATTTATTAGTTTTAAGGTTGTTTAAGTATTTTTAAGTATGTTTTACCTAATTCTATACATTTAATTAATTTTACATTACTTTAAGACATTTAAAAAATTCGATATTTTAACAAACTATATTATTTACAACGATATTTTGGATTCAATATTTTTGTACTTACCTGTTTGTAGATAGGGATTCGATATTCTTGTAGTCGATATTTTGTCACCGATATTTTTGTAGGTCATTATTTAGCTTCTCGATATTCTGTCAGTGATTCGTAAGGAATAGCGCTTTCTCAACAGTCTGCAATTCAGAGAGTTAAACTGCCACCCAACAATATTTTGAAGTTGTGTAGCCACTTCTACTAAAATGTATTGAATTGGCACTGCAAACCAAGCTTCATCAGAAAAATGGCAAAACATCTTTTGGTTTGCCCTTATTTGTGACTAGCTAAATTCAAGGAAAGTATTTCAGTTTTAAAACATCCACTCTTTCTGCATGGTCACCTCAGATTTTGTTAATGGACTCTGTTCAGTGTAAGTGAAAAATATTTATTGTCCAATTAATAAAAATCGTTACAATCATGAAAATTAAAAGCAGAAGATTTCTATAAACAGGGACATCAATCTTTTTGAGCAGGTACTAAAGCAATTCAGAGATAACATGCTGTACAGGACCACTGAAATCACATAAAACATCATAAAAGTAATATTCTGTTCATATCATAATTATAACATTTCATTTCATTGTTAATCATAACGTCTCTATATAAAGATAAAATCTTCCATAGCGACAATCTTAGCTGTCTTGCTTAACCCAGTAATTAAACTGAATTTGCCCTATCCTTTCCAGTGAGCTATATTTAGTATAAACATATAACATGGGTAATAATAATTAATAATGACTTGATCCATACAGTGGATGTGTGCCCCTTTCAAAGATTAACTGAGCCTTATTAAAATCTTAAACGAGAAAATACTATGGGGCCAATTACGATGGCGGTAAATCCGTGACCGCCAGGCCGGCGGTCAAGGATTTACAGCCATCACCCTTAAAATTCCCACCGCCAAATTAGGATGGTGGTGGGAAGGGGAAAGCTACCTCGGCGGACAGAAAGACCGTCCGCTGTGGTCCCAGCAAGGCGGGCCTTTTCCGCCCACCTTGCGGGACCAGGTACTATGGGGCAATTGAGGTGGTGCCGTGCAGGCACCGCCGTGGGTATTAGGATGCCTGTCTTTTGCGGCGGAGTTTCTGCCACAAAAAGACTGGCGGAAAATGACTTTGGGGGCCCGTTGCGGGCCCCCAGGGGGGTTGGGGGTGGGGTGCTGCACGTGGGGGGTACCCCCCTACATTTGCATGTACAAGGTGGCAGGCACTGCACGGTGCCTGCCACATTGTACATGCAAATGTGAAACATGTATTTTTACATTGTGGCTGGTGCTGCCACCGGCCACAATGTAAACATACAGGATGCGCCCGCCAGTGTGGCGGGCTCATCCTAATTCGTTTTGCGGGACCGCTGCACCTATGGCAGGCGGTCCCTTTTCCAGCAGCGATGGCGGACGGACTTTTCCTGCCCGCCATCGTAATCGGCCCCTCAGTTTCAGAACATTTTTCAGAAACTATCTATATGGGTGGTCCTTGATAAATTCAAATAGGTCTCATTAAAAAAACACGAGACCTATTCACAGAACGCTTTTTGACTCGGTTGCGGAGCAGTTTTCACAAAGTTATAACGGACATTAATGCCAGAGACGGTTTGAACATTTACATTTAAGAGATTTGGAGTGTGGTTAGTTCGCCACAGAAACTTGGAGAGAGGTCGTGTTTAAAGTAAGCAGTCAGCCCGGTTGGGCAGGCCGCACAGAGCGTCCGGTGCTGCGTGGTGAGCCCCCGTGACACGACTGGAGAATATATATATTTGCTGCCCAAGTCATGAGGAGGCCTAAACAATTATAGGCTGAAACGCGTCGACTATAGTTCATGTTGGCATCACGGAAAGACTGAACTGAATCAAAAAGTTTTTTTCTAAGAGCCTTAATTCGAACGGGAAGTATAAAGGGTTGATTCTTCCCAGGCTTCTTTGTTTAGAATATTGTGATGACCAAGAAAAAGGAATAAGGACCGATAATTATGTGCTATACCTTTCCTTTGTTGTAAATAATTGGGCACTGGAACCAGATATTGGGTTCAGAATTACTTCAGTACTTTATATTTGTGTTTATAGTTGTAGATATTGTGTATAGTGTATAAAAATGTATATATATTCAAAAAAAATATCAAAATGTATACATATATGTAAAAAAACGAATGTAAAAAATGAAACGAGAAGCATAATAAGAGAAAAATTAATTTTTTCTACAAAGAATTGGTTGACTAAAATAAGTTGAAAAACCAAGTTTTGTTGTAAATGATTTATTGAGTGGATCAGATAGCAAATGGATGAAGCAAAATAGAGTGATATTGAGATTAACTCTTGAAATATTGGTTAGAAAACCTAAGATAGTTAATTCATGGTATCTGTCTTAAAAAAGATTTAGATAATTAGTACCATAGGCATCACTCTGTAAAAGTCTAGTTTGTATTCCCTGGTGCCTATATGGTCTAACGGGTGGCCCCCTTGATAGTAGGAAAAAAACAAGCATTGAAAATGCAATAGGTCTCGTCCTCGTGAAAGTTAAAACAATATTGTTTGGTATTTGGTGGGTTTGTAGTTGTGCTTTTAATAGTGTTTTGCAAACTTTCCTGTATGTATTATGCATATGTATAAATACATATGTGTATGCATACATTTTTATTTATATATGCATATTTGTGTGTGTATATATTTATATGTATATATGTAAATATATATATAAACATTAGCATATTTTTATCAATGTAGTTATAAATAAATGCATACATACGTATGTATAAATCCATACATATGCCTATGTGCATATGTGTTTAAACATAAATCTATACATATCTGTATAAATAAAGATGTAAATGTTCGTTTGTTCAAATTCGCAAATTTCCGAAAGTACTTCACCGATTACTTTGAAATTTTGACACAACGTTGGATTCGAATACACGCGTGTTTTTATACAATTAGTGTTAGGATGGCAGACCGGAAAGTGGGTGGAGGGAGGGGGGAGGAGTTGGTTCACTTTGCAACATTAGCTCGTGTTTATATATACACAACATTGGATTTGAATACGCAAGTGTCCAATAAGGGCGTGTTTTTAATCGAAAGGCCGAACAGACCCTATCAATTTGGTTGCTGCGCAACACCTACAAGGAACGCATAGAGACAATAGTCTACATATATTAGGATGGACAGTTGGTGTCAGGATGGCAGACCAGTAAGTGGATGGAGGGAGGGGGGTGGAGTTGTTCACTTTGCAACATTAAGAAAGGACGATTAGAGACAATACTCTACATATATTAGGATAGACAGTTGGTGTCAGGTAGGCAGACCGGGATGTGGGTGGAGCAAGGGGGGAGAAGTTGGTTCACTTTGTAACATTAGCGCGTGTTTATAGATACACAACGTTGGATATGAATACGCGCATGTACAATACGCGCATGTTTTTAATCGAAAGGCCGAACAGATCCTATCGATTTGCTTGCTGCTTAACAACTGCAAGGGAAGCATAAAGACAATAGTCACAAAAACATATTGTATACCCACAAGCATTGTGAAATTAAACATATTAGAAATGTGTGCTTACTCTTTTCTTTCTCTGCCATTTAACCAGACTGAGCCACAGCAACGCGTGGCCGGGTACAGCTAGTAGATACATATATACATTTGTGTATATGCATATATATATGTGTTTATGTTTATATGCATATATATTGTATACATATATATATATATATATTCATATAAATATATATAAATATGGCTATATATATTTATATATATATATATATACATGAACATAGTTTTATTTATATATATATTTATAAATTGGCTTTTACACTCAGGACAACATCACATCTTCATAATGTGTGCAGTTTGTTACTTAGCTAGAACAAATGTTCTATTTAAACTCACAACCTGAAGTATTTGGCCATTTTACAACTTCTGACTATGTTGTGTGTTTAGATTTCTGGGGGTGGTTGGTGGGTTCCCGGGTTCTCGGGCACGCACAGCAGCAGCGGTTGTCGTTTAAAAGTGGAACTCCTCTGGAACAGAAGTCGGCGAGGAGCCTGTATTCCCCCGCAGCTGCCTTCGTCGCCTTATCTGGGAGCACTGGTCGCCGGCAAAGCTAAGGGGAGGGGGTGGGGGGATCTGTAGGTCGGTGGTTCCTGAAGAGCTCGGCAAAGAAACTTGGAAAAAGTAAGGCACGATGCTTGGGGACAAAGCTGCTTCAGTGCTCCAGGGCTTGTTAAGTCCCTAACATACAAAGTTGGTTAAATTATGAACTGAAAACTGAATTAATCTCTTTCTTTAGAGAATAGAGCACCACTAAAATAACACTGTATTAAAAGAGTTTTCAATATATATTGCTGTTTTTAGCAGCTTTGCATGGATTAAAACCTTTGTACATTATGCTTCTGTCACTACATGCTCCTATTTCATATTGAAAGGAATGTATTAAAGGACTTGTCTTTTCAATATATCAATATTGTGCACTTTTCTGTTATTCCCTCACCTATCTGGCCCACAGCTCTCCCAATATGAATATCTGAAGGATTCCTTGACAACTTGCCTTTAAATTGCACCCTCAGAAGCGTTGCACTTTCTTACTAGTAGAGGCTGCCAAGCCGCAGACACTTTTGAAGAGGTTTTAAACATTATCCAGATCTACCAGTAATGTACAATGGATTTCTAGGTGTAGTAGCGGGACATGCCATATTTACTGGTCACCTACACCCAATCCTAGCACTCCCTGAAGGAGGAGATACGAACATATTGGGTTCCACAGAGGAGCGGTAGCAATGGTTAGGTGATTCGGTGCCTGGTTAGCTATGCATTTGTTCAGTAAGTGTGAGACCGAGATTTGATCAGAAGTTGGAGGAATGATCTAATGCAGGCATCAAGCAGTCCCAGGATTGAAGGTTTGATGCTGTGCAAGCAGCTGGGTTCTGCAATGGGTGGCAGGCAGGAGGTGAATGTGTGTCTAAGACTGGCACAGAAATAGAGTCAAGTTAGTTCTATGGTATAATAGATTTACATTTGCTCCATCCATCTCACTGAGATACCACAAAGCAGACCTTGCATCAACAACCTAGTGCCTTCTGGGAGTTGTAGTCCTAATTCACTTCAATTAATCAAACTGCATCGAAGTTCGATGTTACACTTGTTTGTAGATGGAAACCCCTAGGGCATTCCAGGTGGCATGGAGTTAGCTGGTGACTGTCTGTGATCGCATGAGGGCATGTGCTTAGAGTGTCCTGCTAAGTATGGTTTTCTTCCAGTCACACACCGCGGGGTGCTCACCTTGGATCGTGGCAGGGCCTAGGTTAGTTACGCATTGAAACTCATGGTTAAAGGGCTTGCTGCAGCCCTCAGCCTGGCACGGTAACAACGCCTGTGGCCAATTATTTTCCCCTAGATGTGGGAGTGACTAGAAGCGGGGCCCACCTCCCCGAGTGCTGTGCGCAAACAGGAGCCTCCGGGCTGGCAGGGACAGCATTTAAAAGGCAGCAAGTGTTTACCAGGGAGGCAGAGTTCATTCAGGCAGTCCCTCCCCTAGAGACCGTTGAGAAAGGGTCAGTGAGAGAAGGCCGGAGGTAAACACCAGAGTACTAATGTGAAAGGAAAACCAGAGAAGAAAGCATCCGACAATAAAAGAAAGACTTTCAGATCCCATACGTAGTATTATTACAAATATTAGGTTCATGGAAGCTGCAGAACTCAAAGCCCCTGATTACATAGATGGAAGAGCTGAGAGACAGGCAGATGAAGTAATCAGCATTCCTCAACAGAATAACACACACCAATTACACAAAAATACAATAAACGTCAACAGCCATGCTACACCACGGAGTTAGCCCGGTGAAGAGCAAGTGTACCGTACATCCTCAACAGGACACCATACTTCAACTAGCGCCTGAACACACGCCTGAACACACTGCGTCTTGCCATTTAAATACCCACATGACATTTTTGTTTTCCAAAGACATTCTTAAACCGGAGTGGCTAACTGGTCTACGGAGCGGCTAACTGCCTAAGATTCTAAGCGCATGAAACCAAGGGTGGAGGCTGCTAAATATACCAAATCTTGCCTCCTTGTCTGTGGATAGCATTCATAATCAAAAAACTCGCTGCTGAGAGGAGAAGTTTCTTGTATGAAAGACCTATTCGCCATTGGGGAAGATACAACCAGGCGACAATCAGAGAAGTACTTACTACAGCTGCCACTATGGATCCGTTTGACAAATGAAACTCGGGAGTTCATGCATGGGGTCTCTGTGACATGCTTTTCACACTAGATTTACTGGGTACACTATATATGGGAACGTGTATTTCCTACCACACACTAATTACAATTGTTACCTACTCACAATATTGTGCAAATCACCCCCCCAAAAAAACACGATGATAATGTGTGCAGTTTGTTACTTAGCTAGAACAAATGCTCTATCTAAACTCACAACCTGAAGTATCTGGCCCTTTTACAACTTCTGACTTTGTTGTGTGTTTACATTTCTGGGGGTGGTTGGTGGGTTCCCCGGGTTCTCGGGCACGCACAGTAGCAGCGGGTGTTGTTTAAAAGTGGAATTTCTTGGGAACAGAAGACGGCGAGGAGCTTGTGTTTCACCGCAGCTGCCTCGGCCACCTTATCTGGGAGCCCTGGCCGTTGGCAAAGCTAAGGGGAGGGGGTGGGGGTGATCCGTAGGTCGGTGGTTCCTGAAGCGCTCTGGAAAGAAACTTGGAAAAAGTAAGGCACAATGCCTAAGCTGCTTTAGTGCTCCTGGGCTTGTTTGCACAAAAAAGTGAAGAACAAAGTGCACACCGCCTAATGAAGGCCTGTGTGTACTGCCGCCGGTAAGAGATCCAATCCCGCAGGGCGTGGATAAAAGGATCTAAATTAACAAAAATGAGGTGTACCACCAGAAAAAGGTGCTCAAAGAGCGATTCCGGCGGGATGATTCACTATCATAGAGAAGAAGCTGGGGGTCGCGTAACTAGTTAGCATGGAGGAGTCTCGTTCGTTATCAGAATTAACCAGACAAATCGCTCCACCAACTAAGAACGGCCATGCACCACCACCCACAGAATCGAGAAAGAGCTATCAATCTGTCAATCCTTTCCGTGTCCGGGCGAGGTTTCCCGTGGATAAAAGGAGACAGGGTGGCAACAATTAGAGATTGACATGCCTTCAGTGCAATCATTGCACTGCCTTTGGCATAATTTGTGACGCAAAACTACGCGACATGCACAAATCAAAACTTAAGGTGGAGCTTGGACGAGGCTTTTGGAATTGTATCGATTCCAAAAAGCCTCGTATGATGAGTGCAGCGCTGATTACGTCAGACCGAGACCTGAAAAAGAAGCATTTCATTGACACAACCACATTGTCTACAGTTTTGTGATTGCCATCTTGGAGTCCCATCCTTTGTTGGATAGAGGCCAAATTTTAACATAAGAAGTCTATCCCTCATAACTGGTTTTAAATGAGTGGTTCAGTAGGGTTAGGGTTCGATTTTATTATACAAGTTAATAACCGACCAAGCATGCTTTTTTTTTTTTTTTGCAATCGCCTCCTGATCTAATATAAATGATAAAATTTTAGTTGATTGGTTTAAAGTCTGTTTTAAAACAATGTTATTTCTATCCAGATATTCGAATGACAGGGACTTAAAAGTGTTTAAACTCTCCAGGCGCTAGCATACTCTTTCTTTTTTATTTCTTGCCATCACAAATCTGCATCAGAGCCGGGATCAAATAAATAAAGCAAAAATAAACATTTCAGAAACACAGATTGTCTCACCAAGGTTTGGTTCAACAGGCCGAGCTCTAATTTAATATTAGCATGCCCTGTGTTTCTCGGAACCCTAAATGTTAATTTAAAAACTTTTATTTGTAAGTTATCAAGGAGCTTGCTATCTTTGCTCCGGAAAATGATTGAACCATAATTGAGCGAGGGAATCAGTTTTGCCTTCATTACCTTCAGTAAATGCTTGTGACTGGAGCATAATAGCTTATCTCTCAATAATCTAAAAGCAAAGGAGAGTGAAGTTGCTTTGGTCTTTAGGTTATTAAAATGTTGTTTAAAATTCATTCTATCATCAAACATAATTCCTAAGTATTTATACTGCTTTACTAGTTCGATCGATAACCCATTGATTTTCCATAATTTCTTATCCAATTTAGTTGATCTATAGTCTTCATTTTCATTTTTTTAGTATTCATTTGAAGACCATTTGCTAAAACATATTGGTTAAATGACTATCAATCATTTGAGCCCTATTGGTGTGTGGCTTAACAATATGGTGTTGTCTGCATATTGCGAGTATTTTACAATAAGGCCTGTAAGGTTTGGAGAGTGCACATTGACATTTTGCAGATAATACTGTAAATCAGCCATAAAAAGTTTGAAAAAGATATGGAACAAGTACGCAGCCCTGTTTGAGGCCACTATGTCTTTCAAGCGGCGCGTGGTACAACCTCCATCTTCCAATTTAACCTGCACCCACATATTTGAATATAACAATCGGATCATATCTAGCAGCTCTTTCAGTACTCCCCATGCTGGTAACTTTGCCCAAAGTAGGTTACAAGGAACAGAGTCAAAAGCAGCTTTTAGATCGACAAAAGAGATATAAAGCTTTTGTTTTTTTATTTTCTTCTCTCTGTCATCAAAGTGAGTAATAGCAACTTCATAATCATTGATTGACCCCTGCAAAATCCAATTTGGAAGATTGGAATTACTTTCCTTTTCATCGCCCATTCTTACAAGTCCCTGAGTAGACATATTGCAAAGATTTTCACCTCTAGATCAGTTAGTGCAATTAACTTAAAATTAGCTGGTTTATCAGAAGGGTCACTTGTATAGAGTGGCTGTATTATGCTGCCTTGCCAGGATTCAGGGACCACATTAGATTTTACGACGACTTTAAATAATTGTGATAAAATTCTTGACCATAAATCTGTCTTGGCTTTAAACACGGAGTTGGGTGTCCCATTTGGGCCTGGCGCCCTGTTTGATTTAATTATACTTATCAATACTTTTACCATTTACTCATGCGGTGACTCAAACGCTAACAGTTGATCACCACACAGGTTTTTATTTTACTTGATTCACGCTGCTTATGTTGATTAGCGAAGCAAGAAAGATACGTCATTGTTGGAGCCTAGAGCATTTACAGGAGAGACCCCATACAGAGTAGAAATAAAAGACTCCTGAACTGACACGGAGCTGTTGGCACTATTAGCTCTCCTATTGCCATACTCAGGGTCATAGATTGTACCCCAAAATGCTCTCAATTTGTTAATTTTACTAGCATGGTGCAATGATGCCCATATTCCTTCGTGATGTGCCCTTTTTACCTTCCAAATCTCATTTTTTTAAGATTTTCTTCCATGCTTTAATGAGCACAAATTAGTGAGTTTGGTGAAACTATTTGGTTGATTCCAAATTGTCCGGGTAGCTTTATTAAATGCCTTCTTTCAGTGTTATAGCCTTTGTGAATACCACATATTTCCTTTTGGCATAATAGTGTTTCCCCTAGATGCTGGTTTTTCCAGAAAGCGATCCACTAATGAACAACAAAGAAGTGGCCAGATTTCTACAATTGATTTCCCATGTCGATATTCTTTAAGTGCTACTTCTGTTGTTGGATATATAAAGGCCAAAATCTCCTCTTGTTTTGCTGAATGCCAGGCCAGCTTTTTCAAATTATAAACAACAGACCCTGAATCAAGAGTTCTTGTTTTTTGTAAATAATTTATTGCAACTGATAATGTAATCAATTAGGGGTTATGCTCACTTTCCCCTCTAGGGACCACTTAAAACCCAATAAGATTTATCAACAATTCATTTGAAATAATGGTATAATCAATGGTAGAGGGTTGTCTTGAGATTTTAAAAGTTGGAACACCAGCCATATTATATTGGGTATCCTCCTGTAGCAACATAAGTTCACATTTTTTTCATTGGGAACGGAACACCATAGATAAACCTGTATCTGCCTTCTTTGAGTTCCTGGAGTTCTTGGTAGACAGGTGCATATTACAACTCCCGAAATAATATGACTGCCTGCAGGATATTTATAGGTATGGTTTTGATTATTTCCCATAAGACAGTGAGCTGCATTGTCTTTACTACTCACTTTATACACAGATAAACAGTTAGAAAAATAATCGGTAATTCAAATCCATTTGGATGCATAATAGCCAATCCATTTGAAAATCAATTACGTGATGGATGACATCTAGATCCAATGATGCATACATAGAAAGCCCACCTTTTGCATAAGCAGATGAGCGACTTGCGAAGTTGGCATACTCTTGATAACCGACAATCTGCTCATAGCACATTTTCCAGGTTTCCTGGCACATTAAAAAATTTTAAAAATTGAAAAAATGTATTGTATCATGGTCTTCTAACAGCCTTGTAAGGCATGTACATTCCATGAGCAGATGGTGATATTTGCAAGTTCTTTCTTTATGTACAAACTGTTCAACCTTTAATCATTCTTGTCAAGATTCCCTTTGCTGAGTATTTTTGGGAGACAAACCCAGTCATCTCTTGAGGATGAGTTTTTAAAAATTCTTTACATGTTTGTGAGCCCGAACTGCAATTTGTTTTCTTAAGGCAGGAAGAAAACTCAGGATTTAATAATAGCCTATTGCCCCTTTCAGAATATTAATATTTCCCCCATGATTTCCATTTATCGTCAGGTTTGTATGGAGGCGTCTTTTTCCAAAGCTTTGGGAATCCGCAGGGTTGGATATTGACTAACTTTGCATTTGCTTATTTCGATCCCCCATTTCTCAAATTGTGGAGCATGTTCAAGGATTCTATTAGTCATATGCTTGCTATGCCATATGGTACAAGTTGCCTCAAGTTTAGGGTTTTAAAGGTCCTGTTTGAGTTGGACTGATTCGCAGGTGCCTGTTGTTAAATTACTAATCTGTGGGATTGAAGCTAATTGCTTAAATATATTACAGCGATTTAAAATATTGTGTGGGCCCCTTGAGACAAACAGTGGAATAAAACGTAGCTTTGCAAGAGTTACTGTACAGCTGACCCCAATTGATGTTGAGTTCTTCTTAGATCGATGATTGGGTGATGATGAAATTGGAATTGGACTTGAACCTTGTGTCCTCGAGTCTCTCTGGCTGTCTTCTAGAGGAGCAACTTGACTTGGTTCGCAGTGTCTTCCAGATATAACTTCATATGATTGCACTGGATTTTAATGGATGGTAAAGAAAAAAAAGAATTTCTATATGATGATTTATTTTCCTTTAGGGCTATAGAACTGCTTCAGCTTGCTTTGTTTTTGCCCAGTACCGATATCTGAACGACTCCATTTGCTGGTGGGGGTCTTTGTGTAGAGCCTTGTCCGTACTCAGAACTATTTGAAACTTATCTGCTATGGGGAAAAGTTGGCTTGACCAGGGCATCCTCAAGGGAAGATAACATGCCTGAACTTCTTCAATTTGAGGTCATTCCTTTACCCCTTCTTCTGGTTTACAATGCATTTTTGCAGATAATTTGAAAATCGGATAGTTTTCCTTTGGGATAGGAAATGTGCTTGAGTTATTTGGTTTATTTTTTCTATTGATTGTTATTGTGAGCTTTTTTTGTTTTTCCCTTGCTCTTTTAGTAAGACCAACAGTTTTTGAGTTAGAAAATGATTCTGAATTGTTACTGGCTTAGCCCCACCGTTTTGTGTTGCACTGTGTTGATTAGCTTTGTTTTCATTAAAAGCAACCTGAGAGACTTGAATGCTGTTGAATATGCCTTCTTGCCCTATTGTGGTGGTGATACTTTTTTCGCCCTCTTTAATGAGTCGTACTTGCCTTTGATGAAAGTCAATGTGCTTTCGAGATTCATTGTTATTAACACCCTCATTTCCATCTCTCTCCTTGCTTGGTTTTTCATGAGAGGCTTGTTCATGTGTTTGGTCAATTAATGCTTTGTTGTCATAGCCGTGGCTGTGATTAATTACATTTACAATCTCCGTTTTATTCTGTGCCGACATTAGCTTGACTTCATCTACTAGCGAACCAACTATACTCGGTAAGTTGGATATTTTATCAATGATGTAAGCACAGGTACAGGTGATCATTTGATGGTCTCTATTGGACTGAGCCCTTACCACTAAATTTGTTAAGTTGAATAAATTGGAATCTATTTTTTTGCTACATAGTGGTCCTGAGTGTTCAATAGATCGACCTGAATATTACATTTATCCGAATGGTAGTTCAGGGCGTTGGTTCTGGTGACCCTGATTTTAAGCAAACTTTCCCATATTCCTGATTGAGGCTTTGTCGAGTCCTCTGCTTGTCTTGTTTCCACAAAATAGTTTGTGTTGTATTTAGCTGATAAAAATAGATTAGCAGAGTTAAGAGGTTTATTCATAGAGTTGGCATGCTCTAATTTTTATATGGCATATGAGCGCATTCAGTGTCTATAATCTCAGGAATCAAAGCCAGTTTCAGGTTAAGGTTTGATCTTCCTGTTGTGGATATTGGACTGGAGTCTATTTTGATTCCACTTTTCAGATTATTAGGGCTTGAGAAGGCTTCTGGACTCATATTTTGGTAGTTTGGGTCCCTATTGTAGATAAATAAAACTGGTTTTCTTGGTGACAATGTGAGGGGGATAGAAATACCTCACCACTTGTGGTTGACTCGGTACCTGATGATATATTAATCGCCATATTTTCATTTGAGCTATAATCCAATTCCACTCTATCTGACGTTGCACCCTCGTTATCATCAGGTACAATCATTTTCACCGATCCATTGCTAACATTAATGGCTGCCATTATCCAGTTCCTGGTCCCATTGTTTATATTTCTAGACTTCGTCGCTATAATATTATTATTCTTGTTTGGGACTCTTGAACATCTTTTCTGTGTGCCGCTAGAGGATAATAAGTGCTCGGTAGATCTGTAGCATTTGTGAAAGCACACTTCTCTGGACTTTTTCTAAATCACTTCTTTCAAGGTCTCATTTATATATATATTTATATATATATTTATATATATAATTTTTCTTTTGCACTTACCTTCCATTTGGATCTATTTATAACTATTTATGAATCTGCAACTATTACTATAATTATGCCTTTGTAGTATGACACAATTATCCCTCACGATCTATATAACGCATAACCATAAGAGAGCTCTGATGCAAACATATTAATAACAAAAATATAGGGCTTCAATCGCCCTCTTACATCGATAATACACCAACCACTCTTCACTCTAGGTGGTTTCTCTGTCGGTTCTTGAGGTCAAATGCTATTTCGTTGTGCCTAAAACATCTCATCTATCTTTGTCTACAGCCTTGAGAAAGCCCCGGCGCCACTCGCCAATAGGGGGCGAAACACGTGTCGGCTGTCCATGTCTTACAACAAAATAATAAAGATGTCACACTGCAATTTAAAGTAGTCCTGTCCTCCATATGGAAATTTGAAAGAACGGATATTTATCCAAAAAAGTACACTTTTGACCCTTCAAGGAGCACACACTCCTCTTTTCTCAAATTCACCATCCGCTCTCTACATTGGCTGCCGGTGGCACAGAGGATCCATTTTAAGACACTGTGCCTGTCGTTCAAGATCCTCAGGATGGCCTCTCCCCCGATTCTTGACAATCTTTTGAAGCCTTATGCTCCTTCGCGCCCTCTTAGATACATGGGCCAAAATTTGGCTGTGGTGCCGCGGTTCAGATTGTGTAGAGCGGGAGGACGTTCCTTCCGAGTCCTGGCTGCTAAGCTATGGAATTCTCTACCGTCCCACATCCGCGAAATTGATGAGCTGCTGAAATTCAGGAGAGCCATCAAAACGCATTTGTTCCCCCATTCCTCTTTGGATTCTGTTTGTGTGCTCCTCCATCTTTTCTGTTGTGTTGTGTCTGGATTCCCTTTCAGAAGCGCCGGGACGCCCCTTTCCTGGGGCATCTGTGCGCTATAGAAGTGTTATTAACATAACATAACATAACATTTTGTACCCATCTTGGAGTCCCATCCTTTGTTGGATAGCGGCCAAGTCTTAACATAAGAAGTCTATCCCTCATAACTGGTTTTAAATGAGTGGTTCAGTAGGGTTAGGGTTCGATTTTATTATACAAGTTAATAACCGACCAAGCATGCTTTTTTTTTTTTTATAGCAATCGCCTCCTGATCTAATATAAATTATAAAATTTTAGTTGATTGGTTTAAAGTCTGTTTTAAAACAATGTTATTTCTATCTAGATATTCTAATGATGGGGACTTAAAAGTGTTTAAACTCTCCAGGCGCTAGCATACTCTTTCTTTTTTATTTCTTGCCATCACAAATCTGCATCAGAGCTGGGATCAAATAAATAAAGCAAAAATAAACATTTCAGAAACACAGATTGTCTCACCAAGGTTTGGTTCAACAGGTCGAACTCTAATTTAGTATTAGCATGCCCTGTGTTTCTCGGAACCCTAAATGTTGATTTAAAAACTTTTATTTGTAAGTTATCAGGGAGCTTGCTATCTTTGCCCCGGAAAATAATTGAACCATAATTGAGCGAGGGAATCAGTTTTGCCTTTATTGCCTTCAGTAAATGCTTGTGACTCGAGCATAATAGCTTATCTCTCAATAATCTAAAAGCAAAGGAGAGTGAAGTTGCTTTGGCCTTTAGGGTATTAAAATGTTGTTTAAAATTCATTCTATCATCAAACATAATTCCTAAGTATTTATACTGCTTTACTGATTCGATCGATTTCCCATTGATTTTCCATAATTTCTTATCCAATTTAGTTGATCCTATAGTCTTTGAGCCCTATTGGCGTGTGGCTTAACAATATGGTGTTGTCTGCATATTGCAAGTATTTTACAATAAGGCCTGCAAAGTTTGGAGAGTGCACATTGACATTTTGCAGATAATACTGTAAATCAGCCATAACAAGTTTGAAAAAGACATGGAACAAGTACGCAGCCCTGTCTGAGGCCACTATGTCTTTCCAGCAGCGTGTGGTACAACCTCCATCTTCCAATTTAACCTGCACCCACATAATTGAATATAACAATCTGATCATATCTAGCAGCACTTTCAGTACTCCCCATGCTGGTAACATTGCCCAAAGTAGGTTACAAGGAACAGAGTCAAAATCAGCTTTTAGATCTACAAAAGAGATATAAAGCTTTTGTGTTTTTTATTTTCTTCTTTCTGCCCTCAAAGTGAGTAATAGCAACTTTATAATCATTGATTGACCCCTGCAAAATCCAATTTGGAAGATTGGAATTACTTTCCTTTTCATTACAAGTCCCTGAGTAGACATATTGCAAAGGTTTTCACCTTTAGATCAGTTAGTGCAATTAACTTAAAATTAGCTGGCTTATCAGGAGGGCCACTTGTATAGAGTGGCTGTATTATGCTGCCTTGCCAGGATTCAGGGGCCAAATTAGAATTTACGACGACTTTAAATAATTGTGATAAAATTCTTGACCATAAATCTGTCTTGGCTTTAAACACGGAGTTGGGTGTCCCATTTGGGCCTGGCGCCCTGTTTGATTTAATTATACTTATCAATACTTTTACCATATACTCATGCGGTGACTCAAACGCTAACAGTTGATCACCACACAGGTTTTTATTTTACTTGATTCACGCTGCTTATGTTGATTAGCGAAGTAAGAAAGATACGTCAGTGTTGGAGCCTAGAGCATTTACAGGAGAGACCCCATACAGAGTAGAAATAAAAGATTCCCGAACTGACACGGAGCTGTTGGCACTATTAGCTCTCCTATTGCCATACTCAGGGTCATTGATTGTACCCCAAAATGCTCTCAAGTTGTTAATTTTACTAGCATGGTGTAATTTTGCCCATATTCCTTCGTGATGTGCCCTTTTTACCTTCCAAATCTCATTTGTATAGGATTTTCTTACATGCTTTATTGAGCACAAATTAGTGAGTTTGGTGACACTATTTGGTTGATTCTAAATTGTCCGGGTAGCTTTATTAAATGCCTTCTTTCAGTGTTATAGCCTTTGTGAATACCACATATTTCTTTTTGGCATAATAGTGTTTCCCCTAGATGCTGGTTTTTCCAGAAAGCGATCCACTAATGAAGAACAAAGAAGTGGCCATATTTCTACAATTGATTTCCCATGTCGATATTCTTTAAGTGCTACTTCTGTTGTTGGATCTATAAAGGCCAAAATCTCCTCTTGTTTTGCTGAATGCCAGGCCAGCTTTTTCAAATACAAGCAACAGACCCGGAATCAAGAGTTCTTGTTTTTTGTAAATAATTAATTGCAACTGATAATGTAATCAATTAGGGGTTATGCTCAATTTCCACTCTAGGGACCACTTGAAACCCAATAAGATTTATCAACAATTCATTTGAAATAATGGTATAATCAATGGTAGAGGGTTGTCGTGAGATTTTAAAAGTTGGAACACCAGCCATATTATATTGGGTATCCTCCTGTAGCAACATAAGTTCACATTTTTGTAATTGGGAACGGAACACCGTAGATAAACCTGTATCTGCCTTCTTTGAGTTCCCAGAGTTTTTGGTAGACAGGTGCATATTACAACTCCCGAAATAATATGACTGCATGCAGGAGATTGATAGGTAGGGTTTTGATTATTTCCCATAAGACAGTGAGCTGCATTGTATTTACTACTCACTTTATACAGTTAGAAAAATAATCGGTAATTCAAATCCATTTGGATGCATAATAGCCAATCCATTTGAAAATCAATTACGTGATGGATGACATCTAGATCCAATGACGCATACATAGAAAGCCCACCTTTTGCACGGCGATAAGCAGATGAGCGACTTGCGAAGTTGGCATACTCTTGATAACCGACTATCTGCTCATAGCACATTTTCCAGGTTTCCTGGCACATTAAAATGTAAAAATTTTTTTAGAAAAATGTATTGTATCATGGTCTTCTAACAGCCTTGTAAGGCATGTACATTCCATGAGCAGATGGTGATATTTGCAAGTTCTTTCTTTATGTCCAAACTGCTCAACCTTCAATCATTCTTGTCAAGATTCCCTTTGCTGAGTATTTTTGGGAGACAAACCCAGTCATCTCTTGAGGATGAGTTTTTTAAAATTCTTTACATGTTTGTGAGCCCGAACTGCAATTTGTTTTCTTAAGGCAGGAAGAGAACTCAGGAATACATAATAGTCTATTGCCCCTTTCAGAATATTAATATTTCCCCCATGATTTCCATTTATCGTCAGGTTTGTATGGAGGCGTCTTTTTCCACAGCTTTGGGATTCAGCAGGGTTGGATATTGACTATCTTTGCATTTCCTTATTTCAATCCCCAATTTCTCAAATGGTGGAGCATGTTCAAGGATTCTATTAGTCATATGCTTGCTATGCCATATGGTACAAGTTGCCTCAAGTTTAGGGTTTTTAAGTTCCTGTTTGAGTTGGACTGATTCGCAGGTGCCTGTTGCTAAGTTACTAAGCTGTGGGATCGAAGCTAATTGCTTAAATATATTACAGCGATTTAAAATATTGTGTGGGCCCCTTGAGACATACAGTGGAATAAAAAGTAGCTTTGCAAGAGTTACTGTACAGCTGACCCCAATTGATGTAGAGTTCTTCTTAGATCGATGATTGGGTGACGATGAAATTGGAATTGGACTTGAACCTTGTGTCCTCGAGTCTCTCGGGCTGTCTTCTAGAGGATCAACTTGACTTGGTTCGCAGGGTCTTCCAGATATAACTTTATATGATTGCACTGAGTTTTTACTAGACGGTAAAGAAAAATAGAATTTCTATATGATGATTTATTTTCCTTTAGGGCTATAGAATTGCTTCAGCTTGCTTTGTTTTTGCCCAGTACCGATATCTGAACGACTCCATTTGCTGGTGGGGGTCTTTGTGTAGAGCCTTGTCCGTACTCAGAACTATTTGAAACTTATCAGCTATGGGGAAAATTTGGCTTGACCAGGGCATCCTCAAGGGAAGATAACATGCCTGAACTTCTCCAAATTGAGGTCATTCCTTTTCCCCCTTCTTCTGGTTTACAGGGCATTTTTGCAGATAATTTGAAGATCGGATAGTTTTCCTTTGGGATAGGAAAAGTGCTTGAGTTGGTTGGTTTATTTTTTCTATTGATTCTATTGTGAGATTTTTTTGTTGTTTCCTTGCTCTTTTAGTAAGACCAACAGTTTTTGAGTTAGAAAATGATTCTGAATTGTTACTGGATTAGCCCCACCGTTTTGTGTTGCACTGTGTTGATTAGCTTTGTTTTCATTAAAAGCAACCTGAGAGACTTGAATGCTGTTGAATATGCTTTCTTGCCCTATTGTGGTGGTGATACTTTTTTCGCCCTCTTTAATGAGTCATACTTGCCTTTGATGAAAGTCAATGTGCTTTCGAGATTCATTGTTATTAACACCCTCATTTTCATCCCTCTCCTTGCTTGGTTTTTCATGAGAGGCGGGTTCATGTGTTTGGTCAATTAATGCTTTGATGTCATAGCCGTGGCTGTGATTAATTACATTTACAAGCTCCGTTTTATTCTGTGCTGACATTAGCTTGACTTCATCTACTAGCGAACCAACTATACTCGGTAACTTGGATATTTTATCAATGATGTAAGCACAGGTACAGGTGATCATTTGATGGTCTCTTTTGGACTGAGCCCTTACCACTAAATTTGTTAAGTTGAATAAATTGGAATCTATCTCTGCTACATAGTGGTCCTGAGTGTTCAATAGATCAACCTGAATATTACATTTACCCGAATGGTAGTTCAGGGCGTTGGTTCTGTGACCCTGATTTTAAGCAAACTGTCCCATATTCCTGATTGAGGCTTTGTCGAGACCTCTGCTTGTCTTGTTTCCACAAAATAGTTTGTGTTGTATTTAGCTGATAACAATAGATTAGCAGAGTTAAGAGGATTATTCATAGAGTTGGCATTCTCCGATTTTTATATGAGCACATTCAGTGTCTATAATCTCAGGAATCAAAGCCAGTTTCAGGTTAAGGTTTGATCTTCCTGTTGTGGATATTGGACTGGAGTCTATTTTGATTCCACTTTTCAGATTATTAGGGCTTGAGAAGGCTTCTGGACTCATATTTTGGTAGTTTGGGTCCCTATTGTACTTAAATAAAACTGGTTTTCTTGGTGACAATGTGAGGGGGATAGAAATACCTCACCACTTGTGGTTGACTCGGTACCTGATGATATATTAATCGCCATGTTATTTTCATTAGAGCTAGAATCCAATTCCACTCTATCTGATGTTGCACCCTCGTTATCATCAGGTACAATCCTTTTCACCGATCCATTGCTAACATTAATGGCTGCCATTATCCAGTTCCTGGTCCCACTGTTTATATTTCTAGACTTTGTCGCTATAGTTGAGGTAAGGGAGCATAAACTTGAGCTTTTACAGCCAGGGAGTGGTAGCCCGGCACCTGAATAGAAGCTGAGTTGTTTACCTTGGATGGCTTTTGTGGCTTGTGCCAGCTGCTGTATACTTTTTCGCTGAGACTTCCCCAGAAGGATGTTTACAAATAGATGTTATTGTGACTGATTTTATACGGCTTCATTCTGTCCGTGTTGTGGCTTTGACCATTTTTATTTGAACTCCGGGGTCTATTTTGCTTTCTTTGGTCTTCGCCAAAGATTTAAAATAATCAGCGATCGTTGGCTGGAAAGCCTCATTATCATTTATTGGAAGATTCTCCTCACTAGCATTTGAGTGGCAACCATCTAGAGGGTAGGCCACAATTGGATATTGGTGAATGTGTCCTTTCTCCAGTTGGTATGCCTGATCTTCCACAAGTTGTATCAGAATCAACTTTTCCCTATCTCTTTTTATGTTGCTTTGTAAGCTGTTGAAGTGCTGCCCCTCACAAACGGCCGGACATCATGGCCCCGCAGTTGCACTGCTCTCTTAGCGGAACACTTAATGTGTTTTTACAGTTGAACACAGCAGGACTTAAGAACTTCGAAGTAAAATAGGCCCAAGATTATAGCAGTGGGGCTTGTCTAAACTGGACGAAGTAGCCAGATTCGGACCGGTGACAATCCATAGGCCTGACTATGCCAAGCAGAATGGGCAGCGCTCCTCCAAAAACACTGAAAGTAGAAAGCATGGCAAGCAAAAAAAGTTGTATCAAATTAACCTGCATTAAATCTGACCACAGTCCACACTCCCAGGAGGTGGAGTTAGAATAAAATTAAAAGAGGGTGGCCACAAGCAAGAGAGAATGGGCCTGGTGCCCCCCCACCGATTTGGGATTTCGTTAGAAGTGGGGAGGTGGAGAAAAAGAAACCTTTCTCTACTAACAATATTAATAACAGTATCCCCCTCACCTCACCACTGAAGAAACAATGGGCTTGTTAGTTCCAGATGCCTTGAACGTCTCTCTGACCACCTAAGTGTGACCCTTGGCCCTTAGTCTCCATCAGGGCCATCAGGGACAAGGAGGCGGTAAAGAGCTCTGGGCTGTAAGCAAACTCGAGCCTCCACAAGCCACATGCCACATGCTGCCCGGTCACTTCCTCCTCACCGGGACCTGCCTGCCTCCAAAATGCAGCCAGAAGGATGTGGTAAGCATGAAGAACATGGAGCAGGTCAAGGTTTTGAGAATAGAGTGTTCTGAAGGCTCGGGAGCTGCTTGCTGCTACCTCTGTGGGTACTGCTGACAAGGCTTCGGCTAAACCGACGCTGAAGCTTAGTTCTTTATTCTTGTTTCCGTTATGTGGAGTGACTCTGTTTATGGCCAGTATTATGACACTCCCATTCGGTGCCACAGTGCATGTGCTTTGTCCCGAAAACTGTTCTGTAAAATGTGTTTAATACATGTGGTTTATTTAACTTTCCATTAGGCCTCTGTATGTTGCAGCAGAAATTAAACCTCTGGCATGAAAGGTAAACACCATATGTGGGATGGAATGTGTATGTACACCACAAATACATATGACCCAAATGAATAGCTGCAGGTCTGGTTGGTTTATAGTTTAGAATTATTGTGATATTTCATGGCAAGAAAGAGTGCCTTTGTTTTGTAGGGAAAAACTCATTTTGTGTAGTAGATAAATCTCATCTAAACTGTGCTTTGTAAGTCAAAATAGCTTGTGGCTTAGGATTTAAAAGCAGGGCATGCTAGATGATCGTTAAAGTATGCCTACACTCTGAACAATTGCAGAAAGCTATATGTGACTGTGTAGGTAAAAGCTACATTTTACAAAAACCTGCCTAGTTAATAATGAAATAAGTAATTCTTGGCATGGGAAAATTAGCCAAATTAGAATGACAGGAACAGCTGGCAACAAAAAGGGTAACTATTACAGCTCTCACTTGGTAGTGGAAATCTGATTGGGGTTGTCAGGCTCTGCAACCATTGATTCCCAGACCCACCTTAGACTTTCTGTCTGTATTATTTTCCTGGTGGAAACCAGTTCTAGCACCGACAGAGGAGAGAAAATCACATCTCCACAAGGGAGTGGCTGGAGGGAAAGACTAGGCTCCTGTAACTAGAAGAAGGCTAGAGCTATTTTGGTTGAGGGATTCTGCAAAGGTTTGCTGTAAATTGTGAAAAACTGAAAAAGAGATTTGGCATTCGGCTAGAAATTAGCAATGATTAGCCATGATTACATGTAGAAAAACTCCAATTAGTGGCTAGTGCACAGGGAAAGACTAACACTACCTACTCAGACTATTCCTGGACCTGGTAACAAACATCTTGAAGAAAAGAGGATTCTGCCTGTATAGTGGGGAAAAGAGTGAAGATTCCTGTTTCCTGCTAAGGAATGGAATTTCTCTCCAAGCATCAAATCGTTGACCTCCTGCTACTATTACGGGACACACAAACCCAAAGACATCGCCATGGTCCACTTATGACTGGGCCCTGGGAGATTTGGTGCTTGAAAGCCTGCCCTAAGGACCTGTAGGCTGTAGCCAAGACCCAGAGTGAATTTTCTAACATCCAATGTTTGTAACTCTTTATTGTAGTGGAAAGCATGGTTAGAAAGGCAAAGCAGAGTTTAAATGCCAGTGGTGGCCATGCAACATAAATCTAGGCAGTTTCACAACACAAAGCAGCATACCCCAGAGACACAGCACAGCCGGGGACACAGTTCTTTGCAGTTTGTTATGTTATGTTATGTTAATAACTTTTATTGGGCGCACAGCTGCCCCAGCGAAGGGGCGTCCTGGCGCCTGATCAAGTACCACAACACAACAAATCGATGCTGAGAAGAAAAAGAATCAGTGTTATGTTGGGGCATAACTTGTCAACTCAGCTGAATATCTTACTTGACAAATGCTATAATCTTGATGTATCAGAAGAATAGTACAGAGAGAGGTGCTTGCCTTAACTTGTGCTTTATTTACCTTTTCCTCCCTCATCCGTGATAGTTGTAAGGATGTTTTTGACTATGCTATCCATTAGCTTTATTTACTTGACTGGCTGTTTCTCTCTCTCACTTTCTGTCCACTGGTTCAGATAGGAAGTGGTAGCCAGTGTCTGCAGAATTTTAGAACTTGGTGGATTCTAGGGATTAATCTGTAGATGACAACGGCAACATAATCTTTTTTGGCAATATCAGCAATTTCCAACACTATATGGGCACTGATGTGTTCAAAGCTTTGCATGGTATGTGTAAGAGGTATACGTTTTGTAACTGGAGTGCAGTTGTCATGCTCTGATATTATTCAAAGAACCTTGCTGCCTCTAATAGAAGCACAGTTAGTATAGCATGCAAATGCACAAGTCCAGAATCACACATGGGGGCTGAAAAACAGCTGCCAAATATTTGAACTTCCCTGCTGCTTCTACATTTTCTATCCCACCACCTTGTCAGTGGTGCAACGTGAGGTTTGATAGCAACAAATGGCCAATAAAATGTTAACTGTAATTCCAATTATATAGCACTTACTACACAATATGAGGTGTCACAGCGCCTTTCAGTGAGTAGCACGCTACTCCGGGACCCAAAAAGGATTTGTGGAGAATTAGTATAGGGAGATATGAAATTAATTTGAGCGGAGGACATGTGAGTTTATTTAGATCGAAAAACCATAGTGGAGGGATATACGACAAAAGGGTTTGCATTTATATAGCGCTTGCTACCCCTGATGAGATGAAGTGCTTTTCGGCAGGTAGCACGCAACTCCAGAATCCAAACAGGATTTGGGGGGTATTAGTATAGAGAAATATGAAATTAATTTGAGCAGTGGACATGTGAGTCTGTTAGCTGGATTGAAAAGGATAATGGAGAGATAGAAGAAGGAAGGGTCTAGAAAGTATTTTTGGGGGGATCATAGCAGTAGGATGAGTTTTGGGATGAGTAAAGGTGGAGGGGAAGAGTCAGAGGGAAAAGTTTAGAAAGGCTTGTTTGGGAGATCTTAATAGTAAAAGAGATTTGAGATGATGAAAGGAGGGGTAGAGGAGGGAAAAGTCTAGAAAGGGTTATTTTGGGGGAATATAGTGGTAGAATGGGGGTTGGGATGAGTCAGACAGTGGAGGTAGAGGATATATTGAGAGAGGTATAGGGTGAGAAATATGGTAGTACTTTGGAGAGAGTAGTAGAATGGGGGTTGGGATGAGTCAGGCAGAGGAGGTAGAGGATGTATTGAGAGAGGTATAGGGACAGATATAGGGTAGTGCATTGGAGATGGTGAATTGGAGGTAAAGTAATAAATATAAAGATACATACGTACATGGAGGGTATATTTGTATAAGGAATGTACTATGTGTAGATTTAAGTTGTATTTAATAAATACAGATTTTCAAGTGTTGCTGTACTTTAAGCTAATGTATTTGTTTTATAATGAATATATTTTGTATAATTCAAAACTGAAGCAATTGTAGATAAATAGTTATGATAAACATTTACTGATTCATGCAGTGATTTAGATGCATGTTAAACACAGAATAATATGACTATAAGTAATATGTACAGAACTAACACATATCTGTATATGTATAAGCTTCATTATTATACACCTTTATACAAAGGGATACGCATATCTAGGTACACATATCTAGTCCCAATAAATGCTTACATAGACAAGCATATGCTGTATATTTATATTTGAGTATGGTGGCTATGTGGGGAAGAGCCAACTCTTGAGTAATCTTCTGAAGATAAGGTAGTTATACGTGGATCTTATGTTTAGGGGTAAAGAGTTCCACAGTTTGGCTGCTTGAACAGAGAAGAATAAGACTCCTAAGTTTTTTTTTTCTTGTATGGTGGGATTTTGAGGCGAGGGGTCAATCTAGAGCGCAATCAACGTTCCTTTGTTGAATGCATTTGGTGATTTTATTCTTGATGAAGAGCGGTCCTTGTTCCATGTATCGCTTTGTGGGTGATACAAAGCAGCTTAAAAGTGGATCTATGGCAACCAGTAACCAATGTAGGGCCTTCAAGGTAGGGGAGATGCTTTATATTTAAGAGTAGTCTGGCAGCAGATTTCTAAATCCATAGTAGTCTTTTCATAGTTGTTAAAGATGATTCGTGGTAGAGGCTATTGGCATAATTGAGTTTAGACAGAACAAGAGAGATAGTAGCCTGGACCTTCTGTGGAAATCCCAGGTGGGGAAAGATGCGTCGCAGAGTTTTTATAGCAATGAATCGTGATCTTGCTAGTTGATCTACTTGGGCATTTATTGATAGCTTGATGTCCATGGGAATTTTGAGGTTTCTAACTTTCTTAGATACTATAGGTGCTGTTCCCAGATAGTCAGGCTAGGCGGTGAGTGGGTCATACTTTTTCCAATCGAAACACATGTGACTATTTCCGTTTTGGAAGCATTCAGTTTGAGATGACTCCATGTCATCCACTGATCAACAGCTCTGAGTCAGCTGAGAATTTGTGAGTTTCCAATGTCTTTGGGGCTTTCCAGTTTAAGGAATATGTGTATGTCATCTGCATAGTTATTGCACCTGAGGTCAAATTCATTGATCAGTGCCGGTATTGACTTCATGTAGATGTTGAAAAGCATGCGTGAGATGATAGAGCTTCAAGGGACCTTTGCTTTTGTGAAGTTTGGTTTGGATGAGAAAGGGGGTATTTGGATCATATTAGTTATGTTTTGAAGGTAGGATGTGATCCAATCCATAGCAGTCCCCTTGTACCAGCTTTGTGGAGTCTTTGTATAAGTGTGTCATGGTCAACCGTGTCAAAGGCAGTTGAGAGAAACAACATTAATATGATTTCAGTATTTTGGAACAATGAACTTTCAATCTCCTTATCTATTGATGCATGGAAAGATATTTGGCTTAACAGTATTTCTGGTTGGTTACCTGTCTCGCTTTATCAAACTAACTCTTATATTTTATTCAACTGTTTATGGACTGCAGTACGTTTATTTCAAGCTAAACTCCTTCATTCTTCAATTTGTTGGCACTGTAAATTACATCCTGGTACATTACAACATATGCTTTTTGATTGTCCTTTAGTTTTAAATTATGGACTGAAGTTTGGGATATTATAAAAAAGGTATTAAATATTCATGATGATGTTTAATTAAAAAATGTTGATATGCAAATCTACTGTTCTTTCGCAAAAATTAAATGACTTTGAAGGTCAACTCTTTATTTTTCTAATATCAGCTGCTTTAAAATCCATTACATTCTGTTGGAAAGATGGGTTATATTTACAAGAAGAGGAGCTCAGTTGTCTTGAATGGTATTACTCATAATTCTAACTCTTATCACTTTTGGAAACCTGTTGATTTATATGTATCTTCTTAATTATATATTTATATCTAGTTCTCCTTTTTATTGCTATTTAATAGACTAATTTCTACGCTATAGTAGCTCTATTTCTAGCCAATGCAATAGTTATATAGCTGTTTTCTTCCCCCCTTTTTATTTTATCAATGAATATTTGCAATTTCGTTACCTTCTGTAATTCATTTGATGTTCTTATATTTCTATATAATGATTAGGTATATTCGCTCAATGATATTTTTTCTGTATTTTCTTTGTTTGTTGCTTAATATGAAAATTCAATAAAATATTTTGAGCTCAAAGGCAGTTGAGAGCTCCAACAGAAGTAGTGCAGCAACCCTGTTCCAGTCAACTGTGTTCTTAAGGTCATCCCAGATGCCGATGAGGGCAGATTCTGTGCCTCTACCTGGATGGAATCCTGTTTGGAATCTGAAAGTATGGAATTGTCTCCATACTCCAGTTACATCTGGGCTGAAATTTCTATCAGTTTGCCCAGGAAAGGTCCATTTGTAATCGGACTGTAGTTGTCGGGGTTAAGTGGTCCAGGTTTGTTTTCTTTAGTAATGGGCCTATGTATGTTTTTTTTAGATCTTCTGGAAATATTCTTGTAGTTAAGGAATTGTTGATGATTCTTCTTACTGGTGTGCAGCAGAAGTAGTTAGAAGAATTTTCTTGAAGGTTTGTGGTGGACATGGATCAGATAGGCTGCTGGCATGCCTGCTTGCTTTGACCAAGTCTATAATTTCATTGTGAGATATTTGTTGAAAGGAATGCAGAGGCTGGGTTAGCCTACTCTTGGAGGTTTTATTTAGAAAAGGTTTGGTGATGGTGGTGTTTCCTTGTTTTATTATTATTATTTTTTTAAATTTGGGCCTTGAGAAACACAGCTTGACTCGCCTACAACCCGGAGGCCGGCAGCGTCTACCTAAATTATGCATTCACTCTTAACACAGCTTGGTAGCCGACAACCCGGGGGTTCGGCAGCGTGTCTACTTGGTAAGCATGACAGTGTCACAAGATTAAGCGTTAGAGTAAATCAGCAGGTCAGGATCAGGGGAATGTTCACATCAGGAGACATATGTCACTGCTGTTCATCAGCCACTTCAACTTTTCAGAAAAAAGAACCCCCAACTTCCCCCCCCATTACTTTCATGGTTGTAAAGGTATGTACGCAGTCTCTGGGTCCCATGTATAATATGGAATAAAAACATGTCAAACATTTGTCAGTATAGCAAAGTATCTTAAAATCAGGTTTTCATCAGTCCTCCCACAGGACAGATTCAGCCAACTCCCTCCCCCACCCCCTAGGTTCCCCGGAACAACCCCCTCGGGCATGATGGCAATGTGAATGAGTCTACAAGATTAATTCAGGTCACAGGAGTGAAGTCTGTATGTGACGTCTATAGTTGATTGCAGTGTGCAAAGGTGGCGGGATGTGTCAAGTGGGATGAGCCAACGCAAGAACCAAGTGTCTTATACTGGTTAGCGCGAGTGGGAATCTTCAGTGTCCACGTGGTCTTCCACCGCAGCCTCCTGCTGCGCTCTAAGGTGTGTTAGTAGAGGGCCCCAAATGTCTTTAGGTCTGGACTTCACCGGCATCTGCTCCGCATAGACCTGCAAGTTTTCCTGCCATGTCGTCATGTCCTGTATCCACTCCTTAAACTTAGGAGCTCTCCCTCTGCCCCAGCGGCATGCCACTTGGCGCCTCGCTGACACTATACTAATGGCCAAGAATCTTCCGTGCGGGGTTGTGATATCGCCCGTGAGGCCCAGCAGGGCGATCGTAGGAAGTGGGTCGATAGAAAGGCCCAACATCACAGCGAGTCCAGCAAACACTTCTACCCAGTATTCCGCCACCCTGGGGCAGTTCCAGGCCAGGTGCATGAAGTCAGCCGGGCTCTGCCCGCATCGAAGGCACCGGTCATCTGGAAGGAGACCAATTCTGTGTAGGCGGGCTGGCGTGTGGTATAATCTGTGCAAGAACTTAAAATGTAGTAGACGAAGTCTGCTGCTACTCGATACGCGTTCGGTTTGCGCGCATGCCGATTCCCACTGTTCGTCTGTGAGCGGAACAGGCAGGTCCTGGTCCCATGCAGCTCTGGCCCTGGCCGGCAGTGGGGGGGGGGGATCAACCTGGCTCTTGTATATAGCACCGAAGTGGCGTCTTTCAGTGGGGCGCTCTGCAACATCAGATGGAGGGACTGAAATACATCTGGTTCCGCTGGGAAGCCAGGGCTTATGGCCTTCACGCTTTGTCGTATCCTGGTGTAAAGGAATAATTCCATGAATGTGGGAGGAGTGTCCCCGAAGAATTGCTCTTTGGACCGGAACTGTCCGTCCAGAAATAAGTCTCCAACTAGATAATAGCGTAATTTGGACAACATGTTCTGGCAGATTTTCTCAGTGGTGACACTTAGTAGCGGACAGGAGTGCAGGGGTATCCTAGGGGAGTAAAGATGTGTGAGTCCTTCAGCCTTCGCTAACCAGTACATTGCATTAACCGTGCAGTCCACAGTAGTGGGGTTGCTATTTTTACCTTTATGCGGGAGGAATATGTATCCCGCCGGAGGGACAGGAGCCATGTGTCCGTCCTCCACTGCCAGATGAGGCATGTAGGGCGGAGGGTGAAACCAATATACTGCAAAGTGCGCCTGCGCACTCTAGTAATATTGCTCGAAATCTGGGACGTCAAACCCGCCATATCTATACGGGAGCGACAGGGAGTCTAACTTCAATCGGGCCTGTTTCCCGCCCCAGATCAGGCGAATGAGCTGAGTCTTCAGGGTAGCGAAGAAGTGCGCCCCGGGATGGTAGGGTATGTAAATAAACAAAATGCAGAAATTTGGGGATAATCACCATTTTAATCAGCGATATACGCCCAGCCATTGATAAGGGAAGTTTAAGCCAGGAAGTAATGTTGTCTGTCACACGGGTCATGACACGGCCATAGTTTGTCCTCATAAGTGTATCTTTATCCCTGGAGACATAAATCCCTAAATACCGAAAGTCCGAGTCTTCCCACTGCAGCGGGTAGTCAAGGGGCTGCAGGGCGGTGTTGTCCGTCAGCTGAAATACCGCTGATTTTCCCCAGTTTATCTGCACTCCCGCAAACATACCAAATTTAGTTATCTCCCTCAGTACGGGGTTAAGGTTTTCCCCCGGGTTGCGAATATAAAGGGTGGGTGTCGTCCGCATACAGTGAGACCAGCACCTGACGGGACGGATACAGCAGACCTATGTGGTTATGGTGTTGCCGCAGCTTGGCGGCCAGGGGCTCAATAGCGATGGCAAAAAGCACGGGGGAAAGGGGGCAACCTTGTCTCGTCCCTCTGTTAATGCGGAAAGGGTCAGAACAAGACCCGTTGAGCAGTACCCTGGCTACCGGCACTTCGTAGAGGAGTCTAATCCACTGCAGAAATTGTTCCAGCATGCCCATATAGGCCAATGTTCCCAACATGTAATCCCATTCCAGTGAGTCAAAGGCTTTGGTGGCATCCAAGAAGGTCGCCACCGCAGCGCATTTGGGGTCTATATCCTGAAGGATCGCAAGTAGGGTCCGGAGGTTATGTGAGGTGGCCCTGTTAGGGACAAACCCTGCCTGGTCGGGAAGCACAATTTTCTCCAGAAGGAGATTCAGTCTGGTGGCCAACACCTTGGCCAGAATCTTGGTGTCACTATTCAGTAGTGACAGGGGACGGTAGGAGTCACATTGGTCAGGAGCTTTCCCGGGCTTGAGCAAGGACAGTATATGCGCTTCTCTCATGGTTCCTGGGAGTACGCCCTCTTCCAGCGCTTCATAGTATACTGCCTTGAGGATGGGAGCTAGGATATGGATATAGGTTTTATAGAAGTCAATGGGGATGCCATCCGACCCCGGACATTTACCTGACTTCATGCTCATGATGGCGTCTTTGATTTCGTCCACCTCGAGTTCTAGCGCTAAGAACTTTTGCTGTACCGGGCCTAGCCAGGCGAGGGCCACGTCCTCAAAATAGTCCCCTAAATTTAATGCTGTTTGCCTGCGTGAAGTGTAGAGGTCCTTGTAGTAGTTTGTCAGGATGTCCATCTGTCCCGGCAGTGATCTGCATGTGTCTCCCTGGGCATTCCGTAGCTCAGTCACATAATTTTGGAAGCGCGGGGGCCGCATTTCCCCAGCCAGCGCGTGCCCTGGTCTGTCGCCCTCTCCATAACGTCTGGCTACACCCTGCTTACCCCGGAATCTACATTCTCGGTCAGCTTCCTCATTGTATGTCGTCAGTTTCTCCTGTATGCGTGCATGAATAGGCCCCGGGTCCACACTGTTAGCAGCTTCCCGTTCCAGAGCCTTAAGGTCTGTTTCCAGAGTGTGTATTGTTCTGCGGAGATCCCTCAGAATCCCGCCCCCCTTGGAAATGCACCACCCCCTGACAGTAACCTTAAAAGCCTCCCAAACGGTGGTGAGGCTCTCTACCGAGCCAGTATTTCTAGGGAAGAAGTCCGTCATTTCCTGTTCTAA
Source organism: Lissotriton helveticus (assembly GCF_964261635.1). NCBI lineage: Eukaryota > Metazoa > Chordata > Amphibia > Caudata > Salamandridae > Lissotriton > Lissotriton helveticus. The sequence goes on from NC_136068.1 coordinate 277,895,248, forward strand.
GTCCATCCTAAAGGCGGTGTCTTGTAAGTGTGCGGGATTCAAACGCCAGCTCAGATAGGGAGTGAGGTCCACAGGGATCACCAGGGAGATCTTCACAGGGGAATGGTCCGAGTAGGTTCTAGCCATGTGCGCTGCCCCCTTAAGCCAGTGCGCCATGCCCTTCGCCAGGAACAGATAGTCCAATCGGGCCCAGGTGTTATGGACGGAAGAGTGATGAGTCCCCTCCCTTTGTGTCCTGTGAAGTGAGCGCCAAGCGTCAACCAAGCCCTCCTCCTCCACTACATCCCGTAGGGTCCGCTGCGATGTGGTGTGGTGTAGTGAAGTTGCGTGGGATCGGTCACATGTAGGATTAACAACATTGTTGAAGTCTGCTCCCCATACAAGATATCTGCAGCCTAGCGTTCTGATTTTACCTCTGAGTAAGTGAAGATAATGAGGATCGTCAACATTTGGCCCATAGTAGTTCACCAGTACAATATCGTGTGCTTGTAGCGACCCCCACAAAATGCAGTACCGCCCCTCTGGATCCAACTCCCTCCCTCCCTCTACAAATCTTACCCCTCGCTTAACCAGGATAGCCACCCCGCGGGCATAAGAGGAATATGAGGTGAAACACCCATGAGAGGCCCAGCGTGCTGCAAATCGGGGGGATGTGCCTGTTGCCAAGTGCGTTTCCTGGAGGAAAGCGATATTAGCCTGGTGCCGATCCAAGTACCCTAAAACTTGCCGCCTCTTCCGAGGGTCATTGAGCCCCCGCACGTTCCATGACACAATAGTAAGTCTATCATCTACACCATCACGTTCACCCGCCATTATCAAAACAGTAAATCAACCTTTGCCAAAGTGAGAGAGCTCCATCCTGTGACTCAATCCATTGCATAAGACAGTTTCCATTCACCCGTCCCCCCCCACCCCTCCCTCATTGGCCACCCCAACTCGCCAAAGTAAAGCTCCCCCCCCTCCCAACAGATTCCGTAGTACTCAGTGCCTCAGCCATACCTGTAGGCATGTAGAACAACGAAGAAACAAAGAAAAGGTAACTAGTCAAGGGGAACGCCCTCAAATGGGGACCACTAGGGGCTCCCGCCTATTCCACCACACCTCCCCTTTTCACCCGTCCACAACTCCCTGAAGCACAAGGAGTCGATGTGACGGGACGGAGGCAGGCTGCCAGGAGCATATTAGTGCCTGCAAGTCAATTAACATGGTTATACATCACCAGTCTGTCGATCGTCATAGTGCCGCCTTGGCGTATCCCAGCCCTTAATCTCAGCAATGCTCCTCTCAGGAAGGGTCCGATAAGGGTGAGTGAGAGCGTGAGCGCGAGTGGTGCCTCGCGGCTGCTTCTCGAGAGGAGGATCTTCTGTCTTGTTTAAGGAATTCTTCGGCTTGTTGAGGAGTCTGAAATATGTGTTGGCGCCCTCGATGATGGATCCGCAGTCTAGCCGGGTATATCATTGCATATTGGATGCTACGGGATTGAAGTTGTTTCTTTACGGCGAGGAACTTTCGTCGTGCATCCTGAACGGTTTGGGTGAAGTCGGGGTAAAATGATAGGATGGTGTTCTCAAATTTAACTTCACCCTTCTCCCTTGCCAGCCTCAGCAGTGTGTCCCTATCCCGGTAATTAAGGAACCTCATGATGATTGGTCGCGGTGGTGCTCCCGGAGGAGGTCTTGGCGCTGAGGAGCGGTGCGCCCTCTCAATGACTAGCTGCGCAGAGAAAGAGTCCTTCCCAAACAGTTCTAGCAGTAGGCGTTCCATATACTCTTCCAGGCGGCCCGTGTTGGTCGTCTCGGCCAGGCCTAGCATGCGCACGTTATTTCTGCGAGAGCGCGCTTCCAATTCCTCATTTCTGTCAGCTATGAGTTTCAGTACTCTGTCCATTTGTGCCATTTGCTTCCTGTTGGTAGTTGCGCCATCCTCCAGATCCGACACTCTCTGTTCCACCTCCTTAATCCGAACTTTATGCCCATCCAGTTTCGCGACCACGTTATCCAGACGGAGGTTCATGGAGTCTATTTTGTTGTCTATGGAGGTGAGGCTTTGCTGCATACTGACTAGGAGGCTTTTCCAGTCTGCATCACGCGTGTCTGGCGGGTCGTCCCCCCCTGTTGTTGGGATGTTGCTCCCGGTGTTTTGCGAGTGTCAAATTGAAGCTTGGATTGCCTGGGTTCCGTCTTGCCCATTGTGTCGCGGGTCTAGGATGTCAGCAGCAATCTGGCAAGGAGGGATGCTCAAGACGAACCAGTATTGCGCTCGTCCACGTCGTTGCAAGCAAGGGGAAGGTGAGGGATGACAATCCAGCCTCTGGAGACCGGATGGCAGGATCAGAGTAGCTGAGGCTTCCCACTAAGCTTGCCCGGGTGTTTCCTACCCCTCCAGCAGCGTGTAGCTTTACCAGCGTCCTCCTATCCGCATAAGCGTGTGTTCAATGTTAAAGGATGGCAGGGATATGTGCGGAAATAGCAGACGGCACAACTGTGCCGCCTTCCGGAGCGTCGCCTATCTCCTCCCCACTGCAAGGTGTTTCCACTTGAAGGGGCTCACAGCCTCCAGCAGAGTAGTATTGCGCCTTAAGAGAGTGTAGCGACGCCACTACTTACAATGGTGATATGGAGCAAGTCCCTCACAGTCTCTATCGCCAATGTGCCTTATTAATCCAGGGCAAGTAGCGCTTATGGCGTGCGCTCCTCCGGATATGTTGACAAAACTTCTTCTGGGCCCGCTGTCAAATAATTGAAACAAGCAGCTACTAGCTCAATACAGCTTCTGGACTTCCGATAATGTAATATTTTTTAAAATATAGACTCAAAGTTCATTTCTTCTTTTATTCGCAGACTCTCTAAGAACTGTTAACCTGATCGTAGTTTTATTTCAAGGATATCATGCCCCCTTTGTTCTGGGTTCTAGTTACTGTAAGTGGAATAAACAATCCTCTTCCTGTTACATGACATTTGTCTTTGAGCCACCACTGTACTGTCCCTTTTTATTTCTGAAACAGACAATTCCTCAAACTGCTAATATGTAGAAACACAGAATAATTGCTTCTTAAACGAGCTCATATACACTTTTTAAATTTGGAAATAAATTAAAGCTCCACAAGGTGGCAGTGTTGTGGAAGATTTGATGCTGAAACGTGATTCACTTCAATTAAAGGTAAAATGTCACGTACATCGCTTCTGGCATAAAGTTGAACGTGTTCCGAACACTTGGGCAAACTGTCATTCCACACGATTTATACTCACTCGGCCTGCGGGGTGAAAATTGCGGCCCCTCACCTCGTTCCGTCCTCCCGCTGCCAGCACCGGCTGTCGGTGGTGCTCCAGGCCTTGTTTACGGGCAGGGAATCCGCACGTGGGCCCCGGTGTCCTTGTCTGGCCCAGTCGCAGTTTCCCCTCCACAGCAGGGCCTACGGCGATGGTTTTGCGCGTTGGTTAGGCAGCGCTGGCCTCACACCGATTAATTGCAAGGCTTCTGAGGGCAGGTGACATGCAGAGCCCAGTAGAGGTTACCGGCGGCTTTTTCCCGGTGCAGAGCAGGCTCACGGTGTTTCCTCCGGTCGGCCGGCCTACTCCTCCCAGGCATCACGTAGATCAGCCGGCCGTCCTGGTGCTCCGCCCTCTAACCTGTCCCTGCCGTACGGAGGGCTTCTCTGCCGATTTTTGGCGCGGCGTGGCAGCTTGGGGGCTGGAAAGTCGCCCACGGCAGCAGCGCGTCTTCAGGCATGCATTTGTGGTGTTTTCCGGCCGATCGTGCCAGGCAGGATGAGGATTTTGTATGACTTTACTCCTGGCTCAGCAGGAGCTCTACGCGAAGGCGGCCATCACCGTCCAGCGCCACCTAGCGCGCCCGGTGTTTCCTTGTTTTAAATAGAAGTCCATCATGCCTGCTTTGTTCTCGTAATGATTTGCCAGTTTGTCTCTGAAATCTGGTGTAATGGGATGAGCACCTTCTAGGCAATTTGGTTTACAAAATTCTGTGAGAATTTTATAGAATTCTTTATTTGCACATTTACCATTTTGAGTTCTGTCTGAATAGCATTTTTTCGTAGCTTTTTTGATTGCTGACTTGTATAATCTAATACGTTTCTGTAGGGGCAGTTTATCTTGATTGGTGTTTGTTTTGAGCCAGTTGCATTGCAGCGTTCTAATTTGCTGTTTTATCTCTTTTAGCTCTCTAGTTCTCCAAGGGTCCAGTTTTATTTTATTCTGTTGTGTTGTTCTTAGTGGTATTAGGATATGAAAAGCTTCCCGTAGCCATATAGTTTTTCAACTGAATTTATTGTGCCAAGATGTGTACTGGATGTTAGTGGTGTTTCTAAGTGTTCACAATTGAAGTTGTTCCAAGGTCGATGAATGTAAGGTGGGTTTAGGGGTGTTGCTTTGTGTTTTTTTAAGTTGGAAAGCAAGCAAATGGTGGTCCGACCATGTTCCTGAAGTAATTCTTTGAAAGGTAACTAGTTCTGAATTTGCAAAAATTACATCTAGGATGTTTCCTGTGATGTCTGTGGGTTTGTGGATGATTAAATGGGGCATATTGGGTTTGTCAAACGAAATATTTAGGTAACCAATAAAGCATAGGTCGGAGTGTAGCTTCATAAGGTTTGAAACTGTGTCTAAAATGTGTCCGGGAATGTTGCATTTGCAGTTAGAAGTCTGCAATGGAGTAGGGGTTATAAAGAGATCCCAATATATCTGAATATCACATTGGACCACAAAGTTAGGTGTTGCATTCTTAAGGCTGAAGATACGCCTGCTAAAAGATGTAACAAAAAAGTGAAGTGGTAACTTTAATAAAACAGGCCAATGCGATTTGAGTAATGGAGAAATTTAAGACTTGGCACATGTTTTATTTGTCTATCCAAATAGCAGTTTGGTTGAGACACGTTCACGATTTTTAAAACCTATCTGTATAAAATATAATATTCTTAGAAATATGGATCTGATTGAGATCATAAGAACCCCTCCTAATGAATTCGTATGCTGCAAAGTTTTTAACTTTTTTAAAGTGTTACGCTATTTTAGAGATATATAGGCTAAGAACAATAATGAGTTTTGCTTATAAATAATTTTGTAATATATTGTAATACAATGGGATTGGAAACTTGTATATATTATCTTGCTATATTGTGGATCCCAGATGAGGTATATGAGTCTCAGCGGAGCCGCGTATGGGGCAGTCAGGCAACAGTGTCTCCTAGACTTTCGTAGCGAATCTGCACGTGGACCCCAACGTTCCAGAGGCTCATGAGGCATTGGAATAAATGTATAACAGTCGACTATTCTGCGACAACTGACATACTTTGTAGCTACATATTAGAACCTGCACTGGATTTCACTTTTATAAAAAATAAAGAACACCATCTCTTAATTAGAGAAACGTGAGTAAGGTGGGGATTTGTGTACCCTGTCCTGAAGAAGGAGCTTAGACTCCGAAACATGTTGACACACACACATGGGAGGTAATGCACATTGCCCTGCATAATACACCTCCATATTCTGCACGTTTTTAATAGCGCCAGCCCGGGGGCTGATTAAAATTGTTTCTTTACCCCACGAGCCAGGCTCTTTTTAAACATCACTCGCCATATAACTCCACCACTCATGCACATAAATAAAACCCTCACACACACCACACATAGTCATCAGCTGAAAGTGCTCCCGCGTAGTCGCTGGTTAAAGCACGCCGCATCCCGTAGAGGGGTGTGAAGACCCCAATGATGAAGCATGACCCCAAAGGGTCCTTTTGGTGGGTGAGGGGTATTTTACAAACACACGGTGCTCCCAACCTGAGTAGGGAAACCTTTCCTTAGTGGATTCTTTTTGTTTATATACGACTGACTAGGGAGAACGAATCCATCTATACTCTCTCTCCCCTCTTTGATAATTTGGCCTTCCTGGACATAGACATTAACTTAAAAAAAACTGACATTTTGCAACTTCTATATGTGCTGCATTAAGCAACACACATAGAAGTTACAAAACGCCATTTCAGATTGTTTCAGATTCCTGCACATAAACAATCTTCCCCTGCAAGTCTAACACCCTTGCACTACGGTGCAAGGGTGTGTGCATTGGCGCTAGGCTGCTAAATTAGCTTGAGCACCGGGGGAAACGTAGGGCTGCACCCTATTCTTGTAAAAACGGTGTAGCCCTGAGTTTCAGAAGTGGCAGAGCGTGGCGTTAAGTCAAGGAGGCTAGCGCTGCACCACTTCCTCGTTAATATGCCCCCATGTTTTATCTGAGAACATACTAATATGTAGAAAGAACATGTATTGTTTAAAAACATATGTACAAATGCCGTATAGGTCAAATGAATTTTTTTTGCGAAACCTGGCTGAAAGTTGAATATTTCCCTGAACAGGCAATGAATTATGGAAAGGGTGAAAGTGGAAAAGGGTAAAATTCTCCAATGTCACTGCAGAATCGAGATGAAATTCACCAATGTTTACATCAGGAGAAAGTAATGGGCAAAGCCACAGTTAGAATGCTTGAGTTTAATGAAGGAGTCAATTTCATCCAATTCAGTTTCTTAGTTCATTAAGGTCCTTCCTGTTCTTTCCTCGCTCAAAAATATGCCCCTCCGATGTTGTCCCTTTCTTGTATCTCCATTGAACGAACTCTAATCAGTTGCTGTCCTTTTGTCAATTCATTATTCTCCATGAACTGTACTCTGTACTAGTGGAATGTACTCAATTCTTCAAACACCTAACAGGGCAACACGCCATGGTGTCGGATGGCTAGCATGCTACACATTGAAGAAGTACATGATTGTAAGAGTGTTGAGCTGTAATGTTGCATGTGTGAGTAGTGTAGGAAAGTGACCCTTTTTGTATGACATCCCCCACCTTTTGTTCCAAATGCTGAAGGTCATGACTCTGTTAGTTCACTGGAGCCTGTGCGCTCTCGTAAAACTGTTGTGTCTCATTTGCCAATCCCAAATTGGAAAAGCTTTACCCCCTTATAAGTCCTTGGTATGTGGTACCGTGGTACCCAGTGCATTGGTTGTAAAGGGGTCCGCAGGGCTGCAGCATGGTTTTGTGACACCTTGGGTGACCCATGCTAACTACTGACAGCAGACCTGCCATTGTAGACTGCAGGAGCAGTGCAAACTGATTGAACTCTACTGTGCCCTCACCATATGAGGCACATCCACCTATACTGCCTTTAGTGTATGTAAGGCACCCCTAGTGTAAGCCTCCTAGGCCCAGGAGACAGGGTGCATTATATTAAAGGTGTGGATATATAAGTCCATGCCTATATATCCCTATAGTGAGTTACCTATTGGAAACTGCTACATGTGTTAGTGGTCCATACGATAACATGGGCTGCCAACCGGGCACTCTCTAAATTGGCAGCTCCATTATGGTAGTACTATAATAAATCATATTGGGTATCAAACAAGGTCCCTTCTCACGCCTGACATGATTCTCGTGATGTGGCATATACCCAGAGGTCACCTTAGAGTTTTCCCCCTGGTTGCCACATGCTTTACTGTGCTCTGGCTGACCAGATTGTTCATGCCGGTGTTTGCTGCCGCCAAGACAGAATTCTGAACTCCTGCCAGGCAGCACAATCACTCCCAGGAGTCAAAAAAAAACAAAGGCTGGGCAGGATGGAGGTCACACCTCCCTCCTCAGCTGGCTAGTGAATTGTCGCGACAGTACTTTGAGTTTCAAATACTGCTGAGTTGCTTCTGGGCTGTCCCCCTGAGGAGGAAACAGCCATCACCTTGCCGGAGGCATCCTTGCACGTGGACAAGCCAGGATATTAACTATGCAGGTGGTGTACACCTCCAGGAAGGCTGGCTACACCTCTAGTTTGGGCAAACTGGTCCGTACACCTAAAATTTAATTCTGCCATCTCTAGGAAGGGTGGAAATAGTGGGTTCTGAGTAGAAGAGGTGATGTACCCCATGAGATGTGGTCACCTTAGGGGCGGACTAGCTGCAGGAACTAGCTGCTCATTGGCAACTAGCTCCCACATCCCTAACTCCCTTTAATCTAGGATTTAAGGGATCTCCCTGACACCCGAACCTCAAATCTAAACAACTTACTTGAGGGACCGAGAGGGGACCTGTGTCGCCTACAACAGCACTTTGCCCCAAGCACAAAGCAAAAAAGGGATACTTTGTCCCTGAGGCAATAGACTTTGAATTGAGTGAACGAACCTTGTCCTTGGCTAAAGCTTGATATTCCTGAAGAGAAGAACCCTTGTGGAAACCAGCCAGAAGCACCCTCAGCCTCACCTGGACTAGTGGCACTAGTCCCCTGGAAACAGCAGGTAAAAACACTCACCAGAACCAAATAATCACTGACCATCGGGCCATCCGGGGGATTGGCAAAATCCAGGTGGTCCAGTGCACTGTGGAAGTTGTAGTCTCACCTGCCCGCTACGTTAGTACCCGGGACCAAGTGAAGTTCCAGAAACTTTTCTTTGTGCTTATCGCTGCCAAGGCATGTTGGTCACCAATCCAGTAAACGAACCCCACACTTGATGCTGCATCTACACAGAACACTGTGGAACCATCATCTGATGTCAGCAGCTGTGTACCTGTTGTGTTTTTGCATTTTGTTTCTTGCAGCACTGTGTAAGCAATAAAACCAGCACCACCCACAGCTCCTGTTCAGCACCAAGGACAGCCAGAACAACTCTGCATCCAGACTCCACCAGCTAGGTAAACTTGATCTGACTGCTTGGCCTGGTCCTGGGGCTCGCATGACCTCATCCCTATCAGGTTCCCAAGTGAATCGACCTGCAAGTGACCGATTTTCACTAGCGTATTAAGCCATTGACCGCAATGTTATTTTGTTTATGTGGCTTAGGAGTGCAGCATGTATGGGAAGTGCTTTGTTGTCTCGCATGATGAATTCTAGAATGCACTCCACTCTTCCAGTCAGTTGAGTAAATCTACTTACACATGGAGTGAAATGTAGTAGAGCAGCGTTTCCCAAACTGTGGTCTGCGGACCCCCAAGGGTCCGTGAGACATCCCCAGGGGGTCCTCAGGACTCGAGTGCCTGTCGTCGTAGTGAAAAATGAAAACGCCCATGCGTCCTCAAAGCACACAAGAGCTGTGAATGTTGGCGTAGGGGCGGCGAGACCACAAAAAAACAATCGGGAGGCGGGGGCAGCGAATGGGCAGTGGGCAGTCAGGGGGGCAGGGCCGCAGGCGGCACAGCGGGTGGGGAAACGAGTGGAACAGGAGGCAAAAGGGGCACAAAAACAAGGAAAAAACGAGTGGCACAGAAGGCAGAAGGGCACAAAAAAGCGAGTGGAACAGAGGGCAGAAGGAAACAAAAAACGAGGGAAAAGGGAGTGAAACAGAGGGAAGAAGGCACAAAAACGAGTGGAACAGAGGGCAGTAGGGCACAAAAAACGAGGGGAAAACGAGTGGAACAGAGGGCAGAAAGGCACAAAAAACGAGTGGAACAGAGGTCAGAAAGTCACAAAAAATGAGGGAAAAACGATTGGCACTGAGGACAGAAAGGCACAAAAAACGAGGGTAAAAAAAGTGGAACAGAGGGCAGAAAGGCACAAAAAACGAGTGGAACAAAGGTCAGAAGGGCACAAAAAACGAGGGAAAATGAGTGGAACAGAGGGCAGAAAAGCACAAAAAACGAGTGGAACAGAGGGGAGAAGGGCACAAAAAACGAGGGAAAAACAAATGGAACAGACGGCAGAAAGGCACAAAAAACGAGGGACAAAAGAGTGGCACAGAGGGCAGAAAGGCACAAAAAACGAGGGAAAAACGAGTGGACCAGAGGGTAGAAAGGCACAAAAAACGAGGGAAAACAAGTGGAACAGAGGGCAGAAAGGCACAAAAAACGAGTGGAACAGAGGACAGAAAGGCACAAAAAATGAGGGAAAAGCAAGTGGAACAGAGGGCAGAAAGGCACAAAAAAAGAGTGGAACGCAGAAAGGCACAAAAAATAAGGGGTACAGAGGGCAGAAAGGCAAAAAAAAGAGGGAAAAACGAGTGGACAGAAGGCAGAAAGGCACAAAAACCGAGGGGAAAATGAGTGGATCATAGGGCAGAAAGGCACAAAAAACGATGGGAACAGAGGTCAGAAAGGAACAAAAAATGAGGGAAAAACTAGTGGAACAGAAGGAAAAAGGGGCTCAAAAACGAGGGGAAAGCGAGTGGCACAGATGGCAGACGGGCACAAAAAATGAGTGGCACAGAGGCAAAATACAGAATACAGAAAGATAGGGGTAGCTAAGAACAGAAGGCAGAACGGGCAGAGAGGCACGGGGGCAGCGAGGGGAACAGAAGGGAAAACCGGGCAGAGACACGGGGCAGCGAGGGGTACAGAAGGAAAGACCGGGCAGAGAGAGCACGGGGACAGGGAGGGGAACAGAGGGAAGAAAAAGGGGCACAGACCATGTACAGGCAGCGGGATAAGACAGACAACAGCAGTCACAGACATAACAATGAAAATATAGGCAATACAATAAAAGCAATGAAAGGCACATGTGTATAGGTTACCGTTACTTGGCAGGCAGGTAAAAATAGATGCAGCCAGGATCAGCAGTAGGATTTTCGTGCTGCTGTCTGATTGCTCACTTTCTACAAGCCCTTGGGTGAATTATGTGTACTGTCAAGCTTTCATATTCAGACATATCAAGCTCTTATTCTGTGTAGCTTTTGCAGTTTATTGTTGGCAAGGGACGGGGCAGTGGGTATCCTAACAGGAGGGGGGTCATGTCAGGTGCCACGCGAGGCCTCTCTGAAATATGCCTTAACTGCACTGCTCACCCCTTGGTGGTAAAATGTTGTTCTGCTGTCTGTGACTAAAGATTATGTCTAACAGGGGTTTATGGTAATTGGCATAGCATTGTTCCATTATCTCACTGAAACAATATGCCTCCTGTTCAGATACCTTCCTGCCATCTCTTGCACTTCCATGATGAACTCCTAATATAGACCTTGAATTTGCTCTGTACACTGGACTCATCGCTTTGTGCACTATCTTGTTAGAATTTTCACAATATTCATTGCTCCTTAGGGAATGACTTTATTATAAAATGCTTCATAATTGTATATTATTTTAGACCTTCTTAAACTGTGAATAGGAAAAAATGCTAATAATTCACAATCATTCAACCTGTTGCTGTAAGGAAGGGTCACCACTCCAAGGCTCTGGAATGAGAATGTAGAGGTGCTGCTATGGATGAGAGCAGGAGACTTGTACCACTAAATAATACAATGCTGTATGCATACATGTCCATGCAAATAGACCCAATTCGGGCTGTCTCCCTCTTGAAAGTGCCTCTGCTTCAAAAGGCATTTTTAAAAAGAAATGTAAATTGTACAAATTGCTTGGGGGTCCCCGGCTTCCAGTAGTGATTCAGTGGGGGTCCTCAGGAGTCAAAAGTTTGGGAACCACTGTAGTAGAATAAGAGAAAGCTGGGCATGTAGACTTGCAGACTGCCTACAGAGAGCAAGTGTCCTGACTTATCCACACACTTATTAGCAGCTTTTACATTGATGCTAAATTCTCTAAATCGAGCCAAAAAGGGAACAAAGGAATACTTTCGAAAACTGATTGCCCACAAGCACACACTATGGTAAAATGGGATGGTAGGATAACAAATAGGGCCACTTGCCTCTACATTTCCCTCTGGTCCAATAGAACACACTGGGGTGGCAGTGATTCTGATGGCCAGGCCAAGGGGCTGCCCTTCCAACAGAACTACCACTGTGTTGCCAACCCTGCCCAGCTTTACGATACAGAGATTATTTCCTGCATATTTAGGTGAAGTGGTAAAGCTGACATTAGGTGTCAAGTATACTAATACAAAGGCTAAAGCCTTCCCCCTCAACCTGGTGCTTTGGCAGTGGCTGGTTACTGGGAAGTATGTGTGGTAGACAGAGATATTTTAGAAGTAGTATTTCAAAGCTTAAGACTCTTTCATTCCATTTGGATACCATAGTTGTTCCATTTCTATTTTGTTTTTCAAGCACTGCAACAGTAAGCAGTCACTCTTACTCCAGGATGTGATAAAGGGATTAGAACTTAAATGAATGGTAATTACACTTGATAAGCTCAATCCATAGCATCTTTAAAATTGGCCTTCTGTAGATGGGGATTTAGAAAGAAGCCCTAGGAATGTGTTATGTGCCTCACTTTCACCGCGCTCAGCAGAAAAGCTCTTCTGATTTCCACGTGTGTGCAGAGCATCTCCTTGTATGCAATGTGTCTCCATGCACACAAAGTGTTCTCCGAAGTGATAATGGAAAGTTGGACACCCTATGTGAGTGTGACTGGATGGTCAATAGATTGGGATAGGACCCCAGGGAACTGCTGAAACAGGGCATCCATACTGATGTTTCTCTCTCAGTGCCTGTAAATTGGTGACATTTTTGGTTAGTTCTAGCCTGTATAGTACAGCAACTCACCTTCCAACCTTACTGGTGGACACATACATTGTTATGGTGTTCCTCGCCTCAAAGAGAAATATTTGTGTATTTATTTGACAAATGTTCCATCTTTATTTACATTCTGCACCAATACTACACCCTGTGGAAACCCCCCACATTGACAGGTTCACATGAACATGTGTTATCCAGGGCTTCTTCTATACATAGTTACACAAGGGTGCAGGGCCACATTTTGGCATGGGAGAGCTGGGCATAGAGGGGAGTAAGGAGCTGTCTGTGCTAAGCTCCCGCAGAGAGCAGAGTCCCTGTCACCTGGCTCCAGTCCTGCAAGCGGGGGTTTTTAACACCCCACCAATTTACTTTCTTGCCCTCTGATCTCCCTCACTTACCTACTATCACCAACTATTGGCCCCCACCCAACACCAACAAACAACTTGGCACCATCGTGAGGAGCTAACCTGTGAGTGATTCATGTGAGTTGAGGGAGGTGCAGAGATGTATGTGTTCAGAGGCCAGCCACAGTTCTGATGTAATCAGCCAGGGACTTACCTCTGAACACAAAAGATGAGCTCATACTGGCCCCATTTTATTCACCAGCAGCAGCGAGGGCGCCAAATGCATTACTGCCCAGGGCGCTATCCTGGCAAAAGCTGACTCTGCAACGGTGGCTACTTACGACGCAGGATGCTAGAATCACCATCATTATCTAGCAGTGTTTTGCTGTAGCATCTTTAAAGTTTCTCCATCCTAACCGTGATACCCTTATAAATAACCCTTGCTCTGTGTGACAATAACCCTAAACCTGAAGCTAAGCTCACTGCTGACCTTAAAGCTAAGCCTAATATTAATCGTGAGCCTACGCCTATCTCAAACCCTATGCCTAATACTAGCCCTGACTCCAAGGCTGTGATAGGACCAAAAGTAATCTTGCTCCAGTTCCTGACCCTTTGCTCGCCTCGTCCTGGCAGATGCCGTCCTCAAAGGCGGCATCAGGGGCCGGCGCAATAACGGCCTCCGAGACCCAGAAATATCCAGCACTGCACCTTCAGCTGGTGCACAATGGATTTAAAGGACTGTGCTGCCACTACAGGAGGCACATTCATGAGGCAGGGGCAACACGCAGGAAATTGAAGACCGACCCACACCTGAACAGCAGCATTGTCACAGGGCTGAGGGGGCAGGTGAGACGTAAAATGGGTATGTTGGTTGGTAAAGACGGCACACCGGAGGGCAGTTTGCCAGAGGAAGGCCACTTACCTTGGGATGCCTTACGGCAGGGTAAGTAGGCTGGTGTGGTAGTGAACAGAGCACGGCACTCGCAGCCCAGACCCGCCGGTTGGCAGGGCACAAAGAGGACAGACAAGGTAGGGGGTTGAAGCCTCAAAGCAGTAAGAGGCTAAACCCTGTCACGATCAGAGAAAGAACCACCAAAGACCAACAAACTTTATGACCCCAAAGACGGCATGGAGGATGGCATCAACAACAAAAAGTGGTGGAATGATGACAAGCAAATGACAAGGACTTGATTGATCTATGGCAGAGAGGATTCGGGGCATGTCAACTGTTGATTATTTATGACCTGTCATGCAACAAGGGTTTATGATCCTGGAAAAATGATTTATGCAAGGCATAGAGGATTTATGACCTGTCAACAGTGATTCATGACCTGTCTCATAATTATGATTTATGATCCTGTCAGAATGAATTGTAACACTCAGAATGAGTTATGACATTTAAATAATATTTTTATAGCCTTATCCTAAATTAAGCACTGACCACGAGGTCAATGATGTAACATAGAGTCCTTGCACGTAATAAAACTGTGGCCAAGAATCCCCTCGGATAATGGCTGGTTTAAGTTTATTTCTAAATGTATCTGTGAGATGTGTACGAATTGGAGTGGGCCAAGTGCAGGGGTTATGCACGAAAGAGTTAAAGTTCTGTTTTCAATGTCAGCATTTCAGTAAAAGACTTATTGGGTTTTCCTACGAATATTTAGACTTTACATTTTCAATATCTATTCTTTAAGTGCCTTCTTCACTGTTTTGACGGCACACCTATTTCCTATAATTCGGCGTCCACTGGCAGGTCAGCACTGTCTCCACCTCACCCACCCTTCCCCCTCTTCCTGAGGCCTGTTTAGCCTTTTCTTGCCCTGGGCTCCTCGCTTCTTATGCCTCGTTGGCTGAATCTGGTGCTTTGTGTATTTGCCATTCTCAATCTGCCTGAAGCCCTGGAGTTAAACAAAAGCGTAACCACGTGACCCTGAGGCACGGAGACAGCTGGGCCAATCGCGCATTTCGTTAAATCACCATCAACAGTCTACTGTGGCACGTAAATCATTCCTTACAGTATTTCTGTACCTGTCATAAAGCAGAAAAGCAAGCAGTTGAAAACTGTGGTTAGGCCGGAAAACCGCAAAAGTCACGTCCTGTGTACATTACGCCTCTAGACGCATAAGTGAAAGAGTTGCGTATTTTCGTCTTCCTGTTCACGTGGCGTTAGCCATTTATTCAGGTCACTAATCCAAAAGACTCAGAAGTCACCACGTCCGTTTTTTTTCTGAGGCACAACCCTGCTTTCGGACCCCAGATAGTATGTCAGTCTTCAAACAAGGGGCCTCATTTATGAGACATGACGCATCGCTGCGTGAAAGCAGCGATGCGTCACTTTCAGTGCGCACTCCTTGCGACATACCTGATGCGTCATATTTAATGTATGACGCATAATGTCGCAAGGAGTTACAGATACGTCAGTATTTCTGATGTATCTGTAAGCGTAAAAGTGACACATTGTTGGAGTGTGTCACAAAAGTAACGCAACTCCAGCAAAGCGTCCTTTGCCCCATGTGAAAGGGCCTGCGTCAGTCTTACACCTGCTGTGAGGCAGGTGCAAGATTTTGACGCAACAGCGTCCTAGAAGTGACGCAGAGAAATCTCGTAGATTTCACTGTGACTTCTACAGGCTTTTTTGCGGAACGCCCCTATGCATACATTATACCTGACGCAGGTATAATGTAGCTCAGGGGTTTACAAAGTGAAGCATCTGCTTAGATGCATCACTTTGTAAATAGTGCACAACAGGAGGCATGATTTATGCCACCGGTGCGTCACAAAAAGTGACGCATCGGAAGCGCAAAACTGACGCAAGTCTTCATAAATGAGGCCCCTGGTTATTATTAAATACAAAAGTCAAAACACTCTTTGCCGCATCAATTTCACCTGTGCGGTGACGAGTGATGGTGCCATGTAAAACACTAACATAACACACCTGTAAGAAAGATGTTTCGCTCGCAGTTCAATCTTTTCTGCTCCTTGCTCTGAGATATGAATATGCCCACGATCACAAACTTGTGTCTGAAATACCTGCACTAATTGTGTTTGAAAAATACGGACAAATTAGGAGGGGAAATGTTTATTAAAATCACTTAGAGCATACAATACACCTTCCAGTAATGTGTGTAACATAAATGTCATGCACAATTACAATGTATCATTTTACCGGCTCGCGAACAGGTCGGATAAATATAAAAAATATTCATAATATTAAATGCTGGTTAATGTAACAAACAGATGCTAAACTAATTTTTTTTAGATGTTCATTAGAAAAAATAGACATAATTAGATGTAAACTGCGGACAAAATAAATTGAAAATCGTCTCTAACATATAATTATAGCAAGTAGTGTACAATTACAAAGAAAAACTAGATTAGTGTAAGGTGGTCGCTGGCGCCACCTGCTGCTTAATTGATGTAATGACAGCCTTGTGCTCTTTTACACAGTTTTGCCAAGCGCAAAACATGCAGTTCACATTTGGAATCATTAAATCTTTTTGAGTTTTGCACACTGTACAAAGAGCTGTGAAGCAAAACCTTAAATCACCGATTCGCTGATAATGCAAACCTATGCAGCTACAGCAGAAATAAAATCTTGACAAGATGTTCTTTCTACTGTTACATATAAATATTTAGCAAGAGATTTAAGATTCCAGCTGATGTGGGTAACAGGTTATCTGAAGTGAAGATTCCCTCAAAAAAATTCCTTCAAACAGGGGAAACCTTGTACCACCACTAATCACATTCTAACAGAAACGCGTCAAGGCAATTTACTGTGTGAAGGAAAACAAAGATATTGCTGTTCTAGAATCTTGCACCTGTGATCCCAATATTTTGAAAGCCTCTTCATTCCTTCATTGATATAATTTATTATAGAAAGAGCTGTCTCTGAGCTATACTGTACATAATAGACCACAAATATACATTAGCATTTACCCTTGCTTTTTAATGACAGCTGTGAAATATTACGACGAATCACTTTCACTGTCAAAGAAATTGGCAAAAATCTCTGCACTCTTCGCTGGCCTTTAGATCTCTATTTGTTCTTTTCGACGGGTAGAATAGACACAGGGTCGGTCTGCGCTTCAGCATCACATGTTCGTTTTGGTCCCTACAAATTAAGGAAGAAGAAAACAAATTAACTGAGGCCTTTGGAGGAAGGTTGTCTGAGGTTTTTGTGGGACTCAGACCAAAAACGTGTCAGACAACGAAACATTTTCAAGACAAGTCATGGGTAAAACAATTGAACTGCAGAGGAACACACAATTGGATAAAGTGATAAAGCTGGGATTTAAAACTAAGAGGTGATTGTGCGGTGTGAAGAACAGAACTTCTACCGTGAATTGGCAGATGTCTTGCTGCGCCCACCTTGTGGTTCCATCGCCTCATTTAGAGTTGAGAAAGTACAATATTTCTGACACCGGAGCCTCAGCCAACTCACCAATGGAATCTGTTAGTCGCCAGCACATATGCAATAGGGCAGGTAGCACAACAGCCCTGCCAGGCTCACCGTATAGCCTCTTGTTTATGTTCCTTACAACATTGGAAGGCACGAAGGGGCATATGATCAAGAACGGCGTTAAAATTATCGCCACTTTAGCGGCAGGAAAAAGCGGCGATAATGGGCTTGATAATATGCCCTTGTGAATTCCCATAGAAGCTCAGGTTCAGATCAGAACCTGGGCTTGTATGGGAATTCAGAAGTGCATATTATCAAGCCCCTTATCGCCGCTGTAGCTGCAGTTTCCTGCCGCTGAATCATCAATAATGCTATGGCCATTCCTTGATAATATGGCCCCAACTTCGTAAACAGGAAAATGTAACAATGGCCCCAAGCTCCCAAAATCTTGGCCCGTCATTGATATTTTTTTTGTTTTAACAGAAAAAATGTCCTGCTTTGTGTTTTTTATTTCCAAATGATCAAATATATATGACCCGGACACAATGACATATATGGCAGCGTGACATAGCAGTCTATTTTCACCCAAAGTGTTACCGATCCTACGTGGTATCACACATGCCACAGAACAGCTGGAACAATAGCATTGGAAGGCTCACCTTGTTTGGTGAGTTTATTCTTTTCACGACAACCTTGGAGGGCATGACAACCCCGTCAATAAAATGGAACAATAACAACTACATGCCCGAACTCTCAGCCCATCATTGCTTTTTGTTTTACAGAAATTACTTCCCAGTTTGGATATTTGTTTGTAGAATAAAAAGAAAAAAGAATGCTGACTGGGCAGTGCTTAACTTGAGCCGGTGGTTTACGGAGCTTAGCACTGGCACTTAATTCTCACCACCGCCAATTATGACAGTCTGCCACATGATGGCACTCTCTGTCTAGCATAGAGATGAGCCTAACAGCAGCTGCTTGTTAATTGAATATGCATTAAAAAATAACGAATACCTGCTGTCCAAGCCATTCTTATAGCTTTGTGGGCCTGGAATAATCTGAGCTGTTACACTAGTAGTACTGTCATGATTAGTAGTTGTGTGGGCACTGTTATAGGCAGCCCTGGCGAGGGCCATGGTATTTATTTTGTTTCAAACTAATCACTGTCGGGCCACCAAGACATGGCAACTAGCCTGCTTTCATATTCATCAAACGTGCTTCTTCTTTGTTTTCAGCAGTGATATAGAGAATGTTTTCCATGAGCACTGCAATAAATATGGTGGACCAGTGGAGACAGGCTTCACCACTCTACTCGATTTCCAACTGGCTAGCCAGGCCTTGAATGACGCCTAAGACTTCCAGTATGAAACTTTGATACCCGACCAGGTCTCTTCCCAAGTAATCTTTTCCTGAATGACCAATGCCATCACACAGCCTTCATAATTCAGTCAGGAACCTTCAGGAATCGATGGAAAGATACATGTAAATGATAAATCTGTGCTTTTTTGTATTTAGTTGCTTTTCTGTGAAACTTCAATTCTTATAAAGCGCAGGACAATTTCAATGTGGCGAATTTTCAGGACACCTCCTAAGAAGTCTCCTAATTTCAGCACAACATTTTCATTTGAATTAAGTTATATATATTGTTCAACTGCATTGTAAGAATTTCCCTGATAGGTGAACAAAAATTGTGGCACAAATAACTGAAGCAGAAAAATGTGAAATACTCCAGAGGCTGTATTACTCAGACGGCACACTGGCCGGATCGGCACCATGTAGCTCCATTAACTGGATGGGCCGGGTGCAGGCATGGACAGTGCTCCCTACTCCAACAATTGTGCATGAACCTGGGCTTGCATTGAGAACAGTGTATTAGTGAAAGGTAGAACAGCTGTTTGAAGCACTGGTGTGCCTTTAACTGCAGGCAGTGGACACAGGCTCTATTTCAAGTGAAGCACAAGGATCTGTGTGCAAGCAGGTACAGTACATAAGTGCTCTCACCAGCGGGCAATGCCCGGGAGGTCCACTTTTTATTGTGTTGGTGCGCATTTTGTACCAGCGTAATCCATATTACTGAAGGGCGTCCGACAAACATCTGTAGCCTTTGCTGTAATATCAAAGTGCCAAGGGGGAAACAAGTCAGTGGAAATGCCTGTTTGTGCCACTGAGACACATTGTATAACAAAGCCTCAGGACTTTCTTTTTTGGTGACCTTGGGTCATGTTTTCAAACCTGACATTTGAAATACTTGATATTAAGTTAGTAAAGGAAAATAGTTGTATTATCTGGTGAACATTATATTCAGTGTATAACATGTTTTGTCTTGCATTCTCAGTAAGTATATATCTTAAATAATCCAGGTACCTGCCTCTAAAACACATTGAGAAATAAAAGCATGAAAATAAAAACACACAGTACATTTTGCAGAGCAGCATAGAGTCAAAGCAGTGCAGACGAAATATAGCTGAATTAAAGTGCATTCAACATGAAAGAATAAAAAGGATATTCCAGACAAATCTGGCCCCCCTTCATTTATACCGCTGTCATATTCATCCCTGACCAGATCATATAAACCACGTAAGAATACACAAAAAACTGGAAACCATGGCAGAATACCATTCTAAAATAAGATTGCAAAAGTTTACGGCAAGACGGTGCCTAATATATGGTGAAAAGTGCAAAACATTCCTTAAGCCATGGAACTTGACCTCATCCAGGAAGATTAACCATCTATAGATTTCCTACACCTCACAACTGCTTTAAAGAAAGAACAGACCCTGAAAAAAATTACAGGGCTGCTTAGAACTTGGGGGCATATTATCAAGCATGGCGTTAACATTATCGCCGCTTTAGCGGCAAAAAACTGCCGCTAAACGGCCATAATTGGCTTGATAATACACCGTAGAGAATTCCCATAGAAGCCCATGTTCACAACAGAACATGGGCTTCTATGGGAATTCACAAGGGCATATTATCAAGCCCATTATCGCCGCTTTAGCGGCAGTTTTCTGCCGCTAAAGCGGCGATAATGTTAACGCCGTTTCTTGATAATATGCCCCCTAGTGTTGAAATAACGCTTCCCTACGCTTCAATGCTCTAAAAGTTTAAAAGAGGGCTTGGAAAAAGTCGAAAAAGGGATAACATTTTTCCTCAAAAATCATAAAGTAAAACAATATTTGCTGAAACGAACTGTCAAATGGGCAGCCAGGGACAGAACCGCCCAAGGGACAACAGACTACTGGAAAACACAGAAGCCGACACACTGGGCCGGCCATGAAGTGGAAGAGAAGAGACCTCTTCTAGCGTGTAAGATACAACATCAAATACAGTACCTGTTCAGCGGGTGCTCGGAACACAAAGTAATCTCTGACAGAGCTTTTGATCACTTCACTACACAACCTCTACACTTGGCAGAGCTCCGCAAAACATATCTTAACCATCAACTTATCATTCATTTTTAAGGTAAGGAGAGCAATAAATGTGGCAGGCAAACCCAGTCCTTTTAGAGTTTTGCTGATATAGCCCAACCAGAGGATAGAGAGACCTTAGTCCAGTTTGAGACAGTCTGTGATAACGTCCCTAATTAAGTTGGCCTTAGGATTAGGCCAGACCCTGACCCATAATAACAATGGGGTCAATTTGACCTTGTTGGATATATACTGTTGATTTAACCCAGAGTGTACAATAAAATGGGAGCTAGAGGGAGGAAGATGGAGAAGTCGCCTACAGATACAATTTTCCTCTAGAAGCACACATAGAAGTTACAAATCGCCATTTATAATTGTTTATGTCCCGAAAGGAACACGTTTCTGCACATAAACAATCATACATGGCGTTTTGCTGTTTCTGTGTGTGCTGCACAATGCAGCACACATTGAAACAGCAAAAACGATGAGAAATAAAGAATTTCTCCTCGTTTGTCCTGTTTTAGACCAGGTTTTCCCTTCCTTCCTGCAAATAAACAATCATTTCCCACAATGCATGCACCTTGCACTACGGTGCAAGAGTACCTGTGTTGGTACTAGCCAGATAAATTTAGAGCCAGCGAGGGAGAAACGCAGGGCTGCACTGTATTGTTGCAAATACAGTGCAGCCCTACATTATAAAGTGACGGAGCACGGCCTTAGCCTTTTTGGCTTACAGCTGCACTCCCTCACTTGATTTGCAAATATACCCCTCTGTTTTTAGTTCTTAATTATTGTTGCTTTGGGGTTGTTCCATGTGTCCCACATCCATATATCTCTGAGGAAAACCTTGCTACGTTTAGTGGACAAAAGCTACAAGACACTTATGAGCACATAAGAGAAATTAACATTTATAAGTTCAATTGTTTGGGCTGTGTGACATTACAGCTCACATGAGGATTGTAGTTGGGCTCCACAATAGCTTAGCAATCATTTCTAGGGGCTGAATACTTAAAAAGTGGCAAGGACAAGGACTCAAAATCTAGGAAGGAAAATTATGTGAAACTTTGGCAAAGTACAAGAACATTTCAGGGTAATGAGTAAAATGTGTTTCAGTGGTGTTCTTTGATGATGGAAAAGGGAAGTGTATGCAGACACCTAGTGACATTGAGAAGGTGGATCTGAAAAAGTAGTGATGGATGGTGAACTGTCAAAGTTCATTCCAAGGATGTAGGCAGAAGGTCAAGGAATGATCAGACCCAGGCAAAGGGAGTGAGAGATGGTGACTATTGAGGAAAACAGTGACCTGAATCTTTGGTTTAACAGAAGACAGCGTAGTATCATCCACTGATGAATAACCGTATGATAATTTTTTACTCTACCTTGAGGCTGGCGGAGGAGTAATAGGAGGTGAATGAGTATCTTCAGATGTGCTCAGGATTAAGACCTGGGAATTTCACACTTGTAAACTCATGGCTATTGAACACCAGCGCACACTGATTAATCTGTGCCCACTGATTCATTGGGGCGTGGCTTGTTTGAATCTCACGTTCCCCAAGCAGGAAAGGTGCCTGGAAGTTTCCTGTCTGATTTTGCTATGAGATTTTGTTGGTTAAGGAGCTGGCTGGAGGCAGGACTGGCCTGCTGGAGGACCAAACCTTCTGGCCCTACCCCTGGGTTGCCCACGGATGGACAGACAGTTCATTGGGGCGTGGCTGGTATCCGTTAAGGCCCCAAAAGAGATACTGCCTTGGCTTTCCCTCTTTGCATTCAGTTTTAGACAAGTGATGCCGATATGCTGAATAATGATGTCTTGTTTAAAAACATTCTAAATGTGGCAGCACAGACTTTTGTCAGCTCTATGAGTCTGCCCTGAGAGGGTGTAAATATTAACCTGACAAAACGTAACAATGTTTTCTCATAAATAACTCTGCAAAGAAATTTTGTGCAAACTTGACATGCTTGGTGTGTTTGGATATAAAGCAGAGAAAGCTACGGCCTATGAAAAATACCAACAAACTGTGGTCTACAATATGTATGCTATATGTTTGGGATTAGAAGGGGTATTGACAACTCGGTATACGAGTGAGCACTTAAAACTAAAATACATCCTCCAATAAATTCGTGGTAAAGCAGAACATCAGACACACAAAAGATAGACCGCCACACTTTTGAGCAGAACTGCATTACACTTGTTGGACCAAGACTGTATATAGATCACATTGCCACTTGTGACACTCTGGGGCATATTAACAAGGAGATGCGATAATGATCGCAAATCGAGCTTAGCGCGATTTACTCTATCGCTGGATTACATCGCCGTGTTAGCAACGTATTAACAACGTTTTGCTAACAGGCGATGTAATTCGAGCGATAGAGGGCGATTCACAGGAATAGTGCATGAAATCCAGCGATGATTTCACAGCGCTAATGTACAGCTTGCTAATAGGCAGGTGTGGACTCAGACGGACAATCCACCTCCCATTTTCAGGATGGCTAAATCAGGTTTTAATCAGACGTTAAATACCAGCGATAATCGCGATTAGCTAAACTTTTATTATTCACGGGTCTGCTGCATGGCTTGCTAATATCGCAAAGCCGTGTTAGCGAGCATTCCCATGTTGTTTAGCTCAGGCATGCCTACTTTGCATGTCAGTAGCGATATTGTTCGCTGACATGCAAAGTAGCAAGGAAACACGCGCTAACGCTTGTTAGTGTGTCCTTGATGATATTGAGATTGAAAAATCTGTGCTTTTTCGGCGCTATGCGCCGACAAAGCGGCGACATATCTATTGGTAACATGCCCCTATGAGAATTTTTTTCCATGCAAAGCCTATATTAACAAAAAAATGCCTTAAGAGGAAGTTAGTGACACACCTTTGTTGTATAGAGTGCCCCGTGTCTTAAAGAGGTTGGAGTTAGAAATGGTTGCTTATGCTTTAACCTTGCTGGATGAAACAAATTTTCCAATGTACCCCCTGACTATTAGTGTTGGTCACTAGCAGCTCTGTGATACATTATTTCACTTCTGTGGATGTAGAAGATACATCAACTCATATTCCCAGCTCCTAAGTGACCACCACGTTGTAGAAAGAAGGACCATCTGATGAATGCAAACTGGTCTGTTACCTGAAGCAAATGATAATCATGCAGGAACTCTATGAGTTTGAGTGTTTCACCTGGGCATTTCACCAGATGAAAGCAGTTGAAGTGTCGCCAGGAAATTCTACTAAAAATGGGGAATAACTTGCGTAAGTCAACAAGGAAACACAGGTTACTGCAGGTTTTTTCCAACTCCAGCTGCAAAACACAGAATGGCCTAGTACGTGGTTGGAAATACCATGCGGTAATGGTAATAACACATCTGGAGTTACTGTGCCGCCTGTATTGTTAAAATGTGTCCGGCCTATTTATGGTTAATGCCTTCTCATCACCACTAATTTCCAGATTTATTTTCCAGTGCACAATTACTACTAATTGACAAAAAATAACTTTAAATAAGTTATAACGCATAAACATGAAGATTGGAAAAACTGTTACTATCTCTCTAGTCAGGAGAACCTTTAGAACAACTGTAGCATGTTTAATTTTCCAGTTCATCCCATTAGTGAGAGCCTACTCTGATGAAATTGTAACTTTGGCTAGATGTATCAAGATACTGGTAGCATAAAGTGGTCACAATTTTTAACCATAATTCCGTTTTGAGAAGCAACCTACGTACTAATAGACTGGTTTGCAAGATTCTGATTCAGACGGGGTTACAGTTCGACATACTTAATGAATATTTATGAGGCAAGTGGCAAAAATACGATTAATTCCGATTAGCCCTAATTACAGGAATGGTGGCCTGGAAGGATCAAGAGTCTACCATCGTAGTGATTGCTTTTCAAAAATGAAAACCTTTTTTTTGTTTTTAAAGCAGTGAATTTCCCCCAAAAACACATGGCTACTTAAAAAGTTTTTTTTTCAAAAGCTTCAGTGAGAGTTGGCTGCGGTAATTAGGACCTTTGCCTACTCCCCTGAAACTGGCACCCCAAATCACAAAGGCAAAAAAGGTAGCACCAAAACTTTTCAATGGTTTGAAAAGGGAATTCTGGTCGCAAACCATTGATACATCAAGTATCGAATTGCAGATTGGAAGGAACGCTCACAACATGTACCTTTGAAATTGATATTCGGTATCCAGGTGCAATCCCATTTTAGGAATCGGTAAAACTTTAACAACTTCTAAGTTTTGTACAGGGAAATAACTTTTTGAGGTTGGAGCTTCAGAGAGTTTTCAGCGCAAAGAAAGTTTAGTACATCTGGCTCTCATTTCTCGGCCCCAGCTGAATAAAAAAAGTACCACTACCTCTTTGCCAGTAGAATGGGATGTTTTTTTCTTAGGTTTTACATACCAGACTGTTGTTTGCATTTTTAATATATTCATCTAAATTTTCTTTTTTTAATAAGGAAATCATTGTCATTAATGGTGCCATTTAACATGTCACAAGTGATATAATATTGAGGTGATAAGCATGGCATGTTGGGGCGCAAATTATAATTGGCTCAGTAAAATATAACTGGTGAATTTCAGTGTTGTTTTGTTATGAAACATTAGTTTTTATGGTATTTCAACAACTAACCATGACATCACTTTAAACGTTGTTTTATTCCGTGAATTTCTGGGATTTTCTTAACATAGGGTATGATTTTATTGCCTTACCTAAATATTATGACACTTTAAACTTTGTTTTCAGCGAATGTATGGGTTTTCTTGCTCATATTCCCCAAACTCCACAGTGCACATCTTATGGCTGTGCACAGTGGAAGCTTGGCTGCATGGTCTGACCTCTGGCCAGGCCCTGAGTCCAACCCCTTCCGCGTGCAGCCAGTCCCCTGCTGCGCATGGCCTAAATCATGCGTAGTGGGGATGGCTTCTGGCTAAGCCGTGCCCCAACCTCCAGTTGGCAACCAACCCACTGCGCCCACCCCCTGCTCACAGCCTAGGGCCAAATAGTGCATTAAGAGAAAGTTCGTTCTCTCAAACATGGCTTTCTCTAAAATGAATGAAACATCTTCATATTGTTCCATGCTGTTATTTTATCTTCTGAAGTGTAAGACTGAATTGGCAGCCAGACAGTGTATTTCTATTATATGAAAATTATATTTGGAACATTTTATAATTTAAAATTAGAATCTATCTGTACAATCTGTGCTATATGGTTTTAGATGGAACAAGGAAAGGAACCTGGGTACACCAAGAGGAATGTACAACTGCAAGCCACATGCAACTAAGAGGTTATCTTTCATGAAATCGATTGTGGTGGAACGGCATAGTGAAATAAGAAAAAAACTGGGGTGGATATTGAGCATAAGTTGATGTTTTGAGGAGTATCCATCATGAAGGCAAATACAAAAGGAAGAACAATGAAAGGCAGTATTGTGAAGAAGTATGAATGGTTGGAGAGAGTAGCAAGGAGAAGGAGTAAAATAATAGTGTGAAAGGCAAGTAAAGGCTATGGTTGAAGTATTCTTCCTCCAAGAAAGAGAAGAACCAAATAGGGGACAATAGTTCGGTTGGTGTGGCAGTGAAGAAAATGAAAAGATGGACTTATTCAACAAAACAAACTTAAATAATAGAATTTTGAGATAAAAAAACATTCACTGAAATGCATTCTTTCTGATGAAGCATGAATTTTTCGAAATGATCTTGCTTAATCAAATCTCCTCAATAAGTCTGTTAATTAACAAAACAAATGACTAACAGGGTGAACATTATTAACATTATGTACATGGGAGTATTCGAAAGTACAACCTGAAAATGTGCTAGAAAGGCACAACATGTTTAGTAAAATAGAAACTGCAACGTTTAACATGCTAAAAGAAAGGAAATTATGAATTATTTTTACATGAACTAAAATGTTATGAGAAGAGAGACTTGAATAAATATGCATTTAAAAACTTGCACATAGAAATATGAAATAGCAATAATAGAAACGCTTACAGAAAATGTATTATGAAATGTTTACCCTTTCTTCATAACAAGAGAAAAACAAATATTATTAATTGCTTGATTATTGAAAATTTAGATTATACTTATGGGTTTAATTATAATAAAGAATCCTTAAAAACGATTTTTCTTATGTATTTTGTTGAGTTCTCTTAACTGAAGTGTGTTTATTTCTTTAGAAAAAACAACGGTTTTATGGTTTCTTCAAAGAGGTCTCAAACCCTGCAAAAGTATTTTTCCTTCCTAACGTAGGCCTCAGAAGAATGTACTTAGTCCTTCATTATTTAAAAAAAAACTGATTTATTTGTTTAGTTTGCATAAATGCAAGCGTATCACTAGGATTTCCTCTTCCTACCTTTGGATTATTTCTTTCTTTGAACAATTGTGTTGACTACGTTGCCAGCTGATATAGGAGCGAGTGCGAGGACATGAAGGTATATAAAAATGTCCTATTCCTGCTTCCAAAGAGCGATGATGACATTCATTTTAACAAAGAACTTTAACAGAGAAATCCGGATGAACTGACTAGCATGATGATCATCTCGTGAATCTGACGGATGAAAACGTGTGGAACTGTAAAAATTGAAAATTTAGGGGGATATAATTATTACCATGAGAAAAGAACTTGGCATTATATGAGAAGAGAGCCTTTTATGCTGTACTCTATGCTACTCTGGCTGGCTATTATCCTTGCAATTCCTGAGCGTGACTATCCTGATTACTTTGCACTTCATTGGACGGTGATGTTGCTTGCGCTATACCTTTTCGGCCAAAGGGTTAGCTATTTCTGACTATTGCACGGTGTGCTTGAGTTTTCATTGATCTAGGTTCGTACGAAAATCTGATTTGCATATTGATATTGATATATTTCCTTTTGTCTCTCTCTCTCCCTCATGCTGTTATTCATTATATGCCGTAGTTGTCTATGGACTGTATTTCCTTATTGTGTACTTACCTGTAACATTGAAATATCACAGCATTAATAATTCTTAAAGAACATGTGTATTGACCATTCATATTTTGAAATTTTAGCTTAAAAGTAACTTGATAACTTGACGTCCCTTATTATCCAGTCCCTATTAGCTCTACCAAAGATCTATCGGAGGACCTGATATTTGTAAGTGGTTATTGAGGTTTCATGGGCCCAAACTCTTAGTTCTAGAGAAAAATCTTATTCATGATATAGTAGGGTTAATGTGTATGATAATAAAATTTACACCGCTTCCACTGGATCACTCCTAACATTTATTGAGAAAAAGGTTAGATAAAATGTATTTTCATAATTGGCATCCTATAAGATTTTTTTCTTCACAGCGATCACAGACAACCTTGAATTTTCCAGTACAAATCATTTTGACCAAGCTTGTTTTGAAGAATGCATGGTAGAATGCAGCAAAGAACCTGCTCTTGCTGCAAAAATTTACCACAACTTCGATGTGGGAACAGAGGATAAGATTGATATAAAATGTGATTTGAAGTTTTTCATAGCTCCTTTCAATGGTATCACCTTCTCAAAACTAATTGAAAGTAGGAGAATTCTGTTGAACAAATTTGTAGTCACATTCTAGGATTTCGTTCTTGTAACAATTAAGTGGTAGGGAGTGATTCCTCGTCCAGGGTCCATGAGGAGCACCGCTGCACTTACCATGAGGAAAACTGGTGATTTAACATGCCGGGAGGAGATCCACACCGAGTTTGGATATAAAGATAGTACTCATAAATGCTCTTTGTGAAATCCCAAAGTCGTAAACTAAGACCTTTGGTCTAAGTTTAGACCAAACATGTAAGTTTACCTTTGTAAGTCGGACCCAGAGTGAGGGAGTGGATCTTATTTACTATAACTAATGAAAGAAAAAGGTACCTAACTATGTTACTGACATCAGGGAACCTAAAAAATTGAAAGTGCCAATCCTGAAAATTACAGGAGATGATTTCAAGCCATGTATTTGTTTTAACACAGACTACAGAGTTAGTGTATTCCATCTGGTTAGGTGTTGCTGAACTGGCTGACTACAATCTTCTTTACATGTTTGCCAATACTGAAAAAGACTTTCACATCTGGAATAGTCAAATTGCATCGAAAATATAGTATCTTTCTGACAATGTATTTGCAAATAGACATCCCCAAGACATCCCCAAGAATTACACTTTAAACCATAAAATATGTCATTTTGTGTTTTAAATCATGCCTTAATGAATAGACAGATGGCTAAACGGTGGCTATATTTAAGTTATATGATGCAATATTAAAAGCTTGTATTAAAAAATATGAAATTGAGGAAAAATACCAAAATGAACATACAATGCCTTTGAAAAAAGCTCCAATTGACTGCCTTTTCTCTAGCCTCTTTGGGCTATTCTTTGGGCTGCCGCTTCCATTCTGAAGAATGCTAGATTCGGTAGCTTGTTGTGGTGGGGAGGAAAGAACTTCTTGATTTTCTTTTGTTTCCTGCTTGATGGTTTTCTGCTTGCTCGGATCGACTGTCGTCTTCTTCTCCTTGGGGGCATCTTTGATCTTTTGGGCTGCAGGTTGTGCTTCTACTGCAGCTGGAGCAACTGATTTTTCAGGGGGGTTTGGACCAACACCATCTGTGGAATCTACTGCCTGGAGCAAGTTAAAATCACTGTTATTTAATTTGCAAAGAAAAATATACCAGATTAGACAATGGGCCAGATCACATAAGATGAGCTAGGGATGTGCTATTTCAATACATAGTGTACATAATGATTCTGTGCTGCGTCCCTGACAGAGGTAAATGCTTACCCTGTACCGGTATTCAATTACATG
Organism: Lissotriton helveticus; assembly: GCF_964261635.1. Classification (NCBI taxonomy): domain Eukaryota; kingdom Metazoa; phylum Chordata; class Amphibia; order Caudata; family Salamandridae; genus Lissotriton; species Lissotriton helveticus. Next base: position 277,924,549 of record NC_136068.1, read on the forward strand.
GTGTTGTACTTTTGGAACTCTTTTAGCTGTGCATTGTGTGAATCCCGTCATAATGATGGCTAGTTATGTTAACTTTCCATTCTTCTATGGGCTTCAGAAATTGTTGCAATTCATACATGGCAGTGATTTTCAGGACATAGCATATTTACTCCTCCAGCCATAATTGCATTACTTCAGTGCGAGCTACTAGAAGATACAGTGACTTGCTCAGAGTTGTGAGGCTTGAATTTAATTGCGGTATAATAGTGATAGAAGATTCAACCCCAATCATCTGGGATTAAAGGTTAACAACTAAGCCACCATATCAAAATGCAAGAGGACTCCCATTGGAAACTTGACGAAATATACGAAAGTCTCTGATTCTGGACAAATTGCTTTATGCCTCTAGGCTTGAAATTGTAGCAGCATTAGCTGAAGTCTGTAAAGGAGCCGAGGTGAGTTAATCATGTGAAAATCCACTCAATTAATTTTTTTTATATTTGTGCCACTCATGAAAATGTCATGGTCGCTTTACTTGGCACTCCTTCATCCACTAATTTACCATTTCGGAATTTTATATGCTACCAATTTTACAGATCACATAATCCTAGCCAACTGTACCTTTTGATTCCTCATGCTGCTGATGCCAATTTAATCATGTGTTTTGGGGAAGGCCACATTTCAGTGCACTAGATAGGAGACAGGTATATGCAAGAATTTACTATAATACTTTTGTAAAAAGTATTGGTACATAAAGATGTTTTATTTAACACCAATGATGTTGATTCCTTCATACCAAAATTTGATGTGATCCTGTTTAGAGTTGAAAGGAATTGGACGTGGTCAGTAACACCCAGGACATGATTGGGCAACATTGCCTTTCGAATTCAGTCTTAACAGCCCTTGCTCAAAGTCGGAGGCAATCTTTTGACTCTTTCAAGATCTTCATTATTTGCAACATAACTTAGGGAAGATTGCTCTTCAGTATGCCATTAATGGTTGGTCAGTTCTGTTATATAAAAACATTTGTACAAATGGTTTACTGAATAATTATTTGCCAGACTACTCTATGAGATTTATCTGATAAATATTGCACGTACGGTGTGGTGTGACTGTTCGGTTAGGTAGATAGCTAATCCCTATAATATCTTATTCTACCTAGGTGGTATGCAAATCATATTGTTTGATGACATTAGCAGTGAAGAGAACAGATTATGAATACTGTGTTTTCATTAAATTGTATAACACGTTAATGTAGGTTCATCAGATATCTAACATAAGGATTTATTTTTAAAAGTCAATTTTGTTGCTGGTAATTACAACTGTTACCTTTTACATATTTTTCTTTAATGCTGGTGAGTACATTCCAACAGAGGCACTTTGGATGCCTGCTTTATTATTAATCTTTTTTGTTGTTATTATTACTAACAATGAATCAAACGACTCCCCATTACTTAAGGTTATTGAATTCAAGATTTTGATAAGCTTAAAATATACTGTCTTATTCCAAACCCCCTATAAATTCAAATGCAAAAAGACTGGAGCACACGTCACATAAGCATTGGAGTAGTAGTCAAAAACAGTAAGTAATAAGCCCAAAGCCTGACATTTAGTCTAATAGAATCAATTAATTGTTCTTTGAAGGTTGTCACAGTAGTACAGTCTTTGTTATGGACAAATGAGCAGCCGAGTACATAGAACAGGTTCTGTAGCCCTTATAAAACATGCAATTTTCAGACATGCTATAATACTTGCATCTTTTCTCCCAATTAAAAAGGGGTTCCTATATAGTGATCTACTCTGCTTAAACTATGACAGCTAGTACTTTGATATTCCTTTATCCAAAATTGCTATGAGATTGTTCTGTGGATTAGTAAAGGACCAATGGGTTCAATGCAAAGTGGTTCTCCTTTCATAGCAGCATTCCCAAAACTGGGCAGAGCATTTAAAAATTGAAAAGTTTTATGTTTTTATTTAGATACATGAAAGCACTAGAAGCTTAAGGAATTTTCTAAATGTCTACTACCTTGGTGTACATTACTGGGTGTGTAGGTGAGTGTCTGTGTGTCGGCTCACTATTTGGTTATCACGTGTGAGCACGCATTTTCTGGATTGAGCACCTCATTGTTGAATAAAGTTTCATCACAGATGTTTTCTAATTTAAACGTGTGGCATCAGGTCTGGTGTAATATCTCCAACATGTATTTTTTAATTAGGACAATGGTGCACTTAAGATGCTTCACGTGCAGCATAATCTTTGGCATACGATGTTAGCCTTCCATCCCTGTCTCAAATATACAGCACCTAAATGCTTATAAAGCCAGATTCAGCAAGAGATGCAGGTCATCTTTAATAGATCTTTCATGGACAAACCCCTAAAAATAAATCAGGCATCAATTTCTCATCAAACATTTTAAAAGTCAAAAGGTTGCTTTATTTGCTTCACATCCGAGAGTGGGGCAATGTTAACTATTTTATGGAGAATCTAAGGGGCATATTATGAAGCACGGCGTTAACATTATCGCCGCTTTAGCTGCAGAAAACTGCAGTTAAAATGGCGATAATGGGCTTGATAATATGCCGTAGGGAATTCCTATAGAAGCCCATGTTCACACCAGAACATGGGCTTCTTTGGGAATTCACAAGGGCATATTATCAAGCCCATTATCGCCACTTTAGCAGCAATTTTCTGCCGCTAAAGCAGCGATAATGTTAACGCCGTTTCTTGATAATATGCCCCCAAATGTTTTGCACATGCACACAGACAAAATCATGCAAGGAGAACAAAGGAAGAAGAATACTAGTCGTCACAATTTGAAAGGAGAAATATTGGTAAGAGAAATTGTAGTGGACCTAAGTATTACAGAGTCTAAAGTTGGGAGAGCAGAATGTGACAAATTGCAGGTAGGAGGTTGGATCAAGGACCGTAGGGCACGTGTGATCTCATTTCTTTGATGAGTGTGACCTAGCTCTTTAATGTGACTCTTGATGCTATCTTGATCTGAGGTACACTATATGTCTCAATTGTTTAGCATTTACCAAGTTGAAATGTAGCCTTCTGTTAGACAGAGATAATACTGATGAACAAGGAAAGGAAATAGATCTTTGATTCTTTAAAGCAGGACAAGATTTACAGTTCAGAGAGTGTATAGCCCATCACCTATCACCAGCCGAGAAACAAGTCTGAGAACTTACTGGCTGATGGGGCTCCTTCTGGTTAATCTCCTCGGAATTGGCATTACCTCCATCTCCAATCACTGACTAAAATAACAAATTGTTACTTTTTACAGCTGAACCCATTTAAGTTAAAATATCAGACAACAATATAAATGATTTTTTAAGCGTGCTTTTAGATGTACAGAAATTGTTATTATTGTGTATAATGTGGCTGAATCACTTCAATTCATGCAGAGTTGATCAGATGAGAACCACCGCAGTCAGAGCCTAAAACAGTGCAACGAAAACACAATACCTTATGAAACATTCATAAAATGATTACAGTGTGTATTTGATTCATTCAGAAAAGTGGCAAAATGAAGACCTGAGAATGGTATTCTGCTGGTCCCCAAAGGACACGATCTGCAGGGGAAGTGTCTATGTACTCTTTATCAGATAGGTTTTGCATTATATTGACCAATTGAGCCTGAAAAAAAGTGAGGTTTCACTTTATTTTTTGACAACTTTTAACCTGTTGTCTTCACTCTGAGATTTTCTGGTTAGTTCCAAATTAGTACAAGTTTGTTGTGTTTTTCCAATAGGGTTAACATTGTGGTGGCAAAGTAGTCCACCATGCCATCCAGGACCTATTGTTGGATATTTGAAATTTGCTGTCACAGAAGGGCCGCAAATCCATCAAGTCTACCAACTGCTTAAAAAGCTCCATTGGCTCCCTATCTCTAAAAGGATTATCGTTAAAGCACTAACTCTTGCCTTTAAGGCGCTACACCAAGTAGGGGCCAGATATATTAGGAGGCGCATAATTTTTTATGTGCCATCTAGAACTTTGAGATCAGCCTCTTTGGCTATGGCCTCTGTCCCTTCCATCAGGCCCGCTAGAATTGGAGGACGGTCCTTCCGATGTCTGGCGCCTCGCTGCTGGAATTCACTGCCCGTCTCCCTCAGGAAAATCAGTAATTTACTGAAGGCTTTTTACCCATTGATTTTTCTGATTTGCCCTGCTTCTTCCCTGTTGCCCTTTTCTTTCGGGTTCTTTGCCAAAGCGCCGGGACACTCCTAGGAGTAGCCGTGCGCTATAAAAGACCCGTTTTAACATAAATGTTGGCACTATTCGAATTTCAGACGTGTAAGTCATTCTCAACCATTGCAAAAAGCATTGACCAAATGCTGGTTTTATTAGTGAAACATGCAAACACACATTTCTTTGAGTGTGTTTGGGGGGAAATATAATTGCATTCAACAGATCCATACAATAATATTCCATGTTATTTTAAATGTATTATCTTCATAAATTGATGGGCTGTGAACCGTAGAACCCAAAGCCCTGATTGGAAAGATCAGGTAACATACAGTCACAAGACACACCGGTTTCTCCTGGTAGTGCCACAAATATAACTCATCACTATTCTATTTCGACTGTTTCGGTGAGTGATATGTTCAATCGCATGCCATGCATGTCCCTAGCATCTTTGCGGAAAGCTATCCAGTTATGTCTAACCATGATGTTTTTTCACTGACATACAGAAATGTGCCGTGGACAATTAGGAGGTCAACTGGATTATTTCACAAAGGCCAATAAAAAGCTTGTAGGTGTATTTGAGCTGTGGTCACTTAAAATCCAGGATAGGTCTTAAATGAGTATTTAGATGAGAAAAATCTCCCCCAAGACTTGAGCCATGCTTCTCTCAAGGATGCCTTAATTGCTGGCACATCTTTGAAAGTAAATCTTGCTTGATCCACTCTTACCTTCTTACTACCATTCAATGTGGAGAACCTTTCTATAAAACAATATATGCTACAGCTGCTGCTTCTCTACTGACAGGAGTCTCCAGCAAAGTATGCAAGACTCCTCTATATCTGCCATCACCCCCTTTAAATTCCATTTAAGACAGTTCTTGGTCTAAAAAGTTCATAACAGGGACGCATGAACTTGAGTGACTGAGGCTTTTGGAGCTTTGTTCGAAGGAAGGAACCACTTTGATGAGGAAAGAGAGTTCTGCAGCACAGGTCCTCCATCTGACTCCCTGTTAGATTGAACTTTTTGATGATTCATGCAGCTAGGCTATGCGCTTCTCTTTGCCTTTAGACTGCCATGCCTATCTTTCACTCTGGCACATAAATACTCCATGCTTCTCCTTGCCCACCCTGTGCACAGTCAGGTTTCTGAGATATCTCTCTGTTATCCGCCACACACTGGTATGTTCTTCAATATTGTGTACCATCTGTGTCCTCTATTCAGTCTTTGCTCTCCTTCCTAAAAACATCTTTCTGCCACTAGGACTGCAACATAATTGTGTGAGGCATTGTTGCATCTGCTTTACCATGCTTTGATACTTTGGTGTACTACCTCCGTGAAGCAATCATAAAATGGATTATATGAAATTAGGCAAATGCTCCAATAAAATCAAGTCTTGATGTTAGTTGGGATCTTTGATGTAGAGTAGTCCTTACAACTTTCTGTCACATACGCCACTTCATAAGTAGCCTGCAAATATATATGTGGATGTATATGTGCGTAATCCTAGCTGATTTAAGTGGGTGGACTTTACTTAAAGTCCCCATGCATGTATGAGCAGGGTAACAATGTGCATTATGCTTCAAAAGGGGTTTGGGTCATGGCACCTCTGTACCAAGCATAAACGATGGAAAAAATGAAGCATATTGAACAAAGTAGGTAATTCGTGTGATATATTCATGCTATTGTCATTATAACCATATATTTTCAGACAACAGATATCAATGTCTGATATCTCGCATTTTCGGTTGTAAGTTTTGTGCTCATATACACTGATTTAGCAAATAAACTTCAAATATATATTTATGGGTTGTACTTAGTATCCTTCTTTCTTCTTTGCTAGTTGTTTACAAAATTGAGTTTCTGTCAGTGAACTTCAGATGCTTCTAGTGACATCGTATTTGTTCCTTCTTCTTTGTGTACTAACATAAGCTCTTTTTACTATTTTGCTTCATTGTACAAAATCATATAGTAAACATGGTAACTGTGACCTTAGCTCAGGTGGCTATTTTCGAAGTTAAACCCTTTTTTGGCCTATAAAGGTGCATTAAAATAGCATTGGCAAAATCAGTATGTCTAGCTTGCATTCTACCACTGTCACATTAGCTTCAAATGAACGAATGCCTTCAATACACCCAGTAGGTGGTGTCATTATTCCAAGCATGTGACATTGTAAAGTAGAACATGATTGTAGGAACTACATTATCTGTCCACATCACCCATACGATAATGGCACCGTTACAGCATTTGTGACATGGCGTGGCCTTGCAGTGATCTCATTAGCTCTCACAAGAGACAGCTAAAGCTGTCTGAAGCCAATAACTACAAATATCCTCTATCAAATATGGTACAATAACAAGATGCTCCATCAACAACATACTGACACGCGAGTCTTACACAGTGTCTGAGTGTAACAGCTCTGAAATATCACTTCTGTTAAGGCTTAGCACATGCATGTGGTTTATGTGTGAGAAGCTACTGATCTGAAGTAGTCATTGCCTAAATATTTGGATACCATACATACAAGTACCAACCACTTACAAGTTCGACCACAATTGTCACAAGAGCCGTTCCATCCTCTTTCATAGGACTACTCAACAGGAAAAATTGGTTTCACAAAATACTACTCAGTAAAATGAATGCAAAAGATACGCTCAGGTTTTTGTACATTTAAACCTGTGTCTTAGCATTTTAAAAGATATGGTCGAACTGTTACAAATATAAACATTATCCCCTCAAAAAATAAAACAACTTAGACTAAACTTAAAGATTGACATGAACATAGTATAACCAATCTAAGAAACGTAATGCTCTGATTCTATGATTTCTGTACGTCTACAGTATAAATTTAGTTACAAAAAAAATAGTAAGATGATTTTTTAAACAAATATAATTTGTGGAATTTGTGTAGAAATGTCACGTTCTCCTTGAAAGGAGCATTGGAGAACCATTACAGCACGAATAAAATAACTGTCAACCTAAGATCATGAACAGAGTCAGCTTCAGATGGTTCAGATGGGGGGGGGGGTCAAGATAATAGCCCCGCAGAGATAATCAGACAGTGAAGATGTAAATTCTGCAAATTACCTCTTCACACAATAAAATACAGATGACAAGGGTGAATCAGCAGTTGCAGTTCTAATAAGACTTGATACAATATTCTTCCATGAAAAAGTTGTGTAGGTGTTCTGTTTGTGTAGTCCAATGACACTCCAAATGTAAGCATCAAAAGTACCTTATTTAGGGTTTTGTGGACCGGGAGGAATGCCATAATGTGGTGGTCCTTCCACCCTGCCAAGCCAGTAGCTTCCCCACTCCATTTAGAGTTGCGAGAACCACAGGGATACATCAGTGGAGCCACCACGTGCTCCGTTGGTGGTAAACTCTGACCCAGGGATTCGTCCAGCACAGGAGCCCGTTCTCCACCCATTTCTGCCATTGAAGACATGGTGAAAATTGTCAGGGAAAATGTTAAATGGCCTCATGCACAGAGAAAAATCTCCCTTTGCATCTGTGTCATTTATTTGTTCTGAGAAACCAAATCCCCACTTTGTGTGTTTGTTTTCTCTGAACCATAAAAAAGGTTTGTTGAGCGGGAACTTAAACAAGGTACCTGTTCGGCAAACCTTCAGTATTGTGAAGGGAGCCCCTATGGCAGGGACTCCCTTTACAGCATAGAAATCCTCACCAGTTATCTGGGGATTGGTAAAGTACAGCAGGAAGTCTTCCACCACGGCGGTGGAGTTCATGACCCCCAAGTGGACCAGTGGGCTGTCCATGACTGTCTAGATTGCACCAATTCTGAATGCCAGAGAGAAGAGCAGAACATATAGCATGAGAAGTTGGGTAAATAATATGTCCTTCATGGAGTAAAAACTATTCAAACAAATTAAAAGGGAAGCTGTTGAACATTTTCATTCAGAGTCTGTGACATCATTATATGTCTGTCTGTTGAAGCACAGCCATTCACAGACTCATCTACCTCTTTGGAAGATTTCTAATATCAGATGGCTCAACATTTATCTTAAGCAACAAAAGAGAGCACCTTTAAAAGCTTACCAAGTGACAAAGCTCTCGCTTGCAAATAGTTGTACGTCCATTCAGTGGTTGTCATATTAACACATGTATTGAATGCTAAGCGTGCCTATATAGCCAACCAATTGATAATCTTGGTCTTAATTTGAAAATACAAGGATCTCACGAAGTTCTGGGCCTTTATTAACAATTTTTGGGGCATATTAACACGGGCTTTATCTCTGCGTTTTTGGCTTTAAAAGCCAAAGAAGCTGAGATAAAAATTTCGCCCTATCAACAACAGGATGCTAACATGCAAAATCGCATGTTAGCACCCCTTTTCACTACGCTTCCCTTTGCCTCTTTAATGAGATGCAAAGTGGGCGTTCCAGAGCAAAATTAGCGACATTTCTCCTATTATCAAGCTTCACGCTAACCCTGTTAGAGACAAAAAAAAGCAGTGCTAACCACGGTTAACGCTGCTTTTTTACGTCTGCTAATTTTCAGACTTAGAAAAACCAAAGGTGGTGATGGACGGAGCGTTGACAATACAAACATTCACCCCCAGTCAACTGATCTGGGTTTAATCCATCACCGTTCTTTAGCTCACTCCGCCACCCCAGTTCAGACATGGCCATATACAAATCAGTCTGACCCTGTGCCTCATGGGAACAGTCCAGCCCGAACTGCCAAGCCATGTCTTCCCTGGACCGGAATCAAGCTTCCCAGGACCGGTTTCTGGCATTACAGCCGTCTTCAGCCCAGCTTGCTTGAATCCAGTGGCAAAGTGAGCAAGGGACTCACGTCTGAGCATACCCTGCCAACTTATGGCGAACCATACATTTGCATATGGCCATGTCTGAACTGGGGTGGCGGAGTGAGCTAAAGAACGGGGATGGATTAACTGGGGGTGAGTGTTTGTATTGTCAACGCTCCGTCCATCACCACCTTTGGTTTTTAGTTCCCATAGGATAACATTGGAATTACCTTATTACATGTTATAAGTATAATTTCTACATCGGAAGAGATAACCAGTTCATATTTAGTGTCTCTGGAATCACAATTGAAAATCCAAGCTAATGGTGAAGTCAGATTTGAAATTGCAATTCTGAAAATGCCACTTTTAGAAAGTTGGAATTTTCTTGCCTCAACCAGTTAGTGCCTGCAGCCTGCCTGGCGTAGTGGGCAAAAGAACAATGGATTTAGCCCAGATCATTTGATTGGGGGAGAATGTTTGCATTGTCAGCATTCGGTCCATCATTTGTTTGCTGTAACACTTTTCACCCTAAGTGGGATGGATATGCCCGGACGTGGGTCCCTTGCTTACTGTGCCACTGGATTCAAGCTAGCCTGGCTGAAGAAGGGTGACATACCCTGAAACCGGTCCTAGGATGTGTGTTTCCAGTCCAGGGAGGACCTGGCCTGGTAGTTTCGTCTGGACTGTTCCCATGAGGCACAGGGCAAGACAGATTTGCATATAGCTGGATCCAAACTGGGGTGGCGTAGTGGGTAAAAGAACGATGGATTCAACCCAGAACTTTTGACTGGGGGAGAATGTTTGCATTGTCAGCATTCCATCCATCATTTCTTTGCTGTAACACTTTTCGCCCTAAGTGGGATGGGCATGCCCAGACATGGGTCCCTTGCTCACTGTGCCACTGGATTCATGCAAGCCTTGCTGAAGAAGGGTGACATACCCTGAAACTGGTCCCAGGATGCTTGTTTCCGGTCCAGGAAGGACTTGGCCTGGCAGTTCGGTCTAGAATGTTCTCATGAGGCACAGGGTCAAGTCTGATTTGCATATGGCTGGGTCCAAACTGGGGTGGCATAGTGGGCAAAAGAATGATTAATTTAACCCAGATCTTTTGACTGGGGGAGAATGTTTACATTGTCAGCATTCCGTCCATCATTTGTTTTCTGTAACACTTTTTGCCCTAAGTCAGATGGGTATGCCCAGACCTGGGTCCCTTGCTCAATGCGCCACTGGATTCAAGCTAGCCTGGATGAAGAAGAGTGACATACCCTGAAACCGGTCCTAGGATGCTTCTTTCTGGTTTGTGGAGGACCTGGACTGTTAGTTCAGTCTGGACTGTTTCCATGAGGCACAGGGTTAAGACTGATTTGCATATGGCTGGGTCCAAACTGGGGTGGCGTAGTGGGCAAAAGAACGATGGATTTAACCCAGTTCTTTTGACTGGGGGAGAATGTTTGCATTGTCAGCATTCCGTCCATCATTTGTTTGCTGTAACACTTTATGCCCTAAGTGGGATGGGTATGCCCAGAAGTGGGTCCCTTGCTCACTGTGCCACTGGATTCAAGCTAGCCTGGCTGAAGAAGGGAGACATACCCTGAAACCGGTCCCAGGATGCTTGTTTACGGTCCAGGGAGGACCTGGCCTGTCAGTTCGGTCTGGACTGTTCCCATGAGGCACAGGGTCAAGACTGATTTGGTGGGTCCAAACTGGGGTGGCGTAGTGGGAAAAAGAATGATGGATTTAACCCAGATCTTTTGACTGGAGTAGAATGTTTGCATTGTCAGCATTCCATCCATCATTTGTTTGCTGTAACACTTGCAGCCTGCCTGAGGCACATGACAGGATGTAGTTGGCATTTGGGTTTTATGTATTCTCCTAGACAGCCACACACAATAGGGACCTTAGATGTGAGTGAATGGGCCATCACTGGCAGAATGGGTGAGTCAGTACACTTCTGGACCTGTGGATACTCTGCCAGGAAGAGGGACTGGTGTGCTGCTACAAGTGACTACCACTCTGCTGGACTCCAGCTCTAAAAGAACTGCTACCCTGCTGTGCTGCTCTGCTACATGCTGCCTCTTGCCTGGGGAAGAAGGACCCAGGACCCCAGAGTCATTCAAAGGGCTAGTCTGCTGGCCACCTGAATAGAACTTCAGGAACATAAAAGGCTCTCCAAGCAGCTCCTGGACCCAGCTGCATCGAGATCCTGACCCACAAGTGGTGTCTTTCAGGTCCTGAGCACTTGTTGTGGCTTACAGCCTCTTGAAATCAAACTGTTGGGCTCTTTGTGACCAGGAATGTGCCAATTTGTACCAGAGCTCATCACAACCCACCGCAGACCGTCCTATTTGCACAGTAAGCATCACTCACCCGCAGAGGACCGCCACCATGAAGTTCAGCCATCCACAGACCCTGGCCTGTTCTTCGCACCTGTGTACCACCACCTGGGACGCTTTCCTTGCTCCCTCCAACACTCTCCAAAGCTATTGGGACTCCTAGCACAAAACTTGAGAAGTTAACCTTCAGCGGTATTAATCTCAATGAATCAATCAATCCGGATTTATAAAGCACTGCTAATCACCCTATATGGTATCCAGGCACTTGCAGGTCCCGGAAAGTCTCAATTGAACTGCCAGGTCTTGACAGCCCTTCTTTATTCCGTAAGTGAGGTGAGGGTATGGAGCTGGGTGGGAAGGCTGATCCAGGTCTTTGCTGTGATGTAGAAGTATGAGCATCCTCAACTTCTGCTTCAGTAGATGTGAAGTGTTGGCAAATGATGGGGAGGGGGAGCCTAGTCGGTTGGTGCAAGATCAAACAGTGGTTAATGTAAGTTGGTCCTTGGTTGTGTAGAGCCTTGTGTGCGTGGGTCAGTAGCGTTAATTGGCATGTCTTCTTTTTTTTATTGAGCAGAAACACAGGGGATCCAGAAAATGGTATACATATAAGTTACCAACTATAACATATATAAAGTGCATTGTGTCATATTTAACCTGGATATATAATTATTAATGGAGTAAACATTAGCAGCTCCTTTCTGATAGCGGTACAATATGCCAAATTCCATCTAAACATAACAATTGAGCTTTGCGGGAAAAACTACACCAAGTGCAATACAATACTAGCAAACATATATAAAGTGCAAGATGCGTTTTATCACAAATATGGATTATTCCTATCCAATTAGGATTGATTCCTGATAGGTAAATTTCCGACTAAAGTGCAATGTACCGGTTACCATCAAAGCGTAAAATTGGCATCTCTTCTGTACGGAAGCTAGTATATTTGCCTTAGGTGGGGTGTGATGTGATGTGGGTTCGTCGTAGAAGGTCAAGGATGAGCATGTCTCTGTAGGAGGTGTTCGGCAATTGCTACATAGAGAGCGTTACAAAATCCAGTCGGCTGTTGATTAGGGCCTCTGTCACAGTGCATCTTGTGTGTAGGTGTAGCTACTTGAAGATATTACTTAGAATGGGTAGAGTGAGGTAGGAGGCGGAGGAGATGGCGTTGATCTGTGATTTCATAGTGAGCTTGTTAGCAGTGATGATTCTGAGGTTTCTGGTGTGGTCAGTGGGTGTGGGTCCTAGGTCCAATGGCCACCACGAGTCATTCCATGGGTCTGTATCTGACACGCACTCCATGGCGGGAGGCCTGAATGTTTGAATTTTACCCAGTCCAGCACAGCCAGATAGCCGCTGTTGGTGCTTTATGCTTTCAGGTGCTATTTTACTGTTTAATCTTTAGAAATTCATAACTTCAGTTCTTCTGATTGGATATTAGTCATGTTGGTCTTGTTTCATTTATTACATTCAGCTCTACATTTTACATTTGGCGTGGCTCCTTTTTGTATGGTGTTTTCACTGTTTTACTGTTTAAAGTGTTGCACAACAACTTTACACATTGCCTCTAAGTTAGGCCTGACTCCTCTGTGTCAAGCTACCAGGGGATGAGCACTGGCTTATTTGGGGGTTGTTTGTGCCTTACTCTGACTAGGATTGTGGATGTGGCTTCCTTGGTGTCCTTGGTGAAAGGGGAAGTGGATTATGTAGGAACTTTTTACCAGTTGGTTCATGGCCACCAATTGATGATATTATTGTTCTACATCAACCCCCTCCAATCATATTTGAACTGAAAGTAAGAGTAAGAGATGATGCCGGATGCATGAAAACTTATCTGTAGAGGTGGGTAATAAATTGTGGTCCGCCAGCGGAGTTGGTTGAGTTTTGACCAATGAAGAATTCAGCCAAATTCTGCCAACCACCGAGTGGGGACTTTTTTTCTCACATGCGGCTTGTCAAGACACCAGCATATATTTTGGTCTGTGAGCTCTTTTAAACTATTCCCTCCTGTACAAATGAGATGGCAGAGGAATTCTTACAAGGGGATTATTAACTGTAAAGCTAGCACTGAGTGCTGGCCTCAGGAAGTCTCTCTCACCCAGTCGGAAATTTCTCATCAAATGTGAAACAGCTGACACAAGAACTCCAGGATTCAGGTTCAACGTCTTTGTACCAGAATTCCAGACTGAGTGGTGGTTTGGTTTTGGAAATGGATTAAACAACTTCGATTTGGAGCTCCCTCTACCAGTGAGTCTGGGTTACACATACCAAAATTCATAGCCATCTTCTGTTGCCTCTCCCACTTGATGGTGATTAAAATCAAAAGATACTGCAGGTGTAAGGCACTCACACCTTTATCCAATGAAGACTAACATCAATGAACTGTGCTGTTTCACATGGTTCACTGCTTTGTCCACTCCGTCCATCATCCCCTTTGGTTTTGCTATGTTTGAACTAAGTTGGCAGGGTATGCCCAGACGTGGGTCCCTTGCTCACTTTGCCACTGGATTCAGGCTAGTCTAGCTGATGACGGCTGATTAGCCAGAAACCGGTCCTCTGAAGTTTGTTTCCAGTCCAGGGAAGATATGGCTTGGCAGTTCGGGCTGGACTGTTCCCATGAGGCACAGGGTCAGACTGATTTGCATATGGCCATGTCTGAACTGGTGTGGCGGAGTGAGCTAAAGAATTATGATGGATTAAACCCAGATCAGTTGACTGGTGGTGAGTGCTTGCAATGTTCAACACTCCGTCTATCATCCCCTTTAGATTTACAATGTTCGCCCTAAGTTGGCAGGGTATTCCTGGACGTGGGTCCCTTGCTCACTTTGCCACTGGATTCAAGCTAGCCTGGCTGATGATGGCTGATTAGCCAGAAACCGGTCCCAGGATGCTTCTTTCTGGTCCAGGGAAGACATGGCTTGGCAGTTCGGGCTGGACTGTTCCCATGAGGCACAGGGTCAGACTGATTCGCTTATGGCCATGTCTGAACTGGGGTGGCGGAGTGAGCTAAAGAATGATGATGGATTAAAACCAGATCAGTTGACTGGGGGTGAGTGCTTGCAATGTTCAACACTCCGTCCATCATCCCCTTTGGTTTTGCTTTGTTCACCCTAAGTTGGCAGGGTATGCCCAGACGTGGGTCCCTTGCTCACTTTGCCACTGGATTCAAGCTAGCCTGGCTGATGACGGCTGATTAGCCAGAAACCGGTTCCAGGATGATTGTTTCCGGTCCAGGGAAGACATGGCTTGGCAGTTCGGGCTGGACTGTTCCCATGAGGCACAGGGTCAGACTGATTTACATATGGCCATGTCTGAACTGGGGTGGCGGAGTGAGCTAAAGAATGATGATGGATTAAACCCAGATCAGTTGACTGGAGGTGAGTGCCTGCAATGTTAAACACTCCGTCCATCATCCCCTTTAGTTTTACTTTCTAAAAGTGGCCTTTTCAAAAACACAATTTAAAAACCATCTCCCTAAAAAGATGAGTTATTAAATTTTGAGTTCAGAGAGCATAACCTCCTCTTCTCCACCTTGTCGCAATGGAAAGTCATACTAGTGGAAAACAAAATAAACAGTATTTCACTATCAGGACATGTAAAACACACCAGTATATGTCTCACCTTTTTCATATACTGCACACTTCCCATTGAGGTATCTTGGGCCTATCTGAGGGGTGCCTTACATGTAAGAAAAGCGAATTTGGGGGCCTAGCAAGAGGGTGCACTTGCCAGGTCGACATGGCAGTTAAAAACTGCACGTGCAGACACTGCAGTGGGAGGTCTGAGTCACATTTGAAAAGGATACTTATGTAGGTGGCACAATTAGTGCTGCAGGCCGACTAGCAGCATTTGATTTACAGGCCCTGGGCACACACAGTGCATTGTACTAGGGACTTACCTATTAAATAAAATATTGCAATTATTGATAACCAATCATGATCATAATTTACACGGGGAACATATGCACTTTAGCACTGATTAGCAGTGGTAAAGGGCTCAGAGCCCTAAAGCCTACAAAAACAGGTCAGGAAAAATTTGAGAAAAAGCAAACAAATCTTGGGAATAACCCTCCAAAAAGGCCATTTCCAACACCACAATTTTAGAAATTGTATTAAAACCCTCCAAAATCCTCTCGGAGATAATATGAGGGGCGAGACAACAAGTAATGTCATCAGGAGTATTCTAATCAATATTACTCCAATTTATTTTGGCCCCTTTATTTACCGAATAATTAACAGGTAAATTGTTAGTTACACCAGCTCAAGCTAAAAGGCTAAAATAAAAACGCAAAGAAATATGGTTATGATCACTTAAGGGAAGCAGACACATGTCATATTGCAAAAGGTGCTAAGCAAGATCAGTTGGTGAAAGGAAGTCCCCTAACTCAGCCTGTAAATGTTGGATGGCATGGCTTGTCATAAGGACAATAGTCTGAGGCAAAACTCAGGTTATGAGTTTGGATTATCTGATTTAAAGATTCACCATATGATGAGTGTTTAAAATGATTTATATTGTCCCCCAAAATATTAGAAAATTGACAGATACCATTTCCACTATAGGAGCATTTAGTAATATTACAATCTCCTGCCCATATGATTGAGCTGTCACCATTTCCCTGTCTAACCACAATATCTAGCAGTAGCCTTCCCAATTCATGAATAATTTCTACTGGATGCACTGATTTTTTTTACTACAACCACGTTAACCATGTGTATCACTTGCAATTTCAAAACTTGATAATACAGGCTTGACGCTATTTCCTTCATCATCAAATTCTTAATGGAGCAAGACACAAAAATGGCCAAACCCCCTTTACTCTCCTCACTGGTGAATGAATAGCTTGGGAGCAATAAGATTTATATCAGTTCATACTTATGGGGTCAGTTTCCTGACAACAGACAGCATCATAGTTTTGAAGATATGCCTGCCAGTCTTCCTTATTATATTTGTCCAGAGTGCCTGAAATGTTCCGGGAAAGGAAGAGAAGAGCATGCCCACACTCAACATTGATCTTCACTCGATTTGAGGTGTGTACTGATGGGACTTCTAAAGGAAGGGTATTAACAATCCCCTGTTGGGTTGGTTACCTTCACTTTGTTGGTCTGGTTCAGGCATCACTTGTTTCTATGAGTCCTGATAGTGGTTCAAATCTATTGGGGTGAGTAAAGTTTACTAAAGGGAGCTGATTCTGGTGAGCTTTATTTATTCTATTACTCTGGCTATAAAAGATATGTCTGGGTGGTGGTGGATAGAAGAACCTAAGGAACTAGCCCTTATTTTAGAAGAATATAGAGAAACAGAATTCAACTGAGTCAACAGAAACCCTACGAACTCTGGGTCCCTAAAAGTTAAAACAACACAATCTCCCTCAGCAGATTTCATGGTTGGACCAACCCATTTTACTCTATGCGCCATTATTATTTTATCAATGTCAAATGGATTGCAATCTGAATTTCTCCCACACCAAAAGGCAGCTTTATTATTAAGATTTTGACAAGACTCCTGAATTCCTTCAGCTAAAGGAGGAACTCCCACAAGAACCATTGTGTATGGGGTACATTTCGGAAGTAGATGCAAAATATCAGAAACTCCTAAGCACAGGAGGAGGAGGAACAGGTTGCTGACAGTGAATGTTTGAAGTTCTGGGTGTAAGGGTGTCTGAAACGACCTGTGGACAGCCTGGCAAAGTGGGCATTCCTTCAGCCTGTGCCTTTTGGTTGCTAGAACACCTAACAGGTCCGGAGACAGGACCATGGCCTTGAGCAAACTGTCCAACAACAGTAGATGGCAAATCAGGACCTCAAGCTTCAATAGTAACTCGATTGGCTAAGTCCTGATTAAGCAAGTTCCCTCCATTCTCTCATGGGGGATTTATTTGGCGTTCTTGTTTGGCAATTCCCACAAAAAAATTAAAGCTGTTCTACAGTTTTTTTCAGGCGCGACACACTAGGCTTTAGGGCATCAACCAGGAAGTTTGTTACACTGGGATAGTTCCTCCAAAAAGGAATGAAGCCTGTCACTGCCCAAAGGAATTAATGGGGGGGGGGGTTCCTGCTGATCAGGACTTTGTTTGTGTCTTGTAGGTCCTAGGCCTTGTTTCTTGGAAGAACTTACAGGTTGCACCAATTTTTTCCTTCCTCCCTTGGGGCCTTATTTATGAGAAGCGATGAATGGCTGCATGAAAACAGTGATGTGTCACTTCTCAGTGCGCCCTCCTTGCGACATGATGGATGCGTCATATTTACTGTATGATGCATCATGTCGCAAGGAGTTACAGATCCATTAGTATTGCTGAGGTATCTGTAGGCACAAAAGTGACGCATTGCCGGGGTGTATCTGAAAACAGATGCAACTCCAGCAATGTGTCCTTTCACATGGGGCAAGCCCCATGGGAAACTGCCTGCATCAATATTACGCCTGCTGTGAGGAAGGCGTGAGATATTGACGCAATGGCATCATAGCATTGGCACACTGAAATCTCATAGATTTCAATGCACCACTTTTACTAGGCTTTTTGTGGGGGAACTCCCACCCTGCATACATTTTACCCGGCGACGGTATAATGTTGTGCAGGAGTTTACAAAGTGACACCTCTGCCTAGATGCGTCACTTTGTAAATAGGGCCCACCATGGCATAAAAAGTGATGCACAGATGGCAAAAATGGACACAAGGCCTCATAAATAAGGTCCTTGGTTTCTAAACTTTCAGCTCCAACTGTACTTTTCACAATATCCTGAGAGTGGCTGGTAGGCTGATGACTGGTAGAATGAATACAAAGAAAAATAGGGGAAAGTGGTGCAGCTAGGACAGCTGGTTGTATCAGCTGCTGGGCCTTTCCCCCTCCAATCATCAATCTTTTGGCCACAGCGATGTGGGGAGGTTGGGATGAGGAGAGAGATAATCTGCATTCGGCCAGTTCAATCTCTTTATTTAGGGCTCCTGCAGTCTGCTGTAAATAACCGTCCAGGGTGATACCAGTGGCAAAATGTGTTGGATTGGTCTTACATTTCCCCATTTCATCTGGTTCTATGTCCAACACAAAATATTTACCCAAGCAGTGGAATAGTGTATGCTGATGCTACCATACATTTTTAACAGTACCTTAGGAGTCTAAATCCCTTATGGTCCTCCCAATGAATGAGCTAGGAGAGGGGAGGGCCTGGCCCCACCTCAGAAAACCGCGTCCGGGCCCGCCTTTGGCCCAGGCTTAGCAGGCACACTTCCCGCACTGCGGGATTGCCACTGAGCCTTTACGCCATCGGTAAGGATGGCTCTGCCTTTCACGCTGCCAGGAATGCCAGGGGACTGAGTTCCACCCCAACTGGCAAACAAAAGCTGCAAATAGGGTCTTGGACAGCCCAAGAAAGAGTGTCGCCCTAACCACAATGGAGGAGCAAGCCAAGGGGAAAAGAGGGTGAGTGCTGGCAGCCCTGGATCAAACAGCGCAACCAGCAACAGAAGGACCCAAAGCCACAAGCCTCACTAAAACTCACACTCAAGAGGGGCAAAGGAGCGGCAGACAGGTACCACTGAACTGCAAAAAGGACAATGTAGAACAGCCACTGCTACGCAAGTGGGGCAGCGATTGCAGTCTCAGGGTGCCTGGTCCTTTCTGCTGAAGAAGGAGGCAGGGCCTAAGAGCCGCACTTCCAAAGTTTCCCAAAGTCGTGGGGGTTTCAAAGTATATGAGCCACCCATTAAAATGATCAGAACCAGGCAAAGTTCCCCTTGAGTGCTGCTGCTCAGCAGATCCAGACGAGGTACAGGGCAGATTCCACTGTAAAAGGGAAGCCAACATTTTAGTTATCAGCCAGGGATGATCCTATTTCTACATCCCCCAGGGCTGTCCAGGAAACATGACCCCAAACACCATCACCAGAGGGGTCCAATAAGGTTCTGCAGGCTTTCCCCACAGAAACAGAAAGCCGACGGCTGCTACCGGGGACCAAAGAGGATCAGTTTTTCCCTAGTTAGGGCTCATCAGCCAGGTATATCTTGGTTCCAATGCCACAGTGTGCAAGGGGGCCCATGTCTAGGCATACCTGTCCCATTTCGGGTGATACACTAAAGTATACAAAAAAGTGGTGGGTGAAATGCTTACATTAATCTCAACCTCTGGTATTCACTTCAGGTTACATCCCAGGCCATCGTTATTTTGAACACCATACCACCTCAGCTTGAACTCAACCATATGCAACTCCTTCTTGACCCTGCTCCAGTGGTAAAAGTCCACCCCAAACTGCCAGGCAAAGACCACCTTGAACTTGAACACAAGCAACCTAGGACCAGTTTCGACCTGGTTAGGGCTCACAAACCAGGAATAGCTTGGCTCTATGGGTGGTATGGTGGTAAAAAAAATCACTATCAGTGACTAAATTTATTTTGAGCATTCCATCCATCGCCTTGTTGTTGATGCACACAATGGCTGTCATAGGGTACAAATATAAAAATATATGAGTTTATCAGTTTGGTTAGTTTTTTGAGGTTCATTCCCTACAACCAATAGTTCTGGGCAAGAGCATATCATGCAAGCTGGTGAGAGGGGTAAGTAGGCATTATGTTCAGCTTGTGGCCTAATCACTTATGCAACCTATCCATGTTTGATATTTATATATTCATAAAACCCATGGCAATGAACATATGCATCCATCTGTCATAAAAATATGTTTCTGTAATAGTGAACTGTGGAAAAATATTACCATTCTGAAAATCCAATCAAAATGCAGGAACCACATATTGAATGTAGGCTCAGGGTCAGCTTTTCAGAAAAAAGCAGATAATCCACCAATAATTTTTTAAAGGGGACATGATTAGAAAATAGATTATTTTGCAACATTGACCAAGGTCATATGGTTGAAATCTGAGACTAAATTTTTACAAACTGGTCTAAAATCAAATGCATGTTGGTGGAAATTACCATGTTTAGCGTGGTAGTCCCCAGGTTTTTGTACCCACCAATCAATTTTTGGTGAATCCATTTTTGTTGGCTTTAGGACTCTGCACACTTTACTCCTGCTAAATCAATGGTAAAGTGATTGTGCTCTCCCTTCCAAAGGTGGTAAATTTGGCATACATTTAATTGGCGCCTGTAATTCACTTATAAACCCCTAGTATATGGTACTATGTGTTCCTAGGGTCAGTAAATAAATTCCACAAGTGGGTAGAAGCAATCATTCAGCCACTCACTGTAGATGTACTGCCAAACACGTTAACAGGCCTGTCCTTGCAGCCTGTGTGTGCAGTTTTAAACTGCCATTTCAACCAGGAAACAAAAACCTCTGCCAGGCATAAGCCTTCCCTTTCAATACTTCTAAGTCACCCCTGAGGTATGTCCTAACCACTTATAGGGCATGGCATTTAAAAAGTAGGACATGTGTATTTCATGTTTTACATGTCCAGGCAGTGAAAAACCCCTAAAGTCATTTTTCACTGTGGCAAGCCTGGCTTCCCATAGACTAATACTGGTTCAACTTGTTACATTCAGGAAGTGCTAAATTCAGTTTGGGAACAGATGGAGTGATACTTATTCCACTCATTTTATTAATAATTTAAAATCCTGTTTAATGGTTAAGTTATATTTTAAATTATTGTTTTGAAATTGCCAATTTTAAAACGTTATAACAAGCTACAATGGCTCTGTCAGGGAGCAACAATTACTTGGCTTAATTTGGAATAAATCCTGAATCATAATTACGTAACAGTATACGTTGAGGGTTAAATAATACTGTAGATAGATCAAATCAACATGCACAATAAGGTGAGTATGGGAACACCTTGATACAAGGAGGGTAAGACATGTGCTATTGATTGCTGTTTCAGGATATCGAGCAGCAGACGGGCCGCTGCATTTTGTAGGACCTTCATTTTATTGAGAAAGTGTGTGCGCATGTTGAGGAACAGCCCGTTGCAATAGTCTAGTCTGGACAATATGAGCGCTGTCACCACCGCTTTCTGGAGCTCTGGTGGAATAAAGGGAAGGATCTTTCTGATGGTTTTAATCATAAAAAACAGGAGGAGGTGATTGCATTGATTTGCCCCTCGAAGGATAGTTTGGACTCAAAAAGAACTCCGAGGTTTTCACCTCATTGACAGGATTGGGTGTTTCGCCCATTTCCCGTGGCGACCAGTTTGGTTGCCAACAAGAGGTATGATTTCCAGAAAGAAGCACCTCGGTTTTCCCTGCATTCAGTTTGAGGCAGTTTTGGGCCATCCACTGTTTGACTTTGCACAGGCAATCATGGAATCCTAAAGCAGTGTCCTTGTGGTCCCCAGAAAAGGAGGCCATGATTTGTGTGTCATCCGCATTTGACTCTGTTTTAAACCAAAGGATTTTATGAGCGAGCAGAGGGGGGTAGCATATAGGTTGAAAAGTGCTGGGCTCAATGAGGAGCCCTGTGGCACCCCGCAGGACAGGGTGAACCAGGATGAGCTGTGCCCGTCAAGCTCCACCCGTTGTTCTCTGTCAGTGAGAAAGGACTTCAGAAGGGCCAGAGCCTTGCCCCTGAACCCATGCACAAAAGGCGACTGACCAGCCGGTTGTGATCAACCTTGTCTAAGGCCGCAGAGAGGTCCAATAGGATCAGAGCTAACTTCCCGCCTTTATCCAGAACAGTGCTTTAAATGGGAAAAAATAAGTGCAGGTACTCATTAAAATGCGCTAGAGGTGTAGTGAGTGGGCGGGGCTAGGGCCGGAGCTAAGGGCAGGACATGATGATACTTAACAACTTCTATATTAGTTGCAGCACACAACAAAGCACATGATAAATGTGTTTATATAAACAAAGCAGGTTAACTCATTACACAAAATGAAAGAGAAATGCAATAATATGTTAACATTTCCTTTTTTTGCAATAGTTGCACCTTCTTAATGCCATACTGTTAATTGCTGTTGTTTAGCACAATACTATATATTTTTGAGCAAGTGAGTAGGAACAAACTGAAAATACCCCCACTTCGAACCAAAGCTCTTATGGCACCAAGCAAATGAAGCAAATCATCATGACCCTCCACAGAAGATATCTCTTGTCTCTTCCATCAATCTATCCATTCATCCTTTCATCCAACCATTTACCTGCTGATGTTCACCATTTACCGTTTACATTCTGTTGTCTGTTCAGTTTTTCATCCATCATTCAGTTGATTTTCACCATTCCGTCTGTCCACCCTTCATATCCAAACCTATCCATCCTTCCTTAAACCTATCCATTAATCTTTTCACTCATCCATCTCTTTATCCACCTTTTCACTCATCCATCAATCCTTTCGCTCATATATCAATCAACCCTTTCACTCCATCACCCTTTCACTCAATCCCTCCTTTCACTCATCCATCATCCACCCTTTCATCCATCCTCTCCACCTTTCATTCATCCATCCAATATTTAACTTATCCACCCATCATCGGCCCTGATATCCAATCATCCACCCTCTTTCATCCATCCATTCACTCATCCATCCATCCATCCGCACATCCACCCTTGCTCACTCATCCACCCATCCACTCACTCACTCACCAACCCTCCCTACTACGTTATTTATGAACCTTTGTCGCAGAGCAGACATGTACACCCAAAAGGCCACCCATTTTCTTTAAAATACCTCCTGAGAGTGTCTTGCTTCTTTCTCTCTCACTTTTTCTTACAAGAAACAGGCTTACAAATGCAGGCAAACAGACAAACATAAGCAGGCACACAAAAGATTTCGGTATGTTAAAACCCATATTATACTCTTCACCATGGCTTTTTTAATTGTCACTGGCAGGGGATTGCCAGGATTTCTGTGTTTACGCAAATGCAGAGGATAGTGTGAATGTGTTGACAGCACAGCCTTTTTGAAGGCGCATTAACCATCTAAGCTACTTATTGGTCAGAGTGCAAACTATCAGTAGAGAAAACTCTGACTTCTCGACAGCGGCAACAATAATCCCATGAGTTATATCTGATTTAGCAAGTCTAACTGTGCTGAGAAAATAAAGGGTGCTGCTTTGTAGTGTCACTGTCAAGCAGGGATGTCAAACACTTTGCACTACTAATAAATCAGCAAAACTGCTAGTTTAGACAAAACGTAGCGCATATTCAGCACAGACAGACAAGTGTGCCCATTTGCAAGGTCCTATGCCGTGCTGGAGCCCCTAATGATTTTTGTAACAAACAGTTTAAATGTCAGCAGCAGGAGAGTATTAAATTGTCTCTTTACAGCTGTCTGAACGATCCACCGAGGAGCTGCTGGATGGCACCATGTGGATCGCTAGCCTGTCTCTTTTTCAGAGAGTCAGACAGCGAGCCCTGCTGCAGTGTCTCTGCCTGTGCCAACTGCTCCCACTATGAGACTCGCGATGGCGTGGTGAGTCTGGGGCAGAAGTTGGGCTCTGCTGGGCACAGCAATAGCACATCATGTCGAGTTCAGGAGGAGGTGAGCAGGTGATTGGTTCTCGAACCCCGGCTTCCTCCTTCAACTCCATACAGCAGGGGAATTTCATGGGTGCAATGGGGCCCAGCTGGCAGGCAGGAAATGAAACATCCTGCCACAGCATTGGCCTATAAGAAGCAGACCGGCCAATGAGGCATTTGGCGTTAGGAAGGTAGGTGCCTCAATGCAGAAAACAGTTAGATTAGCACTCCAGGGGCCTCTTCGATCGCATTGTCTGGGCATTAACACTCACATCAAGAGAAAGGACGTGTGAGATTCCGTCGCCCTTTTATCTGATAACATTTCTATGTTCAAAGTGTTACCCTGCACTGACTTTTCACTACCTGAAGTGCTGCGCTTTGAAAATCACACGCGAACACTAGCAGGTAAAATGAATCTCGACCCAGCTCTTTCAAGCCCTGCTGAATAGCTCAGCTGGGGCTCTGATGGTGGGAGGGGGCCGCAGAAGCTGTGCCTCGGCTGCCAGTGACATGTCCCACTCCGGCTCACCAGCACAGCCACGAGACCACCCTTTCATGAGTACCGGTACTCTCTTCAGAAGAAGAGAAGTGCCGGTACTCAAAGTGATAAATTTAAGAAGTGCCGGTACTCAGTACCGGTGAGTACCGGCCCATTTAAAGCACTGATCCAGAACCTCTCTGATTTCTTCAGACACATTGATTAGGGCCAGCTCGGTACCATGTTGACTTCTAAAGCCATATTGTGCACAATCTAATAGCTTTTTTTCCTCCAAGAACTTGGTGAGTTCTGTATTCATGGCCATCTCAACAATCTTAGCGGGCAAGGGAAGATGAGAAATAGGCCTATACCTGTTTGCATCTTGACAATCCAAGTTTTATTTTTTTAACTGAAAACCAGTGTTCCTACACTGAGCATATTAAGGAAAATAAGGATCCATATCCATTTTACCCAGTGATGTGTTTCCATGTGTGTCCTGGAGGAGGCCAATGCAGTGTTTCAAACAGTGTGGTGGAAGAAATCAGAAAAATAACAAATTGTGAGATGTTATGTCCACAATTTTAGAATGAAGAATGACTGCCACCCACAAATCATGTTTGTTGTTGTTGCAGTTTTGTATAGTCAAACTTGACCCGTACGTATTTGAGCTCTTTACATGAGCACCAATTACATTACACAAGGACACATTCTTTATTGGTAGGCACCGAGGGATTAAGTGACTTGCACAGAATCACAGGATTTTAAGCCAGCACCAAGAGTTGAACCCAGTCCTCCCAGGCCAAAGTCAGCAGCTCCGGCTGTTATGCCACATCCTCTCCTTCCTAATGGAACACTGACTATTGGTTAATATAAGCCACTAAGTAAGGGATGATGTAATCATGTACTTCACTTCAGTAGATTGAACCCATACTTGCTAGAAACAACTTGGCGTTATATCACCAAACTAAGCATATTTATGAAAAAAGAACCATGGTACCATGTTCGCTTGAAAGGTTCGTGATGTGTAGGAGTAAAGTTTCAGCTTTTGGAAAGAAGCATAAAAAAATCAAATGAAACATGTATCGTCTGCAAGAGAACTTCGAAAAAGAATTAAGAGAAAGGTCAGCCTCTCTCCTAGATCCACAACAGAATCCTAAAGGTGTGCAGAATTGAAAAATACATATGGATTTCCCATGATTCTCCAATGATTGGTATAGATTACCAAATGAAGGGCCACATGTTTGACCTTTTTTGCAGTCGCAGACAGGAAATCAGCCCATTTGCGATGGAAAAAAGGGTAGTGATTTGTACAAATGCTATTTTTCAAGTCAGTGGCTCGCAAAATCGTGTTTGTGGGTCACTATTAAGAACGGTTGTGCCAAGGGCGCCCCTTCCTTATAGCATGTCACAATGGTATGTACCATTGTTGTGCGATGCATTTGCGGTTGCGAAACACTCATAGTTTACCACGTACTTTGAGTAGGTGGTAAGCCACCTGCAAACAGGAAGAGGACCCAGGGGACCCCTTCCCCTTTGAGAAAGGATGCAAAAATATTTTATAAGAGCAGGCAGTGGGCTCTTAAAAAATGTAACAGAAAAGTTTCATTTTTCTTTTTTAGTTGCACTCCATTTTCGTTTGAGGAAAATGGGCTGCATTTAAAAAAAAAACTGCTTTATTGAAAAAGCAGTCACAGATATGGTAGTCTGCTGACCCGAGCAGGCCGCCATCCCTGTGAGTGCTGGCTATTCCCAATGGGTCGCTAATTGCAACCTGCCTCATGATTATTGATGAGGCAGGTCATTTACGACCACATTAGGAATCACAACCAATGTGTTAATGTTTATACAACCCAACTCCTGTCACTCAAGATAACATTTCCCTGATTCCGTGAATGTGAAACATTTCAAAATATTAGGTAATTTCACATGAACATTTATATCTCAAACATGAAAACAGATATATTTGCAAATCCTACTCCTTTGAACAACTTTGGTCAGGCAAAAAACATCCTTTTATTTTCAGTGTCCACCACAAGACAAAGGAATTAAAAATGTTCAAAGAACATCATAGCATAATTATGCAACATTGAGTTTGAGTACTGCAGTTTTTTATTAAATACGAGACAGAAGCCCTTATGATAGATCTGTTAATGAGCTGCAGGTTCAAATCCTGTCACGTTTTGTAGGAAAATGGAGTATTATGTGGTGTGGGGGTTAGGCCTCACCATGTAATACTGTCACTATACCCCAAAGATTGTCCTTGGATTCACACTAATAAATCCTTAGCTCAGTCCTGGTTGTGTGGCAAAGAGCAGTCAGACTTTACTAGAGGAACGTGTTAGGCATTTCAAAGTACCGTCATGGATATAAGTCATTTGCACGACTCAAGACAAATCCAACACCAATTTATAAAAAGAGAGTGCATTTTTATCTTAATTTAGAGACCAAAATTAGCAGAATAGTAGATTTTGGAAGCAATATAAAATCAGTGCAAAATAATACAGTGAAAACTTAATTTTGCAGTCATTGGGAAAAACCACTAGTGACAATGGCTCACTTGCAGGTCAAGTTACATTGTACCCTTGCAGGGTAAAGGTGACGCGGGTCCCAGGACCAAGCCATGACAGTCAGTTCAATTTTACCTGGCATGAGGAGCCCAGGTACAGAGTTGTCCTGGCTGTCCCTGGTTCTGGACAGGAGCCACGGGAGAGCTGCTTTTACCCCTGAAACGATGCTGCTGGAGAACAGGGTATAAAATGGTAACAACGACGTCACTGATGATGTTGGGTGAACGTTTTACGGAGTGTCCTCTCTGTGCAGCATTGAGTGAAGGGCGGCAATCAAACCTTAGTAGCGGTAACCTCAGCAGGGAGCTTATTTGACGTCAGGGAAACACGGTAGCAGCCTGAAAGTTCGTGGATGGCAGGACAACAGTTCCCACAATGCCCTGAACCATCTCTTTTGGGCAATTGGCAATTAATCAGAGGGCCTGATGGCTAGTCAATCAATCAATCAATCAACAACATTTGTAGAGCGTGCTACATGCCTGTGAGGGTCTCAAGGCACTGGGGGGGGGGGGGTTGGCCGCTACTGATCGAACAGCCATGTCTTGAGTAGCCTCTTGAAGGTTAGTAGGTCTTGGGTCTGTCGTAGGTTCAGTGGGAAGGTGTTCCAGATCTTGGCAGCGAGGTGGGATAAGGACCTCCTGCCGGTGATTGTTCTTCGGATGCGCGGGACGGAGGTGAGTGTGAGGTCAGCGGAGCGGAGCTGGCGGTTGGGGGTGTAGAAGGAAAGCCGTTTGTTGAGGTAAGCTGGGCAGGTCTTGTGGAGTGCTTTGTGTGCGTGGATGAGGAGCTTGAAGAATATCCTCTTGTTGACGGGCAGTCGGTGCAGGTTTCTCAGGTGGGGGGTGATGTGGCCGTGGCGTGGTACGTCTAGTGATTCTTTGGGTTTGTAGTGTTGATTTATCTGCAGTTTGCAGGGAACTAGTTCCACTAGTTCAAGAGTGTGAGGTTCCTTCTGGCTCTCAGAGTAGTCCCTCTGTCTGAGGGAACCTACCTTTAGCCTAGGACGAGTCTCGTCCATGCAGTTGCAACAGGTGCAGAGTATCAGTCTTTTGCTTTGGGCAAAGTCCTGTTGTCGCAGACACAAGTTCCTTCTTCATCCTCTTTGATGTAAGTTGGATCAGAACTGAGGTTCTGGTTTCAGGGTTGTCCCTTAAATCCTAGATTTAGGGGCATTAGGGTGTGGAATCATGTAGCCAATGGGCTGCTAGTCCCTACAACCAGTCTGCCCCGAGGAGATCACATCCAGGGGTGGGGTTACCTTTTCTACCCACAACTCTGTATTCTGCCACTCCTGAAGATGGCAGAAATCAAATTTTAGCAGACAGACCAGGCTGCTCACCCTGGAGGTGTGGCTAGACATTTGGGGGTGATCTTGCCTGTCTGGGTGCAAATGCGCCTAGCAGCAACCGGTGCAGCTAAGCACAGTGGGGCAGGGTGGGGGCAAGGCAGGAGGTGGATTTGGAGGGAGTCGACAGACAACAGAGTAGGGAAAAATTAATAAATACATGATATTCCATCATCTGTTAACTTTACGACCCGGTCCCACCACGCTTACCTGCACCGGCCGCTGCTGCTCATTGCCTTGATGTGCCACTTCACTAGCCTGCTTGGGAGGAGGGAGGTGTGACCTGCTTCCTGCCCGAGACTTTGTTCCTGACTCCTGAGAGTGATCACACTTTCTGGCAGTAGGTCAGAATCCTGACTTGGCAGTAGCAAGAACGGGCTGTTGGTCAGACCACAGGGAAGGCTGGGGCAGCCATGTGGGCAAACTCTAAGGTGCCACCTGGGTGCCTGCCACATCGCTCCTGGCACAAGATGCATATCAGGGGTGAGAAGGCATGTTGTTTGATAAAAAACATCACATAGTTAGGTGGTACAATAATGAAGCTGCCAATCTCTGGTTTGCCTGCAGTCCATGTAATCCTATGCACGGTCTATCACTTATAGTGTATTTTAATGGTAAAGGGCACTATACGAACACATAAGCTTGCACTTACATGTCCACACCTTTAATATAATGCACCCTACCTCCTAGGCTGCAGCAGTTTCTTTGGATCACTCAGGTTGGCACATTCGGTACTCCAAGCCCTGGGGGCCCCTTTACCACCGATGCCCTGAGTACCACTGGTATCCTATTCTAGGGACTTATAAAGGGGTAAATTCCGTGCCAACTGGAGATATGAGTTTGCAGATATCAGTTTTAGGGACGGAGCACAAATACTGAGGGTTAGTTGGCAGGCTTCGGTGCACTGACAGTCGAAAACCAGCATCTAGTAGTCCAACTAGGGGCGAAAAGGGGTAGGCAACTGCAACAAAGCCAGTTTCCTTACATTGTTGATTCAGCCTTCCACACTCCTGGGGTCAGTAAAAAGAGAATCAATTTTGATTGGGCTATAATAATAATGCATAAAAATGTTCTATAAAATGATTTGGAGAAAAAGACTATGAAAATCACAAACTATTATGTTTTAATTTCTATTAGTAGTGCGCAGAATTTTTCAAATCATTGGCATTCTACTAATTGAGCTCCTGCAAAAGTTTTCCCAAATCCATCACAATGCTGGCACATTCTGTTTAGATAAGGATTCTATGAATAATGCAAGTCGACAGGCCTGATGTACTGAAAAGAATCTGGTGAAGTGGCTGAGAATTTCTATGAGCTGATATACATCTTGTTCTTGCTGTGGAATGTAATATGAATAGTACAAGGCTGTAAAACATTAACCAACCTAAGCATAGAAGAATTTGTGCCAAGCACATTCATGCCCAAGTGAATGCAGTGATACAATTTCAGAGCAGGTGGTAAAACATTTCTGAGTCCATATTTCCTGTTTATAAGTGCTATACCTTTATCCTTGGGTGAACCCTTGGAGATCTACCAATAAAGTTAACAAATGATTTGAGGAAGTGGGAGAACCTATATAACAATGAATTGGTGATACTATTCTGACACTATTAGTAGCATTTTGAGTCATATCATCATCAGTTCAGTGCAGATCACAAACACAGAAGGATTCATGCCTTGTTTTTCCTGAAATTGCATTGTTAACAGTGTATAAATTAACAAAGAAAATATTACAGGTAATGCATCAGCCGTAGATAGCAGAGCTCATGAACATGGAGAGGCAGCCAATGATCACTGCTTCTGATATATACTGAGTGAAGCTAAAAAAACATAGGCATCGATTACCATTGACTCATACACTACCGGCACCTTGTAAAAGCCATGTTCATGCAGTTGTTGAAATTACCGGATATGATAAAATCCCACAGCTGGGATTGGCAGGTGCCAAACTCTAAATAACCCACTATCACTGAAAATGTTTCAAGTTGGGTTTATAGCCTTTAAACAATTCAATGTCTTACAACCAAATGCACATAATGTTCAACACAAAAAAAAAGTAAAATATGGTGTCTGTTATGTATGCGGGTCTGCAAATCCCACAATGAGCTGTTTCCATTCAGCACACAATTGCAAAGGACAGGACTTACAAAGACAGCCTGACTTCAACCGTCTGTATCTGTAGGGCCAGAGAAGCTCTCGAGAGAGGCAAATTACTTCTTGCTCTCAGGTTGTCTCGGAGTTCTATCATTTTAGATGCTTTAATAAAAGACATGAGCCATACCTATGTATTTATAATGAGAGACATGAGACATCCCTATGTATTTATAACATTTAGTGAACGTACCATGTGAATTATGTATTCATTCATTTCTCAAAGTGATATAGTATTCTCTGTCTTATAATTTTGAAGAATTATTTGGCCTCGAAATTCACTGCTGCTTTGTTTTGCATAAACATGAAAATACCTGCTCATAAGCTCACCTCGGTGTTACAAGAACATAAAATAAGTCCACAGTTCAACTTAAAAATACATCTACATAGCTTACATCAAAATGAGTTTTACATTATGACCACATATCAATCAATCACTCGGGATTTGTAAAGTGCAGCTAATCACCTATAGGGTATCCATGCGCTTGCAGGTCCTGGGGGCTCATTCGCACAGCCAAATCTTGAGGGCCCTTCTGAATTCCGAAGTGAAGTGATGGTACTGGGGGGGGGAGGGTGAAGGTTGTTCCGGCTCTTTGCTGCGATGTGGAAGAAGGAGCGACCTCCAATTCTGCTTCGGTAGATGCTGGAAATGTGGAATACTGAAAGGCAGAGAGTACTCTTTTCGACGGTTGGTGGAGGTTCAGGTGGTGGTTAAAGTAGGCGGGTCCTTGGTTGTGTAGAGATTGGTGTGTGGGTCAGAAGCTTGAATTGGCATCTCTTCTGTACAGGGAGCAAGTGGAATTGCCTGAGGAGGGGTGTGATGTGGGTTCATTGGGCAAGTTCGAGGATGAGTCTGGCTGCGATGTTCTTCATGTTTGAAGTTTCTGTAGGAGGTGTGTCGCAATTTCTACATAGAGATAGTTGCCGCAGTCCAGTCAGCTGGTGATGTGTCTTGTGTACGGGGGTAGCCAATTGAAGATCTTATGTAGCAGGCGC
Source organism: Lissotriton helveticus (assembly GCF_964261635.1). Lineage (NCBI taxonomy): Eukaryota > Metazoa > Chordata > Amphibia > Caudata > Salamandridae > Lissotriton > Lissotriton helveticus. Next base: position 277,955,751 of record NC_136068.1, read on the forward strand.
AGAGTGAGGAAGCCAGCTGAGGAGACAGAGTTGATCTGTGATTTCATGGTGAGCTTCTTGCTGTTGATGATTCCAAGGTTCCTGGCATAATCGGAGCGAGTGAGGGCAGGTCCCATTCCATGTATTGCTGTTATTGCCGAACATCAATACTTTCATTTTGTCAGTGTTCAACTGCACACAGTTGTTCTTCATTCAGTCGGCTGTGGAAGTTGGTCCTGGTGGTGGTAAGGTCCTAGGAGAGTGAGAGGATGAGTTGGGTGTTGTATGCTTAGGAAATTATGTTGAGACCATGGGATCTGATGTTGTGCCCTGGGGGACACCACACAATATTCTTGGATTGGGAGATGCAGCCTTTGGGTTCTACCGGTATGGAAGGAGGTGATTCATCTGAACGTGTCCCCTTTGATGCCAATGTGGTGGAGTCTTTTGATGAGCGTCTGGTGGGATACAGTGTCGAAGGCTGCTGAGAAGTCAAGGAGTATCAGAGCTGCTGTTTCTCCTCAGTTGAGAAGGGTCGGTGGCTGCGATCAGAGCAGTCTCTGTGCTGTGATTGCTACGGAAGCTGGTTCGGAAGGCAGTGGAGTGGATGAATTTTATGGTGGAGGTGATGTGTGTGGACAGGATGTTCCAAGTGGTCAGTTGTGGATTGTGTTGGTTGCGGTGGTAGGGTATCTGTCGTAGAAGTCCATAGGTGTAGGTTGGAGTTCAAAGTTTTCTTGTATTTAGTTGCAATCTTGTGATGGAAGAAGTCGGCAGGGTTGTCGCACAGCTCTTGTGAGGGTGTGAAGTTTTTTTCTCTCGCTGCCTGGTTAGAGAATTTCGTAACAATGTTAAATAGTTTCCTGCTGTTGTAGCTACTAGTTTTGAGGCGTGCAGTTAGGTCTGTCTTCTTTGTTGCCCTCAGTAGGTGGTGGAAGAAGTTGATGGAGGTCTTGAAGGCTGCCCTGTTGGGGGTGTCCTAGCTGGTGCACTATCTGGTCTTCACCTTTTTGCTGTTTCATTTCACTGTTCTGAGTTCTTTTTGGAGGGTTTTCTCTGGTTGTTTCTCACTGATGGGGGAATGTTGCTGGCACAGTTGGTGATCCAGGCATTTAAGTTCTTATTTCCTTGTTTGAGGTTGGTAGCAGTAGCGAGGTTGGAGGTATTGAGGATGCCAGGCCAGCTGGTTGTCGAAATGTTGTCCACCTGCGATGGGGCTGCTGTCCATAGTGGGTGTTGCCGTGTGGGGACTGGTGATGCTGAAGTGGACAATGGAGTGGTCGATTCATGTGAGTTCTGTGACGTGACTGTTTTTGATGCAGTTGCTGGAGGTGAAGATGGTGTCCAGTGTGGGTCCTGCGTTGTGCATTAGGTAGTGGATGATCAGGGTCACTCTGAGGCTATTCATACTGTCGAGGAGCTGTGTCGTGTTGTTGTCATTGGGGTCATTGATGTGGAAGTATAAGTCTCCCAGGAAGATGTAGCCTTGGAGTCTAAGACTAGGGGTACAATGAAGTCCACAATGGTGTAGCAAAAGTTGTTGCATGGGCCTGGAGGTCAGTATGTACGGGTGCGTCTGATGATTGTCTTGCTGTCACTGTGGAGCTTGAAGTCGAGGTGGTCCATGAGGGTGGTGGTGTTTTGGGTGGTGATGGTGCAATGCATGATCTCTATATGGATGATGGTTATTCCTCCTCCTGACTTGTTGGTGCAATCCTGGTGAGTGATTTTATATCAGTGGGGGATTGCAATGGCAATGTATGGTACAGTTATGGGCTGAGCAAGGTCTTGGTGAGGAAGACAATGTCAGATGTGAGGGTGGCGAGGAGGTCCCATAGTTTGGTGGAATGCTTGCACATGGTGTGTGTATTAAGGAGTAGGCAGTAAAGTCAATGTATCACTTTTAGTGTGGTGTGGCAAGGGGTTAGCTTGATGCTTTGAGGCATAATTGTGGTTGTGCAGGTGCAGGAGATGGTGCAACTGGCGCAAAAGAACAGTCCTACCGTAGAATGCAGTGCGGTGGTGCAGGAGCATTTGCTCGGTTGTCCAGTTTTCATGGCACGGAGGATGGTGGCTTTGTATCTGTGGGTGGGCTGGGGACCAGGGTTACTCAATCAATCAATCAATCAATCAATCAATCAAGCAATCAATCAATCTTATCATTTGTAAAGCACACTACTTACCCGTGAGGGTCTCAAGGTGCCCGGGGGTGGGGGGTGCTGCTACTTCTCGAAGAGCCAGGTCTTGAGGAGTCTACTGAGGGTTTCCAGGGGAGGGTTTCCAGGTCTTGGCAGCGAGGTGGGAGAAAGATCTGCCGCCGGAACTAGCTCTTTGGATGCGGGCAAGGGCAAGGCCGGCAGAGCAGAGTTGGCAGGTGGGGGTATAGAAGCTGAGTCACCTGTTGAAGTACGCTGGCCCGGTGTTGTGGAGTGCTTTGTGTGCATGGGTGAGGAGCTTGAAGGTTATCCTCTTGTTGATAGGGAACTAGTGCAGGTCTCTCAGGTGGGGTGTGATGTGGCTGCAGTGGGGGATGTTGAGGATCAGACGTGCAGAGGAGTTCTGGATACATTGCAGCCGTATCAGGAGTTTGGCCGAAGCTCCTGCGTAGAGTGCGTTTCCGTAGGCCAACCTGCTGCTGACGAGGGCCTGGGTGACAGTTCTTCTCATATCGGTGGGGATCCACTTGTAGATCCTGGAGAGCATTTGGAGGGTGTGGAAGCAGGAGGAGGAGACGGCGTTTACCTACTTAGTCATGGAGAAGTCGAGTTGAGGATGACCCCCAGGTTACGTGCGTGGTCGGTGGGTGTTGGGGCTGTTCCCAGTGCGGCCGGCCACCAGGAGTCGTCCCAGGCTGAAGGGGTGGTTCCGAGGATGAGGAACCCCGTCTTCTCCGAGTTCAGCTTCAGTTGGCAGTTCCTCATCCATTCGGCGATGGCCTTCATTCCTTCGTGGAGGTTGGTTTTGGTGGTGAGGGGGTCTTTGGTGAGGGGGAGGATCAGCTGGGTGTCATCGGCGTAGGAAATTATGTTGAGGTTGTGTTGAAGGGCGGCATGGGCGAGGGGTGCCATGTAGATGTTGAACAGCATTGGGCTGAGCCCTGGTGTATGCCGCAGATGATCTCGGTGGCATCGGAGCGGAAGGGGGGAAGGTGGACGCTCTGTGTCCAGGGCTTTCTCTTGGATCCTGGCGTCATGGAGGCGTGATAGTAGTGTGCGTGGCAAACCGTGTCGAAGGCGGCTGACAGGTCCAGGAGGATGAGGGCCGCTGTATCTCCGTTGTCTAGCAGGGTCCTGATGTCATCGGTGGTGGCGATGAGGGCAGTTTCGGTGCTGTAGTTGCTGCGGAACCCGGACTGGGTTGGGTCCAGGATGCTGTTCTCCTCGAGGTAGCGGGTCAGTTGTTTGTTGACGGTTTTCTCAATGACCTTCGCTGGGAACGGGAGCAGGGAGATGGGCCGAAAGTACTTGAGGTCCGTGGGGTCTGCCTTGGGTTTCTTGAGTAAGGCCTTGATCTCTGCATGCTTCCAGCTTTCCAGGAAGGTTTCTGTCTCGAAGGAGATGTTGATTACTTTCCGGAGATGGGGTGCGATGGCTGTGCTGGTTTTGATGAAGATGTGGTGTGGGCATGGGTCTGAGGGATGGTGTTCATGATCTTGCTGGTGTCGTTGTTGTTGATGTTGGTCCAGGAGAGCAGGCGATTGGTGCGGGTGGTGGTTGTAGGGGCGGGAGGTCTCAGTGGTTGTCGGGGCAGTCCTGACGTTGAAGCTGTCGTGGATGTCAGCGATCTTGCGGTGGAAGAAGGTGGCCATCGAGTCGCACAGGTCTTGCATAGGAGTGATGTCAATGGCGTTGGAGCTGGGGTTGGAGAGTTCCTTCAAGATGTTGAAGAGCTCTTTGCTGTTGTGTGCGATGCTGTCTAGGCGGTCTTTGAATGAGGTACTTTTGGCGGATCTGATGAGGTGATGATGTCTGAGGGTGGCATTCTTGTGGGCTGCGTAGCTGTCGGGTGTTTGTTCGCGGAGCCAGTTCTTCTCCAGTTCTCGGCATGTTCGTTTGGAGGCCTGGAGGTCTTTGGTGAACCAGCTGGCTTTCTTGCTGGTGTGACTGTTGGAGGGTTTCTTGAGCGGGGCGAGGGTGTTGGTGCAGTCGTAGATCCACTGTCTGAAGTTATAGGCATAGGTGGGGTCGGAGGGTGGGCTCTGGGCGAGGGTGGTGGTTAGCTGGTCTTTGCTCCAGCAGCAGCGGGGCATCTGTTCGGTGAAGGTGAAGTGGATGCAGCGATGGTTGGTCTGGTGGAGTGTGGTGGTGTGGTTGAAGGAGACGTGGGCGCTTGCTGAGAAGATCGGGTCGAGGGTGTGGCCGGCAGCTGGGGTGGGTGTTGTGTCGAGTTGTCTGAGTCCAAGGTTGGCAAGGTTGTTGATCAGGGTGGTGGAGTTGGTGTCATTGTTGTTCTTGAGGTAGAAGTTCCGGTCCCCGAGGAGGATGTAGTCGGTGTATTCGAGGGCGTGTGTGCTGATGAAGTCGGCGATGGAGTCGCTGAACTGTGGTTGGGGTCCGGGGGGTCTGTAGACGAGGGTTCCTCTGAGTGTGGTGTAGGGGTGGGTGTGGATCTGGAAGAGCAAGTGTCCGGCGGTGTTGAGGGTGTCGTCGAAGTTGGTAGAGACCTTGAGGGTGGACGATGGCGATTCCTCCTCCAACTCCATTGGTGCGTTTCTGCGGGTGATCTTGTAACCATCCGGGATAGCTATGGCGATGTCGGGTGCTGAGGCGGGGTTCAGCCAGGTCTCCGTCAGGAAGGCGACATCTTGGAACGTTGAGTTGAGTAGGTCCCAGAGTTCAACGGCGTGTTTGCGGGCGGAGCAGGTGCTGAGGAGGATGCATCTTAGGTGGTTGGGTTCTTTCCTGTGCAGTGGTTTGTCGGGCGGATGCTGGTGAAGCTGCAGTTCCAACAGGTGAAAGGTCCTTGGGTGCCCTTCGGGTTGTCCCGGTAGCAGGTGTGTTCTCGTCCGGGGTTGAGTGCATGGAGGGTGCTGGCATCGTAGCGCAGTCAGGCGTTGTGCTGTTCGCAGGGGCCAGGGGTTCTGGCGCTGGGCGCGGTCACATATGGGCTTGCCTTTGGCACACCAGAGGCGCGCCCCCTGCGCAGCTGCGCAGCGGCCACCGTAGGAAGGGGAGGTGGGAGGGAGGAGGAGGAGCTGGGAGGGGGGGATCGGCGAATGGGTGAGCGGGGGGACGGGGCCGCAGGGGGCGCAGCGACGGGATGCGGGACCGGCGAGGAACAGAAGGCAAAACGGGCAAAACAGCACAAAATGCAGTTACAGAAGGCAAAGAAAGGCACAAAATACAGTTTACAGAGGCAAAGAGCGGGGGCGGGACCGCAGGGGACGCAGCGGTGGGAAGCTGGCCCGGCGCGGCACAGAAGGCAAAATGGGCACAGCAGCACAAATGCAGTTACAGAAGCCTGTGGGTGGAGGCGGGCCTTGAACTACAACAGCAGCTGAGACTCAGACACGGGCACAGTCAGGTGAAGCTGCGCGGCGTGGGCGGCGACCTGCCTGGCAACAGGGTCATGCCTTTGGCATACCCGACATGCATGCCAGCTGCATGTGCCTGCTGAGTGATCCTGCTGTGGGACGGCACTACAGCCTCTGTTAAGTAGGTCGTGGGAGGGTGGAGGTGCCCTGGAAGGTGGTGGGTGGGGGTAGGCGGAAGGCGGGAAAAATGGGTGGCAGGCCGGAGAGGCAATGAGGGAAAAAGCAAGGAGAAAGCAATGAGAACGGGGGGAAGCATGGGGAAAACAATGGAAAATTAGGGAAAAACAAGGAGAAGCCACTCAGAAAACAGGGGACGAGACAAGGAGAAATTAATCAAAACAAGGGAAAAGCAAGGAGAGAACAGGAGCTATTTATCAGCACGGGAAGAGCGGGACCCTGGGACCTGCTTAATGGGGTCACACTGCAGCCTCCATTCAGTAGGCCGTGGGAGGAGGGATGGATGCTGGGAGGTGCCACAAAACTATTTGTGCACCTAAGTTTGAAATTGTTGACACATAAATCTACACTTGCAAATGTAATAACTGTATGCAGTTTGATATCTGAATAATATAATAATAAGTGGGATTGAATCTACTCACAAGTTTGAGAAGTGGAAATTCCAGAATATATGTAAAATCAATGTAAAATCTGTGCCTTCCCACAGTTTCACATATTTGTGAATATACACCAACATTTAAATTGTCCACATCCAAACAGGATCAGGCCAAATGTTTACTTCTGTCAAAGGCAGGGCTAAATACACATATTGGTTGGAAATACCATGAACACCACAAACTTGGGGGTTCATGGGGAAGATGTTTTGTTTCCTCAGAGAAAAATATTTTTCCCAAAAATAAAAACTATTAAAAAAATCTGATGCATAAATTTAAACCATATATATTTACCCATGTGTAAATCCCCAAGCTCTTACTGTCATAGCTTCCCATAAATAGTATTTTGAGAATGAAAAATATGCATCAGTATACTACATATGTACTTGTAAACCTATGAGTGTAGATATACACATTTTTAGAATGAATTCTACAGTCTTGGAATGCATACATTTGAAGAGTGTGGCACCAGAATATTGTAGTTTGAACATCGTCTGAAATAAATCTTGCGTGCTAAATATAGTCAACATAAATATTGCCCGGTTAAAAATAGTAATAGAAATTCCACACTCAGTAGGACGATATTTTTGTAAATGATATTTAGGACGTGGCATGTCAAACAATATTTCTGACTATGATATTATTATATCACACCCATACAAGCAATGACATTCTAAAATACCAACACACATTTGAACAATACAAATTTAGTTGTACACACATAAGCCACACAAGTGGCCTCAGGATGAAAAGAACTCATAGGTAAGATCATAGCTATACGTTCCCTGAATAGATGATGTGGCCTTTGACCAAGCCTCAATTTAACAGCACATGGTCTATTGTAGTTCCCCAAGCTGAACCATGTACATGTCTGCTTAACCCCTTCTATGATCCCGCTGGCCGTTGGCCGACGGGAGCACTCCCTACCTGATGCTACAAATGACCATTAGTCAATGCAGCCCCGCACACCCTTTAGAACGCCCGCACCGCAGCGGAATTGCGACCGCGGTTAAGGCGTTAAGAGCGACAAGTGTTCTGTGCCTTGATGCATTACTAAGGAAATATGGACAAAAATATATGCAAAAATATGAGCTATGTGTTTGAGCAGTGGACTGAGCTGAATATAAAACAAGAATGGCAAAAACCATATTGTTATATTGTGTTTAGACAAGCATTCTATTAATAATGTAAGTCCATTGGACTGATGGTTTGAAATGAATCTGGGGAAATGAAGGCATAAGTCTTAAACTTTCAAACATATTTGCTAAGGATTGACTAAGATTGCAATAATGACCTGCACAGATATGATCTATGGAGGCCATTAAGTCAGCCGTGGGTCTGATAACATATGAAATTGTGATGGTATATTTGGCCACAGACAGGAAAAAGGGTGGATTTACAAAGTATTCAGCAAGCGCTTGCATAGTGTAACACAACACAAAACATAATGGTGATTAGCAATATATTATAAAAAGCTTGTGAGTGCAGAACAAAATTGTTGTGCCACACGAGTGTCCATGCAAGTGTTAGAAAATCTACCCAAAGTGCCATTCCTATTTTTCACCGGTGCACAATTAATAGAAACATATCAGTTCTTGACACTGTTTGTTGGACTGTAGCTCAAAATTGACTTTTATAATGTGATGATGATGAGGACGATGTTCTCAGCTTACCAGTTGCTTGAAAAATGTCATTAGCTTGGGTTTGGGAGGCTTGCTTTCTTCTGCTTTGGATTTCTTTGCTTTGTCATCAATACTTTGGCTTTTGCTGTCATCTTTATTGGGAGCACACGCCTGTACCGTAGATTCAACCTTTACGGCCTCCATTTCAGGCTCGGCTGCATTCTAATTTGTTAAAAAGTAGACTTTAGATTCCAGTTTGAAGTAAGTTTCATTACACTGATACAGATAAATTAAACTAAAACAATTATTAAAATGAACGTGTATTTAAATCAGTGATAAAGCATATGCAATGTTCCACCTAAAAGTTAAGATGATGTGGATCTTAAATATGTTTTGAATTGTTAGAAATGTAGATTAAATTGTATTAAACTTCTCTGCAGAGAAAATACAAATGTACTCAAATATTCATCAGCATTTACAACTGGATCTTTTGTTTCTTATGTCACTACCCAGCACTTCATATACTATGAGCTGCTGCGCGGATTCCACATACCACTGTTGTAAACTACTTAATTTTACATTAAGCTTTTAAACTATGACCTATATTGACTATGCTATCAGTCAGTCAGTTACACAGCTTTATTCAATCTTTTATAAACAGACCATAAAAGCACAAATTTCCAGACCTATAAATATACGTATATACAGAGTTAAAATGAGTATTGAACTCATTTGCAGTGATCCAAGTTAGACCATTAAAATCATTTAAAAAAACAGTTGATAATTAAAGTTGCACAATACTACTAGGATGTGACCCACCTTTTTCCTCTTCCTAAAACAGGCCCATAAAAATGAAGTGACACAGAAACTTACAAATGGGTCCAGTAAGGCCTTTAGAAAATACATGGCGACCCGGCATTGCCTAAAATTATGGTGCCTCAGGATTAGAAGAATAAATGTTTTCCTTTACTCTGAATCTTTTTTACAGAATAATATGATATGTACGTCTGACTGGATGGCATAGTTGTTGCAAGGGCAGGGAGCAAGATCTGCTAATATATATTTATTTGTGGGTATCCCAGGAGTAACAGAATCATATTCAGTTGAGAGCGCAATAAAATAAATCTATGCTGCAAATTATTTATACGAGATAAATAATGAAAACCTCCTGATAATAATGGAACCAGATCGTATGCAATGGAGGAATGATGGATACGTTTTTTTTCCCTTCGGACATATTTTAATCTTTGGGTATATGTAAATGTAAATGTATACTTGTAAAGCGCACTGTTATTCCATCTCGCAGTGTCCTGGCGCTGTATACCACTGGGAAACCCGTCCTGGCTTTCCATGTGAGATGGTCTCCCTTCTGGGCACCCCCAAGGTGAAACCAGGCATCCCCGGCGCTGATAGGGCCGTAGTGGAGATTAAGCAAGCTATTGCCCGGAGTTGCAGAGTGGGACCCATGGTTAGCGTAGGCACCTAGGCGAGAATTATCGAATCCGCGGACATTGACCCAAGACCCTGCCGCGCCGGGAATTGAACCCTGGTCCCGGGCCGACCTCCGCTTCATGGTCTGCCGCTTCTAACCAGTAACCCACACTTCTCCACAATATATAAATCCGTTATCCATTTCTTCGTAACCTCTTAACAGGAATCAGGGTCCTGAAAAACTTTTACCAGGCCTAGAGCTTTCAATTCGATCTCTATGTAATTTAGCCACCCACTCCGTTTGTAGTGATCTAGGTTACAGCATTTCGTAATGATAGTTTGGTTCAGGTCCACCGTAGTTCTCCGCCATATTGAGAGCCACAGGAGGACTGGGGCAAACCTTATTGTGTCACTCAAACAGGGAAGCTCCAATTCAAGATGTAAAATGTAGTTTGGGGTTAATTGGGGTAAAGACACAGAGTCTTCCATTTGCTGTAACAAAGCAGCATTAACCATCCCCCAAACACCTGCTGCATATGTTACGGCCAACTTTATTTTAGCTAAATAAATATTTTTAGTTGCACCCAGTGGGCTTCCTCACAGTTTTTTGGCAAATCTCTTGACAGCATTGAGGCTCCTTTGCATAACATGGCCTCTTGTTTTTACTAATTTAGACCACGAATGATCATTATCAAAGAGCACTCCAAGATTTGAAAAGGAGTCAACCACCTCGAGTTTCTTACCTGCCAGCTGAAGGTGGGGATGTTTCTCACCTCGAGTAGCTCCGGCCACAATTATAAATGATTTGCATTCATTAACTTTTAGATCGAGGAAGGCCATAAAGATGGAATAAGGTTTGATTCATTTTTGTAAGGCCAACCCCGATCTAGCCATCAGTACCGAGTCACCACCGTATGCCAGGATCGGGAGGGGGGTTTGATCGAATTTGGGCATGTCCAGTGAGAGGGCAGACAGGGAGGACTCGACTCCGTTTGTATACATTCAAAAAAGAAACAGGCGAGCACACACCCCTGTCTTACTCCCTTTTCAAATTTAAAGTGACAAGTGCACTCCCACTTCCTGCTATACCTTACACAAGCAGTGGCATTGACTATGCTATCATCATTACTGCTCTTTCGTTGAATTGGGATGTGTAGTGCTGCAAGTTTGGCAAAAATAATACAGCACAAAAGGCTTTAAAGAAATAAAAAAAATATTGCATTTATTCATTGCTAACCTAGCTATTGTGGAGTACTTTGGGGTGTCACTAGGACAACTAGAATTAATAAAACCTAAAAAATCTATGATGATCATGAAATTAAGAGAAGGGCCAATGACCAGGAAGCTGTAACATTGTCTGGGAATAGAATAACTAAGATATTTCATTTCAGAATGTCATTATGTAGGAGCCGTAGGCTGTACCTGAAAAGGCAGATCATATGTTCATGTCTGTGATTGATAAGGCTTGCTTTGGAGTGTTGTTTTGCTTGGCACTTAGAATATGTATAAGCCCTATGTCTTTACATGATAGATGTGGAAAATTTCAGGTTGAATGGCATTGAAAGAGGCAACCTTACGGTTTATTTATTTATTTATTTATTTTGTATAGTTGTATAGCGCGGTCCTGTCGCCCCAAGGGCATCCTGGCGCTTGAATTCCGGTCACTAGCACTTCCATTGTTCAGCCAACTCTAGGAAAGAGATGGGTTTTTAAAGCTTTCCTAAACGGAAGATAGTCCCCCAGACTTCTTAAGGGGAGAGGCAAGGAGTTCCAGAGTTTGGCCGCTGTGACACTAAACGAGCGGCCGCCCATCCTTACTCTCTGAAACCTTGGAACCACCGACAGCTGAGCCGAGGAGGAGCGAAGGGGCCGCGAGGCAGAATACCAAGCAAACATACTTTGCAATGGTACTGGGCCCTGCCGGTGGACCGCCTTAAACACTAGGCAGGCCGCTTTATACATTACGCGTGAGTGCACCGGTAGCCAGTGTAGATCCCTTAAAGCTAGGGTAGAGGAGCTGAAGTTTGGGCGGGAAAGGGCCAGTTTAGCAGCCATGTTCTGCACCCGTTGTAACTTCCCCAGCAGATTTTTTGGTGCCTCCAGAAGTAGCCCGTTACAATAGTCTAAACGACTCAGTATAGTCCCGCGAACTACTTCTGGCCTGGCATGTGCAGGGAGAAGGGGCAGTACTTTGCGCAGCATGCGTAGCAGCATCATGCACGAGGAGATGGTCTTGTTAACGTGCATGTCTTGCTGTAGATTTGGGGCGAAGATCACCCCCAAGTTATGGGCTGACTCCGCGGCCAAAACCGTCTCAGGAAGCATGGCCGGCCAGAAATTCTCCGGGAGTGCCCGCGGAGTCTGTTCCATGGAACAGAGGAGCACCTCGGTTTTTGTGCTATTGAATTGTAAGGAGTTGGCCCAAAGCCAGTCCACCGTAGCTGCCATACAGCGGTGGAATGTCTCCAGCGAGACCGCGTTGCTACCCTCCAGGGAAAAGACCAGCTGGGTATCGTCAGCGTAATTAAAAGCCGAGACACCAAAAGATTTTATAAGCTGGACCAAAGGGCGGAGGTACAGATTGAACAGTATAGGGCTGATGGCCGAGCCCTGTGGAACCCCCTGCCCTACTTTCCGCAATTCTGACTGATACGGGGGAAGCGTGATCATCTGCTGTCGGTTATGAAGGTAGGATACCAACCAGTCTCTTGCCCTCTCCGTAACCCCGCACTCCTCAAGCCTCCTGATGAGGGTCCGATGGCAAACCGTATCGAACGCGGCCAACATGTCGAGCAGCACCAGAAAGGCTGCCCGACCACTGTCGACTCGCGAGCGAAGATTGTCCAGAACGGTTACCAGTGCGGACTCCGTCCCATGTGCGGGGCGGAAACCGAACTGCGACTCATCGAGCCATCCGGTTTCTTCCAGGAAGCCAGAGAGAGAGCGGGTCACCCATTTTTCCACGATCTTAATAGGAAAAGCGAGCAAGGAGATTGGCCTGTAGTTGGAGAGACAGGCGGGGTCCAAGGTCGGTTTCTTGAGCAGTGGAGACACGACTGCAAGCTTCCAACAATCAGGGACCGTTGCCGACTCCAAAGACTGGAGGCAGATGGAGTACAGAGGCCGAAACAGTTCAGCCTGAAATGTCTTCCAGAATTTGGGAGGCAAAGAATCAAGCGAAGAACCTGAGGTCACCGTACATACCAGACTGCAGAACTCCTCAAAGGGGAGGGTAGCAAAGTGTCTCAGTTGGGGTCGACTGGGCGCGGCTTCCGGAGCTCCTAGGCTGGGAACAAAACCACTCGGCCGGGGCCAGCTGGGCGGGGTATCCTGGGCTGCCCAGGCTGCCTGACTCAAGGCAAACCTGCTTTGCCAGGTTGGACCGGCCCCAACGCCCAAGGCCCCCAAAGCCAGGGCATGTCCACTCAGCAAGGGTCGACTGGAAGGAGCATCCGGAGCTCCCATACTGAGGTCTGGATCACTCGGCTGGGGTTGACTAGGCGGTCCGTCCGGAGCTCCCAAGTCGCAGTCAAGTACTACCGGTTGGGGTCGACTGGACGGGCTGCCTGGAGCTCCCACATCGAGCGCCGGAGGCACTGAGTTTTTTAGGCCTTCCAAGATCTTAGCGGTCTTCTCCTCAAAAGCATCCGCCAAGGAGTCACACAAGGTCTGTGACGCAGGGACCGTGTTAGCCACACACTTAGGATGGGTTAAATCCCTGACGATCTTAAACAGGGCTTGTGACTTGTTCGGCGCCTGGTTCAAGGTGGTTTCTAGAAAGGCAGCCTTAGCCGACCTAATCTGCGCCTTGTAGCCCTGCAGTGCCAGCCTGAAAGAAGTCCTCGCTGCGGGCGAGGCCTGCTTCCTCCAGGCTCTCTCAGCACGTTTGCAGCTCAACTTCAACTGCCGCAACTCCTCCGTATACCATGGACAGGCCCGATTCAGTCTGCTACGAGACTTACGAAGGGGCGCCGCCTTGTCCAAGGTGTTAATGATGGACCGACACAGAGTGGAGTAACTTTCCTCCACCGAGTCACTCAGACAAAAATTATCTGGTAAAAGGGAGGGCAGAGGCGATGAATTTAAAAGTCTCGACCAAGGTCTGCCCAGTTTGGTCTGTGCGGCACCAGCATTCCCAAAGGAGTGGCCCCCAGATGAAGGGAAAAGGCAACCAGTGAGTGGTCAGTCCAGCACTGACATAGGATATCATTTACCACCACTAGTTGTACGTCTGCGAAGACCAGGTCCAAGACGTGGCCTCTCCTATGAGTGGCTGACAGGACCAGTTGTTCCAGTTGAATATCACTGAGAGCTTGGCAAAGTGTCGTAATCGCACTATCCAGCGGGCCACCCGACCACAGGTTAAAATCCCCCAGGACCAATAGCCTAGAGTGAGTATTGGAGAGGTCGTAAATCAAGTCGATGAAATCTGACAAGGAAGGAGCCGAGCCCGGTGGGCGATAGCATAAAACTCCCGTGACCAATGTCCTCTCCAGATCTTTAAAGGAGAACCCCATCAGTTCAAAGCCCGAGACCTCTCTGATCTTCAGCTGGGAGAAACCCAACATCTCTCTATAGATGACACCAATTCCACCCCCCCTGTTCTTCAACCGGGGAGTGTGGGTAATTTTAAAACCTGGAGGACAAGCCAAGCCCAGTTCGACCAAACAGTCCTCCCGCGTCCAAGTTTCCGTAAGGAACAGGACATCGAGCCCCAAGGTCTCAATGAGGAGGGCAATCTCAGTGTGGTGCTTACAGAGCGAACGAACATTAAGCAACCCACAAGAGAGGGTGTTAAGCGAGGCTAGGGCAGTACCCTTCTGACTCAGGAGTACTTGGCTCGCATCTGAGTTCCAATAAGGCAGCCCGGGAATATACTAGACGTGGAGAGTGCGGAGGTGCAGAGAGAACGGCCCGAAGCGGTTGCCACTATCTATTAAATTCCACTTTGCACTGTCCCTAAAGGGTGCCCTTAAATAAATAGGGATTATCTGTTAATACCAGTATGTCCGTATAGACAAGGTATCCTATCGACAAATGTGCCCCTACAGTAATACGTTTCGTTGAAAAATAGCTGCTACAGGATTTATATTTAATTCTATGGGGGAAAGAATATAAATGTAGCAGATAAAATCCTGTGTTGGAGGCAACACAAACACCAAGGGCTATTGGATATCCATAAACTGTGTAGTAGGCAATTAGATTACTTTATATTAGCAAAGGCACTTGAGGACGGCAGGCATGAAGTATGCTCAGCAGTGGAGGTGGGCTTAGCAACCATAAGTAGTTGGAATGAGGGACTTATTGAATTTTCAAAATGAGGTGAGCGTTAAACTGTCCATGAAGCTTTAGGGAGGAGACGGTCCATTTCTGTGAGTCCCTCAGACTAAAGATGCTAGAGGTGAGGGGCTGAATCGCTTTCTAATGCTTAACCCTATCAGCAACCCTTACCATCATCAGGCAAAGGATGATGCTATATGCATTTATGGATAGTTTGAAAACATGGATGTATAGCATCAAATCGATAGAGAAATATTGTACTCTCAGCAGCATTCATTGATTGCACTCATCTAAAAAACATAATCATATGATAAAAACAAATGGATTTCAAACATGTTGTACACAGTAATATATATTGCATAATTTGGCTGCAGTAATAGAACAAAGGTGCAGAAGAAAGGATTCCCAGCTGGTAGCACAAACCTAATATTGTTTCTTGTTCTTGAAAATCCACCAGAGAATAACAAAGAGAGGAAGACAGCAAGTGTTATTGTTTCTGGCTGGGGTGTTAGGAAAGATGGGTAATAGTTATTATGATAAAGAGTTCCCGCTGAACATGGCATTTGCAAAGTTGCAACATTGCCTGTATATTGTTTCTTGTCTTGTCAGCAACACACTGTGGGTCTCCTTGGCCATTATTCTTTTGGCGATGGAATAGCTGACCATCAGTGGTAAGAGGAGAATGAAAGTGATACATCTCAAAAAGAGCCAACAAGGATCAGAGAAAATTCCAGGAAAATCCTTACTTAGGAACAAAATAGACATGTCAGAAGACAAGGGAAAGTCGGTGGGGTGGGGGGGGGATATCGGATTATAAGGGTCCAATGTTTGATCATGAGCTGTCATAAGGACTAAGTGGCTTATCAAAGTGACATCTGTAGCACAATTTCTATAGTATTTTTGCCTGTTTCCATTACCTATATGCCTTGCTGAAGCACTGGCTGCCAGGCTCTTAAGGTTTAAATACCGAGAATAATTTTGAGACTTCTGGCATTTTCAAGAATTTTAATATTTGTATTAACAACATTTTTCTATATTAAGAATTCTGTTTTAATGCACATTGCAACAGCTTAGTGTGGAGACATTAAAGAGGCATAGTCTAAAACGGGACTGCAAATTGTAAGGGAGAGTTTTTGCTGTTTTGGTGAGTTTTACAGCTGTACTTCCTTGAAGCAAGAATACTCTAATTCCTATTAGATAAACTGTGGTTCTGAGCCATAACCACAAAAGGTTATTACACTTATGAAATAAATTACTTAAACTTTCCAACCAAATGTAACAAAAAAAAGAAATATTTAATTAGTAAGGTGACATACAACTGGATGTAGGGTTAAGGAGTTATTTTGAAATCAAAAACGTATTCCAAGGAAGCAATGGGAATTCATAAATTAGATGTGGTCCATGGGGTGTGATAGACAGAGTCCTAGACACCCTCCACTGCAGACCGGTGATGAAGGATGAGTAGATACAAGTTGATGGTTCACTCCCCATCAACAATTAAGAGCAAGCACCAAGGCCTCGGTATATATGTACCTTGGGCACTGACATGGGAACTAAGACATAGTGAAATTAGGAAGGAGGTGGTGGTCCAATCTCGTTAAGGGTTTTACCTTTGCTCCTAGATATCTAAAGGTCAAATATCTTCAGGAGGGCAAGGCTGAAAGCTGTGGCAGAGCAGGGCTCTACAAAATTATATATCTTTTTTTGCACAGTCTTCGTAGACTTAGAGCCTGATTACGATGGCGGGTGGATGAGTGTCTGACGGCCATCGCTACGGGCAAGTGACTGCTCGACAATGAGTCAGTGGTCCCACCTACCCTATTATGATAGGACTGCCATCCAGGCAGTTAGAAAGTGACTTTTTCTACTGTAAATTGCGATGCAGCCAAGGAAAAGGGCCGCAGCACAAGCCGCAGTAGTAAAAGGCACTTAGTGCACATCCATGCACCGTGTGCCAGGCACCATGTGGAGCCTGGCACACGGTGCATGGATGTGTGAGGAGGCACAACATGTGCCCCTCGGGACACTTAGCAATGGCCCAGTGGCCCATGGGGGACCGCGGCCTTGATTGAGGCCCCCGAAGTCCCATACTGGCTGCCTTTCCATGGCAGTGGGACCGCCATGAAAAGGCAGCCAGAAGGGAACATCCCTAATCCCTACAGCGTGTCAGTGCAGGCATCAGCATCATGGTAGGGATAAGAGTTTGACTGCCACTCCCTGATGGGATCTTTCTAGCTTGACCTGAAGAAGTCCAATGTTTAGGACGAAACACGTTGGCTGTTTTTCTGCTGTATATACCGTTTTGTACATGAATATGACTGAATAAAAGAAGAATTTTGAACATACTTTTGGATATCAATCTGAATTGTTTGACTACTCTAAAGTTGACTGTTGTATGGTGCACCTTCTTATTGTTCTGAAAAAGTTGGAGACATGTTGGTCTATACTATCCTCAAATGTCCTCTATGAGGTAGAAACAAAAATATACCATGAGCAGCATGCCACTCTTCATTACTTCTCTCCACCTGTAATCTCTATCCCTGAGAATGGCCACACAGAATTATTTAAAAGTTCAGTCCAATCTGTGATTGATAATGGCCTCTGACAAAATCACCCATGATTTTCAAAGTTTCTCTACCTAATACTTTCAGCAGAGAGACTTGTCTTCAGTTTCACAAATAAAGTTTTCAGCAACAGCTATCTGAAGCATTAGAACTAGAAAAATCTTTTTGTGGTGTCAGTAATAAGATTCTCATATGGTCACCTCACTGTCTCTAAATTCCTGTTAAAGCACGGCTGAGCTGTGCCAAGCATTGAACAAGTGAAATCACTGGCTCTGTTGGTGCCACCTTTTCCATGCCCAAGCTATGCTTCACTTAATGTATACTTGGATGGACCATCTGTGCAGTGAGACTAAGGCCCTCATTACAATTTGGTAGGAATAGGTTGGGGCATTTGCCTGGAATCACAGGATGCTGAGCCACACTGAGACTTGGACATGGTCAGCAGACTTTTTTCACGGCCCTTTCCCTGGCTAATCTGACCTGATGGAATGAATATATCAGGGGAAACTGTGAGGTTGTCATAATCATCAAACAACCGGTATTACCAATCCCTGTGCAAATTCGGAATTTACCCTAACTTGTAATGAGGGCTGTTGTAGAATCAAGGCAATTGGTTTCCCTGCCTCCTTGATTCTATTGAGCCATCTGATCTTTGGTTTCAAGCAGTTTGTGATCGTACTATCAAGGGAAGATAAGATGTGAAAATTAGCAAAGAGGTGTGAACCATAAGAGTTCAGCCTGGTGAAGGACCCTTCCCTAACACCTTCATCGACAATACTGCTAAATACAAGGTAGTAAGACAACATATAATATATAGTCAAAGAATGAAAATAATAATTATTTCCAATGATGGTTTCACACTCATTTATGTACACTTTGCAAATGTAAATTTTGTGGAAGATTAATTTGGAAGATAGGGGTGATTGTCTATGTCTCGATTTTTCTATATCTCCCTTTTCTATTGTATCACAAATAGGTAGCTATAGTTAGGACCAAGTTTCCATAGCAAAAGGTTTTTTTGAACTGACTATATCTTTGGTGCCGTTTGACATATCTTCCCAAAATGTTCCCAAAAAAGTGCCCGGTGATTTTAGTTCTGCAAGTTTACTTCCCATGTTAATTTCCATAGGGGCTTTGAACACGACTACAGCCCAAACCGCTAGAAAGAATTGCACCAAATTTGGCAGACAGTTAGCTTTTGCTTCGCAGATCACGCTTTCAGTTATTTGTTGAATATTCTTTCAGTATTTTTTGAGAAATAAAGGAAATCCAAATTTGTATATCTGTGGTCGTGAAGCTATCACAAATGACGAGGAACTCTGATTGGCGGTCAACACTTCAACAAGTCAGTGTTGGCAGCCATCTTGGGACATGGGACTTAGTAAAAAAAAGGGGCAGGGTATGAATGCCCTAAACCCCTAGCCTTGGTCCTGGGGTCCCAGAAGGACACCACCATGACAAAAAAGCATTTTATTTTTACACTTTTGCAGCAAAACTTCATGAATTGGAGGCTAAAATTGATTTAAAAAAAACGAGCAGGGTCTTCCGCGCTTGTTTTCAAAGATGGACGAGGTCCCAGGAGCATGCAAAGCTGTATAAAAAAATGGAGGGCAGTGCACGGCCCCCTCCAAAGGCTTTTTTATGTCTTGGGGACCATCACCTACCCAGGGCTTTTGTTAATAATAATCAGGGGCCTTGAGGGCCACTGTGGGGCCTGGGACCCAGCGACCAACACCAACGGGGCAACAATGAAAAAATACATAGGGTGGGCCATATGGACGCCCCAGGCCCGAGGACCACCACCTCCCTGGGGCTACAATTGAAAAAAAAACATGGGGGTGGGTTAGCGGAACCCCAGGCCCCAGAGACCACTACCACCTCAGGGCCAATTATATTTCTTTAAAAGAAGGTCGGGGCCATACAGCCCCCTCCCAGGCCATATACCGGGCACCGGGTCAACCACCCTCCTTGGGGCTGGGTGGGCCCCCTTCTGTATACATATATGGCCCTGGGGACACTACCCTCTAGGGCCAGCTCTTGGTAACTCCTGAGCTGCCCGCCCTTGGGACATTGCTGTTCGCTTTTGCTTGGAAGCAAAAGCAAATACTCTGCTTCAAGCAAGCAGGAGCTGCCAAATTGCTCCTGCTTCCTGGAAGCAGACATTTAATCTCTTTCCCTACCTGCAGACATGTGGGTAGGGAAAAAGATTAACATATTACTTTTGAATGAAGGGAGCTGCAGTTCTTGCAGCTCCCTGTGTGTGACAGCAATTCCGGCTCCTGCAGGAGGCAGGGATCTGGGGGGGGGCACAGGGTCTCATAGCACACTTGGTGCCCTGGGTGAGGCCAGGGCAACCAGGGACACATGGCAAGGGAGCCAGGGGATGGGGTCCCTGGGGCCAAAACCGGCCCAGGGATGGGGGCTGTGTGGTCCCCCTCCCCCACCTGTGTGTGGCTATGCCACAGGAATGGGTCCCCAGGGCTGAAATAATCCTGGGGCGGGGAGCTAGGAAGCCATCCTCCCCATTAAGTTTTTGCAGGACCGTTTTGGCCCTATAGCAAATTTCACAGGAAATAAACATCAATGAAAAAATATAAATATGGCAGTTGCCCCCATTGAAGCTTCACTTCTGTAAAGGACAAATTATCCTAACTCCTGTGTTTGGCGAAGGCAAAGCAATGGTATTTTCTTGGCAATTCCATATTGAAAAATGATCTGAAATCCTTCATAGAGGTGATTGCATCGTTGCTCTATTGGAGTGAAATTTGTATGTGACTAGGTCGAATGGGCTCTTGTTTGTTCTGTCCTGGTGACAGCAGAGTCCATGGTTCTCCCTTTAAATTACTACGAGTATGCAAATGAGCAAATCACTTAGAAGCTGCGCTCGTTAGGCCCAGCCCACCATAGTGGTATGCCAAGGTCTTTCTGTCTTTTGCCAAAATGATGCACAGCTTAACAGGCAGACCCCAATGCTTTTACCGCCAATTTTGGTAAGGAGTTCTTGATGCTGAGGATAATGAAGACATCCCCACCAAACAAAGAAGCACTTATTTCATATAGTTAAGAGTAAAGAGCCTTGTTTGATGGAGATTTACCTCTCTGTAGTCTTGTTGTCTTCTCCATAGGAGGATTCATGTTATCACATATTTCTGGATAAAGACGCACAATGAACAATCACATTGCCTAAACACACACAAGGTCACTGGTGACATTTCCTCATGCTCCATTACGCAGCTGTAGTGTAGAATATGTACTAGACACTTACCCATGGAGGTGGAACTTAGTAATAAACCATTAGAAAGTACTCCACTTGGGTAGACATTTTGTGCGAAACTGTGGACTCTTATTGGATAAAATGTCAGGTCCCATTCCTTTGTGGCCAAGTCACTCACACAGCTATTGACACACCCATACAGACACTCACACACCCACTGACAGACCCACTCAGACACTCTTGCACCCACTCACGCACTCACACACCCAGTCACAGGTGCACTCAGACACTCATGTGTGGAATTTTAGTTCGTGTATTGAACATCATCTACGCCATCTTGCAGATCCACGTACGAGCATACACGACAGCCATTTTAGGTACCATGGTCTCCCTGTTCACGATCGCCCGTCAGCACATTTCCCTGACCATGCAAGCCTTCCCCGCGCACCCTGGCTGCCCCCGCACTCACATGCACAAGTCATGAGCCCTCCCCTCCCATGACTCTGTCCCAGGGAATCGCACCCGCGCCTGACCAACACCTCCTTTCCGTCCATGAATACCCCTCCTTTGATGACCCCTTCCTCTGAGCCTGAACGTCAGCACTGACTGCTGGTCATCCTTTAGCCCGAAGATACAGTTTATTGCCCATTACCGTACGCCCTCGCCTCTCCTGAAAGAGGCCACTATTGATCATGACATCCCCGCCCCCGGAGATTCGATCAGGCGCACACATTCCAAAGAGATCGGCAGAACACTCAGCTGCGTGATAGCCCCTCCCAATCATATGAGGGGAAAGGGTCTCTACTGTTGTCATGTGTTGGAGGGGGCTGGAACTGGGGGGTGTCGGAGATATCGTTCTGATGTAATTCTCATGCTCTACAATGTCCCTGTTGTAATAAAGGACGTTCACATGTCTTAAACCAGTGTATAAAAGACCAGGTCTCAGAGAGGTTGAGAGAGCACCTCGAGACGATACCTCGTTGTCCGATCTGATGTGTTCTACTCCGTCGGAATAAAACTTGTTTCCTGTCTTCCAGTCTCCAGCGCCTGCCTCTTTATTTAGTAACTTCGTATGGTATTAGAGGCGTTCTACGCCGGGCAAATTTAACTTAGGAAACAACTTCTGAAATCGCCTGACCATTGTAAATTGATCTTTATCAATTGGCGTCCCAAACGCGGGGCCCATCAGCGACACGTGGATCCAGTGGGAGAGGTCCCGATGACAGAGTGAACGACTGCAACGATCGGAAGAGCTCCTGTCCAATAGACCCTCGTCTGACAGCCGATCATCTGAACTTCACTGATTCCGAGCAGACCTCTCCCGAGTGATCTACGGTCCTGACTGGGAACCACCAGGAGTGCCGCGATAGCAACAGAGAATAGAGGATGATCGGGCGCTGGAAGCGGAAGACGAGAAACTGTCCATGCGGTCCGGGTAAGGTCGTGACACACGACAAATTGCGAAATTGATTGATTGATTGTTTGAAAATACTAGTATTACTTATTGACAGCTTCTGAGAAATTCTCTATTTGCAAACAAACACAGAATCGCCATACTCTGTTTAGTCTTTGCAGATAGTGAAGGGTAGGCAACGCAAAACTTTAACACGTCGTGCCTATTCTTTTTTTCTCCCCATTGATTGATTGATTGAATCGAGCATTGAATTGTTCGAAGTTGGTTCTCTTAAGGATCTTCTCTGTCTACAAACGGGGAAGAATAGGAATATTCTCTCTCCCTTTGCCGATAGTGAAGGGTAGGTAACGCAAAACTTTAACACGTCGTACCTATTTCACTCCTTCATTGATTGATTGTTTGCCCAAACATTGACTGTTTTGGGAATTGGTTCTTTCTGGAGGTATTCCCTGTTTTCAAATAGCGTAGAATAGAATATTCTGTCCAGTCTTTGCAAATAGTGAAAAGAAAGGTAGTGCAGGCTTTTGCCCCCCATTGTAATCCGTCATGCCTATCTTCTCCCCATTGGCTCATAGTTGGGTCAACCCGGACCGCTTATTAGAGATGAACCATCCAGCTCCACTGGAGGGCACCCCTAATAAGGACATGTTTACTAAGCAAGGACTAGTCGCTATAGCTTATAGTAAGTTATGGCATAAATATACAAAAAGGGATCCTAAAAACCAGTGGCCACTGATAGGTTCTTTTGATGAAAATAAAATAAAAACACTAGAAGCAGCTGTAAAAATAAATAAGGTAACGCCCACTATGCTCGTTAGTATTGGCATGTGGCGCAAAGAAGCAGACCATCGCAGGAAAAGAGAAGAAGCAAAAACAGTGAAAGAATTACGTAAAGCAGCCCATCTGGCTGCAAAGGAACTAGATGAAGAAATAAGAAGAAGAGAGGAAGTTAAACAAACGCAAGAACCAGGACTGACAGGTCAATGCCCTGTCAGGACCACCTCTGCGCTCTACCCGGAGATTCCCTCCAAACAGCGGGCAAATGACGAGTTACTGCTCGGTCCTCCAATTATCTACATGCCTCCTCCATACGCTCCCTGCCAACCTCTAGCACAACACTCACCAGTTCAAAGTGCAGGCATGGGTGACCATAGCGCTAGTGCCCCGGCTCTTACGGCCTTCGCACCAACCGCGTTGGTAACAACAGCAGATGAGCATGAGACCAACAGGCATCTAACAGCCAGACCAAACAGGTTGAGCAAAGATGAGCGGGATGGAATCGACCAAATAGCAAAAACCCTGGTAGAACAAAAGGAGAGCGAAGAATATACGATGAATATGCACAACTCGCATGCCGGTAGTCACAGACGGCATTTTATTTTACGGTTCAGCTACCACACCCTGAACGCGTATGAGGATAGGTACCAGACTAAGGGTCCTGCTAAAGTGACGGCTCTATATAGAAGGGTCGATGTCGGAGATGGGGCTGAAAGCGATGTGACGGACCTCTTCATGCAAACGCTTGAGGTCTTCCGCCACCTCGCGGAACAGAAACCAGAAGTCAAGATCACAGTCCCTGAGACGATTGAGCCCTCATTAGAAGCAGCCAACACCATGATGCCTATCAGAGAAGCCGCCCCCTATTGGGTTCCCCCAAGAGGTCAGGGAACAAACGATGATATCAACCATGCAGATGCCAAAGGGAGGGTTGTGTACAACTGGGTTTACCAACCATGGGATCGGCAAGATATTTTAACTTTTAGACACACCCTGCCCGATTTAAGAAAGAAACCTACAGCATTCTATACTGAATTAGGCACAGCCTTGGGCTCAACCATAATGACTCTAGCGGACATGGATTTGTTTTTCGGGTTGTGTCTGCCGGCTGATGTGTGGAAGCAAATCCGGAGAGCCGACCACACAGATCTGTTCGGACACACCTGGACAAAACTCGATGAACTAGATAGGCAGCGAGAGCCCGGAAAGAAACCTGTAAAAGACATATTGGAACTCCCCGACAAAATAGTGCAGAAGCTAAAAACGTTGATCCCAGAAAAGAAGGTAGACTGGTCGATAGTCACAGCCTGCCGCCAGAAACCTCAAGAGGACGTATCAGAATACTTCTCACGATTTGAAACAGTGTTCTCCGACTACAGTGGCCAAGACATGACCACCGCAACCGGACAACACCTATTCGTGCAGAACTACGTAAAGGGACTATCGCAAGAGGTCTCCCAAAAGTTACAGACTAGCGAAAGTAGTTGGGGAGCCTCTAAACCTGCAGCTATCCTTCAGATGGCTCAGTATTACGAACACCAAAAGAATGAGAACGAAAGGGCAACTGAGAAAAAGAAAAAGGACCTAAAGGAACGAGTAATGATTGCACAACTACAGGGAGTGACCACAGGGAGGGAACGGTATAGGGGAAACTACCAGTCAAATGCCCCTAGGAATTCGGCCCCTAGAGACCGCAACCCCACCCCTGGCGCTCCACGAACCGACCTTGATGAAAACCAGTGTGCATTTTGTAAAGAATTTGGACATTGGAAGTCTCAATGCCTAGCCCTTCGGGAACTGATTAAAAATAAAGAGACAAGGGACATGGCCAATGGCCCCAAAACTGGAGGGCAGGGACGAGGACAGGCCCACGACACCACCAATGACCGATCTGGTAAACCAAACACATTTGACCGCCCCCGACAGAATCAGTGCCAACAGTCCGATGGCTACAAAGATCACGACTCTGCATAGGACTGCCAGGGGCAAGGGAGGGATCCAGTCGAGCTCTGTGTTGACCAGCAAGGTCCTTATGTCACTGCTAAGGTCCTGGGTACAAAGTCTCCATTTTTGGTAGACACTGGAGCGACACGTAGTGTGTTATCAAAACGACTGATTCCAAGGGCACCCTTGTCTGGCTCACACATTACCTCGATAGGTTTCGATGGGACGCCCTCCACTAATCCCCTGTCTGTACCTATCTCCTTTGACCTAGGAAACAATCCCACTGACATGACGTTTCTGCTCTCCTCCAACTCCCCTGACGCTATTATGGGTATTGATTTACTGAAACATTTCCGAGCTACTATTAGGTGTTCCCCGGAAGGAGTCCGAGTCATCCTGTACGACAACCCGAACTTGACCGGACCCTACCCCGCACGACATATGTGCACTTTAACAGATGCTGACCTATCCTTGCTCGATTCGCTACCCCTGCACCTATGGGCGAGAAACGACTCGGATGTAGGACGAATGATGATCGATCCTGTACACATAACTGTTCGACCAGATGCAATACTCCAGAAACTCCCACAGTACCGGATATCGCCCGAAGGCGAGAAGGCATTGGTGGCGATTATTCAGTCCTTGGTAGATGCAGGAGTGGTAGAGGAAGTGGTTAGTAATGTCTGCAATAGTCCTATCCTACCCATTGTTAAGAAGCAAGGTGAGGGGGATGAGAAAGCGTACCGCTTCATCATCGACCTGCGAGAAGTCAACAAAGTGGTGGTGCCACAGTACCCCGTAGTCTCAGACATCGCCACCATTCTGACTCTCATCCCGTCCACTGCCACCACCTTCACTGTTATAGATCTTAAAAATGCATTTTTCTCTATCCCCATCCATCCAGACAGCCGTTATCTCTTCGGCTTCACTTTAAAAAACCGTTCATACCGATTTTGTAGAGCTCCCCAGGGCTACACTGAAAGTCCCAGCATTTACAGCCAGGCCCTAAAAAGGCAGCTGGACGCCGTCCAGCTACCAGATGGAGTGGTGTTGATCCAATATGTCGATGATATCCTTTTGGCGGCCGACACCACTCCACTTGCAATCACAGCCACTATCCAACTCTTGCACTTTCTCGCGGAGAATGGCCACAAAGTCTCCAAAAAGAAACTGCAGTTCTGTCAGTCCCAAGTAACATACCTAGGTCATCTCCTGTCCAAAGAAGGGAGAAAACTTACACCCGACCGAATCCAAACCATCCTAGACACCCCTATTCCAAAAACACAGAAGCAAGTCCGTTCATTAGTAGGCCTTACTTCTTTCTGCCGACAATGGCTACCAAATTTCAGTCTCATTATAAAACCCCTACTTTCCCTGTTCACCAAAGATGTTCCGTTCCCACTCCCATGGACCCCCGAATGCCAAGCATCCTTTAAGGAGTTGCGAGATGCCCTTTGCTCGGCACCCGTTCTAGGAACACCAGATTACTCCAAGCCCTTCTCCCTCTTCACTCACGAAAGGGAGGGATGTGCATTGTCTGTTCTGACTCAGCCCATCGGCGCCAGACAGCGCCCTTGTGCCTACTTCTCTGCCACTCTTGATCCAGTCGCCAGAGCTCTACCAGCCTGCCTTCGAGCAGTAGCCGCTGCTGCTGTCTCTATCCGACAGAGTGAGGGAATTGTACTTTCGAACTCCCTCACAGTATTAGTACCCCATGCAGTTGACACGCTTTTGAACCAGACAAAGACTCAACACCTGACTAGTGCACGACTGACAGGATACGAATTGACTTTGCTTGCGCCCCACATCACCCTGAAGAGATGCACGACATTGAATCCTGCTACACTGTTACCCTTGCCTGAAAATGACCCCGATGTGCCCCCTATACACGACTGTGTGACCCTCACGGACGAACAGACTAGGAGTAGAGTTGACCTCCGAGACATTGCTTTCACAGACCCTGACGGAGAACTATGGGTAGATGGCTCTTGCATCAAACTCCCAGACGGCACCACTTCTGCTGCCTATGCGGTAACGACTGCTCGAACAGTAGTTGAAACAGCTTGCATCACACAACGATCCGCACAGGCAGCAGAACTAATTGCCCTCACACGAGCATGTATCATAGCAGCAGGAACTACGGCGAACATTTACACGGACAGCCAGTACGCCTTCGGGGTAGTTCATCATTTTGGGATCCTGTGGAGGGAAAGGGGATTCCTGACGTCCCATGGTACACCCATCCTTCACGGAGATTTAGTCTCCGCCTTGATTGAAGCAGTCCTTCTCCCCACACGATTAGCAGTGATCAAATGTCAGGCACACAAGAAGGTGACAGATTTAGTTGGACAGGGAAACGCACTAGCCGACATCACTGCCCGAACCACAGCTGAGAATAGGGCCACGACACGCATGTATGTGACCAGGTCACAAGCAGAAAAATGGACCAACGCTAGGGAAACGATCAGGGATATCCAATCGGCCAGCACACCACACGAACTGACTGAGTGGGCACGGGTGGGTCTAAGGGATGATGAAGGCTGCTGGCGGACAAAGGACACAAACAAATGGTTACTGCCTGATGCATACTTGATCCCCATACTGACAATGGCACATTACCCTGCACACATAGGTTCTGCCCCCATGATCGAACTCATTTCCAAAGTCTGGCACAACGGCAAGATCCCCGACTCAGCCAAACGCCTAGTCCAACAGTGCCTTATCTGCTTACAACACAACCCCGGGAAAGGAACTGTAGTACCCCGGGGAGGGTTTGGGGTCCCCGACCACCCCTTTGAGGTCCTCCAGATGGATTACATCCAATTAGAGAGGTGCCAAGGCTTGAAGTACGTATTAGTCATTGTATGTGCCTTCAGCAAATGGGTGGAAGCCTATCCGACCCGTGATAACACTGCCATGACTACTGCCAAAGTACTACTGAAGGAGTTTTTTCCCCGCTACGGCCTTTGTCGAATTTTATGGAGCGACAATGGCCCCCACTTCATAGCTGAAGTTATCCAACTCATCCTGAAGGGGTTAGGGGTGAAACAAAGGTTCCATGCGGTCTTCCACCCCCAATCCGCTGGCCTGGTTGAACGACACAACGCTACACTGAAACTGAAACTGTCAAAAATAGTGGCCACCACAGGACTTAAGTGGCCAGATGCCCTTCCACTGGCATTACTATCGATGCGTTCCACCCCCACTAAGCATCACTTGACCCCCTACGAAGTTGTGTTTGGACGGCCTATGAACCTCTGGACTGCCCCCAAACCAACCTCCATTCATGACGTCCCCGACGTCCTGCTGTCAGATTATTTGTACAAGTTAACTAAGACATTGTCTGTCATTCATCAACAGGTGCAGCAGGCCATCCCCGATGCTTCCAGGGGTCCCGGTCACAATATCCAACCGGGTGACTATATCTTGATCCGGAACTTTCAACGAGCGAAAAGTCTGGAACCCCGGTGGACGGGCCCCTGGCAAGTACTGATCACCACTCGGACGGCTCTTCGAGTGGAGGGGAAAAAGAATTGGCTGCATGCGCACCACTGCAAGAAGATTTCCTCGACCCTGGCCACGACAGACAACGTCAGCACCCAGGAAGAGCTCCTGAACAAAGACCGACCATCACTGAACTGCTATCCTGATACCGAGGCACTTGAACTTGCAAAACACTCTGATCCCACTGTGCCATCTCGAGAAGGGTATTTCCTGCGTCGAAAGGAGGGAGCTTCGGCTAAGTAGGCCACTGACTAAGTTAAAAATCTCAGAACGGTGACCCAAAGCAACCAAGGGTTACCTGGAGAGAAGCTAAACTAAGTCTGTGGTTCTGCCCACTACCGAGCACCTTGAAGATGAAGATGATGGAAGCGCCAGATAAGAAGATGATGGAAGCGCCAGATAAGAAGACGTCGAAAGCAACAGGAAATACCCATTATAGGAATCCAAAAACTGACAATTTGCACAAATCAAAGACAATTGCTTTCTTCATTATCTCCCTGTTCTGCCTCCTCCTCATGACTTCCTTCTGGATCCTGGAGGAAAGCACGCCCGCTCACCAGATGTTGCCAACCACTGTCCAGCCAACAACCGTGAAAGAGCACCACCTGATCACCCTTTCACCTCAGCTTCGAGAAAGGCGTAGGGAATTCTGGAACAATTCCTTTGTACAACTGTTGCACCAGCACAACCTTGCTGCAAATGCCACAAACTGCTGGATCTGTGGGTTGCTCCCACATGCTACCGGACACTCCATCCCCTTTATTCCTTCACCTTTCTCAGTTCACGGCTCTTGCCTCGCCTGGTTGATCCTCATGCAAGAAAGCCACAAGGACAATGCTGCTTCTGGTCAGACAGTGTCGCACTTCTACTATGGGTTCTGGCCGAACAACACAGGAAAGCCCTTTTGTCCCGCAATTTCAGGTTCAACCTTCCTTACGAACATCCCTGCCAACGAAAGGGTCGAAATGCAGGTGCTCCACAATCCAGCCAGATCCACCTTCTCCCACCTGTGGAAACAAACGGCTGCCACCCTGACTGCGGCCCTGTCTGTCATCAATGTCACAGGACTCGTATGCCTCGAAGGACAAGGAAAGCAGCTGGTGGGTCACAGTTCTTGCCGCATCACCAAAACATTGGCCTCAGCTAACCCCCCCTCCTTTGTTGCTTCCCCGAATATGTACTTTGTTTGTGGCACCAAAGCTTACACGTGGCTCCCAAAAGGCTGGAAGGGTACGTGCTACATCGCCTTCATTCTTCCTCCCACGTATGTGGCTCCAGCCAACCACCACCGGCAAAAGCGCGCTGGAGATGTTGAACAAGCCGACTCCACCGGAGCACAGATCCTGGATGCAGCAAAGGGACTTGTTCCTCTGTGGGGACCAATGGCAAATAGCCGCGCTATCCGACACCTGACTCAGGCATTAGAAACAACCATTAACATCACCGCTGGCGTCCTCGCCAACAACACGGCTGAGCTTCAGGCAGTCCGCCTGGTGGCTCTTCAAAACCGTCTTGTTCTAGATG
The DNA here is from genome assembly GCF_964261635.1 of Lissotriton helveticus. Lineage (NCBI taxonomy): Eukaryota > Metazoa > Chordata > Amphibia > Caudata > Salamandridae > Lissotriton > Lissotriton helveticus. The sequence goes on from NC_136068.1 coordinate 277,985,148, forward strand.
TGGTTCTGGCCGACCGTGGAGGTGCATGCCGCATCATCGGCTCCAGTTGTTGCACCTACGTGCCAGATAACTCACCTTCAGTCTACAAAGCAATCGAACACCTCCACAGACTGTCCTCCGAACTGACAAGCTGGCGAGACATGTTAAATGGAGGACTGTGGAATTTTAGTTCGTGTATTGAACATCATCTACGCCATCTTGCAGATCTACGTACGAGCATACACGACAGCCATTTTAGGTACCATGGTCTCCCTGTTCACGATCGCCCGTCAGCACATTTCCCTGACCATGCAAGCCTTCCCCGCGCACCCTGGCTGCCCCCGCACTCCCATGCACAAGTCATGAGCCCTCCCCTCCCATGACTCTGTCCCAGGGAATCGCACCCCGCGCCTGACCAACACCTCCTTTCCGTCCATGAATACCCCTCCTTTGATGACCCCTTCCTCTGAGCCTGAACGTCAGCACTGACTGCTGGTCATCCTTTAGCCCGAAGATACAGTTTATTGCCCATTACCGTACGCCCTCGCCTCTCCTGAAAGAGGCCACTATTGATCATGACATCCCCGTCCCCGGAGATTCGATCAGGCGCACACATTCCAAAGAGATCGGCAGAACACTCAGCTGCGTGATAGCCCCTCCCAATCATATGAGGGGAAAGGGTCTCTACTGTTGTCATGTGTTGGAGGGGGCTGGAACTGGGGGGTGTCGGAGATATCGTTCTGATGTCATTCTCATGCTCTACAATGTCCCTGTTGTAATAAAGGACGTTCACATGTCTTAAACCAGTGTATAAAAGACCAGGTCTCAGAGAGGTTGAGAGAGCACCTCGAGGCGATACCTCGTTGTCCGATCTGATGTGTTCTACTCCGTCGGAATAAAACTTGTTTCCTGTCTTCCAGTCTCCAGCGCCTGCCTCTTTATTTAGTAACTTCGTATGGTATTAGAGGCGTTCTACGCCGGGCAAATTTAACTTAGGAAACAACTTCTGAAATCGCCTGACCATTGTAAATTGATCTTTATCAATACCAAGTCACAGACCCATACAGCCACTCACAGACTAATTAAGACACTCTTGAACCCACTCACGGACCCACTCAGACATGTACACCCACTCACAGACCATATAGCTACTCACACAGTCATCACAGACCCACTCAGAGGCTCACATACCCATTCCCAGACCCACTCAGACACTAACACACCAACTCACAGACACTCATTCACTCACTCACAGACTGACGTACACTCATGATGCACTCATAAACTCACTCAGACACTCTCACACCCACTAACAGACTCACTGAGACACTCACTCAGAAACTCATGCACCCACTCAGACACTTACACAACCACTCAAAGACTCACTCAGATACTCATGCACCCATTCAGACACCCAGTGAGACACTTATGCAGATACTCCCAGACCCAGACACTCACACACCCATTCAGACACTCATGCACTCACTCGCGCACTCACTCGCACACTCACTCTCAAAGGTTACAGGTTACAGTTAGGAAACATCAATAAGAAAATCACAGAGATTCACTGAAAAAAACAAAGGTACAGGGACGTTATAGTTATGTTCAGATTTCACTTGTACTAAACCTTAGGAATTCAGCATTTATAGTTACCTAAGCTAACTATAACATATGTCCCTACAATGCACTGCTTATAACCTAACATATTGCATCACTCATGACATGGTCAGTGACATCACTGATGATGTCATCCAGTGAGTGTAAGTGTTTTCTAAGAGTTTATGACAGTTAAACATATATACTAAGATAGTACAAAAGCTAAATTAGTATACTAGGTGTATTACTAATGAGTTATATTACTTCTAACATATATTATGCGAGTGGCTGCGAGACTGTGTCCATCCAAGTGTGAGTGTCTTGGTGTGTGAGTTGGTGTGTGAGTGGCTGCATGGGTGAATAAGTGGGTGTGAGTAGCTGTGTAGGTGAGTGCGTGACTGTGTGCGTGACTGTAATGGTAAGTGAGTGGGTGTGTCAGTGGCTCTATGGATGAGTTAGTGGCTGTGTGAGTGACTGCATGAGTGAGTGGATGTCTGAATGTCTATATGAGTGAGTGACAGGGTGTGTATGTGGCTGCATGAGTGAGTGTCTATTTTTACGAGCTGTATGGGTGAATGTGCAGATGTGGGAGTGCTTGAATTCATGTGTGAATGGGTATGTAGGTAGGTTGTGTTGGTGTGTGAGTGAATATGTAAGTGCTTGTATGAGTAAGTGGCTGTGTTGAAAGACTGTATAAGTGAGTGGGTGTGTGAGTGGCAGTATTGATGACTAGGTGGTTGTGTGAATATGGGTGTGTGAATGGGTATGTGAGTGGTTGTGTGGGTATGTGAGTGGGGATATGAGAGTTTGTATAGGCATGTGAGCGGGTATATGAGTGGTTCTCTAGATGATGTCATCAGTGATGTCATTTGAGATGTCATCAGTGATGTCACTGACCTTGTCATGAGTGATGTAATATGTGATGTCATAAGCAGTGCATTGCAGGGGCATAAGTAATAGTTATCTCAGGTAACTAAAACTGCTGAATTTCACTGGTTTTGTAAGAGTGAAATCTAAGTTCAACTGTAACGTCCCTGCAGCCTTTGCTTTTTCAGTAAATATCTATTTGTGAATGTGTGTGTGTGTGAATATGTGTTTGTAAGTTTATTGTCAGATCAAGCATTATATCCTACTGGTGGTCACCACTAGGTAGTTATAATTAGGTCTTGTTGTCCATAGAAAGAGCATTTTGTTTTTGGTTTGCTAATAATTTTGGCCTCGTTTGATGAATCTTCACAAAACATTTTAATGAAAAGTTGCTGAACCTCAGCTACTTCCTGGAAAGTTTCAGAGTGATTCGTCAAACAAGGGCCGAGAAAAAGTATAGATAGACAAGTGATTAGTTTAAAATATAAGGTTACAATATGAAGAAATATAAAATCGATATCATGTAATATTGGCCTAATGTATCCAATATATTAGCATACCATTTTTTGTTTCACCCAGTCACTGTGAATATGCTTGAATCATGTATACATTAAGAATCGGGCCTTTTCTGAAGAAACGCCATGTTGGTTTAATTTCTGTGTACCTCTTGCTCTTGCTAGGAAAACACATGACCTGCCACTGTGTAGACAGAGAGATAGAGAGCCTAAAAGGTTGGCCTGGGCTATGAATGGACCATTGATTCTAACTTAGGAAACTCAAGGTCGCATCTGCCTTTCTTGTGGGATGAGCACATTCTTGCAGACGCTGTGCCTGTACGAGAACGAAAGGGAGGCTCCTTTTCTGACCTACCCCCTAAATAGTTTAAGCTGAGTTTCGAATCAATCAATTGTACCTTATATGGGCTTTCCTGTTGGCATCACGAGAAGTGGTACTTTTCCATGTACGGGGGTTTCATTAGGTATGCTGAAAGTATATATGCACTGTGTTGAATGTAATCCAGCAGTCTCCTCTTTGCACCTTTGAGGGTGAAAACAGAGAGAGACTCCCCTATATAGGGCGCTTTGCAAAATAAACGATTGAACCTTCTCCATTGCCGACTGACTTATTCTTGGTAAATAAGGTATATGGGCTATTGGTAAGTATAGCTCTATGGTACATTTTTTCTAGTACTTCAAATACTAACAACAGTATTCCTACAAAACAAGAATAAGATCTTCTGTAACAGTTTAGACAAATAAGACTATAAACAGCTGGAATATAAAAGTTGTCATTGCTTTTTGTCAAATAATCTTAGCTGCATAGACGAACTGGGAAACTGCGATTACCACCGACCCCTTGGGATTCCCTTTTGCAAATTCTCAGTGCATTTACACAGTCTGGTATAAACAATGAATGATACATAGGCACTATCCATCTAGATCTTGGTTTGGAATAAGCCGCACAGAAGAATTATAAATATTCATCTGTCTCATCAGTATGGCATTACACCAGACACTGATTGGATGTATCCAGGAACAACAATCATGTTGAAGTAAAAGCGGCAATTAGTGGAGTGCTGCACCTAAACTGCAAGAAAAGGGCTCTTGCACATGCTAGACTCATAAAATATAGGAATTCCTCAGCCCAAAACACATTACTGTCGAAGAGAAAGAACCTGGTCTGGTTACCCGTAGAATCAGATGACTTGCTATGAACGTCAAAGTGGGCCCAATATCTTTGTTTGACTACAGCTGTCATGTATGTAGAAATAGGATGGTGATAATAGCTGCCCATCCCCAAATCATTTTGGGACAGTTTAATGTGGTCTAGCCACTGGATCTTCTTAATGCGAAGGAGGCTTATGATATCACCTAGGGCCTCCCCATATAGTTTTAGCTTGTCTACAAGTCATATGCAAAGCCAGTAAAGTATAGTTTATAGCCTAGTCGACTCTGTGATTGGCTTGAGAGTGAGGTCAAGCCTAAGGGGCAATAGAGGAGTGCCCCAAATTCAAGAGCACCCTTATAAAGTTGGTTTCACTAACACATAAGAAAGTAGTAGAGAAGTGGCCCTATAACTCTGCTCCATACAGGGCAGCTCTCCTGGTTTGGGTGTTATATATATCTATTGCTGGGGAAATTGGGTGAAGGGGCCCTTTTGGCAAATCTAAGGATGGGAGAGACCTGGTGCTTAATTAAAGGACAGTTCTTGGAAATCTGAGGTGCCCATCACTGAGTCTGACAAATGAATCATAGGAACTTGAACTCATTCACCCTCTTGTAAGAAAACAGAGCTTTTGGAGGTGTCCCGCCACTTTTTGCCTGCATTTGGACTACTACATGCTGGTTTTTCACTTGGACAGTGCACTGAAGCCTGCCACCGGCTCCAGTACCAGTGACTAGTGTAATTGCCGTCCCCAATTGACAGAGACCATATCGCTTGTAAGTCCCTGGTAAGTGGTACTTGGTATGCAGGGCATGGGTGGTAAAGGGCCCGCAGCACTGATTTTGCCACACTGAGTGACCCAGGCAAATAGATGACAGCAGGCCTGTAACTGCAGACTGCAGGAACAGTGTTCACTGCTTCATTTCAACTTTGTCCCCCACATGTGTGACAGGGTCTCAGCACTATCTTAAGTATGTCAGTCTCCTCTAGAGAATGTCTCTATGCCCTGGGGACAGGGTGCAGTATATTATGAGTATAGACACAGCCTTCCGCCTTTCCTGAGGAATGATTGGACTCTGACAAGGCATGACATTAGTAATACAGGAGGTGTACACCTCCAGGAAGGCTTGCCACACTTCAAGGGTGAGCAGGCAGATCTGTACACCTAGAGAATATTGCTGCTATCTTTTGAGGGCAGAAATAGTGGGTTTTGGGTCGGAAAGGTGACCTAAATCACTTGATGTGGTCATCTGAGGGGGATTAACTGCAGGGACTAGCTGCCCATCAGCTACTAGCTTCCACACCACAAACTCCCCTAAATCTAAAACTTAAGGGACCCCAACATCAGAATCTTAGATCTGAACCATCTACTACAAGGAAGAACCAAGACAAGATCTCTGTCACTTGACAACAGGACTTTGCCACCTGTATAAAAGAGGGATATTGTGTTCCTGAGACACCAGATTTGAAACTGTGTGAACAACCCATGTCCTTTGCTAAAACTTGGCATTCCCGAAGTGAGGGACCTCTGTGGATGCTAGACATACCCTCAGACTCCCATGGATTGGTGGAACCAGTCCCATGTAAAGTGCAGGTAAAACGATGCTCTGCATTTAAAGAAACACTGCTCATCGGGCCCTCGGAGGGACAGCCCAAAAGTAAATGGTGAAGTGCTTTTTGGGCATTGTAGTCTGGCTTTCACCAATGTTACAAGCCGCTACCACACTCCCCTCGACTGTATGACATCGAAGTTCCTTTGCAATACTTTTACAGCTATCAAGAATTGTTGGTTACCAGTTGGGTAACAGACTCCTTAACTCAACGCTACATCAAAAGAGCACTTCACAACACCTGCGACCAGCCGCGGGCCGTGGAGGGAGTTACGGTGGGGCAGGGAGGCGGGGAGGGGGAGGGGCAGGGTGGAGAGGGCTAAAAAACGGCACCTGGATAATTACAGGTAAGTAAACAATTTGATTAATAAAACGAATTTCGTAGTGCGCACTGCATCGCATTTTGCGATGCAGTGCGCGCTACGAAATTCGTTTTATTATTTAAATTGTTTACTTACCTGTAATTATCCAGGTGCCAGTTTTTAGCCCTCTCCACCCTGCCCCTCCCCCTCCCCGCCTCCCTGCCCCACCGTAACTCCCTCCACGGCCCGCGGCTGCCTGCGACTGATGTCAGCAACAACCCCACTCTTGCGTATTTCCATCCCATTTTTGGTAGAGTCGTCCCTATGGTAAAAGCAGTTTGCACGCAACTCCTGTTTAAAGACCACTGACAGCCAGCCCACCCCTGCAACTGGACTCCATGGGCTTGGTTAAATTGAATGGACTGTTGGGCCCTGGTCCTGGGACCCCAAAAATCTCTACCCTGCGACGGTACAACGTAACTCAACCTCTAAGTGACTGACTGTCACTAGCAGATTTTCCCACTGACTGCAATGTTAAATGTCTGCACTTTTAAATGCACTTATTTTTTTAATGCTTTGAAAATCTATAACTCCAGTTATATATATACTATTTAGTTCACTTTGGTGTATACATTTACTTAAAATTAAACTCTGTTTTTAATTTGATTTGGCTTTTTTCTCGAGTCTTGTCAATTACTTATGAACCCTTATTGTAACGTAAAATACTTAACAGATGTTTCTCCAGTAATGTCGAACTGCTCTTTGTCACACTACCAGGACTGAGCTAAGGATTATTGTTGTGAATCGTCTTTGAGGCATTGTGATAATATTGCATGGTAAGGGTACGCACCCATATTCCACTTTCCTACACCTCTCCAGCAAATTACTGCCCTAGCTAATAATTCCTCTTGCATTGTTCCGCTTATTGTAAATCCTCAACTTGACTTTTTGGGCATTCATTTCCTGCCCATGCCACCCACAAAAACAAAGGGAATCTATCAACGAGTGTTTGCAAACTGGAACATGTTTTCGAAATAAGAAGGGTGTCATCTGCAAAAAACAATGCTGGAAACCTCTGGCTAGCCAAGAATGAGGAGTAACTTATACACCTCCTCAAAAACCCTATACAGTTGTTAATGCATGAAAGAAAATGGGTCAGACCAGAACACAGTCCTGGCAAACTTCTTTTCTAATAGCAATTTTTTCAGTCAGTTTGCTATTAGGACCCCACTGAACTCGTACATTATTTCGCTCATGGAGGGGTATGATTATGTTAAGAAGATTTTTTTGGCTTTGCCAGACCAGAAAGTACCTTCCACAGTTTTTTCTGACGGGACAAGGTCGAAGGCAGCTCGAAGGTGGCAAGAAGATCGATATATTTAGCTGAAACTAGGGAACATTTCTTCTTCAATGTTGCATCCCATATATGGAGAGCAGCTGTTCAAAACCACAATTACAGCTGACTTACTAAAGATCTCATATAAAAACTTATCAGGAAAAATGACTTTCAGTTTTAGGACACAGCACATGCGGCTGGGTTCTCATCAGAAGGCCTCTGCTACCCCAGAGGTCAAGTACTGGACCTCCAGGTCAAATATAATGAGGGTTACAGGCAAAAGAAGATTTCATTAAATGTAAGCTTTATTATGGAATTCTTTCTAGTTGAATGTTCACGTGGTGATACAAGAATGAATAATTATATTGGAGACAAGTTCAAATGATGTGTGCTTTCCCTGTGACGCTTCTTGTTGGTCTTTGTCACATAAACTAGCTACTTGACATTTACTTGTTTCTAAGTCATGGCTTTGAAAATGAGTCAGTTCAGTGGCACTACACAGCAGTGACCTCCCATAATGGCCAGACCTTCTCAACAGGCACAAAACGATTGAGTATCAAATGACTGCCCTGCCAGCAATAACACAAATGAGGGTCTTCCACAATGAAGTTATCTAGTGATAGAAATGGTGTCCTTGATTAGGAAAGGGGACAATTGCTCACTTTTGAGAATTGCTATAGCTGTGTTTACTACAATAACATGTAAACAAATGGGTTCCAAAATAATGTGGAAACTAAAAGAGGCACAGATAACTCACATGACCTTGGGTCTGTTTTGTGGTGTTACGATTGAAATATAAGCTCAGGTTTCCAATTATGTTATTTTTAATTGGGATCTATTTCCAATGTTCATTTCTTTGACAGTTACTGCTAGGAAGTAAAGAATATATTGAGGAAGGGTAAACAGAAGGCCGACTTAATAGTAATTAATCAACAAATGTTAGCCTGTTCTTAGCTGTATTATGCAAGAGGTACAAAATCGTCATTTTTGTCTGTCCATGTTGTTTTTCTTGCGTCTATTTTGAGTACTTGGGTCTCGAAATATCATTGAGGTGCATGGTTGTGGTTAACATTGGTGTGCACCTGTGCTTTTCCACGGGTGTCAACCATGGCTGTCATTCCATTACTGGAAAAGGGGTTTCCCGTGGGCATGCGTTATGTTTTAGTGCTAGTGACTATACTGTATAGAGAAAGGCAGAAAAAAACGAACGCTGTCTTTGGAAAAGTCCCCTTACCATTGAGGAAGGCCACTGAGAATCCAATAAGGTAGGGTTGGGGCCATCAGTTAGTCAAAACACTTTTATTCGATTATTTAAAATCATAAAAAGACACAGGTCCAATCATTTCACGTCAAATAAACAACAACTATTTAACATTAAAAAATTTCAAATTAATCAAAGTACGTCTAAAACAAGGGAGCATTTTGATAGATAATTCATATAATAATTCTTATAATCACCCTCTAAAACATTTAATGTCAGACAGGGTTATTCGGGGCACATAAACTCTTCTTATTGATCCGCACTCCAGCTACTAAAAAGCTTGCAACATGAAATGTACTACGGGGACTACTTAGCAGTTGCAAGTAAAGAAGGGCAGGCCTAACCTGTGTAAATCCCGCCTCCCTCAAAATAGGCAACAAGTATTTTTCCCTAATCTCTGAGTAGTGCTCGCAAAACATGATAAAATGTAAAGTGTCTTGTGCAGAAAAATTGTCACACTTGCAGGGGTTAGAGTTTTCTGGGGTGCCCCATGTTGGAAAGAAGCTCAATGTAAAATGAATTAAATTAAAACGAAATCTAGTTAAAAAGATACCGATGGAAGGGTCTCGTTACTAAGTTAAAGTAGGGTTCGAGTCCGGGGGAGGTTACTAAGGCACTTACATCAAAGGGGGAGCCCAGTTGATGTGCTGCAGTGCCCATTTGGTCAAATATCAAAATTATAGTACAAGCGTCATTGTTTGTGTCTGCCCAGGCCCCATCTCCTTTTCAGAACAAGGCTCCCAAAAGGGGTTATTCCAGCACTGAACTGCACCATTTTTGGGTCCTAGGAACTTTGCTGGTCCCATCTATGCGCGGTACACCATATGTCAAGAAGCGCTATTTGAGTGTCACCTCCTAGGTGACAAGACTTTAGTGCATTCCACCACACATTTGTTAGACATACAGCCATATTTCAAAAATTTAATAGACATAGGGCCAGATGTATGCCGCTTTTGCGGGCACAAACAGAAATCGTCCCGATTGCGACCTCAAAATTGGTGTGGCCCATGTACAAACCCTTTTACCGACTCGCAAAATAAGGTTTGCGACTCACTATTAGGAAGGGGCATGCCAAGGGCGTCCCGTCCTAATAGCAACTTGCACTTCAATGTATGATTGTTTTGCAACCACAATTCCGGTAGCAAAATACTCACAGTTTACCACCAACTTCAAGTAGGTGGTATGCCACTCGCAAACGGGAAGGGGTCCCCAGGGGACCCCTTCCCCGTTGTGAATGGATGCATAAGTAATTTTTAAGAGCAGACAGTGGTCCCACGGACCACTGGCTACTCTTAAAACATGAAACAGGAACGTTTCATTTTTCTTTTTAAAATGCATCCCGTTTCCTTTGAGGAAAACGAGCTCCATTTAAAAAAAAAAAAAAGCTTTATTTAAAAAGCAGTCAAAGACATGGTGGTCTGCTGACCCCAGCAGGCCACCTTCTCTGGGAGTACTAGACATTCATAATGGGGTCGCAAATTGCACCTGCCTCGTGAATATTAATGAGGCAGGCAATTTGCAACCCCATTAGGAATCGCAAACAGTGTCTGAGACACTGTTGTACATTCCTATTTGCGAGTTGCAATTTGCGACTCACAAATTAGTAGGGTCGTACATGTCGCGCATGGTAATATACGCATTGCTTCATTTGCATGGGCCACACTCTATGCAAATGAAGGAAGACGCACCTTCCGTTGCAAAGATGCTGTCTTACCACCAATTCTAAGGTTATTACAATGGGAGCTGCACAAATACCTGCAATATACATCTCTAAAAGCTAACTGATCCTGGAACAAAAATGGCCACCAATGGCACATGCACCAGTGGTTCCAGAGCACTCAATTACAATGTAACTATTTTTTTTCATGTCGAACTAGATTACATGTCAATTATTGGTTTTATAAGTCAAAGAGTGCTGAACTTATCTCACCCCTAACACACACATCTCACACACGCAAATGGTGCCTGGCTCCAAATGCTGGCATACACTGCTTGTGTATATGTGAGTCCCTTCAGAGGTCAATGTACAGTGATAGATGCGAGGTCTGGGCCAATTCTTTCCCACTGCATGCTGTCTGGCCCATTGTGTGGCCAAGGCAGAAGGTGCCAGCGCATATAGTTCTAGCAAGACCCTTACTACCCTATCTGAATCAGCACAAGATCATCTCCTGTTTGAATGAGTGGGTGTTCTCCCAAGGTCGGTGGACTCTTTAGAGTGGAAATGCTCCACTCTACCCGGTTGTCCACAAAAGGACAGTATGGTTGTATCAGAATCTGTATGGTTGATTAACATTTAGAGGAAGCATATTGTTGATGTATTCTTTAAGTACTTTTCAAACTGGAATGGGAAGTTGTGACATAAATTTCATATTCAAAATTAATTACACGTATTCTATACTCATGATTAGAAATCATAGACAAACCATGAAATTCTCTTTGCCAAGAGACAGTCTTGGTAGATTGCAGGCTTTTCTACGTGCGATTGACAGAAATCAAGATTCTGGGACAATATTTTTTTTGTGGTACTGACAGTGTCATAGGTTCAGTCGAGCAAATATTTTGAAATTGACATAAGTGCAACACTCTTTAAACTCTTTAATAATTAACTTACATTTTCCTTTGGTTCACTCACTTGTGGCTCTTCTTTGATTGACTAAAAGGGGAATAAATTAAACCACAGATGAATTATAGGTTGTTTTGTGAATGATCACGAAAATGTGCAGTAGCTTCAACTCTAGGGAATTATATTTGTGTTTTTCTGGACGCATATACATTCTTTTTCAAGCCAGGAAAAAGGAGGATGATTGAAATTTGAAGGAAAAATTAGACGCTACTGCATGCACCTGATTTTTAAAAGTGAAGTTGCTAAGAGCGTCCTTGTGTAGAAAGCAGACTCTAGGAAGGCTGGTGTGCATTGTAAAAGAAGATCACCAAAGCGTAAAGTCAAAGTCAAAGAATGTTGAAGAAAGTGGATTGATTCCAGATTTTTCATAAGCCGCACAGATCAAGAACAGAGATGGCAGAAAAAGAAAAAGATGCATGCTCCTTGAAATTAATATCTGTTTTTTTAATAAGATGGAAATTAGATGATATTTTTGAGAAATAAGATGCTAAACGTTTAAAACTAAGAACCACATGCAAGAGCAGAACACACTTAAAGAATGACGTGTGGATTGGGAAAATTACCTAATGGCAGGTTTGGTTTCATTCCAACTACCATTTTGAGTGTATGTGTTTCTAAATTACCATAGTTAAGCTTCCATATTCGGAAGGGGTGTGTTCAAGGTTCACATCTAATTTTAAAGGAGACCGCTGACTTCATTGCGGTCTTTGAAAGAACAGGATATATCAAACAGCTAGTCTGCAGACACCCTGTGAAAAACTGTATCAAAAGTTGAAAGGCAAGAAAGTGAATTTACGGCCACAGTGCCTAAAGTTTACCTTTTTGAGTAAGAATCACATTAAAGTTTAATACAATTCTTAAGACATATTTACAGTGACTTGGAGGGAAGATTTGTAGCAGTGATCTTATTTAATAGATCCTTATCTGTGTATAAATGCTGCACATCTTACTAAGATGATGTTAGGAGATCAAAAATCTTGCAGAGGCTTCTTGTCTTTTTGCTATCTGCATTTTCTTTGAGATTAATCATGTGTCTTACACTCATCATAATTCGTTTTTTAATTCTTGCCCCAAACCTTTTCTCAGGCAAGATTTTTTACATTTTTTATTCTTCAGTTAGACTTGATCAGACAAGAGGCTTGTACTGGCAGAAATGTTCCTTTATCACAGAAAAGTGGAAATCTTGAAACTATCACCTCTGGGTTCTCTACAGGAACCGGTTTACAGAAATTTGTCAAGATATTGCACATTTCTGTAGTGCGAAGTAATGTGAAGAGGAAAGTTGACAAAGACTGGTGTTTCGATACGTATGTTCACCAACAGCAGACAGACGCCACTGTCAGACTGCCATACTCAGAAATGCATTACTGACAACAGTTAAGAAAAAAAAGATGATCATAGGTAGTTTGAGCAAGAGAAAACTTGTGACCAAACCACCTCTTATAACAGCAGGAAAATCAAAGTTTGAAAACATAAACATTGTTTTTGCAAATTTATTTCTTTGGACATGTTCATGGCATTGTAAAATGTACTTGTTGTGGAACTGCATCTTTGTATTGAAAGGATACAAGTTGTTGTTTTATTGTTCTTTGTATTCAGAAGCCTAATTACATCAATTTATGGATTATTCAGATTACTCCATGAAAACCGATACAAATACTACAAAAATCATCAATTTCATCTAATAAAAATAAATAGCAATTTAAAAAGATTGTAATGTTCCTTCGTGTAAGTCATTTGTTCTTAGTATTGTGACTTGTGTGGACCCCAACTTAATTATTACTTTAATCCAGGGAGCCCCACTGAATCATTATTGGAATTCAGGTACCCCTAAACTGAGACATTATTAGGATTTGAGGATCCTAACCTAAGCAATTGTGACAATAATACGGAAAGAAACATTCATCAAATACACAAATGATGAAATATATTATTTAATTCACAGGCAAATATTTTAAAAATCTAAATTTTAATGTAAAGTTTGGTCTCTTCTAAATGTTTTTGCGACCACCCATCATCCATACTATATTGTGCTAGATACACTTGCACCAGATACCAGTCGAATTTTTAGCCTCCAATTTCAAATTCCTTTACAACTACATAAGGTTTTTTAATTTTACATGCTCATACTCACTAATTTATTTGTTCACATTTTATTAATCAGTTAACATTATTTAATTTTCTCAGCAGTTGTTGATCCCTGTGAGGAGGAGTTGCAGACACCCAACGGTTCCTGAACCACAGGTTAAGAATTGCTAGTGTAAGCTAATATTATTATATTACTATACTCACTGAAAGCAGTGAACTCAAAAAAGATGTTTGCAACTTAAAGTGAAATGATGCCACCTCATCATCAAATGACAATATAACATTAGCCCAATGTTGTGTAAGCAACCAGAGACTTTAAATCTGGTCTAGATCAGGGAGGGTGCTTGGGGTGGGGGAGGGTTCGATGGGGCACCTGCAATAGAAAGCAGACCAGTTTGCTTCAAAACCCCAACCACCCAACATTTGGCATTCCAACCCAACAAACACTAATGACAAACTGTCCACTCTAGGCTTCATCGTAACCAGGTACAAGTAGCTTTTGTCCAGGAAGGGTTACATTAAAGCAATATGGGGATAATCTGCTCCACTACACCCTTTCACTTAAACAAACGGCAAATGCAGCCACCACATAAGAAGATAGTGCCAGAAGTGGGGTCCTCAGAACCCTAAAGGAAGAGGATACAATGCAGAAGGATTGTGTGGCTCTCATGCAATACCAAATGGTATAGTCAGTGACACCAAAGGTCTAAATAACATGAACAAAACAACAGGCTCTGACTTATGGTTTCTGTTGAACACATTACAAACTGTGGTCAGACATGATGATCATCTTTGGGATGACCTCATCATTCTTCAACAGACTTAAAGCGCAGATGGTATTAATGTAAACTTGTAAATGAAACCTACACTTTAGGATTAACGCTGTGACAATATTCATAACAAGTGTCTGTCTTTTACATTTATTGTTAAAATGTTCATAATTATTTTTAGGTTTGCCTGTTCCAGTCTTTGCTGTAGTCAATCTTGGTTTTCCTATATTCTTTCCATGCTTGGTACAACCAGACTTTCTATCATAGGTCCATTAATACTATTTACCTTCTGAGGGGAAACATCCATTACAACACAGTCATTACATCGCACTGCTTTTACAACGCAACTGTTACAACGCAACTGCCTTTACATGGCATGCCATTACATTGCATGCCATTAAAAAACATTTCACCACAATGCATGCCATGAGTCTTTTTCTAATCTTTCTTTTGCCTCCTTATCTCATCTCATTCTTTCGTCCTGGCTTTTAACAGGTTTTTCGCCCCCTCATTCTCACATGCCCTATGGTTTTTCTTAGTCTGCTAATCACCATTTTTGATCCACCCCTTTACATTCCCTTGGAACGCCTCTCCCACCGTGCACCCTCATAACTCGTCCCCCCCTGGGGGCTTACTCGAGTCTCTGGCTTTCCCCCTGTTCCACCCTGGTTCACTCCCACTCCTCTCTATGCCCCATTCCTTTTTCCTCCCTCACTATTCTTCCCTCCCCGTTGACCTTTCTAGAGGATTAACATGCCTTCCCACAATCACCCTCTTGCGACACCAGATTCACCCATAACTAGACATGGCCCCAATTATTGGACCATCCTTTACCCCCTAACCTCTCTAAAAATGCTAAGAAGAATTTTAAGCACAAATTATTAATACTTCACCATGAAACCTTGTTCGTGGATAACTAACTCAGTCTCCCCTCCACGATAAAAAACAACTACATCTTCTACTCCAAACGCCCCTCCAAAGGAAAAGTATCTTGCTCAACCACCACCCCATCTCCAAAACATGGAAAATCCCATATGGTCTGAAACTGTCTACCTCCCCTTCCCCTGCTTTTCAAGGCAAAATTGACATCTCTATTTTCAAATCTGATAACATCCTCATTCAAGCCTCTGAAAAACACCTCACCATCTTTGAACACCATTACAGCACCTTATCTTACCTTCTATCGAAATCTCCCTCCAACCATCCAGCCTCCCAATCACAGGTGGTCCTCCCTCCCTCTCTTCCTCCTACTTCTATCCCTCCTCTCACTGACACTTCAACTGCCTTAGATGTCTCTGAAGGCCAGACGCACAATTTTGCTCCCCTGTCAATTACCATCCCTCCTTCCGAGTCCCCTACAGCCCCCCGCCACTCAAACTTTCCCTCCTCCTCTTGATTCGTTATCTCCTTACTCTAATTCCCCCCTTTCATCTTCTCCTTCCTCCCGACTCCCTAAATTTGATCTCCCTTTGACCCAACTACTGAGTCCAATTCCTCCCTCTCCTAACTACCCTCCCCCTTAACCAGGACGTCTGCCCTACTCACTTCCCACACGCACCCTTACCTCCCATTGACACTCAACAGGCTCCAATGAATCTCCTTTCTCTCCTCCCTCCCCTCCCTTCGTCCATCTATTGGAACACCCCTCTCCACCCCCCACCTGGGTTCCCACTCCACCCTTACCCCAGACCTCCCATCCAGACTATCTCCGAACACTCTCCTCTCCCCCCAACCTCCCTGCCTCTCTTATAACACAGACACTTTTTAACATAGAACTCCATCTCGCTAACCTGTCGTTTGAACTCACATCACTCAGGACAGACGTCAATTCCCTCTCCAAACTTATCCGCCCCAACCATTCTATTTCCCTGGGCTCTGTCCAAACCAACACCTCATTCCACCATCAACAGAAATCTACTCCCCTCTGTAACGATACAGATAGTACATCCCATACCACAAGCCATCTACTCTCTCCTGATCTCTGTGTCCTCGGTCACTCTTTCCCCCATAACTCTCTGATTACAGACCCTCCTGTCCCCCACGCATCAAAGCCTGTAATCCTTGAAACTAACAGAATGCCAACATCCCCAGCTTCTCCCAGGCTGCCTCTGCAACTTACCACTATACATTCTATCCCCCCTCCCAAAACCAATCCTAAACCCCTTTCCTGCATGCTAGTTAACTGCTGCGCGGCTGCTTGTCATGCGATTGAAATATCGGAAACTATCCTTAGTGAAACAATCGGCATCGCCTTTCTAACTGAAACTTGGCGTAATGATCACTCTTCTTCCATGCTTGACCTGCTCTCTCCCCCTGGCTACTCCATCCTCAGAAAAGATAGACCTGGCAGAATTGGAGGTGGTCTGGCCATAATCTATAAAAACGAACTCCAACTCTCACTTGTGCAGAGCTCCGATCATTCTACTTTTTAATACCTCGGAGCGGAACTTCAAGTGCATGGTTCCTCGCCAATTTGCCTTCACAATATCTACCACCCCCAGTGACTCACTTACCTATGTAGAAGAATTGGCCGACCTTCTTTCTCAATCCTCACTTTCCAATTCTAAAAACCTCTTCCTCTGGGACTTTAACCTCCATTGGAACAAAAAGGATGATCCTATGGTTAACTTCCTTACGGATCTACTTGATATTAATGACCTGAAACAACTCTGCCATTCGCCTACTCACACAAAAGGAGCCACTCTAGTGGCTATCATTACAAGCACTAGTCGTACTCATCGACTGGTCTGACCATCACCTCATCCTTTTCACGATCTCTAACACGATGCTACCCCCTCCCCCCAAAATCATCAAACAGAAGAAATTGACTAGAAATTTCCATCTTATTCCCCTGGGCGAACTTGAGACTAAAGTCAAAGTGCAACTTCGACTTCCTCCTCCTTCCCAAAATGCTATTGACCTCACTGAGCACTTTAATAAATCCATTGTGGTTGTCCTTGACCAAATTGCTCCAGCCAAACATAAACTTCAGAAAACACCTCCTCCAAATCCTAGTTTAATATGGATCTCAACAATGAGAGGCGCACCCTTAGGTCGACTGAATGCATTTGGAGACAAAACCCATCCCCCCCAAATCTTGCACTCCTCAGATCCACCAGGTTCAACTACAAAAAGCATATCCTTAATACTAAGGCTGCCTCCTTCCGCTCACAACTGGACCGGGCCAAAAAAAGACCCAGGGAACTATTCAGCATTATTAAAAATCAAACCCCCCCCAAGGTGACGAGATGTGAAGAAATTGCTACCTAATTCTCAGAAAAAATCTCCAAAACAGATCACTCCTTCGCCTTAACTCCCATTCCACATTGCACACCCCCCAAGATTTTTCCTCCAATTCTCCGGCCCTCTTAACTCTTCCTCATGACCTTTTCATCTCTTCCTCTAGTCGTTTCTCCTCCTGAATCCGAGCCCACCAAACGTGAGAAAAAAATAATGCTTCCTGGCATCACTTCCATCCAGTGGCTGAGCTCGAAGTACCTCAACGTCATTGCCAGACTTAAACCATCCTATCACTCCAGAGACCCTCTCCCTGCCAACCTTTTCCAAGATTTAAAACACATCATTGCCCCTTTTTGGATCTCTATCATCAATTCCTCCTTTGCCATGGGATGTGTCCCTGTTTCCCTCCAACTTGGACAAATCACCCCCATTCTCAAAAATCCTGCTGCCGACCCTAGTGACCTAAATAATCTTTGGCCTATCTCTAACCTTCCTCTTCTCTCTAAAGCCCTTCAAAAATGTGCCCTGCGCCAATTAGACACACACATTTACACATTCAATCTGTTGGACTCTTTGCGAGGTTTCAGAAAGGGCTGTAGTACGGAAATGGCCATGCTCAATATAATTGATGACATCCCTCAACAAGGGCGAGTCCTCCCTTCTCATTCTCCTTGATCTCTCTTCTGCTTTCGATTAATGTGAACCATTCTACTTTACATAACACTATTAAAGATCGTTTTGGCCTCAACGGTTCAGTTCTCAAATGGTCCTCCTTTTTCCAACACAGAACCCAGCAAATTAAAATTCATGACTGCCTTTCTAAACCAGTGCCTGTCTGCTGGGACTCTATTCTCTCTCCCGCTCCTTTCAACCTCTTTCTGGAACCCCTTACCCTTATTCTTAAGCATGCAGGAATCAAGTATCACCTCTACGCCGATGACACTTAACTTTATCATAAGATTAAATCCCGCTCTGACGTGCTACACCTCAATGACGCCTTCACTAAGATTCAATCCTGGTTACACTACAACCACCTCAAACTCAACCCAAAAAAACTGAAATCATTCTTTTCTCCCCTAAAAACAGCTTGCTCCCCATCCAATCCTGGATCTCTGACCTTACAGCTCTCAACAGCTCTCTCACCTTATCCAATTCAGTTAAATCCCTCGGAATTTATATTGACCAGAACCTTTCTCTTATCTCCCACATAAAAAACTCGGCCAAAAGCGCTCTCTTCACTCTCTATTACCTAAGAAACTAAAACCCTTCATTCCTGCTGATGACTTTGGATCAGCTGTCCAATCACTGGTCCTGTCTAAAATCGACTATGGTAATGCCATTCTCTCTGGAACACCTAAAGTCCACTTAGACCCAATCAAATCTGTTCTTAACCTCGCTGCTAGGCTCATTACCAACTTCAAACGGTTCAATCACATCTTCCCTACCCTTAAAGCCCTTAATTGGCTTCCTATTGAAGGCACATCTACCTGTAAGACCGCCTGCATTACGCTCAAAGCCCTGCATCAACACAACCCGCTGTACCTCGCAGATAAACCCCTCAAAGCGGGCTGCCTCCGAACACTGAGGAGCTCAAACACACTCGTTCTTGACCCTCCTCTGTTAAACAAGAAATCCACTCAATCACGCTCCTTCTCCGGAAATGCGCCTACCATCTGGAATGCACTCCCTAAAGAACTTTGTCGCAACCCCTACAACTTCAGCTTAAAAAAAGACCTCAAACTACACCTTCTCAGAAAATTCTGGGGTCCTTAACCCCTTCTCTGGGCTCATATCCCAACCCAGTTTTCTTCCTAATCCCTTTCATAGGTCCTACCTGATACACTTGATTTTTCCTTACCCCCTCACAGCCTCTCAACATTCTTACATCCTGCTCCCCTCTTTTCTATCCCCCCTTCTCCACGACAACCTCTCTTCTCTTGACTTGCTGTTGAATATCGCAATTTGTTGTAACCAGATCGTATAAATTGATCTGTTATCCATTGTTTTAATTGGACTTGAATGCTACCTCATTGTATTTTTTGCTATTTTTATATCTACTTATGTGACCTTGTAAAGTGCTCTGATACCCTTGGGTCCAACCAGCGCTATATAAAACCTTTAAAATAAATAAAAATAAATAAATTACAATGCATACCTTACAATGCATGCCATTACAACGCATTATAAGGTAAGTAATGGAGACGTTTTTGTTTTAGGGTGGGTATGGGTTTTGGTGTAGATGGAAATAGTCATTTTTACCCCTACACTATCCAACACCATCCCTACTGTTGCACTCACTGGAGTGGGAATAGTAATTTTTACCCCTACACTATCCAACACTTACCCTACTGTTGCCCTAAAAGTATTATGCGTTGTAATGGTATGCGTTGTAATGGTATGCGTTGTAATGGTAAGCGTTGTAATGGTAGGTTTTAAAAATGTGCTGCAATGGCATGTGTTGTAAAACCATGAGAAGTAATGGTAGTTGCGATGTAAAAACCACATCGTAAAAGCATGATATGTAATTGTTTGCATTGTAATGTCATATATTCCCTTCTGAGGGGCCTATTATGAGTTCTACTTAAAAAAACAGATGCAGTAATACTGTACTCGGAATTACTGATACCAAGAGGTAATACAATTCCCTTGTGCAATATTACCCCCCCGCCCCCACCTCCCCATTATGAGTTTTGGTTCTTGAATTGGAATAACTGCAGAAATCGATCTATGTGCAAACATTTTCACACATTTTCCCTCGAGGATTTTTACCTGGATACATTACTGCTGGTTTTCACTGTGAAATGAGTTTAGGGAAACAGTTGAAGCTGAGGAATTTTAGGCAACAGTCACAATCTCAATTCATCATCATCAAATTTCTTTATTTGGTTTCATGTTCAAGAAAACCATAAAAGCACAATATAAAAACCAAGATAAAAATGGTGTGATACAATATATACAATCTCAAGGACAAACCTATGCAAATACATAATTCATCTAATATATTCCAAGTGCATCTAAAATACTAGACACCAATAATATTAAAGTAAAACTACTCAAAAAATGCATAGAAATCAATAGCCAGGTCCATACCCTATTGGCTATACAAGTGCATGAGCCCAAAAAGTAATGGTAGGGAGCGACCCAACTAATCTCTGCTCGCCCTAAGTTTGATGGCAGATTTTAAAAAGCTTCAAACAAGAAATACAGTATTGCCTGTCAACATCTGGAGAAATATAAATGCAGGCCGAACTTTTTTAAAGTTGTCCTGTTTCAAGATGAGGATTAAATAGGATTTTCTCGGAGTGTCGTGAAATGGACAAAACACGGTAAAATGAAGCATTTCCTGCGGAGATGTACCATTGCAGCCGCAGGGTGGGAGTACTTGCCCTCTGGTTACGCCCCTTGGGTAAGAAAGAAACAGATAAAACAAGTCAAACCATAACCTGGTCAGAAAAAATCTATCGTGAGCGTTCAGTAAACCAAGTATATAAGGCTCCGCTTTCACTGTTGACATTAATATAACAAAGCGGTGAACACTTGGCTTCATGAACTCCCTCTCCTCCCTTAATGTGGACTGGCACGTGCTAAATGCCTTCTTCAGGGTGGGTAAGTCTATTTTACGGGTTCCCTCAGGATTGGAAAAGAGGTCACCTCTTCCCAAGTTTGTTAAATTTCTTTTAATATATTTTCAACCATGGTATCTTTAGTGCTTGATCCAGGGATAGACATTCTATAAGGATTGCCTTGTTTAGCGAGTCCCCCTCCTTGACCTATGTTTTTAACCAAAGTGACAGTGGGCTAAAAGCTATCTGGTCAGTGATAGAGGGCATGTCCAGCTCTTCGTGGTCAATAAAAGAGGGGTTATCCTGAGGGACTGACAACAAACTTCTCATAAATTTATTTTCCAAAGATTGGACATCCTTTACATCTACATGTCCCCAGATTTCGCTGCCATAAAGTACTTTTGACAGGCTCTTTGCCCTGTAGAGCTCCCGGAGAGCCCCACTGGTCTTTTACCCAGTCTTGCAGCAAAATTAAAAATTGCGGCAGATTCCCTGTTAAGGTTGCTTCTCTTGTGGGTAAGTTGTGGGACCCAGTTAAATTTGCCATCCAGGAGTACCCCAGATAAGAAAAAAACAAATGTTTTAGGAATAGGGGTAGGCCCAACCTTAAATACAGATGATCTAGTGGGCCGCGTCCCCAGTTGCATGATGTATATTTGGAGTTATTGATTTTTAGGTCCAAATCTCCCATGAAACGGGCGAATGATGAAAAGATGGTTTGTAAACCCCTCTCTGTCCTCGCCATCAGAACAGCGGCATCTGCATATAGCAGAACTGGGAGACCGCGCTGTCCGATCCGGGGATGATCAGTCTTGGTCTCCAGGTGGATTTTCTCCATGTTATTGATATAGAGGTTAAAAAGAAAAAGGGCCAATATACAGCCTTGATGGACTCCGCTTCTTATGGGGAATGAGCGAGATACATTCAAGCTTGACGAGTAACGCACTACCGCTTTGGTGTCCCAGTGAAGATCCTAGAGAAAGAAGACCAACTCCCTATCTACCCCTAAGGCTGAAAGGATATGCCAAAGGTTGCCCCTGTTTACGTAATTGAATGCGGATGACAGATCCATGAAAGACAGGAAGCGGGTACCCGTACGAGCAACTGTATATTTACTGGAAATTAGGATGAGGTTCAAGGATTGTTCAGTCACAGAACGGTCAGGGCGAAATCCATATTGGGCATCTGACAAAATATTTTTGTCGGTAGCCTGGGTCGATAATCTATCCAGCAATATCTTGCCGACCACTTTTACCACCGAATCTATCAGAGAGATTGGTCTGTGGCACACAGTGCTGTCCCTATCTCCTTTTTTTTAAAACTAACGATACAAAAGGGGATGATGGACGGAGCATTTGAACGGTGATGGATTAAACCCAGATCAGTTGACTGGGGTGAGTGTTTGTATTGTCAACACTCCGTCCATCACCACCTTTGGTTTTTCTTTGTTCGCCCTAAGTTGGCAAGGTATGCTCAGACGTGAGTCCCTTGCTCACTTTGCCA
Source organism: Lissotriton helveticus (assembly GCF_964261635.1). Classification (NCBI taxonomy): domain Eukaryota; kingdom Metazoa; phylum Chordata; class Amphibia; order Caudata; family Salamandridae; genus Lissotriton; species Lissotriton helveticus. The sequence goes on from NC_136068.1 coordinate 278,007,551, forward strand.
CTGGAGTCAAGCAAGCCCGGCTAAAGACCGCTGTAATGCCATAAACCGGTCCTGGGAAGCTTGATTCCGGTCCAAGGAAGACATGGCTTGGCAGTTCGGGCTGGACTGTTCCCATGAGGCACAGGGTCAGACTGATTGGCATATGGCCATGTCTGAACTGGGGTGGCGGAGTGAGCTAAAGAACGGTGATGGATTAAACCCAGATCAGTTGACTGGGGGTGAGTGTTTGTATTGTCAACACTCCGTCCATCACCACCTTTGGTTTTTCTTTTTTTAAAACTGGCACAATGATGGAAGTGGCCCATGAGGACGGAGTGCCAAGCCTTGCTACTGCGTTAATTACAGAATTACAGTACTGGAGCCCAAAGGGCCACATCTGACAGATAAAGATCGGGTGGGATTCCATCGGACCCGGGGTCTAATTACATGTCAGACCAATGATACCACGCCTTATGTTTCCCGTAAACATGTCCTCAAAGTGACTGACCCATTTGATTTCAGTGAAGTGTGCTTCTAAAACATTAGCGGTATCTCCTCCCAGAATGGGACTGTTTGTGATGCTACAAAACTTGGCACTGCACTTCTAGGTTGATGCTTCCATGAGGTTCCCCCAGTCTTCTTCCTTCAAGGCCACCCTGTGTTTACTAAGTGCTAGTTTATACGGCTTTTTACGGATTTTGACTAGCACAGCATTGCTCAGGGAGGCGTGAAGAGCTAGCTTCAGCCGGCTAGCTGCAAGGGAACAATGTGAGGTGAACGGTGAAAGGTGGGACGGTGTTGGGCTGGTTTAGATCTTTTTTGTCGGACCGCAGACAGGTGATCTGGGCACCACCGTTCTCCGCTGAAATGCCGCCGCTAGGGGTGGGGGTTCCTCAAGGATCCATTCTGAGCCCCATCCTTTTTAATATCTATATGGCCCCTCTGGCGGCGGTGGCGGAGGCTTTTGGTGCCCAGGTCATATCCTACGCTGACGACACCCAGGTCCTGTTCACGTGCAGGAAGGGAGAGGCGTTTGATGGGGCAAAAATCAGGGACTGCCTTGGTTCCATTTTTGCATGGTTCCAACGACATAGCCTTAAATGCAACTCAGACAAGTCTCAGTTGCTTTTTTTTGGCTGTGTTCCGGACCCATGCTGGAAATCCTGGTGGCCTCAGGACATGTTTCCTCCCGGCTCGGTATCAATGCAGGCCAAAAATCTTGGTGTGGTCTGTGACGTAGATCTGTCCTTTAGATCTCAGATCAATGCATTATCAGGGAAATGCTTCAGCATCCTGAGAATGCTCAGAAAATTTTTACCGATGTTATCACTGCAATATAAGAGAATTGTAGTGCAGGCATTAGTTGGATCACGTTTTGATTATGCTAATGTCCTGTATGTAGGTCTGCCGAAATACCTGCTGGCAAGATTGCAGATAGTCCAGAACTCTGCTGCAAGGGCAATCTTTGGCCTCCCACGCAGAGCCAGAGCTTCTAGTTTGCTTAAGGAGTTACATTGGCTCCCTATCTCTAAAAGAGTTATTTTTAAAACTCTGACTTTGGCCTTCAAGGCCCTGCATTCTGTAGGCCCTGCGTACATCAAAAAGAGATTGGCCTTTTATGCTCCAAGGAGGATGCTGCGATCGGCTTCATCAGCCACGATTGTGGTCCCGTCCATCAAACGTGCCCGGATGGGTGGTCGGTCCTTCCGCTATTTAGCGGCCCTCCATTGGAATGGGCTTCCGATCGCTTTGCGGAAAGCCAATAGTCTCTTTACCTTTAGAAAGGAGCTAAAGACGTGGCTCTTTTCTGCGTGATCGTCCCAACCACCTGAGTTGCTGAATGGATACACCGGTCTCTGATCTCTTTGCAAAAGCGCCGGGACACCCGTATGGGTAGCCGTGCGCTATAAAAGAGTATGCACATAACATAACATAACTATCTAGGCCCCATCTCCCTTTGATCTCCCTGGGATGGAACAGTCAATAAGTCAGCAACAGAACCGGAAATTATTTCGAAGGCACGGATAATGGCCTCATCTGGCTCTACCTTCGCATTCTGACATATCTGGAATTCCTTCCGGCACATCTCCAATAAAGATTTGCACAGGGTATCTGGAATGATCAGCCCCCATCTAAATCGTCTGTTGCCCGTAGAACCCCTCCTCCTATGGTCTGTCTTTTAGATCAAGAGAGGGCCAGATACCTTTAATAGACAATCTCAATTCAACCACTAACTCCCATCAGCAGCCAAATTGGGCTTTTCAATAATCTCCTATACAGCTACCAGCTATATTATCGAAGCCATTAAAATCTTTCTGAACTTAAAAATATTGCCAGAGTGAGAAGTTAAATGTAGACTGGATCATGGGAAGACCTACGCGTGACTTCAGTAGCACACACCATTACTTTAGCTTTTCCTTCATCACTACATAGTAATTAGCTTGGTTTGCATATGAGTTGACCTCTTGCTGTTCTTTGTTGGTTTAATTGTTTATAGGGATAGTAGCATTGTTAGGTCGTTAAACTGTCCCTGGGACCCTCTTCCCCTTTGTTTTGTTAAGACAATGTTATGGACAAATGAATGTTCAACTGGAGTTACTTGCAAGATACTCATTAGCACACTTACATGCAAATTTCTAAGAACACAGCTATGAGAATATACTCACTTGTCTCTATTTGTAGTAATAAAATAATTCATTAGGTTTCAAGTAGCAAACAAGATCACAAAGACAAGGGAATTATGCTAGAAGGTGGTCCTGCGGCCTGCTGGTTGCATACTGAAGCAATTCATCTTGGTAAGTGGAACAAAAATTCCATTTCTTTTTTAAAATTTGAGATTTGCAAACAGCAAAGCTAACAAGCTTTTTTTTTTAATTAAAAAAGAGATAATCTCCACTGCCCTTTGCAGCAGTGTGAAATTCCATCCTGCAGCAGTATGAAATTCCAACCTCTCATTCCATGAGGCTGCAGAAGGCTAGATGGGCTTGCTTGCAGCCACCTGTCTCTTTTACATTAATTGTGCTTTAACACTCTACCTTTTCGACTTTTTCCCTTACACTACCATAAAGTTTGTGGCTGATCCCTTCACACTTTCTCACCATGGAAACAAACTTAAATCAACATTCTGTTCTTTTACTTTTACATATGCTTCCTACCGAAAAGACTACATAACAACATTTTCTCAATCCTAAAAAATGTTGCACTTTTTAAGAGCTGCCAAATTTGGTGAACTGTTACTTCCCTCTCCACCTTTTTCACACTGGTTTCCAATGTTAATCAAGTGAAAATGTCTACAGGTAGACAACATGTTCTTTTTCTGTTTGTCTTCCACAGCTGGCGTAGATGCAGAACTTCCATATAAACTGCTAGCACCATATTTCTTGAACTAAGAATGGAAAATAAAATTGTACCAACCCTGCAACCAGCACTAGATTTGGTGGAGCATATTGTGATTGAGGTTGTGGAACCTCTGCCCTAAACACTTGGCACTCTGTCGGGCTACGTCTAAATAAGGCATTGCTCGTGACTCACTCAAACCTTTGCATAAGAAAGTGGATAATATGCTGTGCATGACGTCCGGTCCGATTGTAATATGTTGTCGATTCCATCACTTGTTTCTTCTAGTATTGGTTACATGATTGACGTGATGTACATACAATACTTCGCCCACTCTTTTATGTTTTTTTTTGTGTTGTATGAAAACTCAATAAAATTTCATTTAATTAAAAAGAAAGTCACAGCTTCTCTTGGATTGTTTAAAAATGATAATTTTCTACACAGATAAACCTAGGCGTGCATTTATATCGTGTTTGTAAGATAAGAAAACTGACTTCTCCCTCTCCCACAAGATATCAAAAAGTGGACCAACTGATTGTTCTTCATTGTAACAGAAGTTAACATAGAAGGTGTGTTAAACATAAAAAAGCCAACCGAGTGAAGTCTTTGAGATTTAATCTAACATATTCTGCACTATGCTCATGTTACATCGGCCTGCTCCTGGACATAAACAGAAATGTGACGGGATGTCCTCACACTTCACCAGGTGTCATGCTTCATCATAGAACTCCCCTCGCTCTTCAAAATCCTGGTTTGATGAAGAGTGGGCCTACACCCTGAAGTCAGAGAGACACTTCTTACTATGTACAGACCCGTGAAATAATAATAAATGTAAAAAACAATGTGGTACACCAATATTACCTTTTTTTGTGTTGAACAGATTGTGGCTGGAGACTGGCTAGCCCTTGAGGCCCCATAGTCTCTGGTTCCCTGCCGTGGATAGTCTCTAGGATTTATGTGTTTTGAAGATGGAAGATGTCTCAGCGAGTTATGTATTTTCTACTGACCAATCTCTGTTAACTGCAGGTCCATTCTAGCACGACTGGAAAGACTTAGGGCCAGATATACATGGCTTTTACAGGTCGCAAACTGCCTGATTCGCAGAATCGGGCTGTTTGGGACAGGAAAAAAGCATGTACAAAGCCCTATTTTGTGATTCTGTAACTTCTTACCAAATCACAAAATGGCTTTGTGATTCGATGTTGGGAAGGGGTGTAGGAAGGGTGTCCCTTCCTAATACCGACTCACAGTGGTATGTGTGAATGTTTTGCGATCGAAATGCGGTTGCAAAATATTCACATTAACCGCCTACTTCAAGTATGTGGTAACACATTTGCACAAAGGAAGGGGTCCCCAAGAGACCTCTTCCCCTTTGTGAATGGTTGTAAAAACGTTTTTTCAAGAGCAGGAATTGGTCCCACGACTACTGCCTACTCTTAAAAAATTTAAAGAAAACTTTTCATTTCTGTTATTGAAATGCATCCCATTTTTCTTTAAGGAAAATGGGCTGCATTTGAATTTTTATTGTTAAAAAACATTGCTTTATTTAAAAGCAATCACAGATATGGTAGTCTGCTGACCTCAGCAAGCCACCATCCCTGTGATTTTAGCGATTTCCAGAGCGTTACAAATTGCAACCTACCTCATGAATATTGAGGTAGGTCTATTTGCAACCCACTGGTAATCGCGAAATGTGTCAAAGACAAATTAGTACATGGGTGTTTGCGATTTCAAAATACCAAATTGCAAAAATTCCCTATTTGGGAATCGCAAAGCAATACTTATGTACATCTGGCCCCAGGTCCTGACGAGACCCAACTAATAGCACCCGGTCGAAACATTGACACCCCTACCCATGGATGATTTACGATTTGTGGAGAGAACATGTACAAATCTATTTATCTATCTATCTATCTATCTATCTATCTATCTATCTATCTATCTATCTATCTATCTATCTATCTATCTATCTATCTATCTATCTATCTATCTATCTTTCACCTTTTGTTTGAGCACTGCATCATTTGCAGTTTTTTCACTGTACATATTGCACTCTATTTAAAGAGGCAGAAAACTAATTTATTTCTAGAATTAGATTATATATGTTTTGGATTCTTTGCAATGCCACATGCATAGGAATAGTCTTATTACCTTTGAGTAGCACAGGAGGTAATACTCTTAAAGTGTCCCTTGGGACAATTGCGTTGAGAAACTTAATTTTGTTAGTGTGGTGCTGGCTTGTCTTGTTTTTGATAAAAATGTCAGTTCAGCAGTTAGGATCCAAAACATAGATCTCATGGGTTAATGTTAAGACTATAAACACTATGTTACCCTGTGGGACCCAGAGGAAGGGCCATGCCAGGCTCAAAACCCGTGTCAGCAGACTAAGACAATATATGTTGTTTTTAATTGTAACCAATGTCATTCTCACTGTAAACCCCTGATTTAGTTTTATTTTCTAAGGAAGGAGTTGATCTGTTTCAATGGTTAAAATAACAAGCATTGGCATAGCCAATAGGTCTCGCTTTTGGGACCTTATAAGTATTTAGATATGCAGCACAATATCCTTGGTGCAACAACATTAACTGTTGCATGGTTAAACACTAATAAGGTCCCGAAGGCGAGACCTATTGGCTATGCCAATGCTTGTAGTCAGTGTGTTGTGCTGCTGACACGTGATGGTGGTGAGACCTATTAGCAAGGTTTTGTAGCCATGCTGTACAGCGGTCCGAATGCTTTGCAGTGTGGCTTTGTTAAAAGTGCATGCTGGATGCATCATGGTCTTTTAAAAAAAATTATAGTAGCCAGGCTGCACACCAGCCACCCTACTATGCAGCAAAGCTGCATATCATTTTCCCTGAAGTGGGTGCCGCGCTTAGCATTAAAGTAAAAAAAAAACGCTGAAACAGAGCGTGGTGTCCCTTAAGTGGGCGCCGCTCTTAGCTTTAAAAACAAGAAGCGGCCGCCATTGTCACGCGAGTGTTGTGTAGGCGGTGGGGGCAGCCACTTTTAAAGTTACAGCGCGCATAGCGCTCCATTCAAGAAGTGGCCGCCATTGTTCCGCAAGTGCTGTGTGGGGGGCAGCCACTTTTAAAGTTAAAGCACGCATATGGCTCCATACACAAAGTGACAGTCATTGTCCCGCGAGTGCTGTGTGGGTACGCTGCAAATACAAGTAAAACAGCCACCATTGTCCCCATTACTCATTAAACAAAATAGTGCTGACCGACTTATAAAGTAGACCATGTAACAAGATAAGTAACAGGACCAGTCGTTATGGAAGGTTACAAATGCAGACAAGGCTGCACCAAGGAGGGACTAACAAGCCTTTTCACAAATGAAAAGCAGCGATTTAGCAAGGACACTAACAGGAGCTAATTAAAAAGATGGGCGGGAAATGGGCGGAGCTTGTATGCCATACCTCAATACAGCATGCCTCGCAGCGCATGCGCTGCAGAGGCTCGACCTAAAAAAGAACAGAAATCATAATTTCGAGATTTGAAGAATTAATCAAGTACAAATAAGAATCAAACAGGGGTTTAGAATTCCTTGAAGCAGTATTGCAGCTTTCACCACAAACATTGCTTTGCTGTGGAAGCACGACTGACCTATCATCCACACTTCTCATACCTAATTATCCTAGTTTCCTATCATTTCTGGACATTGCAGTGATGGTTTTCCACTTCTCCCCCTCAGAAACCAACTAAGTAGGTCTAAAGAACCTACCATTCATGTTTTACTTTAAATTTCAGGGAAATGTGCCTTTTATCAGAGAAGACCAAGAAGTGTGGTTGAATCTCCCTTTATACATGTCATAGCCGGCTGTTCATTCCAGTAAAGAGAAACATGTCATCAAGGGAATTCAGAAAGCCCAGAAGATGGAGAGGTCTGTCCTTTACTCATTTCAAGAGCATCCTATTTCTTTCATATTATCAGGTAACAAGTTGCATGGAAGACATTGGCTGATTTGTGACAAGTGAGGATCTCAAGTAAACTCTTAAGAATCTGCACATTACGCTTGTCTAGTACTGCGATTCTGTTTTAAAGAGGAAACAGATTACCTGATAAACTGGGACACCGAAAAGGGCCGAAATACTACTGCTCAGTCAATATTATGGGCACCAAATTAATGTAAATGATATACAGAGCAGAACTATGAAATATATGTTACGATACTATGTTGGATGCCAACCCAAACCCTTCAATGAGGGGCATCAAGGTATAACTAAACCCAAAAGGAAATATCCACCTTTTGTACTTTTCAAAGGGAACAGGTGAGGTTTAAGACTCATTCCTCTTCAGACACTAGTTTCCTTTAAAACAGGATGTTGGTTGGCTGCAGGCGAGAAAAGCATTTGGAGAGCGGGCCTAGACACCCACAAATCAATCTAGAACAGGGTAGGCTAGAAATGAGCAAACGGCCATCAGCATCTTAAGTCTGAAGACTCAACATAACTTACACTGCTCCTAAAGTACTACACAGGAGGAGAACTTGGTTGAAAAGGAGAGTGGAAGAACAGCTACTCTGTGATATGCTTTTATGCATTCTTATTCCTTTCTGAACTCAGAAGTGCCCTCTTGGTGTGAAAAGTTCAGCGGCCCTTTGCGGTAGAAGAACAAGCGCTGACATTCCTGGTTCAAACAGAATGCTACTGACTAGTTCTAAAATTAAGAAATGGGTGGTAAATGGGTGGTAATTGTTTGTGTAGGTGTATTCCCTAGAAACTTGTCTTTCAGTGCAGACAAATCGCTGATCTCCCAAGGGGGTCTCTTTGGAAATATTTCCTTTCCTCCAGGGCTGGTGATTCTACATTTTATAAAGCTTCAATGCAAAGATCAACTCTGGCAGTCAGTGAGGTGCAGTAAAAGAGGTCTAAACGTATGCATGACTGTGTGATAATGGATACAACTCTCCTTTTCCCACATTTGTGGTAACCTTATATTCTTTGAGGAGCAAAGAAAATGTTACTTATTATTTGTAATATTAATTTATGATCTTTATTTGTAACATTAATACTCGCTATCCCTGGAATCACCAAACACTGAAAAAATGTCAAAGTCCGAGTGCTGAAGACAGCTCTTGGCAATCATTTTCCATTTGTGAGCCTTGATTACATAGCAAGAGAAACAAATACAACACAGATAGGGAATATAAATGCAGGAAACTTCTTTTGGTCCTTCACCCAACCACATCCTTCCAAGCACATCCACTGTATCGTACTGCTTTACACTGTAGCATTTCTATTGCACTTGCTAAGCGTCTTTTAGCACTTCTGGGTGATTGAGAAACAGGCTACTCAAATTGTTGTGCACCTTCGATAACGTGTGTGCTTTTTTTTTTTAGCATAGCCTATGGCAAAAAAAAGAAGAAAACAACAGTAATGATGTCCCAGACTTTATTATTCTTTGGACTTAATGTCGGAGACTGAAGGATACCCTCAATTTCCGACTCTTTTCTCACCACTATCCCCAACTATAACATCCTTATCCGGATTAACAAAGCACGAAAAAGGTTTTCAGAATTCTCTGCTGCTGACGAAGGGATTATGACTTTCTATTTAAACTGTAAAAGTTATCAAGACGATTGCAGATTTTTTCTCTAGATAAAATATTTTAGCCTTCCATTTTCATATCTGCTGAAGAGTCACGAGTAAGAAATCCAACCTGGTGAATAATTGATTGTTTGAACCAGAGTGAGCAGAAACACAATTACACAATGCCTTTTAATTAGTGCTAGTAAATTAAACAAGCAAGTTAGTTTTCTGGCTTCAACACAGACGAATTGCACTTTTATTTTTCATGAAGCCCAGACCGAAGGAATCCCGGGGTACACAATTGGTCACTAGGTAATAGATTTTTACCAAGAATCTGTAACAACCTACAATAAATGTAGTCCAAATACTGTACTTAAAGCCAATTAAAAATGGTTCAACAGGGTAATTGTCAGCAATTATTGAGTACAAAGGCTGCTGGCTGACTAATTGATTTTAATTACATACAGCTGGCAAGCTCACGCCTACTGCTTAGTTAACTTCGGTTTTGAAGCGGCAGTGCACCGTACAAGCACTGGTAAAGGCAACAGGTCTTGCCTGCATTTTTATAAAACAATTTTAACCTATGCAATAAGCAAAAAATAGTTTGTCAAAAGCATAAACAGTGCAAAAATAAATGCGTTGTCCAGGCACTGAAGTGCATTACTTTTCAGTCAGTTGAGCACGTAATTAAGGTAAAATTACCATTACTCACAGTGTAAAACAAACAAAAGATGACGTGACTTGAGTCGACCCACTGTCCCATGTATGTACGCGGACCTGATCCGCTGCCCCACGCTGTACGATGTGAGTGGAAGCAAAATGTAAACAGTGTCTGAATAAACCAGTGGGTGAATATGACGGACAAAATTCCCATGCATGCTTTCAAATGTATCAAATATTTTAGCACACAACGACCTCTTCAACCCCATTAGTGCAGGCGTTAAGCAATGGACTGCACTACCTGCCCCTTGCGCCCATCTGCCACTGACCGGCGCTGGTGAGGGGTTCAAGAAAACCTTAGGTGTATGCACAGAAGGTTTCTTAAACAAAAAAACAACAAGCACGGCCATCGTCTTACTGAGTTGTCTCCCTCTGATAGGGGTCGGGGGTGGCGACGGCGGCAAGCACGCTAGTGGTGCACATGCGGCTAAGCACGTGAGCACGTGAGTTTGCGGTCATGCGCCAGCACGCGTGACCGCAAGAACTAGGCTACAAGGTAGCATTTTCTGAAGCTCATTTACTTAAAGTCTCGCCAGAACAGCACATGCGCTGGCTCAGGCGAGACCTAAAAATGAAACACATCCAACATTGGTGAGTTTAGCGCAGAGAGTTTCTCCAAGTCTAAGTTATCGTCCTCATATAATCGATTCAGAAAAGGGGGTGGTGATGAACAGAGTGCCTGAATTAAGCAGACCACTCTTACCCAGTCCAAAGATCAGGGCTTGATCCATCACCGTTTTTTAGCTCACTGCACCATCCCAGCTCAGAACTTGGCTATATGCAAATTAGTCTGTTCCTGCCCCAGTGCATGATGGGAACAGGGCAAACCAAACTACCAAGCCAATTCTTATACTGGGAAGGAAACAAGCTTCCGGGGACCGGTTTCTGTCATTTCAGGCGTCGTCGGCCCGGCTTGCTTGAATCCTGATGGTGCAATGAGCAAGGGACTCACATCTGAGTATACCCTTCCACGCTTATGGTGGACAAAATGATTCAGAAAAGGGGGTGGTGATGAACAGAGTGCCTGAATTAAGCAGACCACTCTTACCCAGTCCAAAGATCAGGGCTTGATCCATCACCGTTTTTTAGCTCACTGCACCATCCCAGCTCAGAACCTTGCTCACTGCTCCATCAGGATTCAAGCAAGCCGGGCCGACGAGGCTGAAATGCCAGAAACCGGTCCCCGGTAGCTTGTCTCCTTTCTGGTGAAGAATTGGCTTGGTAGTTTGGTCTGCCCTGTTCCCATGATGCACTGGGCCAGGGACAGACTAATTTGCATATAGCCAGGTTCTGAGCTGGGATGGGGCAGTGAGCTAAATAACGGTGATGGATCAAGCCCTGATCTTTGGACTGGGTAAGAGTGGTCTGCTTAATTCAGACACTCTGTTCATCACCACCCCCTTTTCTGAATCGTTTTTGGCCACTATAGGTGTGGCAGGGTATACTCAGACATGAGTCCCTTGCTCACTGCTCCATCAGGATTCAAGCAAGCCGGGCCGACGAGGCTGAAATGCCAGAAACCGGTCCCCGGTAGCTTGTCTCCTTTCTGGTGAAGAAATGGCTTGGTAGTTTGGTCTGCCCTGTTCCCATGATGCACTGGGCCAGGGACAGACTAATTTGCATATAGCCAGGTTCTGAGCTGGGATGGGGCAGTGAGCTAAATAACGGTGATGGATCAAGCCCTGATCTTTGGACTGGGTAAGAGTGGTCTGCTTAATTCAGACACTCTGTTCATCACCACCCCCTTTTCTGAATCGTTTTTGGCCACTATAGGTGTGGCAGGGTATACTCAGACATGAGTCCCTTGCTCACTGCTCCATCAGGATTCAAGCAAGCCGGGCCGACGAGGCTGAAATGCCAGAAACCGGTCCCCGGTAGCTTGTCTCCTTTCTGGTGAAGAAATGGCTTGGTAGTTTGGTCTGCCCTGTTCCCATGATGCACTGGGCCAGGGACAGACTAATTTGCATATAGCCAGGTTCTGAGCTGGGATGGGGCAGTGAGCTAAATAACGGTGATGGATCAAGCCCTGATCTTTGGACTGGGTAAGAGTGGTCTGCTTAATTCAGACACTCTGTTCATCACCACCCCCTTTTCTGAATCGTTTTTGGTCACTATAGGTGTGGCAGGGTATACTCAGACATGAGTCCCTTGCTCACTGCTCCATCAGGATTCAAGCAAGCCGGGCCGACAAGGCTGAAATGCCAGAAACCGGTCCCCGGTAGCTTGTCTCCTTTCTGGTGAAGAATTGGCTTGGTAGTTTGGTCTGCCCTGTTCCCATGATGCACTGGGCCAGGGACTGACTAATTTGCATATAGCCAGTTCTGAGCTGGGATGGGGCAGTGAGCTAAATAACGGTGATGGATCAAGCCCTGATCTTTGGACTGGGTAAGAGTGGTCTGCTTAATTCAGACACTCTGTTCATCACCACCCCCTTTTCTGAATCGTTTTTGGCCACTATAGGTGTGGCAGGGTATACTCAGACATGAGTCCCTTGCTCACTGCTCCATCAGGATTCAAGCAAGCCGGGCCGACGAGGCTGAAATGCCAGAAACCGGTCCCCGGTAGCTTGTCTCCTTTCTGGTGAAGAATTGGCTTGGTAGTTTGGTCTGCCCTGTTCCCATGATGCACTGGGCCAGGGACAGACTAATTTGCATATAGCCAGGTTCTGAGCTGGGATGGGGCAGTGAACTAAATAACGATGATGGATCAAGCCCTGATCTTTGGACTGGGTAAGAGTGGTCTGCTTAATTCAGACACTCTGTTCATCACCACCCCCTTTTCTGAATCGTCCTCATATAATCAGCAGTTTAAAAATACCTTACCATACCTAGGTGACCATATGGAGCCTATTGCACAAGGGTAGCATGCAAGGGGTGTGCAATCCACAAGCATTATAGGCATAAATACCTGATGCCATTCAGAATAGTGTTTTCAGAATGCCGTCTGACATGAATATTTTGCTATAAATATCTTATGCAAAAATATTTCCCCATTGGCGTCAATAATAATGTACACAAAAACATATTTGGGAAGAATATTTAGGACACACCTTTTATGTCAGACGTTAATCCTTTCTATGATACTCTGACATACAATCTGCTACCGGATGGCAGGAATATGCTCTCCCTGACACTTCCTCTTAGCATTTTAAAGTCTAGAATTATCCTAGTGTGGTCCCATAGCCATTGTGTTCTATTGGGGATACGGTACACGTCATCATATTGCAGCATTACTGACTGTGGAGAACTTAAAAATGACAGTAGTTATCAACAATCAGTTGACGTATGGGGCCACAGCTGTGGTGAAATGAAAGTGTGTTAGGACGATAAGGGGCTATAACCAGAGTTATTGACTGGCTCTAGAGTTAATAATGTATTTAACACATAAATGTGATTCTTTGCTCACCCGTTTGCTGTAAATCGCACGATAATTTCCGTTTGGTGCATTGCTGGTATGCACACAAACTATAAGGGGCGCAGTTGAAGAAACATATAACGGCGTCCAGGCTCACAAAAGGAATTGTTTGACACGTGTTGAAAGAATGTAATTCACACGGTGGCATTCCTAGAGACAAGGCGCAAAACACAGCAGTGACTGTGAAATATCCGAGCTGATCACACAACGTTGCCTGTGTGCAGCACCCTCGCAGCGTTGAACAAAGAGGAAAGGGGGAAAAGACACGTCTTTGTAATCCAGATGTTTTGTGGATAGGGCACTGCAGCTGTTACACAAAGGAATGATTTGTTGTATTCTTCATGTCATCTATAAAATCTGTTGAGCAGTCGGCCTGAATTCAGAACGAAAGGAAAGATGTGTTAACTACACATACTTTTCAAATGATTTTTAATGCACGCTAATGGAATAAGGGACAAGAGAATTCAGAAGTCAAAGGGCAAAACGACTACACCGGAAGAAAGCCTGCTGTCGGATTTTGTGTAAGCAGAGTAATTTATGGGTTCTGTGCCAGAATGAGGCGCTCGTTATTAGAAAACAAATACTCAACTGATTAACAAAGCAGTCTGCTGACAAGTGTCGCCGCTGCCAACATCCCCAAGGCTGTCTCGCGGAGCTCGTGTCTGACGAAAGGACTGCGGGCATTAACTGTGACGGCACTGGTTGGAGAATGACCGTCCGTCACCATGTGTGTGACTGCGACTCTTGGATTCAGTGTTCCACCAATATAGAACCTTTTAGAAATGTGGCTTTTCTGCAAATATCTTCTCTCTTGTAAGCTCATTATTGCTGGCAATAACAGTGTAGCAGGTGTAGTGGCACCGGGGCCCAAAGATGTATGTACATTTATTTATATAGCGCAAATCACCAACACGGTATCTAAGCGCTTGCTTAGGGAACCCGTCCTGGTAGTCCCCTGTGAGATATCCCGGCAGGGTATCCACAAGGTGAAAGCCAGGCATCCCGCCACGAGGGGCCGTAGTGGCGATTAAGCAAGCTAATGCCCAGAGTCGCAGAGTGTGACCCCATGAGTCGAGTAGGCACTGGAGTGAGAATTGTTGAGTCCGTGGAATTTTTGAGCCGAGACCCGCCGAGGCGGGGAATCGAACCCTGGTCCACGGCCGATCTCAGCTTCCGGGTCTGCTGCCTCTAACCACTGAGCCACGCTTCTCTATGTATGGGGGTCTATTGCACACCAGACAATGCTAAGTCAGAGGATGAGAGGTGGCAGTTTCTTTGCAGGCATTAGGGCCTGTGGCATCTTTCCTATGCCACATGGCCTACCATGTTGGATGGAACAAAGAGAGTAGAGTACTGTTTTTTTTTTGGCAAACTAACGGCAGGGCCGGACTGAGAACCAAAACCAGCGCTGGCAAAGTGCTCGGCCGGCCCCCTGGGGCTGCGACCTATCTCATTGCCGATGCCGGTTTTCGGCCGATTTTGTTACAGGGCCGATTATGCTGCAAAAACGGCCCTGTAAAAAAACCGACCCCCAGGGGAAAACCCGCCCCCACCCTTGCAGCGCACCGGGGGATTGCCCGGTGCCCGCAAGAGCCAGTCCGGGCCTGACTAACGGGAAGAACACAAGCCGAACTACAATGCCCTTTTAGGGTGTTGAAAGGATAGGAGTAAAGAAGAGGCCCTGTAAAAAGGGGTGAGTATTTGTTTACTGTGGGAAATACTTCTCACACCAAAATTTGTCAAGAAAACGACAAATATATAGGAATATGGAGAGAACGGGGAAAATGCTAGAGATGTATATAAAGTTTGGTCTGATTCTTTTGTAATGTTACAGGAACTAGTAAAACCTGCTGCACTGAGGAGGAATAATCTCTATACAGCCTATAGAGTATACTTGTCTCCAGAAAAGCTGACTAAGGTAAAAGGGATAGAATACAGCTGTCCAAGGTGTAATTTCCCCGGTGCGGATGATGTCTATATATTCAAGGAATGTACAGAAATTAAACCCTATTGGAATGAGGTATGTGCTTTTTTGGAATCTGTTTTGGAGAGACCAATTAATATAAGTACTAGTTTGATTTTCTTCGGTCTACCAAGTGACTATCATATGAATACACCTATGTATTATTTTATATTTTTTGTGATTATCTTGGCCAGGAGAGAGATTTGTAGGCTCTGGAAATCAGAAGATCCTCCAATATTCTCTGAACTTTTAAGAAATGTGATAAACACTAGTGATAGTGACATGGCTTGTGATTCAAAAAGTAAGGGGAAGATATGGGCTAATCTGTTAATTTGGAGGGAAAAAGATACTGGGTCCAATGATTAACCCAAAACACTGTTGGTCCAAATCTCCCAAGTAACTAGGGCGGATGAAACGGATAAAGTGAACGGGATTGGAGAAGGTATCGGTGATATCAAGAACGGAACGCCCTATCTTTCTCCATGGCCTAACCGGATGGCTGGCAAAGTATGGCATGGAGTAGTTGGAGGTATTCCATTTTGAGGTTTTTTTTGGGGCACTATGAGAACATTTAAAAAAAAAGAAAAAGTCAAAGCCTACCATTACTAAGTAATATTTATTTTGATCTTTTTAACCTCTGGTGGCAAAGGCACAGATTGTCCGTCCATACTGAAATAGAGATATGCCTCACTACAACAAGGGTTGATATATATATATATATATTTTTTGTTTTGCTGATTTATATAGAGTGAACTCAACCAGAAGTTATTAGAGAGCTTTACATGAGCACCAGTTACATTACACAAGGACACATTCATTTTTGGTAGGCACGGGAAGATTACGGGGCATGTTATCAAGAGCGGCTTTAAAACTTATCGCAGAAAACTGCCGCTAAAACGGCAATAATTGGCTTGATAATATGCCCTTGAGAATTCCAATAGAAGTCATGTACTGGTGTGAACCTGGGTTTCTATTGGAATTCTCCAGGGCATATTATCAAGCCCATTATCGTCGCTTTAGCGGCAGTTTTCTGCTGCTAAACCAGCGATAATTTTAACGCTATTCTTGATAATATGCCCCGAAGTGATTTGCCCAGAATCACAGTGTGCTGAGCCGACGTCGAGGCTCGAACCCGGTTACCCAGCTCCAAAGGTGGCAGCCCTAGCCGTAAGGATACTTCCTCTCCCTGTATCCCTGCTAGCTGTCCTCTCAGAGAAGCCATGTCTCCAGTGCTCATTTAATGCGGTGTGGATGGCTCAGGCATCTCCAAGCCATTGACATTGATTCACTAAAATGCCTGGGGTAGCAGGTGTAGAATTTATTTTCCTTTGAACCTGTCATGACATCATAGGCGTATCACCGTGCCAGTATTATAGGAAGTGAAGTCACTGGATCCTTGCACCAGATGACATAATTGTCTTGGAAAAATAGCATGACCTACGAAAATGCTGGGATTTAATTTGGAACTACATTCTGCATTTAGATATGCAAAGTAGGTGATACACCCATGGAGCTGTCTGGAATACATTTTACATATATTCAAGGCCACACTTCTCAAAGGCTGTTTTGTAGGGCAAAAAACACACTGTCAACTAAAGAAAGGGTTACTTAATCTCCTCATACTAACATTTCGCGATACTTATTGTATGAAAAGTCACATTATTGAAACTCCCACATTCCCCTCATCCTTTCCTCTTTCCTTCCCAAAAAATAGCTCTTCCCTTTCCTCTACTCCACGTCCAATGTGCTCACCTTCGTTAGACATGATTAAAGTTCACAGAGCTTTTCTCACTTCTGTGTACACACAAACTACTCTAAAAAAGGCAGATAGCGAACATGGCTCTTAAAAAGATGTGTCGGGTGTCTGCTCTTAAGGATGCCCCTGTGCCTAATATGACAGCGATGTTAAGAGCTGTGCATTCGGCCAGAATGAATTGAATGTAGACAGACAGATTCTTTGTAGCTGAGGTACTTGGAGTCAGAACTAC
The DNA here is from genome assembly GCF_964261635.1 of Lissotriton helveticus. Classification (NCBI taxonomy): domain Eukaryota; kingdom Metazoa; phylum Chordata; class Amphibia; order Caudata; family Salamandridae; genus Lissotriton; species Lissotriton helveticus. Next base: position 278,024,485 of record NC_136068.1, read on the forward strand.
ACCAAAGAATGGGGAAAGAGAAACAAAGCTAAAGGACTGATGAAGAAGAGGAGAAGCAGACCTGTCTGTCTTGCCATTGCACTCATGAGGTCCACCTCTGTGATCTTGATGCCAAAGACAGGATGTGAAGAAGCAAGTTCTACAGGGACCTAAAGCTCAGCGGCATGTACTAAGAGTCAAAGCCAATATCCAAAAACTACAGTTGTAGTGTAAAAGTGTTTCTGCAACCACAAATGGGAAGAAACGTGATTAACATAAACTGGCACACCTGCTCCCCTGACCTCAGAACTCACCTTTATAAGAAACACTGTTTCAGAGGAAACAGGGACACAAAGTTACAAACTGTGTTTAAGGTTGTACAATGTGTATTCTTTCCTTCGCACCAGTAGCCTTTTCAGGTAATACACACATATACACAAGCAATCACAGCCATATATAGAGAGATTTACTACTGGCAAGGCAGAAGAGGAGGATCTGGGTACCCTTTAAAATCAGGCTCTGCAGCGCCTAGACAATGCCAAAGAGCATGCTGAGAACACAGAAAGGACAACGCAAAGCCCGGGTTTATCACAAGAGATGGCCAGACAAATGTAAAGCCAGTCACCATTGACCAGTAACACTTATTTATTTTAAAACACTACAGACTTCACCACATTACATTCAGAACAGAGATCATTTACTTAACCAGTCTCTGAATACCCAGAAATTGTTTCAAAATTACTGTGGAAGAAAGTTAAATACAAATACAACCACAGGAATATGTCCTTTGAGTCAGGGTTAGGGAGAAGAAGTTATCTAGGCATGTATCATAGTTCAAAATAATTCTTCAAGTGAGCATGTCTTGAATCCCCTTAAATTTATATTATATGTAAATTATGATATCAGTAGGGCCAATAAAGTCTCTAATGAATCAGCTACAGTCACTGGATATCTCTGTGTGCTAAGTTACCTTAGTTATGAGAAAGGTAAACATGTCCAAAGTTCGGCAAGAATTGTATCGTAGGGTACATTAACTCAAAGTGTCGTATTTTAAGAACTAAAGAGAACTAAGCTAATTTTCCCATTTTAAGTAAAGTATTGTGGATTTTTGTCGTTTGTGGTCTTGTGTTAAATCTATATAAAGAATACTTATTTTTAATATACAGCTTGTGTGGTGTCTATCTGTAGTGTTGTCACTTGATTACTGTAAGTGTTCACAAATGCTTTACACACTGTCTCTGAGATAAGCCTGTCTGCTCGTGCCAAGCTACCAAGGGGGGGAGCAGTGTATCAGCAGTGGTAAAGTGCTCAGAGTCATAAAACAGCCAACAACAGGTCAGAAACAATATAGGAGGAAGGCAAAAAGTTCAGGGATGACCTTGCAAAAAGGGCCAAGTCCAACAGTATAGATTTCCTTCCTGGAGATTTAAAATACATTTCACAAGAAAGGTGGATAGGTGGCAAAATAGTCAATTAGCCCATGGATGTTATCTATGAGAATGAGCAAAGAAAATGCTGGTCTCAGATCCAAAATATATTTTATAGGACATGGATCAAGAAGGTCTACCTAAATCCTTATGAACGTTCAGAAAAAATGACTACAAACTCATCCCATCAAAGATTCTGTGGATAGCCAAATACCTTTAATAGGAAGATAGAATCAGATGCTTTAGGAGCAAACACAAAAGTACTGCCCTAAGTCAAATTCTATTGTAGTTTGTAAAAAGTACACTCAAACAGATGTTTAAAAACCAACTCAGACCCAACACTGGTGAAAAGCTCAGTAGAGAGAACTACATCACCTGTGGAGTCCAATTCATGTTTCTACCCTGTCCCGGGGTTAAACCTGACACTGCCTCTGTCTCGACAGTGTCAACTGCTGTTGCCCCTTGTACCGAGGATCCTTAATTTGTGCTCATGCCTTAACTTGCTGATTTGGAAGTAAGAGACCTAGTTTACCTCATTGTGTAGATACAAATATATTTTGGTATCTCTGGCTATCACTTTAAAAACTTTTTTCTTGGCATGCCTGAACCACCAAAAATAAAAAGAAGAGAAAAAAATCTGTTAAAAATGTCGAACTGTTGCACTGCTTTACCTTTAAAAATTCATCAGGACCAATTACTTTTAAAGACACTCCATACTCATAAATCTTGCAAGTGAAGTAATTCCATTTACTTAGTTTTCCATAGATGGTCGGATGTCTAGAAACTGTATTGATCAAGATGTCTTCCTACTTCATGCTCATCTGGGATGCATTTTCAGACTTCTTTTCTGTGACATTTGTTTATACCATCTAATGGATTTTTATATAGTAAGAGAAGCAGCTCACCATGAGTAATCAGTAAGTGCCCTCTGATTAGTCAGTGGGACAGATTTCAAATACTGGAAACTCTCTTTTGTTTAGTTACTCTCTGCAGCGTCTAATTTTTAGCCTATTTTTTATATAATAGTCAAGACATGTGCTTGACAGATTATTGTGAATGTAAACAAGATTGTTCCTGCGAGGAAGGGGCACCTTGCAGAATGCAGCACACATAGAAAGGGGAAATAAAGAGGAGAAACAAAGATATTTCTCTTTGTTACACCTCACCTGGGGGGGGGTATCTTTTTCACACATTTCAAGGTTAACCAGGTTTGGTAAAACTGTGAATGTGTAAAAAAACATGGGATTTGCATAGAAACACCAACCACAACACCTGTGGAATGCCTCCTTTGCACAGAGCAAGGCAAGGCAGTGATTTGCGTTGCTCTGGCTTATTCCAGATTTATGAAGCCATTCAAAGCCATGCAATGTGACTTTGTGTGGCTTCATAAATTTGACTTAGAGGCTCGTGTCATGCTTGTACCACTTTGCGTGGTCAAAACGTGATGCAAGCCTCTCACAAACATGCCCCTTAGTCCTATATTCCTTGTGCGCTACAAAACCTACAGGAAGATATCTTAAGGCATGGTGTGTCTCTCCCGGTACTAAGAAAGTAAATCAAGTAAGCCTAAAATGTGAAGAAGAAAGAAAAATATTAGCTGGAATTCAAAGGCAAACATTTTAATCCAATTATTGGCATAAGCGTAGTTAAGCTAAAAAACAATTCTTTCAAACGTTTTTGCAGATGAAGGATTAATACAAGAATCTACTGCAAGAAAAGAGCCAACTTTATAAGGTTCTGTGCAGGAAAGAAGCACTAAACTCTATGAGCTATGCTAGGCATCTAGATATATAAATAAAGGTCTGATAATGAGAAAAGGGATGAGCATAGGATGTTTTTGTAATGCTAATAGAATCAGAGTAAAATGAAAAAAAAATGAATTAATACTGCAATTTGCCTTTGCTTTGGAATGCTCATCTATCCCTATCCAAAATGCATAAAAGGTTAAAACCTAAATATATGAAAGTTGTATTTTTCTGTATACACAAATCAGCAGATCAGAAGAGTTGCGTACTTGATCATTAACCATCTGACATCTATTGGAAAAGGTGCTGTCTTAGGAGGCGCATTGGTTCATGCGGATGTCAAAATTGGACACAAGGCTGTGTCAGTGGTCTCAGTCAAAGTCACACAACTTGACAATCATGTGAGATTTCAGGAACTACAATTAGTTCTTGTGTGCACTCACCTCAAAATCTAGCTGTGAATTTCAAGTTATAAATAAATCACTTAATCAAATAGATTTCAAAATGTGTACATAATGCACTGCCCAAGGACATAACACAAGATATCTAGATGTTTGTTTATTGAAGAGAAATGGATGATAAGTCTAATACATTATTGTAGGAAAGTTCCCCTTTGTTTAGGGACACCCCCACTTTTTACTCTAAATGCTGATGGTTATGACTATGAAAGTGCTCTGGAGACAGCTGCCCAGACCTCAGAGCCTGTGCTCTCTCCCAAAACTGTTATGTACGACTTGGTAATCCCAAATTAACAAAGACTCTTCCCCGCTTATAAATTCCGAGTATATGGTACCAGGTGTACCCAGGTCATAGGTGCTAAAATGGTCCCCGGGGCTGCAGCACAGTTTTGTGCCACCAAGGGTGACCCAAGCAAACTACTGACAGCAGGCCTGCCATTGAAGACTGCAGAAGCAGTGAAAGCTTCTCAAACTCGACTGTCCCCTCACCATGTGTGGCACAGTCAAATGCACTGCCTATAATATATGACAAACACCCCTAATGTAGGCCTCCTCAGTCTAAGAGGCAGGATGCATTATAATAAAGATGTGAACATATGCGTGCATGCCAATTCATCCCTATAATGGAATACCCACTGGAAACTACTATAAGTGTTAGCGGTCAATAGGATAACATATGCTGTAAACCGGGCACTCTGAAGATTGGCAGCTCCATTATGGAACCATTAAAATATATTATATTTGTTATCAAACAACATGCCTCCTCATCCCTGACATGAATCTAGTGCCCTGGGTGATATGGCATGCACCCAGGTGGTAACCTTAGAGGTTGCCCCAGCTTCGATGTGTTCTGGCTGACCAGTCTGAACTTTCCGGCCCAGTCTGCACTTTCCGGATAGCTGAACATGAGCACAAAGCAGGTGTCAGCTGCAAGGGTATGGGTAGAAAAAAATGATGGAGAAGAATAAGACAGTAAAGTAATTTACTTTCTGAATAAGAAACTTTCAAGGAACTTGAATTAATTTAAAGAGTTGAACTAAGAAGCTTTGTTCAGGGACTGGGGCTGAACCCTTTGAGGAGGTCAGAAATTCCAAGGCAGACAAGGTTATATACATATTGTATCTTTAGGATGGTCCAAAAAGGGAAATCATTCCTTTCTGGAGTAGAATGTGGGAAATCAAAGGTGTAAGTTTTGACATAACAGTGAGGCTTTGGCAAGTCAGTAAATGGAGTGCTTCGATTAATTCCCACTTAATCAACCTCCTTTTGTGGATTTTCCTCAAGTTCACAATGGTGATGAGTGTGGTGGAACAAAGAGAGTTTTGGCACCTAAACAATAAAGGAAACTGATGCAGTAGGGAATAGGTGCACACTGCAAGGAGACGGGGGCGGGTGAAGTGTAAAGCAGCAGAGGTGCAAAGTGTCAATCACTAAGAAATTAAGTGGCAAATGTAAAATAACAAAAAGACAACCAGAGGCATTGCTGAATGAGTTCCAGGATTGTAAGGTGAGCCTCCCTGCGTGATGTCTTTAGAATCATAGTATTCTGTGATTTAAATGTGGATTGAACAGGAAGGGGAAAAAAAATGAAGCAAGGATATTTGATTCTGATAACATAAATAGCACAAATTGAGCTGAAAACTGAGCTAAGTGGATAGGTTGAAGTTGCCATTATGTTTAAAGTGGTGGTCATAGTTAGGCATTGGGTTAGATGTATCACATACACTGAAAGGGAGACATTTTCATTTTTGTTATCTGGCAGAGGTACTGATTAGCACATGCACCATTATGGAGACTATTTCATTGCGAATTCTGGTCGGTGCCACGAGTAATGTTTTTGGGTATCACCCGATGTTGTGTTTTTTTTTTATATATTTTTTTATTTTTCAAAGGCAGAGGAAGAACAAAATACAAAGATGGAGCAAGGTACAGTAATAACAGAAATAAGACAAAACTGATAAGGCAATAGACAACAGTAACAGAATTCAAAACAAAATTCAAACCAATACATTTCACAATACTGTCACTTTGGATTGTAAACATAATTAAATTAAATCCAATTATCAATGGGAAGCCATAGCTTCCTAGCAAATAGCTTTTTTTTCCGTCCTTTCAATTTATAAACTGCATTATCCATTCGGTAAATATCTAATAGTTTACCTAACCACTGTTCAAATGAAGGTGGATCAGCATCTAACCATCTTGAAGTTATACAAAAGCGGTAGATGGACATTCCAATAAAAAGAAGATACTCTTGATCAATGGATAAACTCTCGGGTGGAAAATATACACCAAAGATAGTGACAGAAGGACATAGTTTGATATTGACATTCATCAGATTGGTCAAAAACTGTTCTATCTTGTTTTTAAATACAGTAAGTTTAGAGCAGCTAAAAAACATATGACAAGAATCGGCTGCTAAAATACCGCACCGACTACAATTAATGCCTTTCGTGGCTTTCCATTTAGCAAGTTTAGCGGGCGTATAATACAGATCCAAGGAGGCCATATAATGTTGGCTTTTGAGAGAGCTATTAATTAGTACTGTATTGCTGAACTCAAATGCCCTTGCCAGATCGATCCCTACTATAGACAGTTTTCTCTCCCACTTCTGAGCTTGTTCAACCAAATCGTCGGGTAGCCTGTTTATCATCAGCTGATAGATGGTACCGATACGGGCATCCTTCCTGCCACTCTCCAAAATTTCATTAGGCACCATTACCTCACTGTAAAGCAAATTTTTCCTAGCCAAAAAACTCCGAATTTGTAAATACTTAAAAAAATCATATCTAAAAAGATCAAATATGTTTTGGAGTTCAGAGAAAGACATTAAGGTCCCAGCTGAATACAATTGCCCAATTGTTTGAATCGATCCCAAACGGAATCCAGAAGTGGGAATGCTTTGAGGTATCCCTGATATTAAAATGTTACAGCGTATAGGTGTATAGAAATTATATTTAGGGATAATCCGTAAAACTTTGTTCATTTGTTTCCAAGCCAGGAAAGCAGAAAGCAAAATCTTGAATTTTGTTTTTTTATAGTAACTCGGCTCCGTAAATATTAATAATGATTGTCGCACATAGTCACCCAAAAGCATTTCGAAAATGGAAGGTGCTTTACTGATTTCATTGACATGGTCATGAAATAATAAAACTTTAATAGTTTTAAGAGTAATGGCCCAATAATATAACCTAAAGTTCGGGAATCCTAACCCGGCCCGCCCTTGCGAGAGAGTGCACCACTTGATAGCTCTTCTTGACCGGCGATACCCCCATAAGAATCTAGACAGCATCCTATCTATTTTATTAAAAAGAGACATACTAAAAAGTAAAGGGATAGTACGGAAAAAATAGAGAAACTTAGGGAAAATTAACATTTTAATGACGTTAGTCCGTCCAAATAACGAAAGATGTAAATTATTTATCCTTTCCAAAGTCCTATTAGTAGATACAAGTAAAGGATCCAGATTTAGGCCAACAATGTCATCTATTTTAGACGATAAGGTCACACCAAGATATGTAGCAGTAGTGTTAATTGGTAAGTCCAGGGGCATGCCTGTTTTAGAATGTATAATTTGAGTTTTAGAAACATTCAATTTATAGCCGGAGAATTTGCCAAAATCGCTAGCAACTTCGATTATTTTAGGTAGAGCTGTAGCGGAGTCAGAAGTTACGATGGCCACATCATCGGCGTATGCTAGAACTTTATAGTCTATTTCATGGAGTCGGACAGGAGGAATACCAGGTTCTGTGATTAATCTGTTCAAATAAGGCTCTAAATAAAGTGCAAATAAAAGTGGAGAGCAAGGGCACCCTTGTCTAGTCCCCCTAGTAATAGAGAATGGTCTAGAAATGTCGGTGCCAAGTCTTATTACTCCATTTGCATTAAGATAAAGTGACTGTATAGCTTTAATAAATTGTAATGGGAAGCCCTTCCATTCTAATACCGACCAAAGGAACCCCCAGTCAACTCGATCGAACGCCTTTTCAGCATCGAGCAAGATCACTCCGACTGGAGATTCCTTTGCTTGTGCCCAATCCAACAAGGCGATAACACGTTTGACATGATCTGTGGTATCCCTATGTTTGATAAACCCGTGTTGTATATGAGAGACCAGACTGGTCATAACATCATTTAATCTATTGGCAAGAATTTTAGAGTATATCTTGCTATCTGCCGTGATGAGGGAGATGGGACGATATGATCCTAGTTCCTTTGCATCCTTATTTTTTTTTACAAAAACTACAATAATAGCAGTCGACCAAGAATCAGGGGGATGATCTTGGAATGCTACATTAAAGATTTTTAATAGTTCTGCCTTCAATAAGTGCCTAAACGTCCGATAGAATTCAAGGGGGATCTGATCAGACCCCATAGCTTTGCCAGCAGCTAGGCTCAGAATGGCCTCTTCAATCTCCTCCCAGCTTATTGGCCTAGCAAAAGAGGCCTTATCATCTGTACATAGCGACATTTGATTAGAATTTAGAAGATAGTTGAAAGGATTAAGAGACTTATCGACTTCATTTTTTTCGTCATTGTAGAGTGCTTTATAAAAGCCGTAGAATGCATCTAATATTCCTGCCTTGTTTTCTTTAAGTACCCCGTTTATGTCTTTGATACTTTGTATTTCACTGAGAGAAGATTTTTGGCGTAAGCGCTGCGCTAAGATTTTCCCCGTACGTTCACTTAATTCGTAGCGTTCAGTTTTATGTAATTTAAATTTTGCGGCTACTTCTTCAGCCAAATATAATCGGAGGCCAGAGCGTACGATAATTAGTTGATTTTGTGCATCCTCGATATTAGTGTTATTTTTACAGGCAGTAGATAGTTCAAGCTCAGCCAGTCTGACCTTATTTAGCCTATCTTTGAAGTCTTTTTGGTTTCTTAGCCTTCTATAATTTGCGAAACTAATAGTTTCCCCACGTACAACTGACTTGAAAGAATCCCAAACTACCTGAGGAGAGGCAGAATCATTATTTATAGAAAAATATTCTTTGATAGTTGTGACCATAAACTGAAGATACTCTTCGTCTAGTAGTAAACTCCTCTGAAATGACCAGGATCTGTTGGGGCTTTGACAATCCATAGGGAGTTGAATCTCGACAATAATAGGATTATGATCCGAGATGACCTGTGGTAATACTTCGATACGAATTTGCTCCAAAAAAACAGAGGATACAAAAAAATAATCAAGACGAACAAATTTTTTATGGGGCATAGAAAAAAAAGTGTAACCAGGATCATTATAAAGGAACTTATTCCATACATCAGTTAGCCCGTTACATAGGACCAGATCTCTAAGTGCTTTATAGGCTTGGATCTTACGGCCCATATATCTTTTTCCTAATTTAATATTCCAATCGGCTGGTATATGAATATTGAGGTCACCACACATTATTATCGGCTGTGTCCAAGTAGACAGTTCTGTGTTAATAAGATTAAATAACTCAGCATCATCCAAGTTGGGGCCGTACAAACAACATAAAGTGAACCTAAAGCTCCCGATTTTCAATTCAGCAAGCCCCCATCTCCCCCATTTGTCAGAAGATGTTTTAACACACTTCCCAATTCCCTTTCGCATACAGATAGCAACACCTCTCTTGATACCCGTTTGTTTAGATGTGGTCAAGACTTCTAGCCCTAAATTATTCAAAAGAGAGCGCTTGTCCCAAGAAATATGAGTTTCCTGAACACATAACAAATCAATATTCATATTTAAAAGGATAGTACGAAACATAGCAATCTTCTTTAGATCATTTAGGCCATTAATATTAATAGTACAAATTTTCAGCCGTTTATGCATTTCGAAAACATTTCAAAAAACAATATAGAATAGCGATTACTAGCCATCGTCACAAAGATTTGCACCTCCAAATTATACTTTATCCGCATTATAGCCATCTCAGCCATCGCAGCCTTAAATGCATCGACCTTAGTAACCATCATTGTATTGAACACCTCTGCCTTGCACCCCCACCACCCCCCGCTGCCCAAACCCGCCCCCACCCCAGCCCCCGAACCCCCTCCCCCCACCCTCCCCAACATATGAGGCATAGGAACAACCAGTTCCTAGAATGTATGGGTGCCGTGTCCCTAGACCAGAGCATCCTGACGAGAAGAAAGAGAAAAGAAAAGACCGATGAATTAGAGAAAGAAAAAGGAAGAGAAAGTTTAGAAGGAAAACGAGCGAAAATAAGAGAAGCTAAATAATCCTGCTGAGGAGAAAGAAGAACAGAAAAACGGAATTGAAGTTTCCCAAAAAAAAAAGGTTAATCAAGCTAGCGGCCCTTCCATCCTAGTGATTCTGCAATATACAATACAGTAATATATTAGCCTTACAGCCTAAAGGAGCCTTAGTTACTAATTGTAGCTCATATAGAATCCAAATACTCTTTAGCTTTAGCCTCTGAAATGAAATATTTTACAGAACCCTTAAATACAGTCTTTAACTTTGCTGGGCCTTGAAGAAAAACGGCGACCTCTTTCTTTTGGAAATTGGGGATCAATTGTCTAAGTCGCCACCGTTGGGCCACTGTAGCTTGGCAGTAATCCGGTCGTACAAAAAACTGACAGCCAAGACCATCCGCTTTCTTGTCTGGTCTCGCAGTCATATAAATAGCTTCACGAGCAAGAAAGTTGTTAAATGAGACCAGAATAGCCCTGGGATAATCTTCTTGGCCTTGTCGTGGTTTTCGTGCAATAAAGGGGAACCGATGCGCACGTTGAACTTCTCGTGACCAGTCCCACTCTACCATTTCAGGGAAAGCATCCTTTAATAGATTGATAATAAACCTCCGTGGGTCAGACCCTTCCTTATTTTCAGGAATTCCCAAAAATCGTAAGTTACTCCTTCGAGCCTGATTCTCCAAATTAGCAATTTTGTCCGACAAGTCTTCCTTTAAAGCTATGAAGTCACCAACTTCCTGCCTCTGTGCCATGCTTTCTTCCTCCAAGACTGCAATCCTGGCCTCAGCTTCGACAACTCTATCGGTAGTCTCTGAGCACATCTTAATTGCTCGGCGAACTGAATTTTTGACCTTAGCACAAGTCATCTGTGTACGTAAATTCTCAGCCTTGCTCTCCGCCCTATGGCTCATCATGGTGTCATAAATCGTTTTCAGGGTGATCTCCTCAGCGCTTTCACTGCTTTCCTGGGGCGTAGCCGTATTAGAGACAGGATTAGAATTGACTCCCACAATGTCAGTAACACCATTAATAACACCATTAGCAGGATCGAGTACATAAATAGAAGATAAGCCATTAGCCTCAGTAGGTGAATTAAAGGCGACTTCTTTGCCCCCTGAACGTGATGACCTCTTCTTCCAAAGTTTTTTCTTTATAGTCGTAGCTGTATTAATATCAGGGCTTGCAGTAGATTCATCATCCACAGATAAACTCTCGCAGCTGAGCTCAGCCCAATCTTTATGTATGCCTGTAGCCTCGTCTGAAGAAAGCTCAGACAACGAAAAAAACTTCTCCGAGGCCTCTGGATTGATATACTGTGTGGAAGTCTCCATTGCCACTGCGCTCTGGGAGTCATTCCCCACTGACCCGGATAATGCTAGCGTAGGGAGAGAGCAGGAGCGATTGATACCAGCTCCGCCAGAGACTACATCTCCCATCATACCCTTCTTCGGGAGATTGGTCAGGTTTGAGGGATAATTCGGTATATTACTATCGATTTCAGCAGTAGTAACAGATTGTTCAAGCTGTATTTGAGCTGTTTCTGTAGTTTGCAAGGTGTTTTCAATTATTTTTTTCCTGGCCACTTGTTTCTCAAAGAGGACAGGCAATGTCTGTAACGTAATAGTTTTGACACTAGAAGCATTAGGAGGCTCACTGTTTTTAGTAAGGGGTTTATTAGTGTTCTTACCCTGTTTTGTCAAGGTTTTAGCAGGAGTCGGGCGTGTTGCCTCCGGAGTTTCAGCCTCAGCCATTGCAGCCCCCTCAACCGCGTCTCTCCTGTTGCTGCGAGTACTGACTGACGGGGGCAGCGGTATCTTCTTTTTCCCTTTTCGCGTACCGCCTCCGCCTCCGCCTCTGCCAGGGAAAACACTGCTCTGCGTCCAGAGCAAACAAAGTGTGGCGCGCCACAGCGGAGACCGCCGACTAAGCACCGAAAAATTTAGCAACATTCGTGAAGTTCAAAGAGATAGTTTGTATCGCATTCACTTCGCCGATACACTGGCCGGCTGCAACCGCTTTTCTCGAGATATTTTCCTCCACTCGCAGTAAGAGCCTGATTATGCTCCACAAACACAGGCGGTCAGGCGGAAATGGTCAACGCCTCAAACGGCTCCGTCCTGCATCCAACGATCCGCAGCTCCAGGAAAAAGCGCCAATGTACATCAAAAGCGCGGCCACAAACAGCGATAGAAAACCGAGTCCATTTGAATAAGGATCGGAGACGCTACCAACGCTAAATCATCTCAGGCAGTAAGTATATCCCTCTCCTCTCCTCCGAATGTCTGGAACCAGGGAGCGAGCTGCTCACGCAGCCTTCCTCACGGCAGCCATCTTGCCTCTATCACCCGATGTTGTGGAGGAAGTACGGTAAACCGTTCTAATTCTTGTTTACATTTCCTATGTATATCAGTGGAAGTGACAATTTAGTGAGGGTAAGTCAATGATAATGGTGATAGGCACACCTTAACAGGCACAAGAGAGATTTCTATTCTGCTGAACTTGAAGGCGAACAGTTCCCCGGTCAAGAGTGACAAGCAGATATTCTGTACTGATACTATGAACTATTGATTAGAAGTGACTTCAAGATTGACTTATGAATAGATGCTCTGACTTTGTCTCTGATAAAGTCCCATGTGGAGCCAAAATGCACTGGCTGGGCTGACACTTTCTTGTTTTGATGAAGAGTGAAGAATAAAAATTAACCGAATTATTTGATACACCAGGGGCCGTATAATGTAAATTGCCCAGGGGGGCCGCAACGGGTGTTTGTGCCCGCTTTGCACGCCCCCCGGGGCACTTTGGTATTACAGAAGGGGCCGCAGACTCTTGTGCAGCCCCCTCTGTAATACCAATAGCGCTGGCGCTCGTAAAGCGCCAGCGCTATCTTCAAGGGGTAATTCCCTAATTTGCATGGGGGTGCACCATGCAAATGAGGGAATCCCTTTGCCTCTGCGCCTGTGCCATATTACCAATGTGAACACAGGGACAAAGAAACCCTCAGGAGGCGTACTGACAGTGCACCAGCTAAAAGGTGGTGCACTGTCAGTGCGTCTCCTGAGAGCAGTCCGCTGCAAGGGGTAATGGGGGCCCCATGGACCCTCCAGAAATCCCCTTGCATGCAGGTGCAGTCACTGACTTCACCTGCCTGCAAAGGGGTCTCTAATCCCCTTTGAAAGTGCAGGTGGGTTTGAGCCTGCACAGTGACACACGGAGCGGCTGTAAAGCAGCCGCTCCATATTTCACGTGAATGCGCTGCCCCTGGGGCAGTATATGTTTGCGGCTGCCCTGGGGGCAGCGCATTCCCCATAATATGGCGCACTCTACTTCATTGCGCTGGGCACGCCTTTTTAGAGGGGTGCCCGGCGCAATGAAGGAAAGTGCATCCCCAGGACGTCTGTACATAATCATTTGGATTTTACAACGCAATACATCGTCTCAGCATTTTGGATCTTGGGAATATAACTGAATGGAATATGTGAATAGTAAGATATTGGACTCTAAACAGCCAGAGTGCTTCCAATCTGTTTAGTTTCATTTACAAGAGCATATTGTATTAAAACTGAGCAGCAGTGGTTGGCACACGCTAAAGACAGAGAGTTAATCATAGAAAGCAGTGAATGACACACCTTTAACAGTCACAAAAAACTATGAGCTGTGTGTGTTTATATGAGGAGATTGTGATAGGCACACCATTATAAGATTATAAGAAAAAATACTGGTTTTACAGGGTGTGTGCTTGTGACTTCTTTCCATAATATTGTCAGGACCTGTTTTGGATTCAATGTAATACTCTGAGCCTCTTTGTCGTACAAACCATCGGATCAGCAAGTTATATTCTGATCTATAAATCACCCAGGATTACAGACCAGTTTGGCGAGTCATACCTTCACTCCCGAAGGAAATATGGAATATGTCTCTCCAACCACCTTCTTTCTAAATCTTCCTCGGGAACCACATTAAAGTGTGATACGTGGAAGAAATTCTACAACAAATTATGTACATCTCAAAACATTTGACAAATGTGTGAAAAATTAGACTTACACTACTTATCATGTGTAAGTACAATTCTTGACAGATTTTATTTTGGGAAGAGTGGACACGGTGAGGAAGAAATAATAGAGGAATACACAGTGAGGAAGCATGCACCAACACATAATTCAGAAGAGCTAGCTGATGGACGGATTAGGGATCAATTTATACTGCAGCAATATATTGAGAAGGAATTATGGATGAAAGATAGACCACCATGAAGTAAAGTGCTATTAGTGCACAACAGTTGGAAAAGGTAATTAGATGTGTGTAAGGTACGAAAAAGAATAATATGAGAGCAACAATGGCGGATACCAGAATACCATGAGCATGAGGAAATGTGATGTTGGCAGGGAAAAATATGGAAATTCAAAAGGTCACTGTTTCTGCTGTGAGCTGTTTTGACACGTGGGGAATAGATAGTAGGGAAATAGTAGGGAGTGTCCAGCAGTGAAAGAAACACGCAACAAGTGTGGTAGAAAATTACATTATAAGAAGTGTTGCAGAGATTTGACGTAGAAGAAAAGACAGAAAGATATAAAGGAAGTCTGTAAGGAAAATGTGCGGCAACTAGAAAACAAGAGCTTTGGAAATTTTTTATACAGTGTAACGCTGAAATGATGGCTGATTCCTGCTCATACTGTATACATCTCAGATTAACTTTTTGATCTCAATTTCAAGCTAAAAGAAAAGATATACAGAATGGATATCAGACTATGAGGCTATGATGGGTGATTAAAAAAGTAAATTTTCTAGCTGGCCTGGAAGTAATAAATTAGAGGTAAGAAAATTCAATGTTTCTATTAAGTAGGATATTACAGGCAGGACAACTGGAATTATGCTGCAGAGGAGGGCCACATTATGTGGCAGGGTTGAGTATGTTATAAGGCAAGAAAAGGCAAATTATGTGGAGTAATGAAGCACAATGTACAATAGTATTACTTCATTATTTTGCCCCGTGCTCACTAGACCACTGGAGTCAAGCTATCCTGGCTGAAGACGGCTGATAGCCAGAAACGGGTCCTAGGATGCTTGATTCCGGTCCAGGGAAGACATGGCTTGGCAATTCGGGCTGGACTGTTCCCATGAGGCACAGGGTCAAGACTGATTTGCATATGGCCATGTCTGAACTGGGGTGGCTTGGTGAGCAAAATAACGATGGATTAAACCCAGATCTGTGACTGGGGGTGAATGTTTTGCCATTGTGCAACATTCCGTCCATCATCTTGTGTGTTTTGTTAGATTGTTTTTTTAACCTGCTGTTTTAATTGATGAAAGGAAGACATGTGGCAACTTTAGGATCCTGTAGAAAGGATTCATTTGGGAACTGCACGTGATGAATCAAACCTGTATGTTTCTACAATATCAGTTCGTCTTTGGCAAGTCAGTTGATGGGGTGTCTCGATTAAACCTGCTTTGTGGACATTGTTTTATTTTTATCGTGGACCTTAATCCACATCCATACTGTGAATATGTTTTCATACAGGTCAAAATATCTCCAGCAAGTTTACAGTACACAGTAACACTTTCACTTGCCCGTTAGGCCTCCCTTCTTTTAGGACTGATTTCACTGAATTTCCTAAATGTCATACTTGTTCTAGAGGTGTATGCCTAAACATTAGGCAACATTCCAGAACCCTTTAGCGGCAAGCTACCAGTGAACAGAAAGTTCTTAGAGTGCTCTGTAGACCCTGCTGTTTAGGAACAGCCAGTTCTAGACACCTTCATGTTTAGAAGTCAGGCCAAGACTCATACATACATGTAAGTATGCCCTGGTGACTGCCTTCTGATGTTCTTGAACATGTCTTTGCAAATGTGTTTAAGGATGATACAACGCTCTTGTTTTTTGTCCTGCAGAAAGCAACCCAGATACTTGTCCTTCTTCCTCTCACTTTTCTTCTCCTTTACTGAGGTACATTGGAGCTGAATCAGGTTCTCACAATCAGCCAGCAATCGTTTCATTGTCATGTACCCTTAAACAGTGTGTCCCACACTTCCTTTCCTTATAGGTGCATTGTAATCCCAGCTCTGTTAAGAACTGCTTATGGAGCTAATTTCACAGATCATTTGCTGGAAACTAAGAGAAGGTGAATGTGTATGTTGATGGACCAGGGCTCTACTGAACAAGTAAAATCTCCCCTGGTTACTACTTTAGCACCCCACACAACAACATTGTCATGTGAGACAAGAATATTCCACAGGATGCAGAGAGAGAATCCAGCACAGCCTCAGGGGTCAAAAGGAGCTTTTAACAGAAACTCATGTCTTGTCCGCCAGGCTTGGCCTCCTCATTGTCCCCATATTGTAAGGGAGTTTTTGAAGCTTCAAAAAGAGCAGATGGCCCATGGTGGCCAAAATGAATACTTTAACTGAATGAAACATTGTCTTAAAGAATTAAATATTAAACATCTAACTTTTGTAAGTGAAATATCTTTTTTGAATTCAGACAGAAATCACATTAAGCTTTGTAGTATAAGGTTATGATGGCTACCAGGAAGTAGACATTATTTTATGCCAAAATTGCATGTTAGTTATTATAAAGCTACGGAATGCGATATATTTGGCTATGAGGACTGTGGTCTCCAACCTCATGCTTAGAACCACATAGACAATCATGGGGAGAAAATGGATCTATGTTTCAGACTAAGCAGACCTAAAAAATGTTGAGCCTACCTCTCTACACCAACCTTTTATACATTACAGACAGACAGAGTTTGAGGTCACTTAGCTTTCAGTAAAAATAACCCTGGAACCTTTTGTAAATTGTAATAAAATTACATTAAAAACTCAAAATATGTCATTTATCGAAAAGGAGGATTCATTCAAAACTTAAAATCCCCCATTTCTCCCAATCTAACATTTAACAGATGTTTTGCGACTCAGTAATGGCGCTTCATCAGGGCCAATTATTAAATACATGACACTATTCAGAATAGAATCTATGTTTTAGAACATTCACAGGTCGAACTCCCATACTCCAACTGCAAAAAGAACTGTTCAGCCTCTAGAATAATGGCTTGCTTTGTAACATTTGCATGTGAATAGGCCAATTCGATCAAGCAACTCCACTGATGTTTTAATGAAAAACAATAATGATTGATGGCACAATAACCACATCAAACTGCCTGTAAATTGTACAGCTGTGACAACCAAGCTGCGTGGGGCACAAGTCAACGTTTCATTATGCTCATTTTCAATATTTTGCAGAGGCTGGGGGAAAAGGACAGTGACAAGAATGAAAATGTTGGGGCCATATGTACAAGGGAAGTGGTGGAGCGTGTTGTGAGCCTCCTTGGCTTAACAACATGCTCCGCCACTTTTGAAACGCAGGGCTGAACCATATTTACAAGAATATGGTGCAACCCTGTGCTGGCACTAAGTTTAGCAGCTTAGAGCCAATGCAGGCACTCTTGCTCCATAGTGCAAGGGTGTCTGAGTGCAGGTGAAGATTATTTATGTACAGGAAGGTCCCCCTTCCTGCACATTAATAATCTTGAAATGTGTTTTGTAACTTCTATGTGTGCTGCTTAATGCAGCACACACAGAAGTTGCAAAAGGCATTTTTAAACAAGCATTTGTAATGCAATAGATCTCGCATTCATGTGAGTTCCATAAATGCGACACCTATTACATTGCAAATTCTAGTTTTTAAAAAATGCCCATGCGGCGCTTTAACTTTAATATTGGCCGCACCCCCTTCTTCAGACGAGCCCTGTCTAAAGAAAGGGGCATGGCCGCCATTAAAGTGAAAGCTCGGTATGGGGCGCTTTTACACAAAAAAAGCATTTGTTTGTTAAGTTGTGAAACAAATGCTTTTTTTTGCTTTTTTTTTGTAAAAGCACCCCATGCCGCGCTCTCACTTTAATGACTGCCACGCCCCTTTCCTTAGAGGCAGTTAACTAAAGATTGAACATGTAGAATTTATAGCTGGAAGGTTTCCTGGTTCATGCATGATTAGTTAGTCCAATACAGGATTATTTCTTAGAATTGTGGGGCCTGTAGACTTATTTACCAAGAAAACTAGGACTACAAGTCCCAGAATTACAAGAAAAAAGCAGGACACGGTGAACAAGGAAGCCATGAAAAACTGCACATGCCCTTTGAGCCCAGGGTTCCGGGTCCAACGCCCTGCAAGCATTACATTGTGAGTCCAAAACCTTAAGGAGCAGGCCAACATATGTCCCGCTTCATCGCATAACTTGAGAATCCAGGATCATGTCCCCCAAAACCTTCACAGCTACCAACAGGGCTTTGTACCCCCCACACACAATCCCCCCGATGAAAGTTAAAGACCAAACATTAACCTTTTGCAAGCGTTGCAAGCCACCTGACGCAGTGACGCTTAAAAAACTGCGGAAACCTTCGCTGATTAATTACATAATGTATTTGTTCCTATGGGTTTCAGAATTATGGCTGCAGCCGTGGGAGGCAACACATTCCGATCTCTGTAAATTAAGCAACTCTTGATGGTGCCACAAAGTGGTGTTTCTGAGGCTCCATCACAGCCCTTGCTATTGCAGCTGTATTTCTATGCATGGTATTGTGGCCCCTCTCTGCTGGACAAAAGTGGTATTACTCCATTCACCTACATTTCTCCAAAATCATGCGTGAGGAGGGCACTGAAATGCCTGAAACCATTAACAAGCATCAGTAACGATTGTTCATGACATGGCTACGTCGAGCCATGCGCTCAAGTCCCTCCAGACTCATCTCAGGCGCTACGAAAGAGCCTACGGTTTCCAATGTGTGTTGTTCTCCGGCCCATGTCGTTAGTTGTCCAAGAGTTCCGGTGGTTCTAATGGGAAAAAAAGACTGCACACCTGGCCTGCCTCGCAAACCTTGATGGAGGAGGGAGGGAGGGGGAACAATGGCACCCGCAGATTTATTTAATTAACACGGCGCCCGCTTCGTGCGTTGTCCATGCAGCGGAGGAAGGGGCACATATTTAACTGAAAGCGTCATGGGGGCTTCATAAAAGTAAAAATAAATTGACATTGTAATTGAAAAATAATGTGGACGCTCCGCATCCTCAAACAGCTTAAATAAATAAAACAGGCTGCCGGTCCAAGCACCCTGGCTGAGAGGGAGTGGCGAGGAGTGACTCAGCAGAAGTACTTTAAACAAAACCAGTAATGGCCTCCTCCTGCCCGACAACCAAAAGAAACCATTAGTGAAATCATCATGGGAGGAAGGAGCCACACAAAGGAGGGACAATTGTCTCAAAATAGACCAATAAGAAAGAAGCATTTCTGAATGACGCAGCTAACAGCCAATAGCAATGGGTGGATTTGCCAAAGTCACACAGAGAGATACAACATATCACCACTGATGCTCAAACTAAAAATTATTTTTTATGTACAGGAACGGGGACCTTCCTGTACATAAACAATCATTCACCTTTTGCTGTTTTCATGTGTGCTGCACAATGCAGCACACATGAACACAGCTAAAACGAGGAGAAATGAAACAATTCTCCTCATTGCGCCAGGGTAAGACCAGGTTCTCCCTGGTCTTAATTCTGGCACTGCCTCCTATTTATGCCTCCCTTGTAAATAGTAGGCAGCGTCAGAATCAATGGGTGTTGCGGTGGAACACCCAGAGCAACACCCATTGCCCTCCCCTTTCACACTAAGCATAGCATGAAAGGTTGCCTTATTTACAAGGCAGTGTTAAGCCACGTTAAGTGACTTAATGCTATCTTGTTAATAAGGCGAAGCTCCTATCGCCATAGGAACGTCAAAAAAAGTGACATTCCCGTGGTGATAGGCGCTTGGAAATATGCCTCTTGGTGTTTTCATCTGAAAACAAGAGGCACTGACTGAACAGTAGGAAAAGTGGTGATTTCCCAGCAAACTGACTGTGGCGTCTGCGATGTTAACAGAGCTTAACGGAATAAGGCAAAATAAATCACGTCAGCCTTACAAGTTTTGTATTCATTTTAACTTAATTAATGTTCAATTACTTACCGGTAATCTTCATTACCCCAGGTCCCGTTGTCCTCGTCCGATTCATTAACAAGTGGAGATAACCATCTCCCGACAGAAAAAAAGAGCAGAGGCATGCTGGGACCCTAATACTGCCCCTCCTACCGGGAGTACATAAGCAGTACTTACCCAGCATCCGGTCTGTACAACCAAGCCCAGACAGGAAGGCCGGCCGCCCGGGAGGGAGGGAGGGGCGCATGAATGGGACGAGGACAACGGGACCTGGGGTAATGAAGATTACCGGTAAGTAATTGAACATTACCCCCAGGTCCCTTATGTCCTCGTCCCATTCATTAACAAGTGGAGAATACCAAAGCAGAAACCCGGCCTTCCGCCCCAACAAGCACACCCAGGAAACCACAACAAAAAGCAGCAACCCAAGGTAGCACCGAGAAGGAGGACAAAGGAAACCACAGGAAACAACCGGTCCTCACCCCAGAACAGGACTGTAGGAGCAAAACGAGGACCGGAGACAACCCAAAAACAGAAGGCCAGGACCCCCAACAAGGAGGGCACCAACCAGAGAAACCCGGAGACAAAGCAACCGGACCCAAAACCCAAAAGACACGGCCAAGCAACCCACCAGACAAGGCCGCCCAGCCCCGAACCGAAGGGAAGACCCACAGGACACGCCCCCATTAGGACAGAACAAGAGCCGAGCAGGAGCGAAACCCCAACCAAACAGAAAAGACAGGGAAGGGGAAAACACCCGAAGAACCCCGAAGGGCAAAAAACCAAAAAGGCAGGAGGCCTCCAAACAAACCAGGACGGCCACCGCACCCGGAACAGCAGGGGAAGGGAAGGCCAACCCAAAGACCACAGGCTCAAATGGCGGAGATAAACAGGAGTGAACACGGCAGAGAACCGCACAGGCACCCCACACCGAGTCCAAGCAAGCAGCAAGGACAGGAGCAGATGAAAAACAAACAGCCACAGGACGCACAGCACCCAGACCAAAAGCCCACAAGGCCCAACACCAGCAAAGCCGGATCAGAGCCCAGAAACAGATCCAAAGGAACCAGGAAGCCAGGACCACAGCCAAGCAACCGAACCACGCAGGCCCAACAAAACCCCGGAGGGAGCCCACGCATGGACAGGCCACAGAAAAGGGGCGTGGAGGAACAGGGAACCCCCAGCACTCCTCCGCCGGACCACACAGAGAACCGGAACGAAACAGAGAAAACCGCAAAAGCGGAAAACGGAGGAAGGAGAGAAGAAGAGGGCCAGGCAGCAGGAGACACCAGACAACCCGCTGCCATGAGGAAGTACCCCACCGAGGAAAGGCACCTCGGAACCGCACCCCAACCCGAGAGAGGGAGGGGGAGGAGGCACCCAAACAGACCCACCCCAGGAGCCAAGCCCGGAGACACAAGGAATGCAGAGCGAACCCGGACACCAAAACAAGGAAACGCCCATGAAAACACCCCACCGAGCAGGCAAAAACAGCCAGGAAGCCCAGAAGGCACGGGCCGAGGCAACTAGAACCAGCCAGAAGCCGGCAGACCACCGGAGCAACAGGGCCCCACAAAGGCCCCAACCCAGGCGAAACAAGACCGGGAAGAGAACCACTGGCAGAGAAAAAGCCCCGAAGGACCAACAGGAAGCGGCCACAACAGCAGAGTGCCCCACCAGGACACAAAAGAGAGCCCAGGCAAGGACGCAGAGCCCCCAACAAGCAGGAGCAGAAATCCCCAGCGGACACCAAGCCAGAGCAGAACCGGAGCACGGCCACAGGCTACCAACTCGGAGAACTGCAGACCAGAAGAGGGGAAAAACAGGCGCCCCGCCAAGGACAAGGCAGCATCAAAGACAGCCAGGCCAAAACAGCAGCAGCACGAACCCCAGGGCCCAAAAGGCGAACCACCACCGGCAACAAAACCGGGGGGAGGGGGGGAATCGCCACGGCTAAGAAGAACAGGCGGACAACAACCACAGCCAGAGAAGCCACATCCAACACCCACAGGAGAACCCAACCGGGAACAAAACCGGACAGGCAGCACCAGGAGGGGCAAGCAGGAAACACCTGAAGCAAGCCAAAGGCAAGCACAGGGACAGCCAGGGCTGGCAAGGAAGAACAGAAGCAGCCAGACCACAGAAGCCACCAAGCACAAAGAAGGCCCCGGGACCACACCCGAAGCCCCAGGCCGGAGCAAAGGAGAACAGAACAGCCACAGCCAAGGCAGCACGAACCACTGAGGCGCAGACAGAGCACCCCAGAGAGCACCAGGAAAGCCAGGCTCCCCCCAGGGGACGAGTAAAAAGAAAGCCAGGGACCCCCGAGCTCCGCACCCCGACCAACCACGCCGAAGCCAGAAAGCGGAGGCACCGGACCAGCAAGCAAGAAAGCACGGGCAGAACCCAACAGCCGGTCCGAAGCGGAGGCAAGACCACCCGAAAAAAAGGGAAGACACAGCCCCACCAAGGCCAGGCCCAGACACCCACACCCGCGACCCCCAAGAAGGAGGCACGCAGGGGGACAGAAAGAGCAGACAGGAACCCACGGGAGCCAACAGGAAGCACCCCCACGCAGCCCCCAAGGAACCGGAACACCAATCCACCACCAACAGGGGGAAGGGAGCCGCAGAGGAACCCGAAGAAGGGGAAAAACAGAAGCCAATCCCCAACAGACCGCTGCAGAGGAAGTGAAAGGCAAGCCCGACCCAAGAGCAGAGGGCACGCCGAAAGCAAGCAGGCAGGAGAAACCCCACAACACAGGGAACCCCAGGAGCAAGCAAAACCCAGAGCACGAGCAGCCAGGAGCAGGGTCACCACCAGAAGGCAGAGGACCAAAGGGAGAAGCACGGAGGCAGAAACCCCCACCACGCAGACCAAGGGCGAGAAACACCAAAGGGAGGCACCCCAGAAGGGAATCAAACCCAGACGAAGGAAGCCAGCACCCAAACCAAAAGGCAACAGAGTGGCAGCGCAGGCAAAAGAGCACCGAACCCGAAAATAGGCCAGCACCCCGAACCAGAAGCCAGCTGCTTGAAGTAAGGAGCAGGGGCAGGCAGCAGCAGAGCAAAACTCACCCCCCCAGCCCCCGACTCACAAAAAAGAGGAGCCAGGGAAGAGGCAGCGGTGGGAAAAAAACACCCACGCAAGCCGCCTGACACAATGCCACCAACAACCAGTGGCCCCACAATACAAAGGAACCGGGAGAAAAAGAGCCCCGAAGAACTCCGAGAGCAGAACCAGGCACCCCCAAGCCACCCAGCAGCAGGCACAACCAGCAACACACCCCAACCCTGGGAGCGCGACACAGCAGGGCAACCCGGAGGAGGAGAAAAGCAGCCTGGACAGAAACACCCAGAGGAAACACAGTACCCCAAACCAAGGTGAACCAGAGCCACAGAAGCAAGAAGCACAGCGGGGAAGGAGACCAGGAGGACCCACAGGCTCAGTAGACCACCAGAGAGGAGCACCACACGGAACAAGCATGCCGTGAGGAAGACCATCCCCCGGGCAACAGGGCACCGCCACAGCATGGAGGGCAACAACGACCCTCCCACCGGCCAGGGCAAAAGCAGGAGGAAGGAAGAGAGGCAGAGCGAAAGCCATGCAACAACGAGGCCAAGGGAGCAAGCCACCGGCAGCACCAGGAGCCACCGCAACAAAGTACGGCAAACCCAGAAAGCCCAGCCAACACACCGCCAAGACCAGGGATGTGGGGAGGGGCAGCAGAAAGAGAGCCACACCGCTAGCCCCCATGAGGAAGAAACCAACGTGCCAAAACAGAGCCAAAATGAGGAGACCAGAAGGCTCAGCCAAACCGAAGAGCAAGCTCTCCCGAGGCAGGCGCCGTAGACCACACGATCAACCAGACAGCTCAGGGCGTGCACAGGACCGACTCACCTGCCCGCACCCCGCACAGCAGTACACGCAGCATGCACAAACACAGCCGCAGACGACCAAGTCCAGGAGCACACTGACCAGCAGAATGAGCGCACAACACACACATAGCAGGCCCCCAAGGATAGGCAAGCGGGACACATACGAAGAAGGGGGCAAACTCCAGAATCAAAGCCACCCCACACGTCCAGGACACCGGGAGACCGACCCGAAGAACGGCCCCCCAGGAGGCAGAGGAACCCCTGGCACAAACCCAGCCCCCAAGCACCAACAGCGGCAGCCCGTAGCCCCACAAGCGTCACCCCCATCAAAGCGCGTGGTGGAGCTCCCAGGAGCCAAGGTGCATGAATGAACACAAACAGGCACCCAGACAGTAGCCCCAGTGCCCATGGGTCCCAAGCAAAACGAACCTGAAGCAGGGATCGTGAGACTGACACACGCCGCCTACGGAGCCAGGAAGGCAGCATTACCAACGCTCACCCAAGGATTATTTAGCCATACCAGCCCGCTGAACACCGCAGAGAGCCAGAGAGGGCCGCGGGAATCAAGAATAGCCACGAGGCCAGCGGCAGGCTGCCGGACCGCCGCCGCAAAGCCATCCCCATCACACATGGCCACCTCCGCCCCCACAGCCGGGCAGGCCCCCGCAGCAGACAATCAACAGAGCCCCGCCCGCAGCCCGCGCACAGCGGAAAACCCACAAGTGCCTCGCGCTGACCCAGAGACCACACAGCGCGAGCACCACAGGAAGCAAGGTCCCTAAAGAAAAAAAGAAAACAATTCTCACACCGCTATGCAGGACTCACCCTGGAGGGGGGGTGCGAACAGCAACAAGCCCCCCCCTCGGACTCCAGCAAGCAGCCGCCAGGCATCAAGGCAGGAGAACCAGGAAATCGGCACATCGTCCCTCCGGCCAAGCTCCAGGAAGACGAGCCAACAACAACCCGGAAGGATCCGGGAGGCCGGCTCACCAGCCGCAAAGGGCCGCCAGAAAACTCCACAGACAGGAAGCAAAGAGCCGGCCGAGAAACCAAGCCTCCCAGCAAGCCCAGCAGACCGGGAGGCAAGGAACCAGCCACCCCACCCGCACAGCCAGGCAGCCGGACGGGGCAGACCAGGAACAAAAGCCACTCAAGCCCAGCAGGAGCAGCACCAGCATCCAACAAGCAAATCTGTCGACAGACAGAAAAAAGAACAGACGGGATGCTGGGTAAGTACTGCTTATGTACTCCCGGTGGGAGGGGCAGTATTAGGGTCCCAGCATGCTTCTGCTCTTTTTTTCTGTCGGGAGATGGTTATCTCCACTTGTTAATGAATGGGACGAGGGCAACGGGACATGGGGGTAATTGCTTTTCCGACATTTTGAAGAAATCTCTGCACTTTTAGTTGCTCTCGTATTCTCCAACTTTACATGTGTGCGCCTGTGGATCATTTGCTGTTGTGCTTTCGCAATTCAACGTAATCATATGACCAAGTAATATTTAACTTGTATTTGCAAATGAATAATAAAGAAGGCAGACCTTTTTCCAAAATAGCCTTGTTCGTGGCGTGGATTCTTTTCCTGCCTTGTCCTTTGCATCCTCCTTCTGGACCTCGGGTGATTTGCTGAGCTGTTGCTGCTGTTGCCCTGCAGGCTCTGAGGTTTTAGTGTCTTGCTTTGCTGTCTGGGCAGGTGATGGCTTTTCTGATTTGACAGTAACAGTCACCACAGTTGGCTCTGGTACAACCTGAAATAAAACAGATACATGACTGAATATTGTTGACACACGAGTGAAAGTCAATGAATACCTGGTATGCAAATCTAAAATGTTGCTGCTATATTAAATGCAGGAGTCTGTCCCAGTACATATGCAGCCAGATTCATGAAGGTAAAATCGGCTCGCAAAGGGCCAGATTCTGCGAATCTGGCCCTTTGCGAGCGCTTTTTTTTACATTTGGGATTCATCATCCCAAATGCAAAAATCGCTAATTCTGAAATCTCTAAATTACGAGGAATTGCATTTAAGGAATCTCTATTTGAGATTCCTTAAATGCAATTCATGAACCAATTTAGAATTGCGAATTTGCATTTTTTGGCCGCTATTTACCGCGAAGTCTGACTTCGTGGTAAATAGCAAAAACTTAGAAAAATGCACTTTAGTGCATTTTTCTAAGTTGGATGTTACACACACACATGACCTTTGGACATGTGTGTGCGCAACACCAGTGTAAATTACCATTTCAGGGGTGCTACAGGGTGTCCTTTGGACACCCTAGCACCCTTGAAATCGCTTCCCTATTTGCGATTCGCTAATTGCTAATCGCAAATAAGGATTGACTCCCCATTTGGCCCATAGGAATGAATGGGGAGTCATTCCTTATTTGCGATTAGCAATTAGCGAATCGCAAATAAGGAAGATGTAGAAATCGCTATAATTATTGTGATTTCTACATGAATCCCGTTTTGCGAGTCTTTAATAGTGATTCCTTAATAATCGCTATTAAGGACTCGCAAAACGGGACAATGATGAATCTGGGTGATGGATCTTCAAGTAGACCGAAAAATGTTATGACATGTTTTTGTAGGTACGTACATATTTGTATAGACCGTAATGACTTCAGCATACACTCAGTCTTTACACTGTGGTAAGTGTGGTTCCAGTTGGGTGTGAGGCGGTGTCTGCGAAATTGTTCTACAGAACTTCAAACTGCTCAAATGTTCATTCTTTGAGTTTTCCGAACATTTCAGAAGGTCAGGTTATCGAATTTGGGGCAGTTCCGGTTGGTCAAAGTTTTAGTAAGCATCTTTTCATTAGATCACCCCAGCTCGGGGGGCTTTAGACAGGAAAAAATGTAAATTTCAAGTGGGGTTTGATAAGAATTTTTGAAAGGTGCAAGTGGAAACGACTTCAACATGAGGAAAGCTTTGCTGCCTGGATTTCAACGTGTGACCTGCATGTTACCCACAGATACCAAGCAGCAGATGTCGGCAACACATATATGACCCGAATGAGCTACATTCATAAGATGGCATTTAAGTGAACTGCTGGTAATATACATACAAGCACACACAACCCCCCACACACCCCTCGTGGAATTTACCATGTTTAATAGAATTAAAACATGTGACCTGCAGATTACACAATATCTCTGCTGCCAGAACATTATGATACCAGACTGTTTTACTTTTACTGCTGCATTACTTGGGCACAGCTGCCGTGTTTGCCCTTTAAACCTTTTCTCATTCTGTTCTGAACCCTAATCTAGCATAACTAGCGGCTAACATGCGCTACTTCTTTATCCTCGCAGCCATTTCTACCCCTGTAGCTTTTTAGTGACCTACAGTCAAGAATCAGAGCTTAAGCCTTAAATAACCTGTAATGTGCAAGGGTGCTGATGTGAAGATTTGTGGGTCACTTTTTTTTCAACTAGTCACCCAGGCATCTTTGTGAGCACAATCATCAAATATTCCAACCCCATGAAATGCACAGGAGCTTTTTACGGATGCATGATTACATTGTTGCGGATTTTCCTTTTAACAAGAGGAGAGAAATTAGCATTTATGCAAATGGAATTTTACTTTGCCTATGAAATGCCTGCAGGTATGAAATGTTAAAACATCTTTAGAGTATACATTCTCCATCAAAGTTTATGGCACTAAGTGATGAGAGGGGAAAAGTGCAGGTAGGGGAGACCTACCACTTTGGGAATAGCTGTGACTTTAGGCCTCGTTTGAATTTAAAATTATTTTCAATGGTATAGAGATTTTGAAGAAATTGGCTTTATGCTTTTGATGAAAGGTTGGCTAATGAGTGTCCAGCTTTGCCTTACGCAGATCCATAAAAGTTTGAGCACATAATGATCTCCGAGATGTACATGGTGGTTTGTGTGGTAACAACACCACTTCAGGCTAGCAAATTCAGGGAAATGCTTTCAAGAGGCTCAATGGGAAATACAAATAGCCTTGAAGTGGTTTCGATGATCAGATTTGAGCCAATGAAGCTGCATGAAAGTCAGTAGATGTTTTTGACAACGTCTTATGCTTAGCAGCAAACTAGTTCCACATTTTTGTTTTTCTTTGCTGCTTGTTAAATGCCAGCTGCCTGTTCCCCAATTTTTTGGGTTCAAAAGTCAGACTTTTAGACCACTTTTGGTGCCTGAGATCTGTTGTCCAGGAAAATTATGATAAGATTAAGTTGTGTAAGCTAAAAATATCAAAAATGATACGATTACTGTATTCAGATCAGGTTTATCCAAAGGCAGCGACATATGTTGTAGTTTTAGTGAGTGGAACAGAATCTCATTTGTATCCCCACCTAAACATGACTACAGTGAAATGCATAAACCAAGATATATAGCTAACGGAATTGCCAGACGGAATTTCCCTGAATGAATAAGTTGATCATTTGTAGCTCAACTATGTTTTACTTTTTAATCCATGTGAAATATTCTGTATTGCATACTTTTAAGCTAGAATAGATAAAGTCACTAATTGAATGATCTGGGCTAAGCAGGGTCATTAACATATACACAGCTTGGACCTCAAAGTGACTATATATAATATCAATGTGATGGGTGAAAGGAGCTGGACTGCACTGTTTACCCAGCCAATGGAAGCAAATTATTTAGGATTGTTTAACTAGGATTTTTACTAGTCGGGCATTTTGGTTACTCAGCTCTGTATGGTATGGCATTCTAATGGTGGAATACCAGAAGGCGCTCTGCTGCAATATCCTTGACGTGGACTAGATTAAACTGGAGAAACACTGGTGAAGTTAGAGAGCAAAAGGGAGCTCTTTCCCCATGGAAATCCATCTACACTGTTGGATTTTGGTCTGCAAGTGACCCTTGATGAATTCACCGGACACAATCTGCGCGTCAAAATGAATAACTCGTTTCAATGATTATCTAAAATACTTTTCAAGCCCATTTTTAACCCAGTGAAATTCAAATCAAGTTTGCGGCCAAAAGTGGTGGAAGACCCTTGTTTGCTATGCTGAGAATAATTCCTGCATCTGTTAGTGGAAGAGTGGAAGAACTGCTGCTATGATCTGTGTGCATTTCTGACCAAATTACTTGCTCTAGAGAAAGAGGACTAACAGTTCCATGAAAAGACCAACCATATCTTTAGATCTTGCCCCCCTGGAAATAGCTACCTGCTTGTTTGGGATTTTGAATTGAATTGAGTCTGATGTATTTTAAATTGAGTCCGATTTGTTTTGGATTGAGTCTGGTATGTTTTTAATTGAGTCTGATATGTTTAAACCAAAATACTGTAAAGATAAATTCTAATAAATTCTAATGAAGCCAAGTTTTCAATCATCAATGGGGTGTATAATAATCATTTGTCCTGCTGTGACTGGATAAATAAGGTCCATATCCAAACTCATTTAACGATGTCTGTAGCCAAGGTGCCATTATTGATACTTACTTATATGGATTACAGGAAGCTGAGTCAATGAAGAAAGACTGTTTTTTTAATTGTAAGTTTTGCCCAATGTTTGCTGTATTTAACCATACACCACCACATGTTTATCGGCAATGCCTTTGTGTAGCAAGGCTTGAGTTCTTCCACTGAACATGTGTGAAGTGTTATGCTTAAGACGGAGGTACTATTTCTATAAAATTATTGATTTTTTACTTGTGTCTTAAACATAACACATATCAGACTCAATCATGCATGTCCAGGGTTTTCATCTTCTAAATGTTCAAAGGCACTCGCCTTGTACAGCAGAATAAATTGAAGCAGCTGTTAATTCCGCCAAAGAGTATGAGGAAGATAGCAGTAGGGAAGTTATTTTCCACCACTGATCGCTCCCTATCCAACTCACACCATGGCGGTATTGGATAAACGCAACTGCATCTGTTTAAGAAGTTGCTAAACACTAATTTATTCAAATAATTATCTGCATTCTTCAACCTACCCAGTGCCCTGATACACTTGAGTCTTTCGTGCTTTATAGGCATTGATATGATTCAATAAGATACAATAAGATATGATATGATGAACATTTCTCAGTTGTTTATACTAATGAGTCCATTGGTTGGTGTAACACATTGTAACTCAAATGACTGCATTAGATAACAAATGATTCCTTTTTATTGGCTTCTAACTAATAAATATCTACCTGGGAGAACATGAGAAAGTCTAATCACAGACACAATCTACATATCACTACACCCTATTCACATAATATATGAAGATGTGCATAGAAGGGGTGTGAATGGAAGAGGAATACCTTGCAAAACTGGGTATTCATTGTGAGGACGTATGCAACAAGTGGCAATATTCACTTATCAAAGAGCGATACATTTGCCGAACATTTAAAGGTTGGACACCAGTGTTATTCCCCATTTAGGAAGTACACACACAAGCACAGTTACAGAGACGCTAACAAACTTTCCACTCAACCTACCCACACCCAAGAGAGTCCTACAGACACCAATGATAAGATTTAGGGAAGAATGGTGTATATAAGACCCACTCCTATTAGTGGGGAGTAATTATTTACCTGCATCCACCTCATAAAAACGCCTGTCCAGCATTCAGTCTCATGTATCTTCATTAGTGAGATTTTATTGTTTACTTTTAAATTGGTTTTATTGCCTTCCAACAGACTGGCCTTGTTGACCCTGGAAGTTGGCTATAAATCCAAGGTGCCTCATTTATGAGAAAGGATGCATCGCTGCGTGAAAGCAGCAATGCGTCACTTCTCAGTGCGCACTCCTTGCGACATACAGGATGCGTCATATTTAATTTATGAGGCATCATGTCGCAAGGAGTTACAGATACGTGAGTATTTCTGATGTATCTGTAAGCACAAAAGTGACGCATTGCTGGAATGTATCACAAAAAGTGACGCAACTCCAGCAATGTGTCCTTTCACATGGAGGCAGGCGCAAGATATTGACGCAATGGCGTCCTAGAAGTGACGCAGTGAAATCTCATAGATTTCACTGAGTCACTTCTACGAGGCTTTTTGCGGGGGAACGCCCCCCTGCATATATTATACCTGACACAGGTATAATGTAGCGCAGGGGATGTGTCACTTTGTAAATAGTGTGTAACAGGAGTCAAGTTTTATGCCACCGATGCGTCACAAAAAGTGACGCATCAGAAGCGCAAAACTGACGCAAGGCCTCGTAAATGAGGCCCGAGGTTTCTGAAATGTTGTGATGTTAAGATGATCTCAATGAAGTATTTGTAGATAACACTGTCTTTGCCATGTACGCCATCATTCAAGCAAACTTAGCACTTCAAAAGTGGTGGGTCTCGCAATACATTTATATCTGTTATTTGCACTCATAATACTCACATTAGGACCAGGTGTTTGCTGGGTTTCCTTTGTGGACTACAGTGAAAAAAGAAATAGAAAATATTATGTTTACTTCCTGGTATTAGAAATTGAATTCCCGACAATACATACTTTGTCCTGTTTCATGTACAATATAATTGAGTCAGTTTGTTACTTGAGTTGCTTGTTTTTCCCTATTAAACACAGAAGTCATGCAAGACAGCTTCTTTTGTTGCATCTGCTTTGGCCTTCTTGACATGATTGACTTTGTTTGTGAAACAATGTTGTACTAAGCGCTCGGTTTTGTCTCCAGTTGTGTTTACAAAGTTAAAGATGTCAAGGTTACCACTGATATGTAATGTACCGAAAGATTTGTCATTAATGCTGGTCAAATATCCACACATTTTCTATTTCTGCAGAAAAACAATACGCTCGTTCAGTAGGTAGCTTGGTTGATTGGCAAGTAACACAAGTGATAGTTTTTAATATTCGCATTAGACCTATATTTTATTTAACTCTCTTGAAAATGTTTTTTTTACCAGTAAGAACCAGGTCCTGAGGAGTTTTAGCGCTGTACATGCGTGTGCATACACTACACATAAATAGGAGAAATTGTTTAACATGACATAAAGAGCACCATACAATTACACATAAATGTCATATGCAGCATATATGGGTTAACTCCCGATATCCACTGCAGGAAATTGACTGTCCCTCCTCCCCAACCCATTATAGGCCCCAGGGAGCCCACTCCTGGGGCCAAAACAAACAAAAACGGGGATGGGCGCTGTACAACCTACTCTCACTGAGTCTCTTTAGACCTTGGGACCCCATTGCCCAAGGCCTTTACTTATTAAAGGGAGGGAGACGTATGTCCCCCTCCTGAGCCTTTTTAGGCCCTGAGGACCTCATCCCCCATGGCAGTTTTTTAATTAAAGGGGAGGGGGGCCACGTGGCCCTCCTCCCTGAGCCTTGTTAGGTCCTGAGGGCCCCATTCCCCAGGGTAGTGTTTTTTGTAATTTAGGGACAGGAGGCTTGTGCCCCCCTCCCCTAGCTTTTTTAGGCCTTGGGGACCCCATCCCACATGGACTTTTTTTAATGAAAGTGGAGCGGGCTACATTGTCCCCTTACTGAGCCTTGATAGGCTCCACAGACCTCAGCCCGCAGGACCCCTACTTAAAATAGGGGGAGGGGGCCGTGTGCCCGCCCTCTTTGAGCCTTTTTCCAGCCCCGGGTACCCCATCTCCGAGGGCCTGCATTATTATAAGTGGGTGCCCAGGTGCCCATCCACGGGCCCCACCATACATAGGTGGGGGCCGCATGGGAGCTCTAAGGCCCCCGCTACACCTGCTGCCACCCAAATGTAGTGGGAACAGGGAGCAGTTACATATGCTACTTCCTCTGGGTGGGGACAATATTTTGACCTATTTCCCTGCCTGCATCAGTACTGGCAGGGAAACAGATCAAAACACTAAGCTGGCAGGAGCGCTTTCAAAGTGGGAGATGATAAAATGCTCCTGCCAAGTGGGAGTAAACATAGGTTTCCCTACCCGTACCTGTGCAAGCAGGGAAACCGCAATGTCCAGAGAGTGGCTCACTGGGACATAGCTAGTGAGCGAGCCCTGAGGGATGGGGTCCCCTTGGATATTAATTGGTCAGGAAGGGGTGGTGTGGCAACCTCTCCCTTTCTGATAAATTTCAGTGGTGGGGTTGGCTCCAACTGGCATGTGATGGCTCATGGAGGTAGGGCTGCACAGCCTCCTCCCCATATTAAATAATGTCAGCCCAGGGGTTGAGCTTCCCGGGGCCTATAAAGGCTAGGGGAGGGATGTTGCCTGTTCACATTCCATAGATATATCAAAGCAGCCCGGCCTAAATGTTTTTGTTTTTGGACCTATGGGTGGTCCACCTGCATGTCTCAGTGGGGCTTAGGGGATCTGGGTATCCCTATCCTGCCCCTTTGTAGACATATTTTTTACTTTTTTTAACATGTCCCTGAGTCCTGTAATGGCCGCTCGTGTTGCAGGCAGCTAATCAGAGCACTGGTTCCTGTGGGAGTCTGGCTCCCATGGGAGCGAGATGTCCCAAGGGAATAAATATTCTCTAGGCCAATCGGAATGCTCTATTTTGAAATTGGCACCCCTACCAGAGTCTCTCAAGCCTATTGCGGATTCAATCATCTAGATATCTATATTTTTTTACCGTAATTTCTCAAAAACATCTGAACAGATTTACACCAAATCACAAAAAGCACAATCTGCATACCAAGATCTAGCTTCCTGGCAAAATTTGGTGTAATTCCATTCAGAAGTCTGTGCTGTAGCGACGGATCCCCCAAACTTTCCATGAGGAGTGGGTTGGAGAGTGGGATGGGAGGCCAGGGAGCAGTGGTTAGTGTGGAAAACAAAGAATACAATGGGAAAACAGGAATAGAGGACAAAGAAACACATGCACCCCAATATATAATGCTGAAAGTAAAATAAAATAGGCATTGCATTGCAAAACCAATCAGTGTGTGCTACTAGATGTCCCACGAGTCAGAAACACCTGCTAGAGAAGTCCTTCGCAAAGTAGCATTACCACAAGCAATTTCTAAATGTCTTTCTCAAGTCAGAAACAAGTGCTTGAAAATCCTTCACAACCACTATACTTTTGGATCTCTAATGACTTGTGCTTGTTTTCTTTAGACTAATCAGTGAGTCTATGCCAAAGATAGTTTAAGATGATGAGTACACTTTGTATAATTTACATTTTTTTTAATTTCATTTTTCAATGACAAAAGCCAAGCCCTGGGGAACAGATACAAAGCTTATCAGGCAGATAAAGAGAAAAACAACCGAAATGAACCCAATTGCCCTTAATAATAAATGTTTTGTAAATTTAAAGACTAAACAGAGACCACAGCATTCGGCAATAGAAAAATGGATAGGCGGGGGAGAAAATTGTGGAAAACACACACAAACCTAAAACACTCCATAACTAATTGGACCGGTCCTGAGGAGCTGCCACCTCCGCCAGTCAACCCCACATGGGATCCCAGATGCGACCTAACCCTTTCCTCCGAGGATCATACTCAATTAACACCATCTCCAAACAACTTAAATTAGGAAATTCCCGCCATCGGATCTCTGGATCGGGAGCTTCGATGGAGAGCCAGAATCTTGCCAGGACCAGTCTAGCTAATGCTATAGACAAAAAATATAACCCAGATAAGTAGGAAGGAATTACTGGTGAACGGCCCAACATAATCCGCCACGATCGCCAACTTATAGATGCCCCCTAATTTGCTGAAGACAAATTCACTAAATAAGCGTAGCGCTGAGCAAGACGTGAAGGCATGAACCGCGTCAGCTCCCACAAGTCTACAACGAAAGCAATGATCGTTTAGCCGAAGCTTCATAATGAAGAGGCAATGCATTAATGCATTTGAGATGATGTACCTTGTACAGGATACATTTGAGGCTGAGTGAAACAACAGATTAATATAACGAAGGTCAGCACAAGTGCCTTCCATGTTAAGCAGGGTACTCCACTTACTGGCCCTCGCTTAAAACCGGTCAGCCACCTGATTATAACATGACAAATAGATTGACTTATAGACCAGACTGATAATTCTTTTGACCTGAGCATTCCTAATATGGTCGAGGCAACCTTGTTCATACAACACAGATCCTATTTCTTAAGGCTGAAGATAAAATGATGCATCTCAGATATCTAAAAAAGACTGTTGATGGAAGAGAAACCTGTTACTGTAGATTACCAAATGAGGATAAAACTACACCATCAAATAGTTAGCCTAAAGTCAGGAGATTATCCTTTTCTCATGAATTTAATAGGGAAAATTGGGGTTATAGCCCAGGTATATAAACTGGTTGAACTGGATAATTCCGTTGAATATTCTCTTAAAGGAAACCCGGATAAGATGGAGAACTTTTAAAGTCTTGAACAGGGTTTGCTTGCAATATATTGTGTCCACTATGCCCATACCGGGGGCTATCGATTACCTCAACAGGACGAACTCACTAAACATATGACCCACAGGCCATTGCCCCATCCCAATACTAACTGAAGTCTTGAAAAGAAAGACTCTAGATAATAGAACCTGAGGGCCGAGGTTGAACGTCCCCCTTCCCTAGATTGCTGTAAGAGCTGGATCTTACACCAAGGCTTCCGATAAGATCAAATGAACTTCTGCCAGAACGCCTCCTGTTTGGTAAAAAAAAGGCAACCAGAAGAAAAAGTGGGATATAAAGGAAAAGATAAATATATTGAGGAAGATAATCATCTTAATAGGATTACAGCGGCCAATGAGCCCCAAATGCAAGCGGTTCCATTTAATAAACACTTTTGATGAATGTTGAAACAACTTGCCGTAGTTGTTTTCCAAAATCTCAAGAGTATTAATTGTTATGGTAACTCCAAGATAAACCAGAGACTGCACCCACCTCCTGTCCTGGCAAGGAGAGGCCACATTGGATAGAATCAGAGTTTTCTCCTGGTTTAACTTATAACCAGAGACTTTCCTAAAATACTAGGCCTCTGCCACTACCACAAGTAGATCGCTAATCGGGCACGGGTCAAAACGGCTACGCCATCCGCATATGCTACAATCTTCTCTTCAAAGTTATGGCGTCTCAGGGGCTGTATTTCTACTGTCTGTTTGAGGGACTGGATAAACGGTTTGATGGAAAGGGAAAACAACTGAGGGGAAAGAGGACACCCCTGCCTGATACCACAAACAATGGAAATGGGATCTGTTAGCTCCCCTGCACTGAATATCCTAGCCTTAAAGCCTGAGTAGAGACACCATGCTCTAGAGATAGGGAGTGGACCTAAGCCTATGCCTTCATAACCCCTCAAAGTAAGGACCAGGAGTCCCTTCCAAAGGACTTCTATGCGTCCAAAATGTTATCATCTGATTGATTGTGTCGTGGCCTTGGATAAAACCATGCTGGTTCGGGTCAACCAAATCCGCAATAATTACAGACAGCTGATTAGCAAGAATGCAAATGTAGATCTTTGCGACAGCATTGAATAACAAATTTGGGCAATATGACCCACAATGTGTAGAATCTTTCCCCTTTTTAGGAAAGATAACAATGTTTGTCTCCTTCCAAGACTCAGGCACCCTATCCAACAGATCAATAGAATTAAACAAGTCCCTCAGCACTGGCGCCAAATGATGCAGGAAGGTAGCACAGAACTCCAAAGGTATCTGGTCAGGACTAGATGCCTTCCCCCTGGCCAAAGAGCTAATGGTATCATTAACCTCCCAAGAGTAATGGGTACCTCCAACTTAGACCTCTGGGTAAGTGTTGCCATATGATCTAGATGCCGCTGATTAAATCAACAAGCCAATTATCGGCCAATCTCTCTTCTGCCGGCTCTTGCGAAGCTCACGGAGAAGCACGTGCATGGCGTGCTCTCGGGTTTCCTCGAGTCCAATGATCTCCTGCATCACTCGCAATCCGGCTTTCGGCCTAATCTGAGTACAGAGACGGCACTCCTCGAGGTGTCAGAGGTCATCCGCGAGACTCTGGATGCAGGGGGGAAGGCTGTTCTTGTCATGTTGGACTTGTCGGCGGCCTTCGACACCGTCCCCCACGAGGCTTTACTCTCCAGACTCTATGACATCGGTCTGACGGGGACGGTGTTCCAATGGTTCACCTCATTTTTGGAGGACCGTCGACAAACGGTCTGTGCTACTTCGAGCTCCGCTGAGATGCCGCCACTGGGAGTCGGGGTCCCACAGGGCTCTGTGTTGAGCCCAACCCTTTTTAACATCTTTATGACCCCTCTGGCGGAACTCGTGGAGGCCTCGGGGGCCCAGATCGTGTCCTATGCGGACGACACGCAGCTTCTCTTCACCTGCAGGAAAGATCAATCATTCGACGGGGAGAGCATTCAGGGTTGTCTGAAGAGGGTCTTTGGCTGGTTTCAGCAGAATGGTCTTAAGGCCAACTCTAGTAAATCAGAGGTTCTGCTTTTTGGGTGCGCGTCGGAACCGGAATGGCGTGACTGGTGGCCGGCTGATATGTGCCCAGCCGTCTGTGGCTGCCAAAAATCTTGGTGTCAAGGTCGATAATGACCTCACGTTCAGATCGCACATTCTTGCTCTGACGGGCACCTGCTTTGGCATCCTTAAGATGCTCCGGAAGTTCCTACCCCTGCTCACAGAGGAGCATAGGAAGATCATTGTCCAAGCTCTTATAGGATCTAGACTGGACTACGCTAATGCTCTCTATTTAGGGCTTCCGGAGTATCTGATCCAAAGGCTGCAGGTGGCGCAGAACTCTGCGGCTCGCGCCATCTACGGCCTTCCTAGGCGGGCAAGAACATCGGGGGTGCTACAGTCACTTCACTGGCTCCCTATCCGAAAGCGGATAATGTTCAAAACGCTGACGTTGGTGCATAAGGCACTTTCTGGCTCCGGTGCTAAGTATCTGCAGCGCAGACTGGCCTTCTACCGTCCGGCCAGCTCCTTGCGGTCGGAATCTTTGTTCCTTGCCGTGGTGCCCTGTGTGAGGAAGGCTCGCATCGGGGGTCGTTCTTTCAGCTTTAAGGCCCCCCAGTTGTGGAACTCTTTACCCCTTGCTCTACGCAGCATTCCGACCCTGCTCCTGTTCAGGAAAAACCTGAAGACCTGGCTTTTTAATCTTTAGGCTATTTTTCTTTTCACCTCACTTTTTGTTTTTTTGTCTGTTCTCTGTTATGTTTTTTTAACTGCTGAGCCGCCCTCTGAAAGCGCCGGGACACTCTTGTTGAGTAGCCGTGCGCTATATAAATAAAATCATAACATAACATAACATAACATAACAATATTAAATTGATGAGTAAATATTGTAGCTTTAGGAAAAAAAAGTCTGACTGCTGTGGAAGACTTTGATCATACCCTTATATACATATTTACTATCAGTCACTGGTGCCTTCAATCTTC
This sequence comes from Lissotriton helveticus, assembly GCF_964261635.1. NCBI lineage: Eukaryota > Metazoa > Chordata > Amphibia > Caudata > Salamandridae > Lissotriton > Lissotriton helveticus. The sequence goes on from NC_136068.1 coordinate 278,062,353, forward strand.
TAGTCCTATCAGATACCTTTTAAGGGGTGGGCACACCAGCAGACGGCTGCTAATCAGAGTAAAGGCAGGGAAAGTCTGAAGCAGGCTGAATTAATATGTGGTGGGAGAAAGCAAAACATGATTGTCATTTGAAAAGACGAATGGATTAAAGAGGACCTACAAACAGCCTTTTTCTATACATGCAAATATGTTTTTTAATATGATTTTTTAGAAAACATATGCTAGTGAGTCGGACCCAGCTGTCTTTAGGGTATACTTTAAATGAATCTCCTCAAGCAATGAGTGGAAGGATAGAACTCATCCAGTCAGAACACTGTGAGACAAACTGCTCCTGGGCAGGACAACCAAATAAGTAGAGAGGAAAGCCAGTGTATCAGGAGAGCACAACTGAGACAGACAACAAAGCCAGTTGGTAGTGTAAAAACAGCCAACTCATATCTCACTCTAGCTTTATTGGCAAAAAACGTCTGCCAACAGCGGCTAAAGCAGTCTGTAGCCGAGACCGAAAAACAGAGTAATGTTCGAGGTTGCGACTGCCGCTATAAGTATCAGTTAGCACATGCATAGCACACTATAGCCCCCCCCCCCCCCACAGCTATTAGATGCCGATGTTCTAAAAGGAAAATCTTGACAGGAATATGATAGCCCTATTGTCCTATTGTAGACTGTTAGCATTATGCATAGAAGAAAATGGAAAACCTTGACATTGGTAGTTGTGTTGAAAACAACCCCAAGACAAAAAAAGCTGTCTGTCTGAATTACTTCTCTGAAGTAAATGTAAATGTTTATATAATTTATAAACTATCGGTAGTGAACAATTACACGTATTTTAGGAAAAGAGATGCCTTTCAAACATTCAATTGCAATACATTGTTCTACATAACAATATTTGTTTAGTTAAATGAACTCAGTTCCACATAGGATTTATTTCGGCAAGTTAAAATAGCCTTACAACGAGGAACACATGTAACATTTTGATTTTGTGGATCTACCAACATACAGAACATGAAGAGAATTTGTTCGCCTGCTTAGTACACTTCAGCGTGCTGATTATCTGTGTTGCTTCCTGTTAACCTCTTTTAATATCACAATGTTTGTACAGAACAAGAAAAGTAAATATGTGTCGAAGAGCTCAAATTGTTAAAGAGGATATTGTAAACGAGTTTTTGGTCTTGCTCCAGGCATTGAGCTTTGTTATATTTTGTTCACGCATACAGAAGATGTGTTTTCGAGTAGTGTGGAAAAGTAAATTTTGCCATGTTCTGTGTCCCTACGCCCCATCCATCATATGTTATGTGTGCATGACCAATATGCATATGTTATTCCCCATTTCTAATTAAAGACGCAATTACAGTTGTGTCCACCTCTAGTATGTTAGTTTCCAGTCCTCGTGAATACTACGAATATCAGGCCTATGTAAGTAATGTTGCCACGTTTCTCAGTGTGCACGTTATTCAATTATAAAGTCCCCGTTTCCAGGCCTCAAAAGGGCCCGGACCACAGATTCAGCTCCTGTCTCCTGAAAGCCTCGCTGAGGAGCGATACAGCCCCCACCTGTATCCTCGACCTTTCACTTACTTCCTGCCTCGCAGTGCCCGGTGCACCCCGGCTCTGCCTCTGAGTCTGCCAAAAGTATGTTATAGTTCCTGCTATCAGTTCAGTCCTCCTCCTCTGCATTCCTAAGCTACTGAACTGCATCAATAGTTTCCGTCATTGTCTAGCCTTCTCGTCTCCATGTTAGAGAAATACTGTATTTAATGGTCATTTTATATTCTTCTTCACGCACTACATGTAGAATAATGCATGGTCCAGTCTTAGAATCAAATTAGCTTTTCCCCTCATGACTTCTAGTTTATATCAACATGTTCCCTAAACATTAGATACCAGATAGGGTTTAGGTACATGTCGCTCCGACCCTCCAGACTTTAGTCTCTACTCCTAGCACAGAGTTCGTAGCCCCCAGCTTCTCCTAGTAATACGTCATTGCTAGTTTTCGCGCACCATTAGGTTAGAGGTCCCGGCTCCTTAGGTAGCCCCCTCCTATGTGTCCGCCCATTCATGACATATTCTGTTACGTCTTGCATCACATGTCTAAGTAAACTCCCAGTTACACCTACTTTTACTGTTATCTTTCGCGACTGCTACGCGTCACGCCTTCTACTCCACCCACTGTTACGCCTACTGCAATGTAATGCTATGTGTTTGCGCTATGTATATATATCGATGTTATGTTATTAAATGTTGGCGCGCTCATTCCAAGCTCATTCCAAGCTCATCCCAGACCTAGCCCCAGCAGCTGCTGGGACACCCTATGCAGGTTGTCCTGATCCTGTCCTTATGCTGTAATAAACCTGCAACAACTCCTACTACCTCGAATCTTGACTCTTATTTATTGAGCTATCTGTTATTCATTCAAGCATTCAAAAATAGGGTATTATTTATTTATTTACCACATAATGGCGCCCGAATAGGGACTTGCCCTTTCCCCACGCGTCGGTGAAGCCACGCCGACCCCCTGACCCTCTGCAGTCGTGACGGAACCATACCGTGCACTGGCAGATATTTCTGCTCCAAGTATCCCTCAGGCCCACGGAGGAGACGGAGGAGGCGGTCCAGCATCCGAACGAGACGGTGGAGGAACGCGGCGAGTCCCGACCAGAGCCCAAGCCGAGAGTCCAAGGTCCGAGGTATCCGGAGGTCCACCCGTAACTGAAGTCCGAAGTCCGAAGTTCGTCGTCGTAGTCCAGTCCCGTCCGAGGCCTTCCGTTCCGTGCTGCCCGGTGAGTACCATTGCTGGGGTAGTGTCTCGACAGGGTCAGTCTAAATTGACTCTGGTCCGTGGGTTGGTGGTACCCAAGCCCACAAACGAAGTGTTCACCTAGGTGGATACGGGTCTTGATGTGTTCCTTTATGGGACCGGTATGTTCCGTACTGTTACAGCAGTGCATCCAGTAACTCTAGTCTGTTCCGTTCTCGAGAATTCTGTTCTGTTTCTGTTTTCAGTATTTTTCAGGTAGTATTCTGTTCGAACTGTTATTTATAATGTTGTTCAATGTATTTTCAATGTCGTGGTATGCCTGAATTGTTTTCCCAATTGTTATTGTTTTTCGTGTATTGTATTGTGTTCCGATTCAAGTTTAGAATGCCGCTCTTTTCAAAGTTACGTCAGTTAAAAACTAGAAAGGGTCTGCTGGAAGCAGCAGTTCCTGTTCCGCCTAGGGACAGTCCAGGTCACTTTATGTATCAGAAACATGGCATAAGCGCCATCTTGTATCTAGATTTATGGGTAGAGTATACCAAACAGTTAGAAGAAAAGTATAGATGGCCCGTATCGGGTACATGGGATGCCGAATGTATCATGCGAGTAGAAGAAGCATTATGGAAAAAGAAAGCCAGACAGTCACAGAAAGATGCCATCGAGTTATGGCGTAAGGAAGCGCATAGAAGAACGGAAAAGGAAGTCAGAAAGTCAGAGTTAAGTAGAGAATCCCAAGAACGAGCCCAAGAAAGAGAATTAATCGAGATAGGTGAACAAGTTAAGACCGAACAGTCAGACAGACAGAGGCATGCCCTTATTAAGGGTATGTATCCTCTCCTTGCCGAAGGCTTGCCAAAAGCGACCCCAGAGGCATCCAGTAATTTCCCGCCGCCATTAGTTCCGACCAAGCTACGTCACAAACCGACCGCAGCTGATATTTTTATTTCGTCCTATTTGGACGACACAGTTCCAGAATATGCAAATCCAGTTCGCGCTCCACCTGTCCCTGTAAATCAGGCACTTCCCGTTCTCCCAGACACCGGAGTACCTGTTACGGTACCCCCGGGTCAGCCTGCCATACAAGTTCAGCCCACGTTACAATTACCGACCCTGCAAGCACGAAGAATGTCAGTCGACGATTCTAGTCTAGGGGCCGCAGGAGGAGGTCCTCCTCAAACCCCGCCGCCACACAAGCGTTTGTCAGCACTTGAATTACATGCTCAAGCATCACAGCGTACTCCTAAAAGTAATAAGTCTGTCACAGAAATCAGACAAGCCCTTACCGAATGTGTTTATGATCCAGTTCCAGGGGAATATAATATGGTTTTATATTCCGTACGTGTAAGAAGGGTGACCGAGTATCTAGTCACTTTGCCGAATATGAAAGAAGATCTAGACAGAATATATCGTTTCATCCGTACAGGGGATGATCCAGAAAGTATTGGCGAGATTATGTCTCAAAGAAAAGCCGAGATTCAGCTCATGATATTAAAGTTCCTGATCAATTGTCTAATAAGAGAACAAGATTACCCGTTTAAAGATCCCGCCGAAATGAGAATCCTAACAAGGTGGAGTGATAATATAGCCGAGGGTAAGCACAAGACAATTAGTGCCATGGAGAGTATGTACAAGAAAATTCGTAAAGAAATAGTAAGGTTACACGAACAACGTAAAGCAGCACAAGTAAGTGAGAAAGAAAGTGTCTCTGATCCTGAAGAGGAAGACGAGAATCCCGTCAGAATAGCGTATGTAGGAAAATCCAGATTTCCAGATCGCCATTTACGTCCAGAACCTAAGTCTATTTTTCATCATCCAGCACGAGAGCCTCGCTCTCTAGAACAAGTATTTCAAGCTACCGATCATATTCTGAAATCACGAGTCGGTTATAGCGAATTAAGTACTATGCACGAACAAGAACTAGCCCGATCAGCAGTCCGATGGATTACTGATTCTACCACTTTTCCAGACGAAATAGTGGCACAAATGTTTCTGAAACTGCCCCCAGCCGAGCAACGACTGGTGGGTATGTATATGATCCAGCACCTCATTACCCTGTATGAGGGTCAACATTCTGATCCAGGTCCGTTACATGATATCCTGAACGAGTTACTCCAGTATAGATGGAGAGGTCTAGGTACCGATTTAATTAGTGTCATTCTAGAACAGCGTCACAAGTATAGAACGTTCCTGAACCCGCATTTTGTTCATGTCTCACCCCCAGAAAGTAAACCATTCTATATAGACAGACAGAATCCGTTACGAGAAGTCCACCCAGTCCAAGGGACGGGTGGCGAAATGCAACGAGTGTTTGTATACACTCCGATATCAAAGATGGAACTCCTCGAAATGAAAAAATTAATTCCCTGTCATGACAAAGATCCAGCGGGGTTCCATAGAGAATTAAAAGACATGCTCCGTATGGGAGAATACACTTACCCAGATATTATTAAAATGTTAAAAGTTCTGCTACCCGCAGGGGTGTATGAAAAGTTAAAGGAAAAAGAATGGGAGGTGGGAGAGAAAAAGATCGATTGGACAGCTCTAGAAGCTGAAGACAAGGCACGAGTACCAGGTACCGGTCTTGGAGATAAATGTAAAGAATTACCAGAATTATTGATTCAAGTTTTACCCAGATTATTGACAACGAGAAAAGAAGACTGGGATGCAATCTCAGCCTGTAAACAGAAACAAGAAGAGGATATTAGTGATTTTTATTCTAGATTCGAGAAATGTTTCAGTATTAACAGTGGTCTCAAGACAAGTAGTGAGTCATACCCTCATCTTTTCGTTACCAAATTAGTCGAGAATTCAAGTCCACAGATTAAAAACCGAGTTTTGAAAGTCGAAAGCACCTGGCAAGCAAATAGTCCGTCCCAGATGCTCCAGATGCTCCAGTATCATCAGAATAGAATCAGAGAAGAGCAAGAACACGAGAGAAAACGTATGAAAGACACGAAAATGAAAGTGCTAGTTGCACAATCTATTCCCCAAGACAGTCAGAAGAGGGGTCCGATTCAAGCCAGTCATCCTGCAGCTCCCGTTAAAGGGAACTGCAATTATTGTAAACAGCCAGGTCATTTTATAAACGAGTGTGCAGTTCTGAAGCACAACATAGCTACTGGTAAGACTAAAGAAAGACCACGTCCGCCTAGACAAGAACAAGTTTCACAGGCTCCTCAGTTACAGAATGCACCACAGACAGTTACAGTACCGCAGCCTATTGCTGCAACACAGCACGTTACATCGCAGATGTACCAGTATGCACAGTCCGAGTATCCAGAGTATCAGTCCTATTCATGAAACAGCCTAGAGAGGGAGGTAGGCTTGCCTCTCATCGAGATACCTGTAGACCAAGAAGGTCCTTATGTTCATAGTCAAGTATTAGGTAAAGACAGAAAGTTTTTGATCGATACAGGGGCAAGTAGGACCACAATTAGTCATGCCGAAGTTCTAGGGGCTCCGCTCTCAGGCTCAAGAAATGTTTCCCTTGGATTTTCAGGAAAACCCATAGTTAATGAAATATCACAGCCAGTTACTCTAGAAGTAGGTCCATTGTCCCGTACTACTGATCTGTTACTTACTAAGTCATGTCCAGAAAATCTATTAGGCATTAAGACATTGAAAGAACTAGGTGCAATTATTTGTTGTTCCCCAGAGGGAATACGTCTGTTCCTACGTGACTTTAAAGGTCACTATGTATTACGAGATTTTGATTCAAGATTGTCTAATGTTCCGCAGCATTTATGGGCGCAAGGTCCAACTGATGTAGGTTACATGCAAATCACACCCTATCGTGTGACTCTCAAACCAGGTGTAGTGTTACCACGAATCAGCCAGTACAGATTGCCACCTGAGGCTGTAGCAGCCTTATCCAAAATTATTGACGAACTCATGGTTCAAGGAGTAATTGTAGAAACTGACTCCAATGTATGTAATTCTCCGATCATTCCAGTCATGAAACGTACTGATCCGAATGCACCCCCAGTATATCGATTAGTGATTGATTTACGAGAGCTTAATAAATGTATAATTCCTCAGTATCCAGTTGTTCCGGATATTTCTTCCCTGTTAACTGCCATTGATTCCGAAGCCATGTTTTTCACTGTTATTGACCTCAAGAATGCATTTTTCAGTGTTCCAATTCATCCAGACAGCCAGTTTCTTTTCGGATTTTGTTTAAATGGAAGGAGCTATATGTTTACACGCGCTCCTCAAGGTTTCACAGAAAGCCCTAGTATTTACAGTCAAGCACTCAAGAGACAACTAGACAACATTCACATGCCAACTGACACTGCCCTGCTCCAGTACGTCGATGATCTACTGATCACAGCCCGTTCTGAACGTGACTGCGAGCGAGCATCACTTACAGTTCTGTATTTTCTTGCCGAGATGGGGCACAAGGTGTCACCTTCGAAGCTTCAATTCTGTGTCCAGCAAGTGGTATACTTAGGACACTTGCTGTCCAAGAGGGGTAGGCAGTTGACACCCGACCGTATCCAGTTAATAGCGAGTCTTCCCCAGCCCAGAACCCAGAAGGAGGTACGTGCTTTTATCGGCCTTACTTCTTATTGTAGACAATGGATTCCCCAGTATGCATTCCTAGCCAAGCCACTGATACAGTTAACGACACAGGAGGCAGCCGTATCGACTGTCCTCCCTTGGACATCTGACCATACACTTAGTTTCAACGAGTTAAAGAAAGCCCTATGTCAAGCTCCAGTTCTAGCTACACCGAACTACAGTAAGCCTTTCACACTTTTCGTTACAGAACGCGAAGGTACAGCATTATCTGTTCTTACACAAGATCAAGCAGGTCAATACAAGCCCTGTGCTTATTTTTCGAGCACATTAGATCCAGTCGCCCAGGCGTTGCCTGCGTGCCTCAAGTCAGTTGCAGCCACAGCACTAGCTATCAGACAAAGTGATTCCATAGTTTTAGGACATTCCCTGACAGTACAAGTCCCACATTCAGTAGAAGTTCTTTTAAACCGAACACAGACTCAGCACTTGACAATTGCACGTTTAACAGGTTATGAATTGACACTGTTCCAGCCACACATAGAAATTAGACGCTGCAACGTCCTGAATCCTGCCACACTGTTACCATCAGTTAGTTCAAATCCAGACACACATGATTGTGTGGAAGTAGTTAACATTACGACAAAGCCAAGACAAGACCTGACAGACATTCCGTTACCAGATCCTGACCTGACACTTTATGTGGATGGTTCATGTATGAGAACTAGTACAGGAGAACTAGTCGCCGCGTATGCAGTGACTACTGACACTGAAGTTATTGAAACACACCGTATTGATATTCTGTCCGCTCAAGCAGCAGAGCTAGTCGCTCTGACACAAGCCTGTATACACGCCAAAAACCTGAAAGTTAATGTTTACACAGATTCACGTTACGCATTCGGAGTTGTACACGACTTCGGAGTGCTCTGGCAAGAAAGAGGTTTTATGACTTCTCATGGAACCAAGATTCAGCATGGTCTCCTTATTCAAGCCCTGTTAGATGCCATACATTTACCGACATCTATCGCTATCATGAAGTGCAAAGCACATACGAAAGTTACAGACATTATTACCCAAGGTAATGATTTAGCAGACCGCACAGCCAAGCTTACAGCACAGACTCCAGACATTCCAGTTAATCAGACACATACTCCAGATCTGATTACATGCATGACAGTTAAGGACCCTACACAAGATGTCATAGATATCCAGTTACATGCTACCCCCGATGAAATCAAGAAATGGTCTGTACAAGGAGGGGTCCAGACAGATCAAGGATGGTTAACGAAGGGTAGAGCCACATGGTTTCTCCCCGATTCTATGGTTCAAGTCATTATCAATACCGCACATAGTCCAGCACATTTAGGAGAAAAAGCTATGTTAGACAGTATCCAGAACATTTGGTTCAACAAGCATTTACGAGCTGCAGCCAAGCAGAAAGTCCGTACCTGTATGATATGTTGTCAGTTTAATCCAGGTAAAAGTGTTCCGGTGGAACAAGGTGGTTTCCAGCCCCCTGACCACCCTTTTGAGGTCCTCCAGATGGATTATATTCAAATGGAGCGATGTCGAGGTTTCAAGTATGTCCTTGTAGTAGTATGCGCTTTGTCCAGATGGACAGAAGCCTATCCAGTCCCAGATTACACAGCCGCGACCACTGCCAAGCAGTTGGTTCGTGAATTTTTCCCTAGATATGGACTCCCTAGAGTCGTATATTCTGATAACGGTCAGCCATTCTCATCCGAATTAATGAAGCACGTTTCCCTGTTGTTAGGGTACCAGTGGAAGTTTCATTGTGTACGCCATCCAGAAGCAGCTGGACTAGTCGAGAGACATAATCAGACTCTGAAAATTCGTATAGCAAAAGTCTGTAAAGACAAAGGTGTGGACTGGTTAGTAGCTTTGCCAGTCGCTCTGTTTTACATGCGTATGGTCGCACATTCCAGATCAGGTCTGTCCCCGTATGAGGTCGTATTCGGCCGCCCCCCTAATATGTGGGGTACTCCTAGACCCCGAAGTATTACCGATGTTTCATGTAATATGCTGACAGATTACCTAGCTTCCTTGATGTCTGCCCTCAACTCATGTCGTTCACAGGTTGCCGCCGCATTTCCAGACAATACCGAGGTGGCACCGCATGAAATCGTTCCAGGTTCGATGGTCCTCGTCCGCAACTTTGACAGATCAAGTCCGCTGGAACCACGTTGGAAGGAACCACGTCAAGTCCTCTTGACCACCCGAACTGCCGTCAAGTTAGAAGGCAGGAAGGGGTGGGTCCACCTTTCTCATGTAAAACTTTTCAAAGGACCGAGACCAGATTTTAAAGACATTGCCAAGAACATTTCCCAGGATTCGAAGGATTGCCAGAACATTGTTTTAAAGGACTGTCCCGCACCAGACTTTGTTACAACCCCTCCCTTGTTAGAGAAAACTCCGCAACAGGAGTATAAGTTAAAGCTCAGGTCTAATAAGTCAGCCAGTTTGATTGTATAAGTCCTCCCCTAGGTGAAACGGTTAGACTGTTTCTGACATGTATAAAATAGACCCCCATAGTGAGAGAGTCAGTCGCAGTTCACTACAATGCATCGTTTTTCTGAGTTTCATATTATTTCTCAGCCTAATGATTTCCTGCACCAGCTACGCATTTTTTCTGTATTTACCAGTTTCTCATGTAAATATGTCTGTTAATGCTACAGTAGAGCACACGTTTAGTGATCTGCCTCCTCACGAATATGCATACCGCCTTGCCATGCGTAATAACACATTCATCCGTATGTTACATTATTCACACCAGACCAGCAATGCCACTAATTGTTGGGTGTGTGGTCGACTCCCCCCTTTCCAGACATCGAAGGGAGTTCTGCCACTCTTTCCTTATCCATTCTCACACAATGGTTCGTGTGGAGCATGGTCCACGTTAACGTCATCCTCAGCAGATATGTCTTTTCTTAACAGTACATGTTTTCCAGACAAGCAAGGTTTTCCCCACAGAACAGGTTTAGATTTAGAAAATGAAGTATATAATTTAGGAAATTATTCGTCGTATTTCATGGTCCTGAATGTTCAGTCTGATATTACTCCAGACTTACCTGCTATTTCAGTACTACCAGTCAAAGGCGAATTATGTGTCCGTAGTTATGGTTCTGTACATATAGGTCATAGTGAATGTACTACTGTTATCCAGTATAGTGACAGTAGGAAATCTATTTTTAAAGCTTCACGTCATTCTTATTTTGTTTGTGGTCAAACTGCATATGTCCGTCTGCCCCTCGATTGGGAGGGAACCTGTTACATTGCCTTCCTACTGCCACCTGTTTTTCTAGCCCCACCTGACTATCATAGGAATTCTTTCTTAGTACACATTAGACATAGAAGGGAGTCCCCAATTGTCGATCAAACTGAAACTACTCTAGAACAGTATACAGATTTCAATAAAGGTTTCTTCTTCTTCATAGGACCTGTCCAGAATAGTAAACTGATCCGTAGGTTAACAAGAACCCTCGAAGCTGTAGTAAATGAGACTGCTTCTGCTCTAGGTAACCTAACCGAAGAACAATCTGCTATGAGATTTGTCGTTTTACAGAATCGTCTCGTCCTTGACGTCATACTGGCCGATAGGGGCGGGGCCTGTAGAATTCTCGGATCCAGTTGTTGCATTTTCATTCCAAATAACGCGCCGTCTGTTTATTCAGCTATAACCAGACTTCATAAAATTGCCCATCTGTTACATCAAGATCCAGGCACCTGGACATGGTCCGGTTGGTTCTGGAATATAATTTCCGCATGGGGATGGAAAGTCCTGTCCTTCCTAGGTATTGCAGTAGCGATCATATTTAGCTGCTGCCTCTGTATACAATGTGGCCCTGCGATTTGCAGCATGTGTGCTACCTCTTGTATTCTTAGTCCCAAGCCCCGTTCTAAATCCCGTTCCAAGACAATTCGAGACGAGCAAATGGTACTGTATGAAATGATAGACGGTATCATGAATATTGATGTTTCCTGATGAAACGTAGTGACAAGGAGGGAATGTGGAAAAGTAAATTTTGCCATGTTCTGTGTCCCTACGCCCCATCCATCATATGTTATGTGTGCATGACCAATATGCATATGTTATTCCCCATTTCTAATTAAAGACGCAATTACAGTTGTGTCCACCTCTAGTATGTTAGTTTCCAGTCCTCGTGAATACTACGAATATCAGGCCTATGTAAGTAATGTTGCCACGTTTCTCAGTGTGCACGTTATTCAATTATAAAGTCCCCGTTTCCAGGCCTCAAAAGGGCCCGGACCACAGATTCAGCTCCTGTCTCCTGAAAGCCTCGCTGAGGAGCGATACAGCCCCCACCTGTATCCTCGACCTTTCACTTACTTCCTGCCTCGCAGTGCCCGGTGCACCCCGGCTCTGCCTCTGAGTCTGCCAAAAGTATGTTATAGTTCCTGCTATCAGTTCAGTCCTCCTCCTCTGCATTCCTAAGCTACTGAACTGCATCAATAGTTTCCGTCATTGTCTAGCCTTCTCGTCTCCATGTTAGAGAAATACTGTATTTAATGGTCATTTTATATTCTTCTTCACGCACTACATGTAGAATAATGCATGGTCCAGTCTTAGAATCAAATTAGCTTTTCCCCTCATGACTTCTAGTTTATATCAACATGTTCCCTAAACATTAGATACCAGATAGGGTTTAGGTACATGTCGCTCCGACCCTCCAGACTTTAGTCTCTACTCCTAGCACAGAGTTCGTAGCCCCCAGCTTCTCCTAGTAATACGTCATTGCTAGTTTTCGCGCACCATTAGGTTAGAGGTCCCGGCTCCTTAGGTAGCCCCCTCCTATGTGTCCGCCCATTCATGACATATTCTGTTACGTCTTGCATCACATGTCTAAGTAAACTCCCAGTTACACCTACTTTTACTGTTATCTTTCGCGACTGCTACGCGTCACGCCTTCTACTCCACCCACTGTTACGCCTACTGCAATGTAATGCTATGTGTTTGCGCTATGTATATATATCGATGTTATGTTATTAAATGTTGGCGCGCTCATTCCAAGCTCATTCCAAGCTCATCCCAGACCTAGCCCCAGCAGCTGCTGGGACACCCTATGCAGGTTGTCCTGATCCTGTCCTTATGCTGTAATAAACCTGCAACAACTCCTACTACCTCGAATCTTGACTCTTATTTATTGAGCTATCTGTTATTCATTCAAGCATTCAAAAATAGGGTATTATTTATTTATTTACCACAGTAGCATGGACATTTTATCTGCTTGGTGTGCGATTACAGGGCAGGATTTAAATACACAAAGTAGGCAATCCGGACATCCTAACAATTAAAGACATGAAAATGATTTTTGTTGTCTTGGGAGAAGTTTGAGAACACCTACTTCTCGCACGTAAGTCAGTATCATCCATTAGCTTTTGTTTTATGCACTTCTAATGTTTGTGGAGGTGCAGAAAACCATAATCAAGGGTTATGATGCCACCAGGTATAGATATAGCTGTATGTACAAGTTGCAAGGAGGGTGGTGTATCAACTGTTTGCGCTTTCTGCCATTAGCCTTTATTATGGAATAAAGACACAAATACTGTTGTTTGCCTGCGTTTTATGTTCTGTAAAACTCTGAAGCAAGAGCATAGAAGAAGGGGGTGACTAGTCTCTCTGTAAACTGGGTGTGTGACAACAGCCCCAAACCTCCCTATTTTAAGTGCCTTTTTCCCTCATAATGTACCCTCACATTTGACTCAGCCTATAATTATGGGGCGAGCAATTAACAGTCAGAATCACGTTCTCAGCTGCTGGTACCTCAGTAGAAGACAATAACACTTGGCTAATATGCTGTTCTTTTATTTGTTTGTTTCTGCTACTGTTAGTTTTGCATTCTGGAAACACAAATTGTGACGAAAGCTTTGTAGACAATTTAGGGAGCATGTTTCATTTTATTTTAGATGTTGGTGATGAATAAAAGTAATACTTAGACTGTATACTTTAATTAACTAAAGCCGGTTCAGTTAAGTACAGCGGAGCCTCCTTCAGTAAGTTATATTATTTTTCCATGTTGAGGCAGTTTTGCAGGGAGGGGATATGCTGTTCATAGAGCAGGGGGAGAAGTGGATGGGACTCTTTCTAAGTATGCATGATGGTTTGGCCGGCCATCTAGGGCTTCCCAAAGAGTTATGAGCACTTTGCATGTTCTCCACCAGGCTTTATTACAGCCTGAGTGGAGAACATACACAGGCTCATACTCTCAATCTGAGTGCCGAACCACGGTGCTCAGACCTTCACGACGCTGCTGTCATGGTTCTTCATTCTATGTTCATTCTGTGTTTTCTTTCTCCCCCTTTGTCTTGTGATCCGTTGTGCCCACTCCTGCCGCTTCTTTTTCCTGCTGCTACCTTCCCTTGCGGCCTCACCCCCAGCGCCCATTCGCCACCCCGCTCCCACCTCCCAGCTGCTCCTCCCTCCCTTAACCTCTTATATGGAGGCCGCGCGCAGCGAGCGCGCCACTGGCGCACCGCTGGCGCGCTAAAGGCAAGCCCGTCTGCGCCCATCCGTGCCTGGACCGCGCCCAGCGCCAGGACCCTGGCCCCCGCGAACTCCACGATGTCCGCCTCCGCTACGGCTCCAGCACCCTCCACGCACTCAACACCAAACGATCATGCACCTGCTGCCTGGCCATCCCGAAACGCACCCAAGGACCCTTCTTCTGCCGGAACTGCAACTTCACCAGCATCCTGCCCGCCAACCCACCCACAGAAGAACCCAACTTCCTCAGATGCATCCTGCTCAGCACCCGCTCCACCCGCAAACACGCCGTCGAACTCTGGGACCTACTCGACACCAACGCCCCAGACGTCGCCTTCCTGATGGAGACCTGGCTGACCCCCTCCTCGGCACCTGACATCGCCATAGCCATCCTGGAAGGCTACAAGATCACCCGCATGGACCGCACCAACGGGACAGGAGGAGGAATCGCCATCGTCCACAGGAACACTCTCAAAGTCTTGACAAACACCGACGACACCCTCAGCTCCGCTGAACACCTGCACTTCCAGATCCACACCGACCCCAGCACCACCTCAGAGGCACCCTCATCTACAGACCCCCCGGACCCTGACCGCAGTTCAGTTACTCCATCACCAACCTCGTCAGCACACACACCCTCGCCTCTATGGACTACATCCTCCTCGGGGATCTGAACCACCTCGAGAACAACAACAACACCAACTACTCCACCCTGATCGACAACCTCGGACTCAGACAACTCATCACAGCACCAACACACTCCGCCAGCCACAAGCTTGACCCCATCTTCTCTGCGAGCACCCACGTCTTTTTCGACAGCACCACCAAACTCCACTGGAACGACCACCGCTGCATCCATTTCACCTTCCGGAAACCCACCATACACCACCGCACCCAGCAGATGCCTCGCTGCAGCTGGGGCAAGATCACAGTGGACCAGCTAACCGCCACCCTCGCCCAGAGCCCACCCGCAGACGAGACCAACCCCAACGCCGCAGCCCGCAGCCTCGGGCAATGGATCAACGACTGCGTCAACACCCTCGCCACGCTCAAGAAGCCAGCAAACACCCACACCAGCAAGAGAGCCAGCTGTTTCCCTGAAGACCTCCAGGCCTCCAAGCGAGCCTGCCGTAAACTGGAGAAAAACTGGACCCGCGAAAAACACCGGAAAGTACACAGCCCACAGGAACGCCACCTGCCAACACCACCAACCAATCAGATCCGCTAAAAGGACCGCCTAGACATCAACGCACACAACAGCAAAGAGCTCTTCAGCATCGTGAAGGAACTCTCCAACCCCAGCTCCAACACCAACGACATCCTACCAGCACAATGCCTGTCTGACTCGCTGGCCCGCTTCTTCCATTGCAAGATCGCAGACATCCACAACAGCGTCAACACCGTCACCACCTCAGCAACATCCAACACTTCAGCTCCCACGACCACCACCCGCACCAACCGCCTGCTCACCTAGAACAACATCAATGACGACGACACCATCAAGATCATGAACACCGTCCACTCCGGATCTCTGGAAGACCCCTGCCCTCACCACACCACAAAATGCCAGCAGCACCATCGCACCCCACCTCTGGAAAACCATCAACATCGCCTTCGAGACAGCGACCTTCCCGGGACCTGGAAGCACGCAGAGATCAACGCCCTACTAAAGAAACCCAAGGCGGACCCCAAGGACCTCAAGAACTTCCGAACCATCTCCCTGCTCCCGTTCCCGACGAAGGTCATCGAAAAGGCTGTCAACAAACAACTAATCAGTTTCTTCAAAGAGTACAACATCCTGGACCCATCCCAGTCCGGGTTCCGCAGCAATCACAGCACCAAAACTGCCCTCATCTCCGCCACCGACGACATCAGGATCATGCTCGACAATGGAGAAACTGCGGCCCTCATCCTCCGGGACCTGTCAGCCGCTTTCGACAAAGTCTGCCACCGCACACTAAGACCACGCCTCCACAACACCGGAATCCAAGAGAAGGCCCTGGACTGGACCACCTCCTTCCTCTCCGGGAGAACCTAGAGCATCCGCCTCCCCCCCTTCCGCTCCAAAGCCACCGAGATCATCTGCGGCGTACCCCAAGGCTCATCTCTTAGCCCAACGCTGTTCAACGTCTACATGGCACCACTCGCCCACGTCACCCGGCAGCACGACCTAAACGTCATCTCCTACGCCGACGACACCCAGCTGATCCTCTCGCTCACCAAGGACCCCCCTACCACCAAAATCAAGCTCTATGAAGGAATGAAGGCTGTCGCCGACTGGATGAGGGACAACCGACTGAAGCTGAACTCGGACAAGACAGAGGTCCTCATCTTCGGCTCCACCCCCTCGGCCTGGGACGACCCCTGGTGGCCAACGGCACTAGGAGCACCCCCTACACCAACCAACCACGCACAAAACCTATGGGTCATCCCCGACCCCACACTCTCCATGACAAAGCAGGTCAACGCTGTCTCCCCCTCGTGCTTCAACACCCTCTGCATGCTTCACAGGATCTTCAAGTGGATCCCCACCGAAACTAGAAGGACGGTCACCCAGGCCCTCATCAGCAGTAGACTGGACTACGACAACGCTCTCTACGCAGGAGCCCTGGCCAAACTCCTGACACGACTCCAACGCATCCAGAACACCTCTGCACGCCTGATCCTCGACATCCCCTGCCACAACCACATCACACCCCACCTGAAAGACCTGCACTGGCTCCCCATCAACAAGAAGATAACCTTCAAGCTCGTCACCTATGCACACAAGGCACTCCACAACACCGGACCAGGGTGCCTCAACAGACGACTCGGCCTCTACACCCCCGCCAGCCACCTCCGCTCCGCAGACCACACCCTCGCCCCCTGCATCCGAAGAGTGACCACCGGTGGCAGATCATTCTTCCACCTCGCCGCCAAGACGTGGAACACCCTCCTCATTCGCCTACGACAAACCGAAGACCTTCTAACCTTCAGGAGACTCCTCAAGACCTGGCTCTTCGAACAGTAGCAGCTCCCCCACCGAGCGCCTTGAGACCCTCACGGGTATGTAGTGCGCTTTACAAATGCTATGATTGATTGATTGATTGATGGTGACAGCAGCATCGTGATTGGCCTAGGGAGCCTGTGTATGCTTCCTGCTTCCATTCCGGGACTCGTCGGAAGGGAAGCAGAGGAGAGATGTGGCCGCCTGAAGCGGTAAGTGATTTTTAAAATTTCTACAACCCCCACTCGGCGAACCACCCCGATCCCTGCCAGCCGCCACTGGTTAAGCAAAAGCTTGAACGAGCACCTCATTTTGTTAATTCAACAAAGTTATCTGTACTACATTTAGATTCTGCTATAATGGCTGAGAAGAATGGCTTCAAGTGTAGCAGAAATTGATATAGAGTGAAGCAACCTTTGCATGACACACATGCACAGCACATTTATTGAATTCAAAGCAAAGTTTCAGTTGAATAAATTGACCTATATGAGAAAACGTTTATCAGGTATAAAACATTTCTATTAAACTCAACTTCAACTTTTATTACAGTGAAGAAACGGATGCTTCCCCCATTTCACTTTGGTCTTTACTGTCTTGAAAGGGAAGCAGAGGATGGGCAGACATTGGTATAGTCCTGTCGACAATCTCTTGATACCTGAAGAATGAAATGGAATGGGGGATGACGGCCCATTGGGCCAGATGTATGTAGGTAATTGTAAACACCCATGTACAAATGTGTGCTTTACACATTTTGCAATTTCCAGTAGGTTGCAAATTGGCCTACCTCATAAATATTAATGAGGCAGGGCTCGGTTTGTAACACATTGGGAATCACAAAAATCATAGGGATGGTTGCCTGCTGGGGTCCGCAGACTACCATGTCTGTGATTGCTTTTCAATAAAGCAATCTTTTTTTTTGAAATGCAACCCATTGTTCTTAAAAGAAAACAAGAAGCGTTACAAAAAAAGATGAAAAGTTTTCATTTCATTTTTCAAGAGTAGGTAGTGGTCCATGGAACCACTGCCTGATCTTAACAAAGAGTTACACAGGGGAAAGGGTCCCCATAGGGACCCCTTGCCATTAACAAAAGGGTTACCACCTGTTTGAAGTAGGAGGTAAAATGCAAATGTTTTGTGACTGCATTTTGGCTGCAAAACATTCACACTGCGATTCAGGAAGGGACACCCTAAACTTGTGCCTTACTAATACCGAATCACAAACGCAATTTGCGATTTGGTAATGTAACCAAATCGCAAATAGGGATTTGTACATTTCAAATTTTTTTTTGCATTCGCAAATGGGCCATTTGCTAACATAAAAACGCTTTGTACATCTAGCCTACTTCTCTTTGCTTTTCCCCACCAGGCGACTACAACCCAGTTGAAGGCAAGTATTGGATGTAAGCTGCTTATGCATGCAACCTTAACATTTGACACTGTGCATGTACAACTCTTTAAATGCAAATATGTATTGTATATATTGATAGTTGAGGTAGTTGCTGTGTTTTGCCTGTTGCTACACCACCTCCTCTTCCATGCTTGGTAATAACCAGCTTTCTCACTGTTCTGCGCTTCAACTGACTATTTTATTGGTGCTGAGGATGGTATTGAGAAACTCAAGATTATGGCATGCATTCTACCCTCACACCTACAGCACATGAAGAAACACATTTATACTAGTCTATGCTGTCAATAGGTTTGAGGAAATACCAGAGGGAGAAGAGAGGCTGTCTTAATCCGGATGTAAAAATATAGGGAAAGGGAGTTGGTCAACTGAGTGAAGTGGCTGGGAAGACTCTATGTGTAGTTTAAAAATAAATAAGGGGCAGGAGCCTGATCGATCCACATTGTGTATGGCTTCCTCGCACACAACTTTCACGTCAGAGAACTCATTGGGGTCATATAAAATATACAATTGTAGATAGGACAGGTATCAATAATGGAGAGATTTCCAACTCAGTATTTACATTGACATCATAGACAATTGGAGCATTTTCCTCTAGTAGCCTGTGGTGTCACATTGACTTTCATGTAAAACAATCCTGTTACTGGGGATTACTTATCTATAATTCTATATAAAATACATAATATTGCACATTGACTCAAGAAACTAGTCATGCCAATTCCTTTTTGTTAGACCTGGCATCCTTGGCATGGTTTTCCCTGCCTTTTTGGCTCTGCCTCCTACATTTTTACTGTGTGCTGGATTTCGTTTTTGCTGGTCTAGATGCTTTGGGCCCTTTGCTACTGCTGATCAATGCCAAAGTGCAAGTGCTCCCTCTGTAAATTGTGATTATGGATTGATGCTTCCATGATTGGCTTAGTTGACTTACGCCTATGTCCCTAGTACAGTGCACTCTGTGTGCCTAGGGCCTGTAAGTCACATCCTGCTAGTGGGCCTACAGCACTGATTGTGCCACCCACACAAGCAGGTTTGCAAAGGGGTCTCAGACCTGCCCCCAGAGAGTCTGCATGCAATCTCTACTGCCATGTTGACTTGGCAAGTGCACCCACTTGCCAGGCCCTAACCTTCCCTTTTATTACATGTGAGTCACCCCTAAGGTAGGCCCAGGGTACCTCTGTGGGCAGGGTGCAGTGGATATGAAAGGTAGGGCATGTACTAATGTGTGTGACAAGTCCTGATAGTGAAATACATTGTATTTTGTTTTTCACTATTAAAAAGGCTATCTATCCCCTAGGATAGAATGGGAGTTTACTTATAACATCTTATAAGTATAACATCTCATTGTGGCAATATGAGAAGATGGAGTTTGGTATGTCTGAGGTCAAAATATAAAAATGCATCTTTTAGTAAAGATGATTTTTATATTGTGTCTTTGAAACTACCACTTTTAGAAAGTGGGTATTTTCTTACTTAGCCATCCTGTGTGCCTCTGCTGGTGTTGTGGATTGACTGTCTGGCCTTGGCGTGACAGGGGCTGGGGATGTGCATACACTGTTGACAACCACTGGGGGTTGGGGGGTGAGATGTGTCCTGCCTATTCTGGATGAGTCAGGGCTGGGCTGAATAGACCTGGCCTACATTTAGAGTAGTGGTAAGAGATTTTCTTGCACCAGAATGGGCCTGCTCTGCCTTACACAATGCTGTCTCCACCTCCTGCTGGGGAAAAGCTGGACCAGAGAGGACATAACTGGTGAGGACTCAGTCCAGAGCCTTTCTGACACAGAGAACAAAGGAAAATGCTTCATGAATATTGTGGCCTAGACCCTAGAACTTTTGATCATTTCTGGAATTCAAGAGGTACCTTTGCCAAGGAGAAGAGCTGGAGAAACTGAAGGAGAATTACTGCCCCTTTGCTGTTTGCTGTCTTTGGTTAGCCTGCAGCAGCTGTTTCTGCTAAAGGAAAGGACAAGAACTTTGCTGTGTGCTGCGTCCCCTACTTGAGGAAGATCTCCGAAGTAGAGCTTGCCTCCTGTTCTGTCACTGCAGAGAGCCCGTGGCATCCAGCACTGCAACCCTGGTCTCATGGACGACAGCTGCCACCGCCACCGTGCCTCTGCTTGCACCGTGACCTGTGGGCACTGCTCTCTGTACCATCTCACTTCACCCCCCGCCCTGGTCTCACCTACACCATCGCTGCCAGCTGATTTTGACACCTGTGACCTCATCATGGCTTGGAGGCACCGCTCGTGAGCCACATGACGCAGCGTCCCGTCCCACATCGCAGTCCGGACTGACCAATGCCAGCTCCCAGTAACCGGCTCTGTCGCCTGCACAGTGACCTGTCAGCATCGCAACCCTGGTCTCACTGATGCCGCTGGATGACCGTCACTAAGCCACCGCCTGCACGCGACTTGAGGGCACATACCGCTACACTTCCCATAGCAACCTCGATGGTTGACACGACCAGCCCATGCCAACGTGGCGGCCGCAACACAAAGATACTGTTTACGAGTCTGCCGATGCCACAACTGACGTGGTCGACTGGAACTGTTGGATTCTGTTGTTTTCAGGAACGCTGTAGCACCGGACGGTGCTACCGACTTCAAGGAACAACATTTTGAGGTTATTCTTCCAAATTGCCTATTTTTAAATACTGTATTGTGGATTTCTGCAATTTCTTTTTTTACCTATACTGGTGTGGTGTCCGTTTGTAGTATTTAGCTGTATTACTGTATGTGTGCACAAATGCTTTACACACGGCCTCTGTGATAAGCCTGTCGGCTCATGCCAAGCTACCTAGGGTGTGAGCAGGGGTTATTTTAGAAGTGCAGCCCCTTACCCTGACTAGGAAGAAGGGTCTCTACTGGAGACCACCTTTTCTAACACTTTTGCACTTAATCAGAGTTCTGGTGTACACTAGATATTTGCTCCAATAAACAGTCTGTCCCAGTTGTCACATGTCTAGGTTCCTATTAATGTAGAACATTTCTGCATGTCTTGATTTGCCATAATCTTTTGGACTCTTTAAACGGACAAAAAATAATCACACTTCAGAAAAAGTTTGCTAGATTACCTGCCTGATAGTCAAACTTAATCTCCTGACTGACAAATTTGTCCTTATCTCCATTAAAACAAGCCTGTTATATTGGAAAATTATTGAAACTCTTTTGAAATATAGATGATTGGAATATTTAGATGGCACCGGTTCACAGAGCCCGTAGTGGCATAGTATCACAGGAAGGCCACCCATCAATGCAAGAACATATTCTTTACAGTGTATTTATAGAACCAGGTGAACAAAGAGAGATTGTTGCCTTCTACTAGACTTTCAAATAACAAGCAATATGGCTCCAGGCAAAAGCAACCAAAAGTGCCTTGGCAAAGGTCACAGGATTGTAGATTGGACTACAAAGTAGTAATGTGACCTATGACGAAGTGTACTACCGAGTGGGGTTATATTTGATTGAAAGGAAAAGAATGTAGTACTGCAAAAACCCCATTAATTTTCAATGCTGTTATCCAGCCACGGTCTGTAGTGGACTGCATCCCCAAATGCGATGCAGTGCACGCAACGAAATTCGTTTTATTTATTTATATGTTTACTTACCTGTAAACCTCCGTAATCCATAGTTTTCTCCCCCCCACCCTGCCCCTCCCCCTTCCCATGTCACCCCCCGGTAGGTACTCCCACTACCGGCCGCGGCTGCTGTGATCTATGATATGGGAAAGAGTATGCAATTGAAGATACAAATCTTTATTGCAACACATCTGATTTTCCAACCACTTGACATCATGAAGAACCTTGCAGCAATGGGCTGGATGGACATTTTCCATCTTACTTACAGATAGTCTACGTTGCCTCTTGAGTAGCATGCATTGAGCAAAACCAGCAGGTTGACAACATTTTCCCGAACATGGTAGTTTAAATGTCTTCTTTAAGGAATGAAGCTTGGTGGGGCTCCAAGATGGCAGACCAGAGATTTCCAGAAAAAAACGCCTTGTGTTCATATAATTTTTCTCACATTCTTTTGCTTTCTTTCACAAAGAGGTGATGTAATCGTATTTCTTCAGATTCAATGATAATTTTAAGGCCTGACTTTGAACCCATTGCGATTTTTGTATCTTTACCTTTGTTCCCACCATGCACTATATTTCAATAGTTTAATCTGGACAGAAACATAACCCTTGTGAGATCCTCTTGATAAATTCACTGTCGTACAGCAAGAGCCTTGTAAGCATTATGACTTTAATGTCCATGCTTGCTTAATATCTGTGATATAATAGAAAATGAACAGGGAGGCTTTAAAATATTTGGCCTTGGCATTCACTCTCTTCACTGGTGTTGAGTGTGACCCCATGTTATGTAGCCAGTAGAATGAATGGTTGTGTGCAATATTGTGCCTACCTACTATAAGTAAAACAGCACAGGCAGCCAATTCTTCATCCAGAAGTGTTAAATATGTGATGCAGTTGCATTCCAAGAGTTCAGGGTAATTTATTCACTTGCTACAGGTCTTCTACAGGTCTGTGCAGTACTTAATTTATGCTGATGGTTGATGGTAGGTGCATCAGCACTCCTCACTCGGGACTGGGAGTTTTTTAATTCTCTCTCTTGGACATTCCTGATTCTCAGTAACAATAACACAGGGCCTGGCTGTCGGCCTGTCCTATGTATTAGGTGACAACAGTGATGTCAAACTGCACGCAAAGTTTAATTTTAAGGTACTTTGGTCCCGTTAAAGTAGGACTGGTGGTGGAGCATCTGGGAATAGCAAGCCTGTAGTGCTGAAAGTGCTGGAGAGAACACGTCACATTGCATGGTGTGCTGGCTGGTTGAACACTCACCAGAGCTGAACACTGTTTGCAGACGTGCATCAGCTACTGAGTACTCGTGCATGATGACTGTCACAGGAATGATCCAGCTTACATCCATTGCACTCAGACAGGGCACTTTGATGTCCCGACATCTGGACATTGAGGACTACTCCCTACTGCTGCCGCTGATATGCGAGGATTTGACAATCCTCCTGCTTTCCTCCCACACTAGGGAAGGGGACATCTAAGAGAGGACACCAAGCCAGGAGTTGAGTCAAGAATATATCAGAGAAGAATGTCTCCTTAGTCTGGGTAGCATGCGAAAAAAGACAGGATGTGTTGTAGGGAAAAGGAGTGGGCCAGTCTACCTGTGCTCTCCTTATAATCCTGGTAAATGAGTGGACAGCATGACCCTTGAGGAAGGAATGTGGGCCGTTTTCAAAGGCCACTGGGTCAGATATGAGAATATATGAGATAGTGTTGTTTTTGTTAGCTAGCCTGTCACTTCCAAAGATGGTCCATTTACCAATATCATCAGAGAATGGCTGCTTTGAGATTGCCTGAGCTGAAGCTATGGTTTCAGAGGCAGCAGAAATAACGGGGACAGGTTAACTCTGTGTAGAGGAAGGAGTAGATTCAGAGAGGAGAGGCTTCAGGAGCACAGGACTGTGGGTGGGTACACATGCTCAACTAACACTTAGAGGCCTTCTTATCACCCCTGTACTGCATTCCCATCCAGCCATGGGCACTGAATCCCTGGAGATCCCTTCCAGCTTTCCTCTGCATGGCACAAAGATTGTCATTCTTGTTAAAGAAATACTGTCTCAGCATCTGTAAAGACTGCAGTATATCCACAAAAAAATCCACACTTAAAGCAACAGAAGGGCCAGAACTTTTACAAAACTTGTCTTTCTGAGAACAGAAATGATGAGCTGCTGCACTGAAAACCATATAACTGGATGTGACAGCCTACAACTTTTTTTCTCTTTCTACCCCTGTGCTTCAGTTCCTCCTCTATGCTAAGTTGTGCTCAATTTTGCCTCCTCTGGACCTTCCATGTTACTTTTATGTCACCACCTATTGCTCCAGTTGTACATGAATGCCTCCCATGTGCCTCCAGTTGTCACTCCCAGCAAATCATCTTCCTCTCTCTTTTTCCCGTTGCTTTCCCAGAGCCACCACAGCCCTCCTCTGTGGCACCCTAATTTGTCTAATTCACGTGAGTCCCAACTTCCCATTTACCATCTTCATCACCTGCCTCTCCCCTTTTTTACTGTGCCACCTTGGTGCCACCTTTTCTTTCACCATGCCTATTGTCACTTCTATGTCCCAGCTTTACCACCTCTTGCCTTTTCTATTCTATGTGCACTGCTTTGCCTTCTCTGTATCTTACCATTGGTCCACCTCTATCTCTAGTCAGCCATTCCACGGCACTCCCGATTTGCAAACTGCAGCTTGTGCCAATCATGGCTGCTGTGTCCACCAAATTGACTCCTCTCTTCCAGTCATTCTCTCGTTATGCCAGCCTTTTCCTTACATGTGCCTTCCGTCTGTTTCATACTTGCCCTGGGTAAACACTGGGCTTTTCCTTAGGCCGTTGTTATTTCTTGTCTTATGCTGACTCACTTGAATAGCCTTCTGGCAACTCACTGAGCTGTGTCTCACCACTCCCTGCACCGTCATCACTCCACTCCCTCTCTCAATGACTGTAGGTGCTTTCTGCAACTGAAACCAGAGTGAAAAAGGAGTGTCCTAGAATGGTAACTTTCTGAGGTGGTGGGGGGAGAAGATTCAAGCGAAAGTGATGTCAGTGCAATGGCCTTTTATGCTCCAGCTGTGCAGTTAAGATACAACCTCAAAGCCCTCTACTGGCTCCCCATCCAGAAAAGATGCCAATACAAGCTACTGACCAATGTCTATAAAGTCCTCCATGAACTAGGGCCTTCCTACACGAACCACCGCCTGAACTTCCACCTACTTCCCAAGAACCTCCGATCCGCTCAACCTTGTCATCGCACAAATATCTTCCATCCGAAGCTGCCACACAGGAGAACGCTACTTCTCCCAGCTCGCCGCCAAATCCTGGAATCCCCTTCCCCTCCAGCTCTGTACTTCACCATCATTGACTCACCTCAGGAAGGGACTCAAGATCTGGCTTTTCAATTGATACCCACAGCTCAGAGCCTAGATACCCTTGGCTGATAAGCCGCACTTTATAAATACTGATTGATTGATTGATTGGTTGACCTCCACTGGTGGTTGAGGTGTTGTGGATCCATAAGGTAGTAAGGCCCTTCCTAAATTATCCCGGCTTACTAACACAATTGCTTCCACTCCAGGACTACCATCCAAGGCATAGTGTACCAGCCACTGGGACCAAATGTCCAGAATATTAGAATAATTATTTTGTGTTAGTCATAAACAAACACTGCTTTTTGCGTTTATTTATGAAAAACAGAAAAGCATACTGGATGGGTCCTTCACTGACGGTTTTGAAGAAAGCGCTATTGTGTCAGTGGGAGCACTTACGGCAAACCATCACCACTTTTGAACTTTAAATATGCCAAGCCTCTGCCTCACAAGTGGGCAGCAAGCAGTTGCAACATAAGTCCCTAAGTAAGGCTAACACAGACTTGGTCGACTGGTTGTTCTCAGGTGCTACAAATGTCCATGCATTTAAAATATGTTACACCTTGTTTAGGTACAACATATTGACAGCTATGGAGCAATGAATAGGTTTGGATACCACTAAAAATATTAAGGGGCCTGATTTAGTATTTGGCTGTTGGGTTACTTTGTCGCCAACATGGAGGATATCCATCCGCTGCATACCAAGGGCATTATATCCAAAGGCACTTGTGATATGGCGGAGAAGATATCTGTCATGTTTCTGGTGGAGTATACCATCCACCAACTATAAATCAGGCCCGAAATATGTAATATGGCACACACACCACCTTTTATCAAAACTATTGCCAAAAAGTATTCTCCAAAAGAAATACATTCTGGAGTTTAAAATAAAGTCAGTGTTTAGTGAATATTAGAATAGATTAGTGTTTAGTGAATATTAGAGTAAATGTATTAGATGAAACTATCAAGTCCATTTATTACTAATTGGTTAGTGACACTCTTAAAAAAACAAGCTACAGATGGCACTTCTTCATAAACACAGTGAAACTTATCCTACATATTTAGTAAGGCTGATCAGCAATCAGCAAACTGTTCAGGTGCTTCTGATTAAGAATCATGAAGATTTCAACCTGATTTTCTCAAACATTGCCTCAGTGTTTTGTGAAGAAATGAGCCATCTGATGCTAGTTAGGAGGTTATGCTCGCCTTGGGGGCATCATACAGACCTTGTGCCTAAACAGCCTGCTTAAAGTGCCCTTTCTTGTTTGGGGGCTCTCAGATGTCTGTACGCTGGACGTTGCGGTTTCTGTCTTCAGTTGCAAAGCTGGTTGCCCACCTTTGGCCTTCTCGGATTTTGATGACTTTTTTGTAAAGCCAATTTTTGGAGATCTCTTACATAGTCCATTTTCTTTTTTCTTTGAAGGACATAGTAAGACATAAATATTAGATATCACTCGCTGCTGCGTAAGATCAATTTGTGACACTTTTTTGCAGTGCTTAGTATTACACAAGGAATCATCATTTATCATTCAGAGAAACAGGTATTGTAACTTGTCTGGTTAGCCCTATGTATACCTGAAAGTAATTCGACTTCATATGTTTATATTAGGCCTGTTACAAATGCTTGTAAAAGTGATAACGGTGGAAAATGAATGTGCACATAAATTGAAGTCAAATTAGCAGTAAGAAAATAAGTATAACTGGAGTCCTTCAATATGTATTCAGTAAGGGTTGCATATTGGAAAAATCATATGTACTTCTTTTTACTAGACACAAACCGTCATCGAATAGTTGGTAAAATGAGTGGTGCAACATAGACATTGGCATCAAATTTTTGAAACAAAAATTATAAAACATAAAAAAGCACCAAAAATTTAGAAATGCAAAAAAGAGTTTCTCCTGTAGAGGAGACCATTGTGGTAAAGGGGAAAGGAAAAGGATATAGGTACTAATTTAAGGCATATATATAGGATTAGTGGCGCAGCAAGTTCACTTGCTGTGCTGCCCTGCGCCACAGGGAAAGGGCAGGAATGCACTGCATTTACCCAATACGTGCATTCCTGTCCTTCCCCCTATGCTGGAGTCGTTTTGGCTGCCTAGTGCCAACGTAGGCACCCTGGTGCCTGTGATTGGCGGCAGGATTGTTTTTGTGCAGGGAGGGGCACCTTCTTGCACAAAAACAATCCACAGAGGCTTTTTCCTCTTTCTCTGTGTGCTGCAAAAAATCGAGGAGAAATACAGATACTTATCCTCATAACACCTCCTCTGGGGAGCAGTAAGATATTGAGGCATTCCTAGGTTTAAAACTCCTTGTAAACCTGGGAATGCGTCAAAAGCCATGGGAGTTGTGTGGGAACACCCACCGCAAAGCCCATAGAACACCTCCCTCGCGCAGTTAGGCAAGACAGTGATTTGCGCTGCCTTGCCTTACTGCATATCTATGGGGCCATTCAAAAATCACATAAAGTGACTTTGTGTGGCCTCATAAATATGATTTGGTAGTTTGCACTGTAGTTGCGTCACCAAAAGTGATGCTAGAGCGGTGCAATGGGCCCATGAATATGCCTCTTATTGCAGCTGGGAGAACAGAATGATTTTTTGCAAGAGGTGCAAAGACAATAAGTTAGGACAAGAGAGATAAAATGAGGCAAGGTCAATAAGTGCTGGCGAACATAGAAAGAATGTTTGGGGTCTTCCCATAAAAAAATGTAATATGGGGTTAGATGAAACTATTTAGACAAGCCCCTATTGCCCTAGGAACGTCACTTTTTCCCAACGTTTCTGTGGGAATAGGGGCTTCTCTTTATTCACAAGACGGTGTTAACCCACTTAACATGGCTTAATTCCACCTTGTGAATAAAGCACCCGTTCAAGCTATACTTAGCATGAAAGGGGTGGACAATGGGTGTTGCAGTGGCTTTCCGCCATGACACCCATTCATTTTGACGCTGTCCCATATTTACAAGGGTGGCATAAATATGGGGCAGTGCCAAAATTAAGACCATGGAAAACATGGTCTTAAACAGGTGAAACGAGAAGAAATGCTTTATTTCTCCTTGTTTTTAATGTTTCTATGGGTGCTGCATAGTAACAGCAAAATGCCATGCATAACTGTCTATGTGCCGCAAGTGGTCCCTTCTGGCACATAAACAATAATTAAAAAAATATGAGTTGCAGTTTCTATGTATGCTGCACATGCAGCACACATAAAAGTTACAAATCACTATTTATGATTGTTTATGTGCAGGAAGGGACCACTTCCTGCACATAAACATTATAACGCAATTGAAATCAAATTGAGTTTGAACTTTGGAAAGACAGCAACACTGTACAATCTTTTATGGTTAGAAAAGACGTACCAGGAAAATGACCCCCTTTTTAGGACAAATAAATACAAATATCCAAAGATATACATGTAAAAAAAAATATATATATATATTTAAAAAAAGAATAAAATGATCAAATATTAACATTTTTAAAACTTTTAAAAACGTATGATTACACTAACCATGAGGATCTTAAGAGCAAAAGTTGTTTAACTACAATAAATAATGTAGCTACTTGTTCGACCTTCAAATGTATCCTTTTCAAAGCCACAGCAGGAAGCATTTTGGGCTAAAATTGTAAAATTTCTATGGGAATAACAAACGAACCAACATTGCCAAGAATGTTTCACTCATTAGGGTTAGACCTGGCCTTTAACCCAGAATTAGCTCCAAGGGCTTGGTGGCTTACCATAATACGCATAACCTGGTGTATCTTTGGATTTCCTATCCTCATTTTGCGCATAGATCCTAACTACGGATGGCCAGATATGTGTGATACTTGTTCAAACACCTTTCTGTGCAGGTCTTACAATTAAAAGTGGTTAGAGTCTGCCACCCTGATAAACACTAGGGGGCATATTACCAAGAACTAGCGATATTTATCGCTAAATGCGCCTAGCGACTTTTTTTTTATCACTGCCTATCCCTGGATATTTTAGAGGAGAAAACATGCTATTAGCAACGTTTTTCTCCATAGCACTAAAATATCCAGCGATAGCGGCGTAATGCGAGAATATCGCAGAAAATATAGCGATATTCTCGCATAAGCGACGAAATGCTCTTAGCCATGTTATCCACCTCCCATTGGATAACATGGCTAAGAACAGGTCCGAGCAAGCGTTAGTTTTTGGCGATAGCAGGAATATTTCGATCGCTACGCCAGCCTTGTGAATAGGCGATAGCAACGTTATCGACTGCTTTCAGTAGCTAACGGGTTGGGTACGCCCACTTTGCATGTCATTAGCGATTTTCGCTGACATGCAAAGCGGGCCCCAAACCGCTCGCTATCGCCTTCAAACTGTCCCTAACTGCTCTTAGCGACAGCTTGATAATAGGGCGATAGAATTTTCGCTGCTTAGCGGCCGAAAACGGCCGCTAAACCGGCAAAAAGTGCCTAGTGCCCCCCTTGATAATATGCCCCTAGGTTCAATAAAGTCTGCACCTATTTCAGCGGGTCAAACAATGACAAACTGTTATGAGGGGAAAAGGGCAGAAAACAAATATCGTGAATTTTTTTGCCATAGACAGAATTTATCACACCCGATAAAACACGGGCATCAGATTATATCTGGTTTGATAAATACAGTCTACCACTCCATGGCACGTGTAATCAGGGCCTAAGTCACTAAAAATGCAAATTCATAACCATAAACATTTGTGCGCAGGAAATGGCAGAAATGTTTTTGGATACCAATTTCTGTCCCAAAAGCACATTTGCAAACATGCTGTTCTGGGTTGGAGGTGGGGGGATATGGCAGTCTTAGGCTGCAACCTCAGTTGCTCTTACTGAATTAATAAGAGACTCCAGATTCACCTAGTTCGATTTATCCCAAAAGATAGTGTAAATGAGAAGGAAAGTAAATACCACATTAATAATACTGCCCTGAAGGGTATGGTTATTCTGTCCTCAACTCACATGCAAGATTATAATTAACTGATTTGCATGACTGCCCCACACAGGATGATATATACTCCACTAAAATATAATCCAGAAATAGTCCAAAATATCAACTATAAACCTTAGCCTCAGAAACAAATAACAAAGAGTTTCCTTTTAAACCCATCATCCACTGTAAGAATACAGGAGTCCGACAAATTTAATCCACCTAGTTTTTTGCATTTTGGGCAAACTTGTTTTTAGATCTTTGCTGTGAGTGAGTATTGCAGAGTCTCACTCACTGTAAACAATTCCTAATCGGATTTCAGAGCCAATCACCAGTGTCCACATTTTAAGATAAGGCCAACAGCTATTCTGCTGGGGTAAGAGGCTCTTGACCTCTGAACATGTTGCACGTGAACGCGTGTGCACACATGTTTGCACATGTACGTGTGGATTGAGGGAGCCGGATGGCTATTAGGCACAGTTGCTTACTTTCTGGATCTTACCACCACCACTTAAAATCCTCTGAACATGGGAGAGACAGGTAGAGAGCAGCATGAATTTCGCAGGACCCCAATTAATGCAGGATCCCTGATGGATAGACTTCTGGTGGATGAACCCTGATAAATGAATTCATACTTTGACTTTGTGGACTTCTCTCTCCAGGGAGAGTGGCACTAGCTTCCTCATATCCTCTGGTTTCTCCTGAGGAGTAGATTCCCCAGGAACTATTGAGGACAAGCTCTGTGGGTGGGTAAACAGGGGTGGCTCCTCCGCAAAGGCAAAGGCACATCGCCCCACTGGTCAGAGCCCGTCACAAAAAAATAAAATGATATTAAAACAATAATATCATTTTACTTTGCTGTGAGGGGCTCTGACTGATCGTTGTGCGTGCAGGGCAGGGCTGGCCATAACAGGAATAGGCACTCAGAAGTGTGTACGTAAGTTTGGCTGTCTGTCTCAGGCCGGCCAAACAAATATGCACACTTCTATTTCTCAAACCCGGCTGGGTTGGAGAAAAGCTGCAGGCTCCCAGGCAGTCTCAGAGCAGCAGAGCAGGCTGTTCTGACAAATCCTGGTGCTGCTCTCATAGAATGAGAGCAGAGTCTGGATTGGCTGGCAGCCTGTGCCTTCCCAAAGACTGCCGGGAGTGAAGCACTGAGGTGGCCATCAGCATCGTGTCAGCGAGAGTTACGTTTTAAAAAATATTTTATTTTTACCCTCAGTCACCCCACCACTAATCCTCCCCACTCTGATCCCCCGACCTTTGTTGTGCGGAGGCTGCCATTGTGGGTAACCCTTATCAGGACTGTCTGTCGCCTTGACACTTGGTGACACATAGGTTCCCTGAGAGTGGCCAAGGGAGGCTGTGAGACCTGGGGCATGCAGTCAGGGTGGATAATCTGACTGAGGGCTGCAGGTGCAGTTGAAGGACATCCAAGGGTATATAAAGAACCAGGTCAGACAGAGGGTAGGTCTTGGACAGGGAGCCAATGGGGCAGGCCCTGAGTTCTCCCTCATCAAAGGGAGAGCACTGAAAAATCAACTTCAGGAAATTGGGAACGTTTGATAGGCCAGGAGGACTGAAACTAATATCCCTGGCAGCTGGAGAACAACGCTTGGAATAAAGCAAAGATTTAAAGAAACCCCCCATCAAAATTGGCCCAAGGAGCTGGAGAAATCTTCATCTGTGTTGGCCCTCCATTCTGGAGCTGTGTAGTGGGTCCCTGTGAGAAGGTGGTTCTGACTATTTGAGCCGCTCGGAATTTTTGCTTTTTGAACACCTAATTTTTTAGCTTTTACTGTGGGAGAGCCTCATAAGCTGGGACTCACCCACAGTGAACTCATGATGAAACAGACTCATTGTGGATTACACTGGTATCCCCCTTGTGAGAGAAGGCTGCTGCGCTGCAGCCGGGGATAAGGGGGAGCGGACTGGTTACATGTAGACAAGTGTGCACACACGTGTGCACCCTTGTAAGGGCTGCACAGGGGAGATTCCTGTTGTGCACAGCCCAGGAGGAGGTACAGATAGAATGGTGTGGCAGGAATTATGCAGAGTTAGGTGTTGACATGGAATAGGCTTTATAATGTGGGGAGACATATTTAAGGGAAAGTCAGTGTGCTTACTTTTTTCACTGTAGGAACATTCCATTACTCTGCTATGAAGATGGGGACCGCATAGGGTAGTTTCACTTCCCTAGGGCCTACAAATTCCAGACAAGCACCAAAATACACTGTAAGTTGTGTAAAAAGAAGTATCCAGAAATATCATATTCCTCTGACTCAGCTCATAACCAGAGCCTGGCTGGGTGTGACCCTGCCAGGCTGGATTAATGACCTTCCTCCCCAAGCTGTAGCATCAGAGGCCTAACCCTTCTCTGCAAGCATTCCAAGGGTGAAGGTCTTCTCTCCAAGAGGGAGAGATGGGGGTGAAGCTGCGGGTTATCTATCTGCAGCTGTCACCCGGTGCCAGGCACCAGGACTGCTCTGGGCCTGGGCCATTAAGTCAGCAAGGGGGGAAGGGGGCTTTTCAGTGTCCCTGTGGCATGAGACCCCTGGATGATGCCATCTTGAAGTATCCAAGAGGCCTGTGCAGGAAGGAGAGAGAGGTGCTGTGTTGCTGCAGATAGGGCAGAAGGGCCTTCCCGCTAGCCCCCTCCAAATGTTTTTGAAAGGTCTTGCACAGGAAGAGGAGCCCTCTCTGGGGTGCAGTTGGAAGGAGGAACCCCCTAACTGTCTCAGGACCCTGGACTGCGCCTTGGAGGGAGTCCACTGCCTGTGAGGAGAAGCATGGGCCTCTACGCAAGGAGAACCATGTGAAAGGCTGGCACAGGGAGACAGTAAAGACAGCTCTTTGCTGAGCCCTCCCTCCTGGAGGCCAGAAGGATGGTGAAAAGTGCTCCATGTGGCTAGGGCTGGCCACCAGGAGCAAGAAGAGGCCAAAATGGTGCAAATCGGTCCTCTGGGATCTGAAAAATGCCTCCCAGAAGGTAGGCGACCTTTGACCTCTAATGGGACTGATGACTAAGCCCGTGAGGCTCCCCCGCCGGTCTTAGAGGTGCCCCCTGGGTGGGTCAGGTCCTGGGGGCTGACCCCTGAAAATGGAGTTTCCAGGGAGCACTGTCGCGCCCCGGAAATGTGCCCACGGGGCCCAGGGCAAAGTAAAGCTGTTGTGTTCCCCGTGAAGGTGTCCCCAGGGGGTGCCAGGAGCCCACCCTGGCCCCCGACAAAACTGGAGGGTGAGGAGCACCGTTGCACCGGCACAAAGAGGTGCCTGGGTCCCAGGATCCCCAAGTCTGGGCCCTGCTGGCTGCGGTGAAGAGGGGAGCGCCGCTGCCCTCCCCCCAGAAGAAAAAGACAAGGCTGCGGAGCACTTTCGCGCTCCCTGTGAAGAGCTATCGCGCTACCTGTGAAGAGCTCCAGGGGGCCCGGGGCCCCCGAATCTGGCCCCCTTGTCCGCGGCAAGCAGGGGGGAGTGCCGTCACACTCCCTCATGGCAGGAGGAAGGCAGGGGGAAGTGCCATCACACTCCTCCGAGGCCCTGCCAAACCAGTGGCAGCCTCTGTGTCAGCCCGCAGGAGCGGGCAGACCAGAATAGCAGTGCCAGCTCCTGCGGCAGCATGCGAGGGTGCTGGCCAGTCGGGGAGCTGGCAAGAGTAGCCGGGGGTGGGCTCCCTGGGCTGCTCTCTTCCTCACCTACACAGAAGAGGTCCGGGTGGGACCAGGCCTCCAACGAAGGGTAAATACGGCTAAGGGCACCATCACCGGCAGCGCGGCTCTCCCTGGAGCAGCGGGAGAACTGCTAATCTAATATGCACGAGATGGGGAAGAGCGCCCCATGATGCATTGCAGGGCCTGGGAAGACCTGCATGAAAACCTGCCAGTGTTAAGCGTGTGGTGGCCCCAAAAAGGTGGGGTTACCATTATTTCATTGCAAAGGTGCAGGGGGAGCTGCAGGAGCAACACAGACTCCCCTAGCACAAAAATAGAAAGTTCCTATCCCTCAGTCTCTGTGTTTATAAACCTTCCTCATGCTGGAACTTTTGTTCTACAGCCAGGAGTTGAAGCTTAGGGTTGAAGTGTGCAGGGTCAAACATGGATTGTCACTGAGACGATATTGGGAAGGTGTAATTGCACAGGAGGCGCATTTACGAACGGTGTTCCCTTTGGGGGGAAACAACCTTTACAACGCAACTTTTACAACGCACTACCATTACAACAAAACTTTTACAACGCAACATTCATTACAACGCATGCATTTACAACGCAACCATTACAAC
Source organism: Lissotriton helveticus (assembly GCF_964261635.1). Taxonomy (NCBI): domain Eukaryota; kingdom Metazoa; phylum Chordata; class Amphibia; order Caudata; family Salamandridae; genus Lissotriton; species Lissotriton helveticus. Next base: position 278,096,697 of record NC_136068.1, read on the forward strand.
GCATGACACTACAACGCACACCACTACAACGCATGCCATTACAACTCAGTCATTACAACGCATACCATTACAACGCATAACATTACCATCCAACACTTACCCTACTGTTGCACCCCCTGGAGTTAGAATAGTAATTTTTACCCCTACACTATCCAACACTTACCCTACTGTTGCACCCCCTGGAGTTAGAATAGTAAATTTTACCCCTACACTATCCAATACTTACCAAACATGCAATGTAATGTAATGCGTTGTAATGGTATGCATTGTAAAGGTATTATGCGTTGTAATGGAAAGCGTTGTAAATGTAGTTTTTAAAATTTCGTTGTAATGGCATGCGTTGTAATGGAATGCGTTGTAATGGATGTTGCGTTGTAAAAAATGCGTTGTAAAGGTATGCGTTGTAAAAGTGTGCATTGTAACGTCATACATCCCTTTTGGGCAATGGAAATAATGTATAATGTGAAATCATAAGCAAAATGGGTTTATGTTGCTGGACATTCCTGCTAGAGTGTCTAGCTGTATATACTTAATCCTGTGATTATAACTGTGATGCCTTTTAGGGGCTTTAATTGCAATGCATTATAACTGTTATCAGATATGATAAGTACCTGCAATTCTAAAGGGACGCTGGACATGTATTCTTGCTACTGCACTAAGTGATGAACAACCCAGATTCAGGGGTGTATGTATGGTCAGTATGAGATGCTCAGTCAGGTTTATGTGTCACTATGGCAGGTGTTCCCGGTATAAATGCTTGTTGAGATACTGGGGTGGGTCGCCACTGGGATGGTGCCAGTGGGCAGGGCCCTCACTCCAAGTTATGATCAACCCACTGCATTAGGGGGAAAGATGATATGCATACATTGGAGTGGTGGTACTAGACTCCACCCCCTTCCCCCTGCAGGAGAGGTGGGAATGTTATGCAATATCATGGCGTAATTCCATCAGCTTATGTTTATTTGTAAATGGCTGCATGGTATTGAGTAGTGTGTGTGTTTAATAAATATACTTTTCCTTTTAATACAGAAAAGTACAGATTGGGCAATCAATTATTAAGTATTATTTCTGCATACTGGTAAATGGCAATTATTAGGCCACACCACCTCCCTTGAGTAAGCCTTAGACTGCTCTGCAACACTACCCTCTGAGAGTAAAGCGCTACTATGGGTTGTTTGGTTCCCAGTGTAGGACAAATGTAGACATGTTATTTGTGTGGGCTTCACAGATACTGTCTCGTTTTCCAACAGTCCCTGAGGCCAACAAGCAAAGGAAGGAGTGAAACTGCACCTCCCAGGGAGCCTGGAGAAGTGTGGCACCCCCAGTGGACCAACTGCTCTTGTGTTCTTGGCATCACCGTGGTCAAGATTTTGATAATCTTTGGGGTGGGCCAGTGCCCCGGAGGAAACATTGTCCCGGGGCACACATGGCATGTCCTGCTCCATTGATGCTTTTTCACTGGGTTTCCCAGTGTGCCGAAGCAGAAAAAAAAGAAACTTTTGCCATTGCACTCTCTAATCAACCATTGTCTCTGGGGGGCACAAGTTCCCGATTGAACAAAGAGCATGTGATCGCCACTGAGCTCAATCATCAGTAGCTTCCAGGATGGAAAAGAGCCCCAGGACCATTGTTGGGTGACCTCACCGACTCACTGTTCTAGTGTCTGGAGGGAGCCGGAGGCACCCACTGTGTTGAGCCCCACCCAAGAAGATGCGGTGGGAGAGGGCTTGCAATGAAGGCTTCCATTCCTGCCATAACTACAAATAATCCCGCTTATCCTATATCTATTTTTTAATGGGAATAAATCCCAATTGGACAGACCCATACAAACATACTTACATCTCTTTATAAATGGGTAGCGGAAGCTAATTACCTCCACTTGCATTTGGAGTGACGGTGGTGAGTAAGTACACTAAGAGTAAGGCTTCGTTCTGCACAAAGAAGGAATATGTAGAGACATTGGACGAGTGATCCGAAATATCAGAAGAAGTGATGCATAATATTATAAGAAGTGGGACTTTGAGGCACCATGACAGGGTTGGAAATGCGGTTTTATATACCTTACATTCCAAAACAATCAAAAAAACATGATAATTTTATATCCCCATTTGCCTTTCTGGATGGACAGAAAGTTATCTATATGCATGCTTGCTCTTGGAGAAGGTGGTACAAAGTATACAATCCCAACGAAACATGCATTGACAAGACAATTTTATCCCAGTTATGTACCCCACAACAGAAGGCAAAGGAGGAATAGGCTCAGTTGTATTGCTGTACGAATAGCTCTGAAATGGGAAATATATGTATGGGTCAGTTGGTATGACTGTATTGTATTGTATTGTATATGGTATTTGTTAGGCACGTATATCACCCTTAGGTCTCATAGTGTGAGACAGATATGATAAGTGGAGGTGATATTTTAATGGTTGGGGGTTTTGTATAGTTTTGTATATAGTTTGTAATTTTTGTATAGGATGTAACAATTTACGGTTTTATTTTAAATATTTTGTGTATGTGCTAATGGTTTATAGTATAGAAATGAAAAAAAAACTAATAATATGAACTAATGAAAAGTTAAACCTTTATAAAGATACGTAAGTATGTCTGTATGGGACTGTCCACTTTGGATTTATTCCCATTGAAAAATAGATATATGTTAAGAAGGATTATTTGTAGCTTTGGTGCTACAATATCCCCGATCCCAAACTTGGAATTGCATTTTTTGGTGGTACCCCTTTTCTCCTCTGGTTTCCTTGCCAACTACTGAAATAGCTTTGCTGAGTGCGGAGAGCCAGTGAGACCGCAAGGCTATGCATCTCCCAATATAGTACCATGGGTGTCCCATTTGGCAATAGGACAACTGCCTTGAATTAGCAGGGAATCAGCTCCTGAGAGAACTTTGGTGGAAGGAAGGAAAATGCCCCCTTTCACTGCTGTTTGAATCATAAAAGACAGCCATTTACAAGGTATAATTGGCCCTGCATGGATCTGGGCCCTGGTGCCACTGCAGCTGCTGCACTCATGGCAGCTACACCCCTGAATATAGTGTCTATGAAGCTTTAACCCGTCCCCTACCTGATTTGAGAAAGGGATCATATAGATATGAATTTCACAACACAGGTAAATGAAGCATTGTGTGATTCTGACAAACAGCCAGAAGCTGCAAGACATTTCTGCCCACTAACTGGCATCTACGGAACTCAGTTTATGATGCCCTGAGTTCGTCAAGCAGTCATGCATGAGATTGCACCTCCATACTCTATTTCTATTAGTACTGTTTCCGAACGTCGCCAGACAGTTGGCAATTCCTAACCCCTGAAGGTAAGCCTAGCGTCACTCTACAATAACCTTGCCACCATCAAGCAGAGGGAATACATGGCATATGACTGGACATGATGAACTATGGATTGAGCCATTAGGGAGCTCAAACACAGATAAACATGTCTGCTTCCTGGCATATGTCTCAGCCACTCCACTAAAATTATAGAGCTTCTACCAGTCTAACTCATTCTTCAAAACATGGCCATCAAGAGACATCTAACAGTCGTCAGTGACCATGGGCAACTTTTGAAAGGAATTTTGAGCACTCTTCAGCTATGAAGCTGTCAGGTTAACTGCTACCAAAACATCATCTGGGCACTGGGGAACAGAAGGGCAGGACCAGCCCTGTGATATATTTCTGCCACATCCCCAGACAATGGCTGCAATGGGGCCTAATAAGTATTATGAATTCATAAGGATTATGCAAAAACACACACACACCTGACCAGCCATTTGTACTCTTTTCAGCCTGCATAGGTGAAGCACAGGAAGGAACAGGTGCAAAAGACCAAGGACTGGGGAAACAACAAGAAATTGATGAGAAGCTGATGCGAGTGAACAAAGGGAGTTGGAGCATGCTGTACATACAGAGGCCATATAGTGTTCAAGTACAGCATGAGAGGAGCTTACTACAACATTCTGGTATTTGAGTCAGTGCTACGGGTTACATCAATATCCCCACTACCACATTCACAGTTCTCCCTCCTATATGGCATCATTCTCACCACAGCTGCAGCCAATAACCTTCCTGCTCTCTCTTGCCAAGTCAAATTTATGACAACTCGACCAATTTCTCCACTTGTGTCTAGTGTTTGGAAGACATATGTCACTGATGTGAAATACTGAGCTTAACACTTAATACCAGGTGGAGGAAGAGTAGATCATACATGGGAAGGTGGGCTAAATATCTTCGATGCAATGTCTATAGGGCAGAATGCGGACTCCCACATTGTCATGGATATCCAGTATGGCAGAGGAATGTGGGCCTGGAAAAGCTTGAGGAGATGCTGGAGTTAATGTTTCGATTTTTTCAGAAACTCCATTCTGGATCAGGAAATGATTGAGCCCAACTCTAGGTTGGTAGTTGCTATTTAGTGAAAAGGGCAGAGAGTGGTTACATTGTAGGTAACAATGCAAAAATGTGCAAGTTTATAGCAGTTGGTTTGTGTAAGGATGTGGATCCAGTGGTATTGGCATATGTGTGAAACACTCTACTGTATCGGGCTCAGATTTGGGTGAATAACACCAAATATACCGTTCTCAGGACAGTTAAACCTGATATTAAAGACCTGGCTATTCCCAAGCTGATCATTGCTCTACTGTGAGAAGAACAAAACGAACACTAGATCCTATCAATTGCCACTAGAAGGGAGCAATTCGGTGCACATACTGAGATGATAAAGCTATATTAAATATGTACTATTAACTCTTCTCTTCATTTCTCATCAAGCACTATTGCAGCTACAAATGCACCATGATATGAAAGAAGCATCCTTCAGACCCATACAAATGACCCAAAAACTCTTTAGCTACGGTTTACACCCTTAACCAAGCACAATGAAAAAATGTGATAGCCTCCTCCTCCCCGTCTCCCCCGGTAAAGCACTTTGTAGCCTTGGCAGATGTATGAGGAGCAATATAAATTTATTATATTATAGTCTTACATCTGGAATCTAATGGCACATATCCATTGAAGGAGTATTATTGAGTATTGTGTGTCCTCGCGGGAAAGATTTGGTACGACGTATTATAATCAATACTACCAAACTACTCATTGATGATGTAATAGTGATACTGTTCAATCCAATACATGTGCACTAAAGAAGTCTGCTGTGACTCTAAACAGCTATAGACAAAACATGTGTTGGCATATGGGCAATAACAAAGATATCAGAATAAAGAACATCTGAAACCGTGACCTCAGCCTATCTGTGTGCTTGGAAAAAATTGCTTCATAAGTTGTGGACTCTGTCCTTTTGGGAGGGACGACTGGCTTCCTCTCCTCCTGAAGCACCAGATGAACTTTGATTTGAATTGAACATTTAATTTGCAGATAATTTTGGTTAAGGAATAGAGTGCGCCTTGTATACCCACTAGTGTTTTCTGTTTGTATTAGATTCCAATTAAGGATCATAGATTTTTTAAATAATTCTTATCAGGAATGTTGCTCAGACCATAAAGTAGCAGCCTGAAATAACCAATTTGGATAGCTTTATCCCTTGACCTTCAAAAAACCCAGTTGCCTTCATTATAGGAACTTAATGAAAATGAAAGTCTTCAAATTGGCTCTTAGTTGTGTCCAGGAGCACTGAGATTGTGCAAATCTGTGCATGCAGTATTCCCACATAATTATGGATTTTCAGCAGTGGCAACATAACCACAAATTATGAGTTTGTTCTGCTGTTGTCCCAACCTTGCAAAAGGATTTACTTCATCTCTTTGCAAAAGCAAAGCCTTGACCATTCCTAGAATGTATTTAAACATACTTGGTATCCTTTATTGAATAACTAGAAAGTGAAAATTCAGTCAGGGCTGAAAATGCCTTAGTGGTCAGCCTTAAGGATTTGAAGGTATTTTATAATGGATTGGGTTTCAACAATTTCGTAAATAGTGGTTTAGTTAATTAGGCATTTAGGTCTGAATCCAATGTGTTCAACAGTTACATACCTTAGCAGAAGTGTAATGCGCGGCACATTGTTGTAAGAGTGTTGGGCTTTTACCTAAGGGACATGTGCAGAATCTAGAACTTGACATTGTTTATAAATAGGCACCAGTGTATTGACTTTGGGACACATAAGGTCCTATTAGTGAACCCCAGTGTAGGGGGTGTAAATTAAGGAATCTCAAATGTAAAAATATGGAAGGTCCTGTTAACTCATGGGTTGAGAAGTGTCAGTGATTGCAAATTGAACACTGGGGAACCCCTGAATATTGAGGAATTTATGGGGATTCTATAATTCTGGGTCTGATTTCCCCGTTAAGTACACATTCTTCTCTGCAGTTTCCCCTAGATCTCTTGGCTGATTTCAGCACTCAAATTCTCCAGGAGAAATACGACAGGCCCATAGTGTAAATACCATAAAAATCTGTGACTGGTGGTGAATGTTTTGCCATTGTGCAACATTCCGTCCATCATCTTGTGTGTTTTGCAGTTCACCCTATGTGGGAAGGGTATGCCCAGACGTGGACCCGTGCTCACTACACCACTGGAGTCAAGCTATCCTGGCTGAAGACGACTGATAGCCAGAAACCGGTCCTAGGATGCTTGATTCCGGTCCAGGGAAGACATGGCTTGGCAGTCCGGTTTGGACTGTTCCCTTGAGGCACATGGTCAAGACTGATTTGCATATGGCCATGTTTGAACTGGGGTGGCTTGGTGCGCAAAACAACAATGGATTAAACCCAGATCTGTGACTGGGGATGAATGTTTTGCTATTGTGCAACATTCCGTCCATCATCTTGTGTGTTTCGCTGTTCACCCTATGTGGGAAGGGTATGCCCAGACGTGGGTCCCGTGCTCACTACGCCACTGGAGTCAAGCTATCCTGGCAGAAGACGGCTGATAGCCAGAAACCGGTCCTAGGATGCTTGATTCCGGTCAAGGGAAGACATGACTTGGCGGTTAGGTCTGGACTGTTCACATGAGGCACAGGGTCAAGACTGATTTGCATATGGCCATGTCTGAACTGAGGTGGCTTGGTGAGCAAACAACGATGGATTAAACCCAGATCTGTGACGGGAGGGGTGAATGTTTTGCCATTGTGCAACATTCCGTCAATCATCTTGTGTGTTTTGCTGTTCACCCTATGTGAGAAGGGTGTGCCCAGACGTGGGTCCTGTGCTCACTACGCCGCTGGAGTCAAGCTATCCTGACTGAAGACGGCTGATAGCCAGAAACTGCTCCTAGGATGCTTGATCCAGGTCCAGGGAAGACATGGCTTGGCAGTTCGGTCTGGACTGTTCCCATGAGGCACAGGGTCAAGATTGATTTGCATATGGCCATGTCTGAACTGGGGTGGCTTGGTGAGCAAAACAACGATGGATTAAACCCAGATCTGTGAATGGGGGTGAATGTTTTGCCATTGTGAAACATTCCGTCCATCATCTTCTGTGTTTTGCTGTTCACCCTATGCGGAAAGGGTATGCCCAGACGTGAGTCCCGTGCTCACTACGCCACTGGAGTCAAGCTATCCTGGCTGAAGACGGCTGATAGCCAGAAACTGGTCCTAGGATCCTTGATTCCGGGCCAGGGAAGATATGGCTTGGCAGTTGGGTCTGGACTGTTCCCATGAGGCACAGGGTCAAGACTGATTTGCATATGGCCATGTCTGAACTGGGGTGGCTTGGTGAGCAAAGCAACGATGGATTAAACCCAGATCTGTGACTTGGGGTGAATTTTCCGTCCATCATCTTGTGTGTTTTGCTGATAAATTAAATGTGTTTGCAAGCTTGTAAATGTTGAGGGAAGAAAGAAGGACGATTTAATAATCCCTTGCAGAGTTTGAATTTTGTCTAGTTTTCTGAAAGGCAATTTTTTTTTTCTGGGCTCATCTAAGGCTTTCACACTGATTCCACTGTTTGCAAGCCGGTAGGAACATCTCAAATAAGAAATAAGGAACAACCGCCGAGTAAAATTGCAAAAACAGTGGTGAAAAAAGTACTTATTCATGCTCTCCGGGTTCCAGAAAACTGGAATGCGGGAGATCTTAGCACAGCAAACCTTTTGTTGATGGTATTTTTAGAAAAAATCCACGGACGTTCTTGCATAGCACATTTTTCTCTGTTTTCTGCAAAATTGATATATTTGCCACATGATGACGATTTTTTTTTCTCCCTTCGATAGACATCGCGAACCCTGGGTAATTTTACAGCATGTGGAAAATAAGGACACAACTTTGGCCTGGATTCTTATGCGCAAAAAAACCCAACAAATTATTAAGGTTTCCACAAACTGCCCGAAATTTCAAAAAACAGGGTTGAGTCGTGGTGAAAGGGGAAGAGTGAAGAACCCTCAGAATTTCAGGGGTTAATTGCGGGTTCTAGAGGATCGAAAGCAGGTTGATTTACCAGAGTAATTTTAAAGTATGTTTTAAGTATTTTTAGAGACTCTGTCACTCTAGCTCTTTATAATCAAAAAAATAAAGGAACTATGTGGCATATTACCAAGGCAGGCGATATGAAATGATCGCCGCTTTTGCGGCCGAAAACGTTTTCGGCCGCAGAGCGGCGATAATTTCATCGCCCTATTAGCAAGCTGTCGCTAACATCAGTTAGCGACAGCTTTTAGGTGATAGCGAACGGTTTGGGACCCGCTTTGCATGTCATCGATTTTTATCGCTAATGACATGCAAAGTGGGCGTACCTAACCTGTTAGCAACTGAAAGCAGTCGCTAACATTGCTATCGCCTATTATCAACGCAGGCGTAGTGACAAAATAATTTGCGCTAAGCGTGAATGTCGCTGAAAAGTAACGCCTGCTGAGACCAGTTCTTATCTTGTATATCCAATGCGAGGTGGATATTCAGGCTAAATCCCTATTAGCGATAATGCCTGAATATCACTGGATTTCCAGCGATATTCACGCATTTAGCCGCTATCGCCGGATATTTTATCGCTTGGAGATAAACGTTGCTAATAGCACGTTATCTCTGCGATAAAATCCGGCGATGAGAGGCGATAAAAAAAATGTCGCTAAGCTTATTTAGCGATAAATATTGCTAGTTGTTGATAATATGCCCCCTATTTTTCTACGAGGATTAACATAATAAAATGTATGCACGCTTTGGCGCATCTTATTTTAATACATATACGAATATTAATAAAGCAAACTAACTTAATTGCGCTGACATACACACAGTTTAAAAACAAAAGCGATCTTAACTATGACTCACGAATTCTATCACATTAAAAACGAAGAAGTTCTTTTCACAACAGAATCTAATTAAATGGTGGAATCTCCCAGCCAATGTAATATACGGTGAACAACTTAAACGTAGAAGCATAATTTAACTCCCAGGTCTTTGCAGCGACAAAACATGACTAAAAGCAAATATGCTTGTTGGGTTTGGCTACGCTGGAAACATCCATGAGAAAGTAAACAGTCAAATTACCAGGATATACATATCCTTCATGAAGCAAACATGCTCAAAGCAGCAGGTGCTCTTTCTACGAATCGTTCACTACCTCACTTTTTTAAAGCCTGTAAAGTAGTATTTTAGGGTGGGGCAAGAAATAGACATAATCAACAATGCTAGCAGTTATAGTTAGAAGCGGCTGAATTCATCAAAGCAGCGAAAGGACAATAGGCCGTCGTAGGCTGAGGAAAAATGTGCCAATGGCTGTTTACGCCCACAGAAATACTTCAGAGGCACGGCCTCACAGTATGCAGGAACGAAGTTTTCCATCGCGCTGCTTTGTCTTTGCACTCTGACAACAGTGCACGGGTCGTTTGCCATAAAACATATTCCATATTTCTGCAATCTGGCCATACCTCTCCTCGCCAGTCATAAAATCTCTTTTTGTGTAACTATTCCATGCAATTAAATAGCATAGAAAATCCTCAAAGCTATCTACTCATCCCACTTTCATTCTGCTCGAATTTACACATGGGATGATCACACATCTACCACAAAACAAACTGCAGGAAATGAATGGAACAGTCTTCTGAAAGCACAAAACTACTACCAATAATAAAAAATACACAAAACAAACTGCAGGAAATGAATGGAACAGTCTTCTGAAAGCACAAAACTACTACCAATAATAAAAAATAACAGTCTATGTAACCACCAACGTAAAGTTCAGGAGTTAAATAATGCCAGCCATAAAGAGCTTCAATGCTTACTCAAATGCTAATAAAATGCAGCTACAATTAATATATTAATTTCACTCCTATATAGACTTCAGCAGGGGGTTGCACCAAAATACAGAGCTTTTCATATCTACCTGTGATTCATTCGACAGCTAAATATTGACTATCAACATATTGATGAGATATGTAGATGTGATTTTAAGAGGAGTAAATCTACACTTTTCTGTGCCTGCTTACCTTGATTATATATAATGATTGTTGAAGTTCTTGAGTTGATATAAGAGTATGTTGATATTGTCAACCTTGATGTTTTAACTTACAAGGCTCACAGATACGTTTGTGTCTTTCAAAACTAGCAAAGAAAATGACGACAATTTGTGTTGCTGCTCAGGGATAGAAAACTCGATGGGAGTCCCCCACAGCTTGGCATATCAGGTTGCAGGTTATGTGCTGACCAATGCAAAACTGTGAGTTAGGTGAAGTCGGAAAAATGTGCTCATCTTTTTAGTAATATTTTTAAAGGGTTTATTTATAAGCCCCTTGCACTGCTTGTGTGTCAATTTTTATGAGTGCAGTTTGCAGACCCTTATCTTCGAGTCCATGCAAAATCACTTTGCATGTCTTTTCATGGTCTCACTACCTATAAGTCCCTACTATATAGTAGGGCATAGCAGTTTAGAGGCCTGCAGCCTTTGTTGCATGTGCATGTGTGAACTGCTGAGAGTCTGAGGTCATTTTAAAAGCAGCCCTGTGTTGCAGTACTGCTTTTAAAAGTAAATTCACTGCAAACCTGACTTTGGTAGCATGGGCACTTTGAAAGTGAGAATTTACATATTGGGTACCCCCGGGTCTCCCCTAGGTGTTCCAGGGGTGGGGGTCATGTAACTTAAAGCAGGGTTCCTATAAGAGATGTTTTATAAACGCTGGTGAGTGAAAGGTGCCTATTTTATTTTTCCCCATTGTAGGAAATTTACTACAAAGTCGACTTTGGTGCTGTGGGCACTGTGAAGTAATAATCTAAATCGTTTTTGCATATTAGAAACCCCACAGGTCTTCCCTAGGTGTCCCAGGGGTGGGGGACCTCTAATTTTGAGCAGAGGCTTCATATAAGAGGTTTTTTTAAACCCTGGGGGAAGGAGAAATTACACATTTCATTTTCCCCATTGTGCATAGTTGGCCTCAAAGGCGAATATTGCAATATTTTATGTATGCATGATTATTGCTAGGAAGGGAATACAATTTCATTCAAGGGCTTGGAAGAATGGTATTGATAAATCCAACAGATTGGCCTGGTTGAACTTAATATAACCTGTACAGTAAATAAGTTGTAAGGCAAAATCCAGCCTTGCTGCAGTCTTCCTTGATTGGTCAGCGCTAACAGGCTTACCAAGGCGGCATTGATTAGGCGATTAATGGCTATCCAGGGGAGAGGCTATCTGCTGGAGAGAGCTCTGCAGCTATACGAAATGCCAGGGGTGAGGAGTCGTAAAGGATGATGCTTCAAAGGAGGAAAGGACAGGCAGGGAATGTCAGGCCCACCTGCCCCCAGTCCCCTGTGCCCCAACCAGATTTCAGGCGTAAGGAAGGAATTTGCAGATGTGAGGGGGCGGAGTGCTATGGAAATGAGTTACTCTGAGAGTTGGTTTAATTAGCTCTTACTGCTCTGCTGAAATTTCAGCCACCATAAAGGAATTTGAAAGAATAGTGCTTTGTGGGACAAGAAGATGCCACACTTTGGAGGAAGTTGACATGCTTTTGAGTGGCACCTAGCATTTCAATGGCTGGAGGTTCCCAATGATTGCTGCCATAGAAGGCTGAATAAATATGTGAAAGATGCATAGCCTCTCAGTTCTGCTGCCTGAAACTACAAGAAGAAGGAGGATTGTCCTGCTGGAATCCGGACCTGCACCCAAGGGCCTGCCTGGTGTAGAGTGCGCCTGTTGCACTATCAGGGACTACAGGTCTGAGCACTTTGCCTTGCTTCAAGAAGGAGTAAGGAGTGGACTCTCTGCAGCTACGGGTTAACAGAGGTAAAATGACCCATCTCCAGCTAGAGTTCCCCTCCTGGAGTGCGTCCATTGTAGTTTTAAGAGGTTGACCAAGCGCAACTCCAGTCCTACCAATGTCCATCTAGGAGATTATAGACCCTTGGATTTGTGTTTTGGGCACTTCGAATCCATCAAGAGACGTTCTGGGAGAACCTCAAGAAGTTTGGGAAACTTTTTTTGAAAAAGCTCCAGGATGTGACTCACCCGACTGCGAGAGCTAAGCCAGCCATCTTCAACCTTGATCTGGCCTGGATTCCAGGTTCATCCCGCTGGAGAGGTCCGGAGGTCTGACTACCAGAGTTTGACCGGGAGTTCCCTGAAAGTCAAGCCAACAAGCCCTCACTGAATCTGGACTGGAGGTGAGCAGCGAGGGCCTTCGGCAGAATAAGCTACATAAAAGTTTCTAAATGCGAAGGTAAAATTATGACTGGGGCTTCCCGTGGGGTATACTTGCAGTGTCCTATCACGGTTAGCCTTAAACTTTGACTTTGCCCAGGTCAAGCACAGCCAGATGTCCAGAAGTGGCACTGCTGGTTTCTAAGCACTAGAAAGTGTTTATTCTTTAAAACTTCATATCTCCAATTCCCCTACTTCCAATTTTGGTAGCTTTGCTGTCATTTTAAAGATATATTTCCTATTTCTATAAATCGCTGTGGGATTTTTTTATTGTGTGTTGTGTCTTACCTATTTACTGTATTGGTGTTTATAAATACTTTACATGCCTGTCTCCTGAGTTAGGATTTAATCCTCTCTGTCAGCTACCAAGGGATGCGCTAGGAATCAATTTATAGGGACCGTATTTAGGACCCAGTGCCACGTCGGTAGCCTTGTTTCTGCTGTTAGGTGCCTACCTACCACTATCAATAATGATATGATGTTAGCTCAATAGAAAAGGTATTTGTGCCATGCAAGAGAAATGAAATAGCATCTATGCTTGGAAAGAGTAACCTCTACTATATTGCATTTGCCAAATATAAAAGCTTATGTGTTATGTAGTGCATTTTGATTTAAACGTGCACCATGATGAAGATTGAACGTGGAGATAACGAGTTGTGCTTGATGTATACTAACTGTAAATGTATGCAAAGCAAAGCATCATTAACATGTGTGTATAATTGGATGTGTAAAGGCCTAATTGAAATGTTCATGTTGGGTATATGAAAGGCCTATTAGTTTATTCCTGTGTTGGCCCGTTTGTGTAGGCCTGAAAATTTAATTTCCCTGGTAAGCTTTCGCATTTGGAGGTGATCGGCGAATTTCATGTGCATGCAAGGATGTTCTGTTCTTAAATTTCAGTTGCAGATGTAAGAAGCTGCCTTTTGTTTTAGGAGTTAGGCATGGAGGAGAAAAGAAACAAAGTAAAAGGAATGTCGCTAATTGGGAGCCGGTGTTCTTTCTCGCTAAGGAGGCCTGGGAAGCAAGGTCATCGGATTGAACTTGGAGAGTATGAGGAAGAAGGTAGCAAATTACCGAGGGAAGGTGTCCATTGGGATGAGGTGATCTGTGGGCATGTTTTACATCTGTGCATTTTGTATTAGGGACAGTGTCCCGAGGGAGGAGAGGCAGAAGGAGATAGTAGGAGTTGGGAGAAGGGGTTAGTAGATCGATCTGGGAAAGAGCCTTTAGAATAAGTTCTGTAGCTTTAGCTACTTGATTCACATGGCAAATGTACTTCTTAGGAAGTCTTCACGAGCTGACACCTTTAACTGATCTTGCCTAGGAAATGCTAAGTAGGGATGTCACTCTAGAGATAGAGTAGGGATAGTCTAATGCTTTTCACTTTTCAGCCACAGATGAAGTCCGGCTTAGATATTGGAGCAGTTCTTGCGTGTGTCTTATTCTTGGAACTTTTCATCCTTTCCATGTTCCATCGGATTAAACTCACCCATAGATATGGTTTTGTATTAGTTCCTATGTATTTTTCTTCGTCTTGAGGTGCTTGCATGTTCAGTTGTTTTTGGCTTTGTAATAAACCCCTAAACTGGAAATTTGGAGTCTGTAATCTTTTACGCCAACGTCATTGGAAATGTCGACTGCCTCAATGAGTTATTTCTCCTCTTTACACTTCTCAGCAGATAATAAAGATCTGTCGGCCCAGAATTCCTAGTTAAACTCAGATAGTGGAATCCGGCTTCATCAACATCAAACCCTAGCAGAGTAGATTCTGGGAGTCCAAGAAAATCAGCAGCTCATGTGCTGTTAGTCCCAGCCAACCTGCACGCAGCCTAAGGCAACAGGAAACGTTTTGCATTCAATGAACAAGAAATTGGTTGTTTTATGTCAGGACTGACCACGGTTGACAATAATAATTTGATCCAGTGGCAGGTGCCAGACACTATGGTGAAAGCAGTAGGCACAGAGGAAAGTTGACTATAGCAAACTGATTGTAGCAACAAAACTAATATGGGCAGAACTGGTTGCATTTGGATCTTCCTGCCTATTCACTAGAGAATAAAGGTCTTGCGCTAACAACAAATCTGTACTATGGAACCTGGTGTCGGCAACATTGAAACAAAAGAGTCTTTTTATAGAGAGATGAAAAATTTTGACTACAGTTTGAGTGAATTCTTCTCCAAACTTGGATATACCACCTTGATACAACTTGCATTACAGATAGCGTAATTTGATCACATGTAGTTGAATTCATAAGGCAAGAACATTCCTCCTTTGCCATAAAGCAGAGGAAATGTTAAGGATGAATATCACTGCACCATGGTTACAATAAATTGTGTTCTGGGGCAGAGCTGATGCCAAAGCATTATAGGTCAAAATTATTTTCCATAGAATTTACATACATAAATTGAATCTCAACATTGGAAATGCACCCCCTGCCATGAATGGGCGAATTTACTGAATAACTGTGACTATCTCTGTACATCAGGAGCTAACCAAATGCTATTGAACAATCTTTTAACAGTTTCCCAAACAACATAAAATAGCCTCTGTTACTCCTCATGGTTTGTACCCAAATTAAAATCTTGCCCTTCATAATGCATGGAGCCCAGGTCACCTTATAGACACTGTGGGACATACTTACAATGGCATTGCGCCACCGGAATGTAACCTTTTCAGATGTTCCGTTGGCACAGTTCCCTGCTCCATATTTAAAAAGTAGCGTTAAGTCACTTTGTATGGCTTGACACCGCTTTGTAAATAACTTCCCTTTTCACACAGGTATCTGCTTTAAAGGGGCGTGCAATCGATATTGCTGTCGGTGTCCCACCACAACACCCATAGCTTTTTCAAGCTACCCCAGATTTACAAGCATCTGTAAATCTGAGGCAGTGTCAAAAACTAATGTCATTAAATAGCAGCTGTTAGATTGGCGCAACGAGGAGAAATTCTTTATTGCCCTCGTTGTGGCTCTTCCTATGTGTGCTGCATTCTGCAGCACACATCGAAAGAGCAAATCGCCTTTAAATATTGTTTAAGTGCAGGAAGGTGTCCCTTCCTGCACATAAACAACCATCCCTGCAACACAAACACCCTTGCAATAAAGCGCTAGAGTCTATGTGTTAGTGGTAGGCAGCTTTTTTTAGTGCCATTGCAAGGGGAAACAATGAGGTGTACTGCATCTTGTAATGAGGCAGCGCTGTACTGTTAAATTGTGTGTAGCGTCACACTGCGCCATTTACTTGTAAATATTCCCCTGTCTGTCTCCTGATGGAACATCAGATGCAATTAATGGCGTAGTTGGATTATATTATAATCTATTTGATTTAGCGCTGACTGCTCATTTCTAATGTTCAGCCCCACTAACTGCTGTTTTTTACTATGCATCTGCCTAAGAAATACGTTTTAAATAATCAGAAAATGAACACTCAGATACATTTCGCATTTGCAAGCCAATGTCATTTTGAAAAGCTGCAATCAGTACTTAACTGAAGAAAGCATAAGTATATTAGGCTATGGTTAGACATTTCTCGAGTCAGACAAAGGTCCTTACCACAGCAGGCTGTTGTAAAGTAGCCGACTACTAGAGGCCTCTCGAGTGGGACACAGTTCTTTCCGCAGTAGACTACAGTACCTTAGGTGTTACTAGAGGAGTTACTAGAGGTCCCTCAAGCCAGATACATGTCCTTGCTATAAGCAGGCTGCAGTACCTTAGACAGTTAAGTGATGTCCCAGAGGCACACATCACTGCCATTCAATCTCAGGACACCAGTGAATTATGATCAAAGCAGATACCCTTGAATGTTTGATGAAAGTGAAAAACACTGGCATGGTAATAGTTATTACTCCTATATGCTGTTATGCTGTGGAAAAAGTCAACCTAATATTGATAGGTATTACCAGTGACTTGTATGAGGAAACACTAACATTATTCTGTATCAAGAACACCTCTTTAGCAGTTTTTTAGATGGTGCTTCTGTGAAAAGTATTGAAGTGGAGTAGCTACCAGTGTGTATTCCTTGCAAGGGAACATAAGTGAAAACAGAGTTGGCAATGTCAAGTGAGAAGTGACAGTGATGAATGAAGAAGAGATGGTAATGTGGAAGGGGACAGGGGAGATGGATGGTGAGCACAGTGGGAAAGCAATGATGGAAGCAGGCAAGGGGCAGTGTTTGAACATGGAGTTGGACTACGTTTTGAAGTCCATTGCCAAAACCTAACGGCAACAGTAATGGGACAATGCAACTTCCACAAGTGCAGTGAAAACCATGAAAATCGCACAACAACCAATGGCTAAATGAGACTGACCAAAGCTCACTCTATCTACAGACCACGTTTTTAAGTATCAAGGTCTCTTAGAGAGCTAAAGTTGTCTGTAGAAAGATCTAAAAATGAGTATTGGCCACACAAGTCCATCGCTTGTAATCCTCCCTAAGAAGACAACTTAAATAGCCCGACTTGATAGAGTTAAAAAACATAAAACAATGAATGGGCCTATAACCAATAAAGAAGTTTAGATCCATCTGGGATTACATACTGTATTCGACACTCTCAGAGCACTGATTGGCCTCTAATGTGTCTCATACATAACATAGAACCAATTGAAGCTAAGTGTATCATGGTATGTGAGACCTCCTTTCCACAACTTCAGGAGATCCCAACTTCAAACTTGCATAGTCAGTTAATTTCTCGTGGGCGGTCTGTGGGTGCACCAAGTTACAGAGGCTCTGGTCTCCTCTCCCCGAGTGGAGGACTTCTTGCCGATTTTAAAGTTCAACACCAGGTTGGAGGGCATCTCTATGACTTCAGCAGAGGTGGAAGTGCAGTGGCTTCAGTGAAGGCATGAAACTTTACAGAGCGCAAGCCATGTTTGAGGTGCCAGCTTGGAAATGATTTTGGTGTTTTCAAAATACAGCAATCCAAAGTGGTAGTTTGTTTCTTTGAAACAGATATACACCCCAAAAGGGAACATTCCTATTCTTCCCTATTTGGAGGCACTTTGTCATGCAGGGCAGGCCCAAGTAGGAAAAACAAGCAATGTTTTCCTATCATAAACAGGGTAGGTTCTAAATATTATGGGGTGAACATTACTTTGACCTGAATACCCTGTGGTGGACAGCCATCAGGTCAAAAGTTAACACTGATGGAACCAAAGGAGTATCCTTTGGTGAAAACCCAGTATTTACCCTAACTTTAGAGAAAACCTCTACTTATCTGCAATCTGCTGTGCTTGACCAACAACTATAGGTGGCTTCTTTATGCAATTGCTCTAACAGCACACCTAGAAACCTTCAAGTTCCCTGTCCACGTGTCTCAGTTCTTCTGTTCAGTGGCAAGTGAACAGAGTATTCCTATTTTTTTTGTGTGTGTTTTATATAGCGCAAACTAGACCAAGAGATCGGATATCAGAGCGCTTTACATGAGCACCTGTTTCATTATTTTTTGTTGTTGTTAGGCATGGGGCGATTAAGTGATTTGCCCAGGATCACAGGATGTTGAGCGTCGCTGCCGTGACTCGAACCCGGTTCCCCAGCGTCGAGGGCAGCCGCTCTAGCCGTATTTTAGAGATAGCATCTGCCCAAAAAGCCACACACTTAATTCAAGGACAACAAAATGAAGTAACATGTCTATACTATACAATAAAATAATAAATAAATACAATTGAGAAATTCAAACCAGGGAATTATGAACTTGATCCTAAATTGTCATCTAACCTCACATATTTTAATGCACAGACCAAAGGAGTTCAGAAAAGTAGACAAAATGTAAATTATCCACAACTGAGAGGAGAGTAGTGTGATCACATGGGAAACTGACACCCATGTTTAATGTGAATGAAAACTGTTTGCTCTTATGTGTCTGTAAATTTCCCAACTACTTTGCCCATGGTCTAAGAAAGAAATTCAAACCTTAGTAGCCTGGGTCCGTCTTTCCTGAACCAAACCACCTTGCATTGAGTTGTCCACTGGCCATTTTAAGTTGGGCATGGCTTCCTTTAGTCATACAAATACTCGTTGTAAAGCACTCTATTGGATTGGCTCCTTACACTGCTCCTAATTATCTAACCAGGGGAGCACCGCTTGTAATGGAGCAATTACAGGGCATATTTGTCAAGTAAGAGTTTGAGTTATTAGCAGCAGGTGGGCCCTAAAATTGTCTATTTTGTTGCTTAAATAGGCAATAATTATGACAATGAGAGATATTAATAAGCATTAAGGAGTTTGTCCAGATTGTCCATGATGACAACGTAGTTAAATGAACTAGTTTGCACGGGACAGAGGGGTGTTTGCTATGTGCCACTGATAAATTAGGCCTGGCCACCACTTCTCTGGTGAGGTAAGTTACATAAGAATATTTTGCAGTCAAGTTAGATCAGGTCTTCAATTAAAGGTTTCTAAAAATAATTTCACCAAAGTTCAATAATGCAAACACATTGTAAATGCTGTCTGTCATTCATTAAAGTGATGTCCAATGTCCCCACTGCATGCATGTGTTCACATTACTACTGGGAAACAGCCCATTTGCAGTGATACCCATACGGTCCCACTCTTCAACTGTACGCCCACATAAGAATGCATTGCAACACGGAGCGGAATAGTGAGCTGCATCTGTTTTGAAGCCTTTCACGGACAAAAGAGAGACCTTTCCATCTGGAGAGGCATTGAGTTTAACCACTAAGCAGAGGGTCTAGTTTTGGACAACGGGTTCATAGATTTTCTGGTTAGTCAACAATTCAGATGAAGTCCCACCAACTTAGAGTTGTTCTGGATAATGTCTAACTGCCTTTACAGACAATACTAGATTAAAGGAAACCACCGTGGATATCCCTAATTAAAGCCTGATTATGAAGTCTAGACTTGCAGAAAATCAATTGCTTGATTTTTGTGTCCAGATTGTTAACTAAACTTTTCAATTAAATTATTGTTGTTATGCTTTTGTTCTTGGATTCTAGAGGTAAATGTTATGCAAGTCCAATATAGTACATTTACGACGGTTTGAAAATTAATTCAGAAGGGCTCTTCCACTTGTCAAGAAACAAAAAAACAATTTTGCTCAAATTTGCGGAGAAAACAATCACGCAGATATAGGAAAAGACTTACTTTCTCATCTGGTTCCCGTTTTTGCTCTTCCTCTGTCTTCGTTGGAGTTTTATTTGTTGAAACCTTCAATGCCACAGAAAACCCAATTAGTGTTGTGAGTAATAATCACCTGATAACATGTTGCATAGTGAAAAACAACCATTAATAGCAATAAAAATAAAGAACAGAGGAATACTCTGTTCAGAAAAGCAGTGATATGAAATAGTCACGACCTCAAAGTACCACCATAGGGGGTTAAAATATAATCTGTCATTTCAGCAGTGACACTCCAGCTGTTCATAATCCAATTATGGATATTCTAGCAAAACTGTTGCTATTACACAGATTGTATTGGCGAAGCAAGTTAAAACACCGAGATAGGAAATAATTCAACAGAAAAACTAGAAACTCAATTTCGAGTTAGAATCTAACGTCAAAAATATCGTACAAACCTTTCAATGCTCAGCAAATACCTATTAATAAGAACACACGATTGTTCTTAGTCTGGGAGGATTTAAACAAACAGTGTGCAAAATAGGTATGAAGGTGTGCCTACGTGATGTTTGATTATTGAAATCTACGCTTAACATGTCAAATTAACAGAAGCTTTAATTGTAGAAAACAAGACTTTCAACTGTGGCTGCTAATTGAATATGCTTAACCCAACCTCGACTAGCTGGGAGATAATATTTGCAATGCATGGAATATGGTCAAATCCATTTAATAGTCACCAATGTTGAATGTTACATAAAGTTATTGAATTTAGTTATATAGGTAATACTGTTTGCCTTAGAAAACATTTCTCTGCTATAGTTAGAAATGTTTTAGATTTTTAGCTAGTTAGCTACTGATCATCAACAAACAAGTAACTGCTTTCTGAATTGTATAAGGAATTTTACACTCGAGTTTACATCCATCAATTTATCACCTGTCAATCTTTCATTCAGTTTTTATCCCTTGCACAGTAGTCAACAACAGTAACAAAAATAGAAAGCTACAATACAATACTTTTTCACTCTGTCACTCTATGTAGGTACAGGGGAAGCTGTAAGATGACGTTTCCATGCATACTACAAGTTCCTATGCAGACACGTACCAGCGTTTTGAAGAAACTCATGACTGGATGCTCTTCGGGTGGGGCAGCAGTCTTGTCGCTTTCTTGGTTCTCTTCAAGCACTTGGGGGTCCTCTGCAAATTCAACACTGGCTGAGCTCGGCAGGCTGACAGTGTTTTGGTTGCAATCAGCTACGTTCTGCAAGAGGCACTAACAGTCAATTCTTGTTTGCCACAGGAATGTAAAAGTAACATTTCTGCTTTTCATTTGCATCACTCGGCTCTCATGCGCCAATTCCAGCCATACTTCGGCCTACATAGCGGGAACAATTGGACTCTTATGAATCAGTTTTTTTTTTCTGTTCTTTGGTTTAATATATTCAACGCTGCTGCGGATGGAGTAACATTTTGTGCTCAGCTGCGGAGCACAACACAGGCATTAAACTTGCATGTTACATTCAAAACAATCCCTCTTTCTTTCAAAATTGCAAAACAGTTGTGAAAGATAACACATAGCAGTGTTATCAGGGGCTTCAGTGACTAACTATGCCCGCACAAAGAAGGCATTTAGAGCTAAAGAAACTGTTTTTTTGCCAGAAATAATGGAAATAAAATATAAATGTCTTAGAGCCCAAGCATAAAATATTTACCTTTCACAAAGGTCACCCGACCATGAGGTTTGGAACAGCACTAATAGTGTAATTCTCCATATAACAAATACTTTTTACTATGTATAAAAAATAAAATAAAATAAACATTTTTGTCTTTTCTTTATATTTCTGGGTGACAATGTTAATGCTAGTGAGAATATTTAAGAACTGCTTGGCTAATGCTCTTTTTGACTCTTTGGGGATTATTTACAAGCCCCTTATGCCACTGGAGCATCACTTTTTATAACACTCCGAAGATACAATGTGCTGACCCATATCTACGAGGTCATGCAAAGCCACTTTGTGTGGCTTTTCATGGCCTCATAGATAAGGTGTAAGCCAACACAGCGCAAGTCACTGCGTTGCCTTACAGTGCGTCAAAGAGGCGTTCAATGGGCATTGCGGTGGGTGTTCCCACACAACACCCATGGGTTATGATGCATTTCAAGATTTACAAGGATCGTTAAACATGGGAATGCGTAAAAACGGTATGCCTCTCCAAGGCAGGCGTAACAAGGAGAAATATTTTTATTTCTTTCCATTTCTCACTCTTTTTATGTGTGCTGCATTCTGCAAAACACATAGAAAGAGGAAAAACCCTCAATGGATTGTTTTTGAGCAGGAAGGTGTCCCTTCCGGCACACAAATACTCCTACCAACAACGCAATCACCCTTGCACAAATGGTGCAAGGGGTCCAGCGTTGGTGCAAGGTACCCCATTATGGGCCGGCACTGACTGAATGGACAGGAATGCACCTTATATCGTAAATACGGTGCATTCCTGCCCTTTTGATTTGGCATAGAGCATCACAGCAAAAACACTTACAAGCAGCCCTACGCCAAATCTTTTTTACTCAACCACAGCTAGCATGTTATTCAGTGATGTAAAAACGATGGTGCTTCTTTACAATAGGCCTGTGCCACTGAAGCATCACTTTGTTTAATGCTCTGGTGGCGCGTGCCTCTCATTCATATCTATGAGGCAGCTCAAATCCACCCTCCGAGGCTTTACATGGGTTCATAGATATGGAGTAAGACAAGGCAGTGCAAAGTGCTGCGTTGCTTTACTCCGGGTCAATGAGGTGTTCCATGGGCATTGAGGTGGGTGTTCATACATAGCACCCATGGCTTTTGATGCTGTCCCAGATTTACACAATCACATAAACCTGGGGCAGCGCCAAAAACTTATCCATCCCCAGAGCGGGCATGACGAGGAGACATGTTTTAATGTCTCCTCGTTTTTTTTCTCTTTCCTTGTGTGCAGCATTCTGCAGCACACATAGAACTAGAAAGACGCCTCTAAAGATTGTTTTTTGTGCAGGAAGGTGCCCCTCTCTGCACAAAAGCAATCCTGCCTGCAATGGAGGCAGTGCCTAAGTTGGCTCTAGGCAGCAGATTGTGCACCAGCACAGGGATAAAGGACAAGAATGCACCGTAGTTCATAAATACAGTGTATTCCTACCCATTCACATTGGCATTGGCCAGCCCAGCAAGAAGACTTACCTCAGGCATGCCTATGTGATTCTTATTTGACGCTACGTTAAAGCATAGATTACAGGTTTACGGTTTGAGAAAAGCTCGTGCTATAGCGCCTTTATCAATTGTGCTCTTGAGACAAACCTAAGTCCAGTAGCGGCTTGTGCCAGGGGAATGTGGTGCGGCGCCGTGGGGGGGGGGGGGCAGAGTGGGGGTGAGCGCGGGGGGGATGTAACAAATAAAAAAACTTAAAATGTACCTGCTGGTCTTCTGCTCCTCAGACTGGACACAGGCTGAAGTTCCCAGCCTCCCCTATAGCCAATTCAGACGCTGCTCTCATAACCATGCGAGCAGTGTCGGGATTGGGCAGAGCACACTTGCTTTACACACTCCATCAGAATCTGGGAGCCTGTGCCTGCTGGTCTCTCTACCCAGCAACACAGCTGGGTTTGAGAGATGTCAGTGCGCATCACGGTTTGGCCGTCCTATGACAGTTGGCCAAATCATCATGGCACTGACAGCAATGCCCATCACTCCTCCTCCCCCTGTTGCAATGCTGTGGCTCCGCCCCCCAAGACTTGGCCACAGGACGAAAAATAAAATGACCTGCATTTAGATCATTTTAATTTTCATTTGCATCTGTGGGCAGTGGGGCGACACTCCTTCGTCATAGAGGAGGCGCTGCCGCTGCTAAAGTCTCTAGGTACCATCACCAGCTAAATAGAAGAGACAATATTTCACAAACTTTGTACACCTGCATCATATCTAGTGTGGGTGATACCTAGCTTGGTCAAAATCAACACTTCACATTTGTTAGCTTTGCATTGGCGCAAGGAGTTGATGAAGGGAAACAACCTTTACAACGCAACTTTTACAACGCACTACCATTACAACGAAACTTTTACAACGCAACATCCATTACAACGCATGCATTTACAACGCAACAATTACAACACAGGACACTACAACGCACACCACTACAACGCATGTCATTACAACGCAGTCTTTACAACGCATACCATTACAACGTATAGCATTACAACGTATAGCATTACAACACCTACACTATCCAACACTTACCCTACTGTTGCACCCCCTGGAGTTAGAATAGTAATTTTTACCCCTACACTATCCAACACTTACCCTACTGTTGCACCCCCTGGAGTTAGAATAGTAATTTTTACCCCTACACTATCCAACACTTACCCTACTGTTGCACCCCCTGGAGTTAGAATAGTAATTATTACCCCTACACTATCCAATACTTACCTTACATGCAAAGTAATATTATGCGTTGTAATGGTATGGGTTGTAAAGGTAGTATGCGATGTAAGGGAATGCGTTGTAAAGGTAGTTTTTAAAAGTTCATTGTAAATGCATGCGTTGTAATGGAATGCGTTGCAAAGGATGTTGTGTTGTAAAAAATGCGTTGTAATGGTAGGCGTTGTAAAGGTATGCGTTGCAACGTCATCCATCCGTTGATGAATATGCCCTACAGCTCATAGTGGCAAAAGGTGCCCACTTCAAGCACTATACTCACAACCAAAAATATGAGTGGTGGCTTTTACCAACAACACATTCAAATACTACTGATACAAATATGTTCATGAGATGTGGCCTAATCACCAGTGCAGGAATTCATGAACATCCCACAAGACATAGCACCGGTTTGATGCCAAAAGTACCACAATCTTCTCACTATACATTCATGGATGTCATGGGTCACAGCTGTGACCTCTAGCTTGCTCCCTGCTACTCCTGGCACTTCCTGTGTCATCCCTTGCCCCAGAGGGAGCAAAGCGTTCGCCTCATCTGAGGCCAGGGGTTGCAAAGAAAGTGCAGAGAGTCTCAGGGTGCAAGCTAGAGGTCACAGCTGCGACCCCTGACTTCCTCCATATGATGACCATGCATACATTAGCATAAATGTCTGTGGCCAAAGCTCAAAAATCACCTGCAGAGACTCCTTGCTCGGCTACTTTGGCCACAGCTGAGACACGGCTTACTGCAAAGTCAATACAACCATTTAGTTAACCTAACCCGAGGTACAACATGAAAGCTAATAACATAATAGAATGCAATATAACACCCAAATTTGATGCGTTTAAACAAACGTGATTCTTCTGAAAGAACTTAGATAATTACAAGTCATTTAGTCATCTCATAAATGGTACAGAACTATAATAACTGCATTTTTCAAACTGTGAAGGGAATCTTTCAGTTTCTGTCATTCTCCTAATGCCACTTACTGTGCTCAAACCACAAGTAGAAAAACGCATGAAAGTCAGACAGAAACTCTGAAGTTCATAGAAGGGCTTATTGGGCAAATCCAGACATTAATATCATTATCTGAATACTTGCTCTAAATTACAAAATACTGTGCTACTAACGAGGACATTATTGTATTTTTTGTCTTTAATGTTTTTTCCGTTTCTTCTAAAATTTTCTTTTTTAATAAAGCTTGCGCCTGATATGTTAGCATGCTTAAATAAAGGTAATTATTCTGTACAAAAAATGTCTGAGACAAGCAAGAACAACTCTTGGGAACTTTGCAAATTTAGGCAGAGGTTTATTTAAATGATGAATGCAACACTATTTGAATAATACACACTATACATGTACTTTCCACATTCAGTTGCCCTTACTAAGCACTGCTACAGTCCAGCTGTCCAGCACAGCAGCCACTGGCAACATTGAGCATGCGATGAATATCAATGGGCGTGCCTGAAGATATCAAAATCCTGTTTTTACATTTATTATTATTAACTAACTCATTTCGGAAGTATTTTATGTGTCAGAACTTAAATTATTAACTGCGGAAATAATTGTATTTCCTGGTATTGCAGGTCCTCCTCCAATCACGTGACTGCTTCAAGGACTTTGCCTCTTTTGGCTTTCAAACCTATTATTTTGTGAATGAAAGGGAGGAATCACATTCAATACTCGGATTGCAAGCCCATCACAGATGACATCATTAAGAATGTCTAATCTTTACTGTGCAACCCAAAAAGGCACTTGACAGTCTTGACTTGTCAGTTTCAAAATGACTCATAGTGAAGTTAACCATTTTGCACGTGTAGTACAACAGCTAAAATGCATGTATTTGTCAAATGCTGAACGTACTATCTGATAAACATAAAATCTATTAATAAAGCATAATCTTCACAACATATCGAAGATGAGCGACGTAAGGGAACATAGTAACAGACTTCAAATAAACAACATATTGTATTCCACCATCATAAGAGTATGTCAATGGAGAGTTACGTGCTGACAAATGTAAAGCCTGCATTAATGTGTAAATATTACAATGTCGTTTTCGGTGCTTACTACATTTGCTTTGTGGTTAACTACTGTGCCTTTGATTTAGGTTGTTTTCACTCCTTTCCCTGTCTTGTACATCCTTTGTTCGTTTATTGAACAATTGTGAAATGTAAAGAGTGTTGTGAATCACACACGTCATTTTAGCAGCTCCGAAAGTCTGTCTGTACATGGTACTTGAGTATATTAAAATGTTACACTTTTTAATTTCAAAATGAGCATTTAACATATCTATGTAGTGGAATTCTGTTATGTTGACCTAAACATTACAGAGAACATATACATAAGTCCTTTTGTACAACAATAACGGAGGGAAACGACATTCAAAGAAATATACTATAACTAAATCATGTGCCATCAAATTGTTATTCTGTTTTGCGATGTTCCCCAGGAGAAGTTGCATCATTATACCTGAATACTTAATGTTAGTAGTAATTCTAGTAAACTCAGATCATATCTATCTATGTATCTATCTATCTATCTATCTATCTATCTATCTATCTATCTATCTATCTATCTATCTATCTATCTATCATTATAAATATATATATACACACACACACCCACATAAAAAAAATGTGATTTGAAAATGTGAAAAAAATATTGCTAGAATTTACAAAACGTCATTGGATGTTAAATTACAATAAAAATAAAATTAACATATATTACTACAAGCCTCAACTACCCACTAAACGACAATTTAAATACCAGTGCGAAGAAAACACCCACCTTTCTGGTCGCACCCACTTTCAATTCTTGATAATGCACCAATTGTTAACCTCCTCTGAGGCTAATTCATCTCTCAAGTATGAGCTGCCACGTTGTAAAGAGTCTCTGGGCAGGAATCCGTACAGTATCGTGGTCCCTTTATAACACTGCCATCACGTGTATTGACTTAGTTCCAGAATATCACAGCAGGCTGTGAGGCTCATTGGTTAGTGTACCTTTTGCTGTTTATTCTACCATAATCCTAGACAAGTGCAAAACATGATAACAGCGCAATTTCAGCCAACGTCCAGAGGCCAAAAGGAGGAACACAAAAGTTACATTTCAAAGAAATTGTTTTTCCAACTGCTGCGCATTTTTGTTTTCATTTTCTACGTCTTTACATACATTCAGAATCAAATGCATTCTGATTGCACATCCTATCGAAAATGAAGGTGTATTTTGCCGGTTTAATGAATAGCAAGTTGATCAAGTTCATATGGCCGTTTACTTCTGACAGCCCAACAATATTCCAGCTTCCTGCTTCTCTGACTTTGCTTTAAAAAAGTTTTCACTGGGGATAGTAAAATTCAAAATCATAACTTTAGATCGCAAATGCTTTTCATTTAGTCAGTCTCCTTTCTTTTTCACATTTTCTTAATTGAAATTTTAATGGCCAGTTGTTTAAATTCTTCTTCGTGGATGTTTGTT
Source organism: Lissotriton helveticus (assembly GCF_964261635.1). Lineage (NCBI taxonomy): Eukaryota > Metazoa > Chordata > Amphibia > Caudata > Salamandridae > Lissotriton > Lissotriton helveticus. Next base: position 278,124,262 of record NC_136068.1, read on the forward strand.
GAGAGTCTAAAATGCCAGTCTCTAGAAAAGGTGAAAGAGTACCAGGACCAGTTACCATAGTATTCGACCTTCAGAAGTAACTATTTCAAATATTGTTTTTGAATTCGGAGAAGTTTTCTGAAGAGTTAACAGACCCCATAAAGAAAGCCACTTATGTCTGTAAATCTAACTTAACAAAAGGATACCTGTTGGACGTAAATTGTTTTACTACTGTCTAACTTTACTCCCCTTGTGTACACGCCACCTTTATGTACAGGCATACAGTACTGATTTCTAAGCAAGGGGTTGGGAGTGGGCAAACAAGGTGTGGTTTACCTCGAGAGTAAGTGAAGAACCACAATTGCGTGTGTTTACTGGTTTTCACAAACACCTTACCCAGACTCTTTCCCACCCTGTAAATGGTCAGAGATTTGCTTTTGCTCAGAGATTTGCTTCTTCAAATGGCTGAAGTCCCTTGTCAGGACAGGAAAGGGAATTAAGCACTCCAAACTTTGTGTATGTGCGAGGGGTAGAGGGGGGAAGGGGTTGTTAGGGGAAGGGGATTCCCCATAGAGAAAAAGTGTGCTTTTACACTGTTGGCTTCCTTTCTGGGAAGTCGACCAGTGTGTCCATCTCCAAATTGTGGTCATCGCAAATGTTACATGATATTCCCTGTGGCGGCTCCTCGAGGGAGTGCTGCGGGGTGGTTGGGCGGGGTGGGGGAGGGTCAGGGTGCAGGGCAGTAGCGGCTCCTGGAGGGAGTGCTGCGGGGCAGTGGGGCAGGGGAGGGGCAGGGTGGGGGGTAGTAAACTCTAGCGTACGGCCAAACGGAGGTAAGTACTTAAATAAATAAATAAAACAAATTACATTGCGCGTGTTGCAATGCCAAATGCAGTGGATTGAAATACAGGTAAGTAAATGTGTTGAAATTACTGTTCAGATTACTTTTTGAGTTACTTTTTCTACTCAGTGTGATATGCCTAGATATCACACTGGGACATTTCCTAGAGAAATGGTAAGTAAAATCAGTTTTTCCCAGCTGTAATTTTTCAGGTTTTCATACAAATCAACTCCACATTTAGAACAAATTTCCAGGGAAAAAGTCAATGTACTCCTATGGAGAGAAATAAAGTTATCTGTTAACAGGTAAGTACTCGGTCTTTGGGGTTTAATTTCTGGGGTTAGAACAAGGGTTCCCCCAGGTACACGTATCCACTCTCAAAGCACCCTCAGCTGCACTAGGGCGGCCGGGTGCAGAGCGCTTATCCAGTGGGGGATAGTGGCCCTCCGGTTGGTGGCTGCTCACGAGCAGGCCACAAGGTTGTGGGAGCAAAGCTCCTGGCGTTTAGCTCAGGGCAAAGGGGGATCTGAGTTACCACCCAAAGTACACCCGTAGCGGCAGCTGGGTGCAGGGTGCTGGTTTGGTGTTAGGTGCCCGGTTAATTTCAATGGGGATTCTCCGGTTTCTACAAAGACTGCAGGCTCGGGGACAGAGATCTTCTGGAGGGGACCACCAGTTGGAGAGGTAAGTTGGGATGCCTGGGGATACTGGAACACCATCGGTTGGGCCACCCAAGGCCGTGGGACTTTGGGTGTAGCAGCTCCGGTCACAGTAGGGTGCAGGCTTCACTGGGAGATTCAAGGCAGGTCAGACAGAGATCACCAGATTTCAGATTAGAATTGCCGGGGAGACCTCCTCGTGGTGTTGGGCCACTCAAAGTTTCAAACTCGGGCCGTGGGTGTCAAGTGCAAAGTGGTGCAGACTCGCTGATTTGGCCTGAGACAGAGTCTGTGGGTGAGCAAATCCAGTGCTCACAGAACAGAGTTTCTGTGGAAGGCAGGACATGTCCTCGGGGTTCTTGAGGTTGCTGGCTGCAGGAAACACTGGGATTCCGCTTCTGCAGGTTCGAGGTGGGGACAGGCCGGTAGGTCTGGGGCCAAGTCAGTGGGCGTCCACCTCTTCGTAGCTTCGGCAAGGTTCTTCGGTCATTCTTCTTCTTCTTTTCTTCTTGGTCGGTTCTTGTCTAAGGAGGCAAGGTTTGGGGTGGCCCCTAAATAATAAATGTAGGGGTGTTACAGAGAGGTAAAGGTGGGACCAGTGGGTCCCTTCCTTGGAGTGGGTACACCCCCTATTATGCTACCCTCCAGTGGGAGGGGGGCATATGCCTCACTCCGGTTGGCTGGGTCCCCCCATCTGCAAGATGGTGGGGACTGAGAGTTGTGCTTCACCTTGTCTCCCCCACCTGAGGGGTGGGGTTGGCAAAGGTGGGCACACCTCCCTTCATCACTTGGTTTTACCGTTGATTCTCCCACCCAAAGTGGGGGTCAGAACCAGTGGGGGCCAGTTGCTGGAAGCCGCAAAAGGCCTGGGGAAGCTCACAAAGATGACAAGCCATTGAAGCTTCCCCTTTGTGAAGCCTGCCTATCCTGAGAGAGGAGGCTTGGCACCTCGTCCCAGGATGTGCATTGTTTCAGACCCTGAGAGCACTAGGCTCTTGACCCAGGGGTCCAGAAACATGTCTGGTGGTGGCAGCTGGTGAGCTGAGTAGCCACTCAGCCTGGACACTAGTGTTAGGTCGTTTTTCAGGGGGCATCTCCAAGATGCCCTCTATGTGCATTTTTCATTAAATCCTACACTGGCATCAGTGTGGGTTTAATGGGCTGAGAAGTTTGATACCAAACTTCCCAGTTTTCAGTAAAGCCATTATAGTACTGTTGAATTTGTAATGACAAACTCCCAGGACCATATACTCTTAATGGCATTACTGGACTTACAATATTTTTTTATTTATTTATTTATTTTAAAGTTTTATAGAACGCGAACTTGACCCGTGAGGGTATCAGAGCGCTTTACAGATTCAATAGAGTAATACAAGGTTACGGCAGGACATAACAAACAAAAACAGGAAAAAAAGAAATTAGTACGTCGGAGAGGTTACAGAAACAGGAGGCGTAGGTGTGACGGGGTAGCATACAAGTACTGTACATTGAGGGATAGGATAAGCTATAACAGCAGGACAGAGATATTACAATAAACAAAAGAGTAATGTACAAGGACGCAGGACTAGGCAATAGTCTCTCAGGTGGCTGCGGGAACGAGTTTAGCCAAGGAATTTACCCATGAGAAAGGCCTTGGCCTTTTTTTTGAAGCGTGCAAAGGAAGTGATTTTTCTTATGTCGGGAGGGAGGGAGTTCCATATTCTTGGTGCAGTCCCGGTGAAAGCCCGATTGTAGGTTTTTATTTTCCTAAAGCGTGCAGGCCGGAGTAGGAAGGCCTTGGTCGATCTTGAGTTTCTGTTTCCTCCGGCTAACACAAGCTTCTGTGCAAGATACGCAGGGGAGTTCGAGTGAAGGGCTTTGTGCGTGATGCATGCCAGCTTGAGGTGAATCCTAGCCTCGAAGGAGAGCCAGTTTAACGCTTTCAAGTGAGGAGTGATGTGATCGAATTTTTTTGAGCCTGTAAGTAGTCTGGCGGCTGCGTTGAGGCAGGCTTTCAAGGGTGCCAGCGAGATCTTAGGTAAGCCAGAGAGGGTGGAGCAACCATATTCCAGTCGAGAGATGACTAATGATTGGACTGCGAGTTTTAGGTCCGGAGCGTCTAGAAAGGGTTTCAATTTCCATAGGTAGCTCTGGTGGAATCTGGCCGATTTCGCCATTGTGTTGATGTGGTCGTGCATATTTAGGTTATAGTCCAAGGTAAATCCCAGCGATTTGGCTGAATTCACAATGGTCGGGGAGCAGTTCAAGGCTGTGATGGCTTTAATCCAAGTCTGGATATCAGGGTTGTTCTTGGGCGGGGAGATTAGAAGGAACTCAGTTTTCTTAGCATTGAGTTTAAGTTGATTGGAGGAGAGCCATCCGACGGTCAGTTTCGGGGCCTCATTCAGGGTGAGGATCTCTGCAAGAGATGAGATTTTTATGTAGATCTGAGTGTCATCAGCGTACATATGGAAGGAGATATTTGCAGTGCGCTGGACTTCGGCAAGGGGTTCCAGATAGAGATTGAAAAGGGTGGGGGAGAATGTTGAACCCTGAGGGACTCCCACCGTGACCACGGAGGGAGCGGACAGTTCGCCATTGACTAGGAATCTCTGGGATCGGTTTTGGAGGTAGGAACTAAACCAGTCGAGTACTGTGCCATCTAAACCCATCCTGAGATTGAGGCGTTCGAGTAGCATCTCATGGTTGACCGTGTCGAAGGCCGATGATAGATCAAGGAGGATCAGGAGACAGGTTTTGTCTTGGTCAAGGGCTTGAAGAGCGTCATCAACGATGTGGAGCATGGTGGTTTCGGTGCTGTGCCCCGGTCGGAAGCCTGATTGGCAGTCATCGAGTAGATGGAAGTTGTTGATGTGGTGACTTAGCTGTATTTGTACACACTTTTCCAGCACTTTTGCCAGGAGAGGAATGTTGGAAATTGGTCTAAAGTTGTCTGGTGAGGCTGGATCCAGCGACGGCTTTTTCAGAATGGGTAGGACTTGGCCTGTTTTCAGCGAGGTCGGTATTGATCCCTGTCGAAGGGAGGCATTGATGATTGCAGTCCAGCTAGGAATGATGGATTTGGAAACGGTCGCAAGACAGTTTGAAGGGAGCGGGTCATTGAAGTGGTTGTTGGGGTTCAGGGAGGCAAGGATTTTCGCGACAGCGACTTCATCATAGGGTGAAAATTCGGACCAGTGTGCTAAATTCTTCGGTAAGGACCATGGCGGCAGAGAGGGAGGAGGCAGGGGGTCAAAGTTCGGCGGGGGGAAGGAGGCGGCCTTGAGTTCAGTATCTAAGGTTTTGATTTTGTTTGCGAAAAATGAAGAGAAAACCTCAGAGGAGATGAGAGACTTGGGGTTTTCTTTCGCTGTTTTGGACAGTTTGTTCGACTGGAGTTTGATTATCTCAAAGAGTTTGCGAGGTCTGTTCTGGGCATCATGCATCTGTACCCTCACCACTGGTATAGTACACCCAGCTAGATGGGTGGCTGACTTATTCCAGGGAAGTTGGTTGTAGGCATAGCACACAGGGATGTGTGCCATGTCGACCCTTCACTTTGTTCTGCACCAAGCACGCAGCCTGCAAAGCCAGTGTGTGTGTGTCTAAAGGTACAGGCCCACTAAGGGTGGCACAATAAGTGCAGCAGCCCTTAGAGGCCTTCCCTGGCCACAAAGCCCTTGGAACCTGTGGTACCATTTACAAGGTACTGACCTGTGGACAAAGAGTGCCTATTGGGTTTTATCTTCAATGCAGTTTAGGGAAAGAACATAGGCCGTGTGCACCTGTTTGACAGGAAACCAGGGCACACTCAGTCAAAGCACATCATTAGTTCAGCAAAAAGTGGGGGCAACCATGCAAAAAGAGGGTACTCGCTTACAGCTATAGATAGAATTCAATACAAGGAAATAAACAGTGAGAAGAACAGAGCGAAACGAGAATGAGGGATATCATGTAGTTGCTGTCTCCCTGCACAGGAGCTGGCAAATACGAAAGTGCAGCCAGTTACAGAGGTTAAAGAATCTCACGCAGTTAAAAAGCAGGTTGAGCACAAGTCGCTCCAAGGTTTGGGGAAGGGCGAACAGTAAACTGGATCAAAAGAATACCTTCTCTTCTTTCTCGCTATGCCTTTTACAGTCTTTTAGTGAGGAATACAGATTGTAACTACTACCACAGAATATGTAATCTAGTCAGTGGGACAAGGTCTTTCCTGCACAAACAGACATGCCAGACTATGTACATCAGAGCCCAGCAGTAGCATATAAGGCAGATTCTACTGTTGTTCTCACAAATAAGAATAGTGGTGGGCATTTAGCCACTGACCAGGGGACAGATTTCTGTTGCCACTTACCCCTGAGCAATAAATAATCCTTATGATTACTGTCCCAGCAATGAACAAACCCTATCATGCAAAAATAAAATTCTGGGAGATCTCTTTGTGGTGTGATACATACATTTTTGATGTATCAGTGATGGAAGCCTGTGACTCCCCTTTTTGGCTGGATGAGTTTCTTTGCACACTTGAGAAAAGGTACACTTCACGATAGATAACACTCCTTGCCTAGAGGTGATATACATTTGACCAATGTGGACATAAATCCTGGGAATTCCCCTGACCCTTAATGCCGCCCCAGGTGTGAATTCCACCAAGAAACCCAGAAGTGCCACAAACTAAATCGGATGCATCATCAGGGTGGCACTTTCACTGTCTTTTTGATGTTCACCAGCATTCCCTACTGTGATCTGACTGTTAATCCAAACTGCCGTGGAATAGACCTGATTGGTGGGAACGCTTAGTCTACCACATGCAATTCACAAAATGCATTTTACATGCTTTCATGTCTCAGCAACTCTTTTGATTAGAACAGTATTTCATTTGTTTGTAACTTACTGCTGCCTCTGTAGACATTTGTGGTATGGCCCTCAGAAGCTATAGGATATACAGTCTTCAGTACAGATGATCATTGTAGCTCAAATCTGGAGGATTTAGATGATCGAGATTTGACATAGACAGATGCATGGAATAGAGGAATACGATGGATGATAGAAAGATGTTAGCATTGAGTGAGTAAAAATAGAAACGGCATAGGAGTGAAGGGCAACAAGTATAATGATGTTGAAGAAATAGAACTTTATGCTTTAAGTGGACCTTGACATCAGACCTCCATATCATAACAACTAAGGTTTTAAGTATCAATTGGTTACCTGTCAGTGCATGGGATCCTAAGCCCAAGTACTGATCCCAGGCAATTCAGTAAATACTTGGCTTCTTCTCCATTCATAAGGAAGAAAGTGATGGATTAAAGCATGACGATGGTATATGGTGACATGGTGGAGTCTCATGCAGATTTATAAATAAAATGTGCTCAACACTATTTTTTGCACCATAAGGTGCACAGAATACAGCACTTTTTAACACTGATATTCTAAATCTTGAATCAAAGAACCATGACTGGAGGCACTTTACCTACTCAAATTGTAGAACTCAGAAACACTGCCAATATAGCAGAAATGATCCACTCATGTTTAGGGGCTATTTATGGGGAAGTCAAACAGTGCATCACAGCAAGCCACCTTGCTGTGTTGCACTGCATGACAAGGAAAGGGCAGGAATGTACCAAATTTAAGGCAATGTGACTCATTTAGTCTTTTCCCCTGTGCTGGCTCCCATTTGGCTGTCTGGCACCAACACAGACACCCTTGCACCATTGTGCAAGGTTGCCTGCATTGAATGGAGGATTGTTTTTGTGCAGGAACGGGCATCTTACTGCACAAAACCAATCATGAGAGGCATGCTCCTCTTTCTGTGTGTGCTGCAGAATGCAGCACACATAAAAAGAGGAAGAAATTAGGAGAAATAGAGACTTTTCCCCTTGTTACACCTCCCCTGGGAAGGCATAAGATTTTGACTCATTCCCAGGTTTACAAGTTCTTGTAAATCTGGTAATGCATCAAAAACCATGGGAGTTCCATGGGATAACCCATGCAACACCCATGGAATTTCTTCCCAGGGCAGCATAATGCAATGCAACGATTTGCGCTGCACCGCTTTACTCCAGATTTATAGAGCCACTCAGAGCCAAGTATAATGCCTTTGCGTACTGCAAAAATGTGTCTTAAGGTTTGCGTCACTCTTGCACCACATTGCATGGTGCAACACCAATGGGAACAGCCTCATAAATAGTCCTCTTAGTTTAGTGGGTGAGAATTTCAGCTTTTCCTGTCTCTTTTTGAGTGTTCCCATTCTGATTTCAGATAGTTTCATGCATGGTAAGTACTCCTTTCAAAGGCAACTGTAAGGCCCTCATTCTGTGTGGCCCAATAATGCTTCTGGTATCTCTGGCACATAGTTGCCAATAGCAGGGGTAACAGCAATTCTGAAATAATATGGGGAAATTCTGGTTTTAAAGTGTTTGGAAAAAAGGGTCATCTAAGGTGTAATGTGGCCTGTTTTACACCCTAATATGAGTGTCTGGATATCAAAGCATAATATTAATCCAGGAAGAGTTGATTAATTACTATAAGGGAACTAAACCAGAAACATATATATTTCATATAGCCAGGGTCATTATGAAAATAGCCACAATTGTGGGTTTGTGGAACATTAAGTGAATGAATTGCCTTTCTAAAAGAGCTATCAGTGTGACATTAATTAGTAAGCATTAGAATAGCATTCACCTGTGAAATGAAGCTACGCAATCATTTTACTGTAATATTTAACATAGTAGGCCTTATTTATGAGGCCCTTCTGCTGCTGGTGCGTCACTTTTTGTGACGCAGCAGTGGAGTAAACAATGCCCCATGTTGCACCATATTTATAAGTGACGCATCTAGGCAGATGAGTCACTTTGTAAACCCCTGCACTACATTATACCTGCAACAGGCATAATATATGCATAATATATGCAGGGGGGGTGTTCCGGTGCACAAGAGGCTTGCTGAAGTGAGATTTCACTGCTACACTTCTACGGCCTCATTTGATTCGCTCAAACGCTCCGTCCATCATCCCCTTTGCTATCGCTTTGTTCGCCCTAAGTTGGCAGGGTATGCCCAGACATGGGTCCCTAGCACACATTGCCACTGGATTCAAGCTAGCCTGGCTGATGATAGCTGATTAGCCAGAAACCGTTCCCAGGATGCTTGTTTCCGGTCCAGGGAAGACATGGCATGGCAGTTCGGGCTGGACTGTTCCCATGAGGCACAGGGTTAGACTGATTTACATATGGCCATATCTGTACTGGGGTGATGGAGTGAGCTAAAGAATGATTTGATTATACCCATATCAGTCGACTGGGGGTGAGTGTTTGATTTGCTCAAACGCTTCGTCCATCATCCCCTTTGGTATTGCTTTGTTTGCCCTAAGTTGGCAGGGTATGCCCAGACGTGGGTCCCTTGCCACTTTGCCACTGGATTCAAGCTAGCCTGGCTGATGACGGCTGATTAGCCAGAAACCTGTCCCAGGATGCTTGTTTCCGGTCCAGGGAAGACATGGCTTTGCAGTTCGGGCTGGACTGTTCCTGTGAGGCACACTGTCAGACTGATTTCCATATGGTCATGTCTGTACTAGGGTGGTGGAGTGAGCTAAAGAACGATGATGGATTAAACCCAGATCAGTTGACTTGGGTTGAGTAATTGATTTGCTCAAATGCTCCGTCCATCATCCCCTTTGGTATTGCTTTATTATCCTTAAGTTGGCAGGGTACGCCCAGGCGTGGGTCCTTTGCTCACTTTGCCACTGGATTCAAGCTAGCCTGGCTGATGACGGCTAATTAGCCAGAAACCAGTCCCAGGATGCTTGTTTACGGTCCAGGGAAGACATGGCTTGGCAGTTCCGACTGGACTGTTCCCATGAGGCACAGGGTCAGACTGATTTGCATATGGCCATGTCTGTACTGGGGTGGTATAGCGAACTAAAGAATGATGATGGATTAACTGCAGATCAGGTGACTGGGGGTGAGTGTTTAATTTGCTCAAACACTCCATCCATCATCCCCTTTGGTATCGCTTTGTTCGCCCTAAGTTGGCAGGGTATGTCCAGACATTGGTCCCTTGCTCACTTTGCCACTAGATTCAAGCTAGCCTGGCTGATGACTGCTGATTAGTCAGAAACCGGTACCAGGATGCTTGTTTCTGGTCCAGGGAAGACATGGCTTGGCAGTTCGGGCTGGACTGTTCCATGAGGCACATGGTCAGTCTGATTTGCATATGGCCATGTCTGTACTGGGAAGGTGGAGTGAGCTAAAGAATGATGATGGATTAAACCCAGATTAGTTGACTGGGGGTGAGAGTTTGATTTGCTCAAACGCTCTGTCCATCATCCCCTTTGGTATCGCTTAGTAGGAAAAATGGTATTGTGTAAAAAAGAACTTGTAACTTCCTGGAGAAGTTGATGGCACTTTACAAGGTGTGGGTGTCCATCTTTTATTTGAAAGAAGAGCACTGGAGAATTCCTATGCTATAAATGTGTCTGAAAGGTACATTTTGGATCAATACACGTATAATTGTATGTGCTTTCCAGAAAATGAATCATCTGGGACGGGTGTGTAAGGGTACAAAATATTTGTATGTGCTATCTCAACTCAGGGGAAAGTATATACGTGAGAGTCCCATGGGTGCCACAGTGCTGAGGTATATGGTGTGGAATTGGGAGCATTTCCCGTGGATCAAGATGCATAAAATGACTTTTAACCAGATGTTTGTTCTTTTTTTAAATGTATTGGCATTTCGTGAGTTTAACAGATTAGTATAGACATTACTGATGGTCATATTCAAAGAGCAACGTGGGATTTGAGGCATATCAATACAGACAATACTATGTCCAAGGTAATGTCAGTGACAGATTCGCAGTATGAGATGTGTGAGGTTCGCCATGACTCCCTGGGTAGAACAAATACATAAGAACTAGCAAAGGTAAACAATGGTGAAACAGCGAATGGGGAGGGGAAAAGGAAGCGGGTGTGGGCAATCCCGGATGGATTCTGATAATGCTATTTAGTTACCAGGCAGAGCAAACAGAGGCTCCAACACTGTATTGAAATAGTAACAAAGAGAAAGTACTGTAGTTCCAAGCCTATGTGGGTAGCATCACAGGCACCTGTCTATAGGAGACAGGAGGTATCGTCTCACTCAGTTATGCTGCTAGGGGAGAACCTTTAGGGGGACATGCTCTCAGTCATGATTGCTGTTAAACCTGCTACATGAGATTCCAAAGTTGCCCCAAAAGGACATTTTCCAAGCCATCTGGCCTCTTTTCTTTTCAGTTCAAAGCTCTCTGCAGTACACCAGGTAAGGAGGGTTCAATACCAGCTTGTTAGAGAGGGAGTGGCTTTGGATTTCCAGTGAGAAGTGACTGCTCTCTTAGCAAGGATTAGGGCTAAATTAGAAAGTTGTGAAGTTGCTCATTCATTTTCAGAGCACTTATATACTCCCAGGGCTAATAGGGGCTGAATTATATTGATCTGGCTGCGATAGAAGAAATCCTATTTACATTATAGGTCCAGAATGAAGGGCCTCAGGAGGGCCAGGGCTAGAGCATATGTGTGAAGTCAGCCTTCTCTGCAAAGCAACAAGGGCTAGTGGATGACACTGGGGGGAAATATTTATCAAGGGTCATAATATAACGTGTATTTGTAAAGTGCACGTTCAACCGTAGGCATCTGGGCCCTGAAAAACAGATGTTTATTGTTACCCAAATCAATGGTACTCATTTTTTCAACAGCAGATGGATGAAAGGCTGAGTGGACCCGTTGGGATTTGAACTTGTGACCATGATGTCAAACGCAGGCCCCTGCAGTGGACACATTAGTCCACAGAGCACCAGAGAGATAGGCTCTGTGCAGTATGCAAAATTGCATTAATTTGCGCTCAGGTTGGCTATGCGAGGAAACCCCAGCTCATTCGCCCATTCCTTGTTGTGCAAGACTATCTGCATCAGCTTCCCATTTGTTGCTCAAGGAAGTCAACTTTGGGGGACGAATAAAGTGTGAGGGCCCTATAAAACCATGACACGTGTCGCCGTCCATGCCCCATGGTATGTATATTGTGGGTTAGTGGGTGTATTTCTGGAGGGGGAATTTATGGTTGACCTTATCTTCTGAATTGCTTGATGAAAAGTGTTGCATAGGAGCAGTTGGCCTGTTTATAGAATGAATTTGTCCGTGAGTTCTACAAAAGAGAGTCATTGTTCCTGATCATATAGATCACTGATGCTCCTTATGTGGGTGTCACTCCAGATGCACAGGTGCCTGTTAATCATTGGTTCTGTGAGAGTTGGTAGACCCAGTGGAGGGATAGTTGGAGCATATGGAACTGACAGCTTTGTAAGCGTTAAGATGCAAGAATAACATTGCAGGGCTACCCAAAGACGTTTAGCTGTGATTGTTGTCATCAGATAGTAGTAAGCAGGAGGATGTTCAGAATCTTTAAAAGTAACAGGGTTCTCACTAAGGTTGTCTCCTCAAAGTAGAGCCCAGAAAGCCATCTACTCAGTCATTGGAGTTGTGCAGTGAGATAATCCACTTCGAAGTGGGGCACACCAAGAGCGCAATGCCTGCCTTCCTGAGAAGCCAGACTTTGGCAAGAGCCACCTTTTTCTACCGGTGTGCCAAATGACTTCACTCATTAGTGCGACACGATCTAAAAAAAATGGTGACTTAAGACTAGTGGCATAGAGGAGGTGCAGGAGAGGTACCACAAACCTTGACAGGGTGAAGTCACCAGCAAGTCCCAAATTAACCTTGCTCAACCCTCTGATAGCTTTGCACAGAGAAGTCAGGCATAACTTAGAGGCAATGTGTGAAGTATTTATGCAGCACTACGAACAGTAAAAAGTGAAAACCCAAAACAAGGAAAATCTCAGACCAATTTTAATAAAATGGAGTACATTTTAATAAATAAATCAAGAACAAAACAAAAATCCAATCAATATATATATGTAATTTTAAAGAAAGTGAAAAAGCGACAAGAAGCACAAAGCACCAACTGTGATTATATGGTCTCGCCAGACTGGGACAAAGTCAGAAGTTCAGGCTAACCACGATGGAGTCCATGCCTGCTACAGGGACCCAGTTAAACCAGCTGAACAAGAGCATATTCATTTCTGGTTGCAAAGTGTTGTGGGGACTTGTGCTGAGGATGCATTGCACAGCAGCGATTCAGAGCAGCTGCGAAGCTACGATTTGAGGTCCTGCTTAGTTATCGAGGATGCCATCGATCAGTAACTTGTGATGCAAAGGCCTGCATCAACAATGCGTTGCGCAGTGCTAGTTCCTGCAAGACTGTGGGAGGCTATGTGAAGTCGCCACTGAAGATGAACCAAGCAGTAGTCTCGATGTGGAGTTTGGAGAGACGATGCGTGGCACTGTGGCTCTGATGCAGAGTTTCTGTCCGGCGATGTGTTGTGCTGCGGCTGTAATGCATCGGTTCTGCTGGGACCACAGTTAGGGGTGGCAGAGTACCATCAGGCGCACTTCTAGCAGTCCAGGAGTGGGATTGCACAACTTGGGAGGGCAGAACTTACAGAAGGCAGAGTCAATCAATCAATCAACAATTCAAAGACATTTAAAAAGTGCATGGCTGACGCAGTAAGAGAGATTACAAAGTCAGAAGTCTGGCTATAAAGGGTCCATCCATTGAATAATGTCACAGAATGTCTCAAAACCAAAGCGAACATCATTGAGGAAATGAGTATAATAGAATGGCTACCCTTGGTAATGCAGAACTGGGTGAAGCGAATATTTTTTCTTCTGTACCCAGGATGCCCCATAAGGATGAGGATGGAATGGTTCTTGGCCCATTCTTTTGACCGTGAGGAATTTCAAAGCGCTTGGTCATGAAAAAGCAGAAAAGTCTGGCCTGTGAGAAATCTTCAGATAATTGGATGTAGAGCAAGATTCCTTGTTGGTAAAAAGAAATCTGGGGAACAATGCTAATGAATGGATTCACAAGCTTTTTGATATGGTCATGCATCTGTAACATTAAAAGGAGGGCCATGCCATTTTTGATTCTCAGAAGGAGGAGGATAAGGATAAAAGAAAGGCTCCTGCCCAAATCAAGCTAGTATGATTTCAGTGTAATAATAATAGTGACGTGGTTGAGAAGGTGAACCATTTTCTTCCGCATGTAACACTAGAAATAAAGGGAAAAGACCCAAGTATGCCAGCTACTCTGAAGTTTTAAACTGGTTCTTGGCCTTCAGAGTGCAGAAAGCTTTGGTGCAGAGATAGGAAGCTTAAAAGGAGGGTCTCCATGGGTTTGACCCATGAATGATAACCGTTGATTACTTCAGTTCACAGTCTGATTTTGATATATAGCTTACATCCAAGTTTGGACATTTGTTTGTTGTGTGAACAAGACTAGTCATTGAATCTAAGTGATATGAACATAGTGGTATCGGGATGCAGGTTGGAATTGGGTGATAGAATTTGGGGATCCTCTAAAAAAATTGTTGCAAGCAAGGGAGTTATAAGAACCTTGTTGAGGGGAATGACAATCAGGGATGAGCAGAATGGGATGATGAGGAGCTAGAATTGGAAGGCACTAGGTGCAAGAGGCACACTGGTTCACAAGGGATATGGAGGACCAGCTGAAGAGGAGCCTCAAGTCTTGGGGAACCAAATGAAGGAGTTGAATTGGGAAGGCCCAATGTGGGAAACAGGAGGGCTCTTTCTGTGGGGATATCTACAGTGATGTGATTGGAGATTGATTCTCCACCCTCTTCCACCATTCATGGACTACATGGCTTCAGAAACATAACCTCTAATCGGCTGGAACATGCAAAGGATCACCTTTTAGTCACCTTACTGTGACACCCATTGTTTTTGTAAAAACAAAACACTGGCAAGACTCTGTCATTGACATGTTCTGTGCTGCAGCCGAATTCCTCAGACATTGCTCCCCGGGTAAAGAATGACAATGATGTTGTTCCATCAGAGTCCTAAGAGTTTATTCAACAAAAAGGGTCCATATGCTCTCCTGTCACATTGAGAGTATGAGTACAGGATTGACTTATTGCATGGAGAACGTGTTCCACACTGAGAGAATTATCCACATACTATGAAAGAGGATGGGGTTTTATGACAATACCTTTAAGAAAAATTGGACAAAAGGTTCTTTCAGCACTCCACCTCCCCAGCAGGGGTACAAATCTTCTTGCTCGCAAAGGTAAATGGATAATACAGGTATACACATATTGACTATTGAGAACTGAACGCCATTACTATAAAGAACGATATCCTCTTCCCCTCATATCCATACTTCTTGCTCAAGATAGATCCATCAAAATATTCTCTAAACTAGATGTCTCTGGAGCGTATGACCTAGAATGGATACCTGAAAGGGATGAGTAAAAGATGGCATCCAATACCAGGTATGGGCATTTCGAATATCTGGTAATGCCTTTTCGGTTCTATAATTCCTCTATCACCTGCCAGCAGTTCATAAATGACACATTTTCAGAAACATCTTGGATGTGTACATTGTGGTGTATCTCAATGATATTATAATCTACTTGTTTTCCTTGGAAGAACATAAATAGGTTTGGGAAGTGCTGGTGTGCTAAACGATGCATTCCTATATGCCAACGCAGAGAAGTGGCTCTTTGAAGTTTCTACACTGCCTTTCTTTTCTTGGAGATCTTTGAACAGGTAATAGGAATGGGCTCAGCTTAGTTGGAAGCAGTATTAGAATGCCACTCTCCAAGAACATAAAAGTAACTCAAAGGTTTATTGGTTCCACAACTTTTCCAACAACCATATAGAATTTCTAGACAATCATCTACCCAATAGTTAATTTAACCCAGATGGGAGTGAAGTTTGAGTGGGGAGAAGAGAAGAAACAATCCTTTAACCAACACAAGACAAACTTCATCTCTGCTCCGTATTGAAACATCACAATGACTTACTTCCCTTTACAGTAGAAACCTTGTTTTTTGCTATCAGAGCCGCAGTATCACAACTGTGTATAGAAACCAATGAACTTCATGCAGTAGCATACTACTCATGCACCTTAATAGATAAGGAAAATAATTACACTATGGTTGAGAGTTCCTGGAGATCAAAGACACATTTTCTCATTGGAGACACTATTTTGAAGGAGCTCAAGATTAAATTACAGAACAGATAGATCACAAGAACTTGTATATCTTACCACTGTGAAATATGCTATCCCTTTGTTTTTTCCCTGTTTTGATTATGTCACTGCGCATTGAACTTGTAGGAAAAGCAGACACACTTTCACATCAGAAAGACTCTGAATCTGTGGTTAAAGTAGAGCCACACTTTAATCTAGCCCTCTTTACCTCTTACATTACAACTTCCATGACTACTTTAGACAGGACAAAAAAGTCATTCTCACAACTCCATGTAATGAAAAGGAACCTCTAAAAAGATAAGTCCACAGCGTCTACTGCAGGAAGAGGAAGCCCTGTACCTTCCCACCAAAGCAATGTAGTCCAAGTGTCTTAGATGCTACCACAACTCTCCTGCAACAGGTCACCCTGGTCAGAAAAAGGTGACAGAACTTCTCATCAGACTCTCTGGTGGCCTGGTATAAGGAAGAACACCTCAAATTATACTATCAAGTGTGCTATTGGTGCAAAGGCCAAAGCTTCTCACTATCCGGCTGAAGGGAATGTTACAAATTTTGCCCAAAACTCATCACCCTTGGAACATGATATTCATGAACTTCATCGTGGATCTACCTCCATCACAAGGGTACACAGCAGTATTATTGGTCATAGACTTACTAAGAAAGTACTTGTAGGAAATGTGTCTTTTCTGCATTGTCACCCCAGATGTTTTGATTTTTTCAGGATTTAAATCTTGCTACCCTTAGAACTCTGTGCACTGTTACTTCTGCAAAACAAGCGTAAAGTGCCTGCTCTCCCACTTTCAACATGTCGAAATGAACTTTACCCTTATTGGCATAATTCACTTTCCTATAAAGACATAGGGGCCCATTAGGATGGCGGGCGGATTGCCCCCGCCAGGCTGGCGGTAGCCACCGCCGGCCTGGCGGAGGCAATCCGCCCGCCATCCTCACATAAATAACCCCTCGCCATATTAGTATGGCGGGGGGGCCGCGGTGGACGGAAAGACCGTCCACCGCTTTTCCTCCCCGGTCGCCTAGCTGCCGGGGCGGAAAAGGTTTAATATGGTGGCGGTGTCTATTAGACACCGCCAGTCATATTACCATGGGCTTAGTTAGATGCCTTTCCGTGGCGGCATCACATGCAGTCTTCACTCTGTGAGTGAAGGAGAGGTGGGGGTGCACACGGGGGGTACCTGTGGTACCCCCCTGCATTTGCATTAACATAGCGGCAGGCACCGCGCGGTGCCTGCCGCTTTGTTATTGCAAATGCATTTGTGCATTTTTAGCATTGTGGCGGGCGGTGCTGAGAGCACCGCCTGCCACAATGCTAAAAATGCAGGATGCACCCGCCACAGTGGCGGGCGCATGCTAATATCCCCCACGGGACCCCCGCTCTTATGGCGGGCAGTCCCAATACCCGATAGGATGGCGGGCGGACTAAGTCCGCCCGCCATCCTAATGACCCACATAGTGTGTGGTGCCAAAATATACCCATGGCATGGAAAGTTAAATGTCACTTGTGGAATGCAGCATTCATTTTGACATTTACTAAAATGACAGAGAATCTTCACCAACAATATTGCTGTGTTTTAAAGATGAAGGGACATGCAGGTATTTTCAAACATTTATTCAAATCCCTGGGGAGAGCGATACCCCGGTGAAATCACTCCAGTTGCGTCAGGCGCCTGGCTCCGTCCCTCAATCCGTCAACCATAACAACGGACCCCATATCGAGACAAGGAGCGCGCCACACACAGCGCGTGTGAGAAGCCATGCTGCGTGAGCGGCTTGAGACAGAAAACATTGCCAGGCTGCCTTGCGCCACAACAAATATCTTTCACCTTTATGGTCTGTGGAGGTCAAAGTTGTAGACAGAGGAACACAGTTCAGATCCCTTTTCAGGGCAGAGTTGGTGAAATGGGTTGGGACCAACCACGTCATATCTGCTGGTATCCAACAGCATACAGATGGATGAATCCATGGAATTCTACCTGCATTGCTTTTGATGGACCAACACAGTGCTTGGTATGGATAGTGTCCATTAGCTGAGTTTGCTTATACACAACTCTTTACACTTCTCTCTGGAAAGATCACCTTTTGTGCTTATGAAGATTCCACCCTCAGATCATTCTTCAGAAAGTGTCTCTATCCACAGTCCCATCAGTAACCTCAATATTGTGGATCATCCATGCCATACAGAAAGTCTCTCATCAGCAGTTACTGAAAGCAGATTGTAAGCATTTTGCAGATCAGCACAGAAGAAAAGCACCTGATTATGATGTTGAGAGTTATGTCGGATTTGTCATTATAAAGCTCTACTACACTCTACATTAACCCCTCGATTTATGGGACCATTTCCTGTCAAAAGAATGATTGATACGCCAGCTTTACATTCAACACTCCCTTTTCACTGGCACACTCACTGTGTGTGTTTCACATGAACCAGGTTAAACCCACAGTTGCAGGTGTAGTCAGCAAGACTCCTCCAATCACGTAACATAGGTCACAAGACTAAAAACGTAAGAAAATATGGATGCCTATATCTTCAGAGGCTGGTTACAATAACGTGTGGCCTGGAAAGGTATGATATTTCAGAAAAGTCATAGGAATCCATGTCTCCTTCCCCTTTACGAGGGTGGACAGGACAGTGGAGGCATAGTTTGGGGGGCACAGTCAGGAATCAGGTTAGAGGACAGGCACGTTGATGCTGGAAGCACTCAAAAGCAGCGCTGAGGATGTTTATGTGGATGGAAACACTAGACCTCTAACATCCTGGAAATGCAAACTACTCACTTCATGAGTTGGCATATTTTCTAAGTGAAGAGGTGTAGAACACAATTTAGACTTTCTGAGACGTCATCTCTGTTCCTGGCAAGTAATTACATGATTGCTTTGCCTTTTCCGATCCTCGTTATAGTTGCAACTGTTTTTCGCACTGATCTGTTTTTTGTTTTCTACCTCTTGGTTCCCTTGGTCCCTTAGTTAGTACCCTCTTTATCATTTGACTCTTGGCTGTTTGTCTCTGACTTTCTTTTTTTTGTAGATTCTTCCATGAGTGTGTCCAGAAGCTTTCCTGGGGGCCTTTGTTGGATTCCTGGTTGCCCCTGTCTTGTCACTGAATTATCCACTTCTGGAACTGCTACTTAGATCTACCCAAAACGTATCCCAACAAAGTATGGCCTCTAATTGTCCAAATGTGTTGACTCCAAATGTCTGGGCTACTTCCTTTGTTGAGTGGGCCTGGAATGTCGGAACCCCATTACAGAGTGACAACTAATTACCAGAGGCAGATATTCCTCCCTATCCTTCCTGCTCAGGAGGAGAGTGAAACATGTATAATTCCCTTTTTTTATGTGGGGAATCCTTTGCTACCTCTGCTGGGTGAGGAGAGTAATAGTTGGCCCATGAGGGTGGCAAAGGCCTGGAATCTGATTCTGTCTATAGCCAGAGAAATATGACAATTCTTGATGACCCATAAGATGTACATTTAGATTTTTGAGACCTTCTTTTTCAAGTTTGACATGCATGTTCCACCCCAGTTTAATACCTCAATGGACATTGTAGAACTTAGTGGAGCACAATTGCAATTTAAGGTAGATTTCCTCCTACGTCCAGAAGACAGTGACCCTGCAATAATCAAGAAACCCTACTAACCTTACCTATGAGTGCCTGCTAAAAATGTAAGGCCTACCCCTGGTCAGCATTTATCTTTGCAGAGTCTCTTCTGTGCCAGGCTACCTGTGCGCAATCACTGTGCTATGCACAACAGTAGTCTCACACGTGCAGCACACACATGTGCACAAATGTGTGCACACTTGTTTATGTGTAATCAGCTTAGTGCCACTTACCCTAACTGAGTCAGAGTTGCCTTAAATTAAAAGGCAGACACTGGCAGTAAACATATGCCCAATTACAGGGAGCAAGACTCCAGTCGTGAGACTCACCCACACTAAAGGTCCAAAAAGGGTGAGCAAAAAGAGAAAAACCAGGGTGCATTAAATGGATGGAACCCATTTCGCTACTAGGTGCAACATGTGACAGTTTGGCCTATTTTGGGTATTTTCTCAGAAATTTCCAAAGCGAATCACAAACTCTGGGTACCTTTCAAATTAACAACATTTAGGGAAAAGCGACACAAGTTAAACAACATTCTTACATAGCTACCATTCAAATTCTTATACGCATGTGGACTGACATTTTAGCATGTTTTTTAGGTATGCTGAACTGTGTTTACATCCTTTTTTCCTCTGGGATCTCTGAAAGTGGAATCTTTATTCTCTAACCCAGAATTTGCATGAGATATCTATACTACTATACTACTATTATAAAGAGAGAACTTTGAACCTTTGAGGCGGGTAAACTCGGGAACCACAGCACCAATCCAAACACCCGATACATCGTTATAATTGTCAGGGTCTGCAGATGGACATAGGCTATATAAAAAAATAAAATATACGTTCTTTAAAATATTTACGATTAAAAAAAAAGTAGTCCCTTGGAAGTAGCGCCGGCCGCAGATTGCTCTGAAAGCTGTCAAGGAGCGAGCAGTGAAATGGATGCAAATAAACGTGCTGATCTGAACTTCGTGTGGCTTTGCTTTAATTTTGGGCTTCCGGTTTAGACTATATGGATATCGGCTGTTTGCCCAGTCGAGAAGCGAGGCCTACCTTACGAAGGGTTCGTGCAGGCTCTGAGAAGGGGCTTGCAAAGACGGAACGAAGACAAGAGCAGCTCCAATGCAGGTGGTGCTGCCTTGAGCACGAATTCACTGCTGCAAAGCGCAATCTGGGGGCTTACAGCGCTTTACTTTACTCCACTTGGTGAATACTTAGTTCAAATTGCAAGGACTGTTGAGTGGCCCCACTGTGGGAAGAGGGCCAGCGTACTACAAGGCACAGAAGGCTTTGTGATTTAGCCACGTCCACTGTGGCAGGTGCCAGTGATTATATGAGCAGACGCGGCCAAAAACTGCTCTTCCAGCCCTTCGTGAACAATGCCTCTGAAGAAAGGATTATTTCCTGAAACGCATCAGGCTTTACATGTTCAAAGATTGTTCTGAAAGCTGTCAAGGAGCGAGCAGTGAAATGGATGCAAATAAACGTGCTGATCTGTACTTCGTGTGGCTTTGCTTTAATTTGGGGCTTCCTGTTTAGACTTTATGGATATCGGCTGTTTGCCCAGTCGAGAAGCGAGGCCCACCTTACGAAGGGTTCGTGCAGGCTCTGAGAAGGGGCTTGCAAAGACGGAACGAAGACAAGAGCAGCTCCAATGCAGGTGGTGCTGCCTTGAGCACGAATTCACTGCTGCAAAGCGCAATCTGAGGGCTTACAGCGCTTTACTTTACTCCACTTGGTGAATACTTGGTTCAAATTGCAAGGACTGTTGAGTGGCCCCACTGTGGGAAGAGGGCCAGCGTACTACAATGCACAGAAGGCTTTGCGATTTAGCCACGCCCACTGTGGCAGGTGCCAGTGATTATATGAGCAGACGCGGCCTAAAACTGCTCTTCCAGCCCTTCGTGAACAATGCCTCTAAAGAAAGGATTATTTCCTGAAACGCGTCAGGCTTTACATGTTCAAAGATTGCTCTGAAAGCTGTCAAGGAGCGAGCAGTGAAATGGATGCAAATAAACGTTCTGATCTGAACTTCGTGTGGCTTTGCTTTAATTTGGGGCTTCCTGTTTAGACTTATATATATATATATATATATATATATATATATATATATATATATATATTCACTGAAAAAACCATAGGTTTCAGGTCATATATAGTTAGGTATTAGCATTTAAAAAACCATTGAAATTCACTCAAAAAACTATAAGTTGTAGTGGTGTTATAGTTAGCTGGACATTTTACTCATACAAAAGCATTGAAATTGCTCCTATATAGTTAGTTGGACTAACTATATTTCGCGCACCCGCAATCCACTGCTGATGATGTCACATATTACATCATTCATGACATGGTCAGTGACATCACTGATGACATCACTGATGACATCTCAAATGACATCACTGATGACATCATCCAGTGACTGTGTGTTTCTGTAAAGTTTAAATATGTTTTACATATTGAAGAATGAGTAGATGTATAAGTGTCTGGATGAAGGATTTAGTAGGTGCGTGACTGACTGTATGAGTGAGTGAGTGATTAAATGTGTCTTACTGAATGCATGGGTTAGTGACTAAACTGTCTGAATGTGTGCATCAGTATGTCTGCTGTTGTGTAAGATGCTGTATGTGTTGATCAGTAGCTATATGAGTGGCTATATGGGTCATTGATTGGTTGCCCAAGTATTTGTATATGAGACTGTGTCTGTGTGTGGGTGACTGGGAGGTGTGGAAACAGCTGTATGGGCGGTTTACTGTGTGCATTGGTGTGTTGGTGAGTGAATGTATATCTCAGTGCTACATGTACAAGTAAGTACATATGTAAAACACAGTGCATGTGAGAGTTGGTATATATAAACACCTATACATGAGAGCCAGTGATTATGCAAGTGGTTGTATGGATCAATGTGTACTTGTATCAGTGATTGTTTAAGAGAGTAAGTATGTGTTAGTATATGTTTGAATAAGTAAGGTGTTGTGTGTATAACTGTATAGATGAGGAAATGGGAGTGTGATTGATTCTTTGCATGACTGACTAGGTATGTGAGAAACTCCATGGATGAGTGAAAGTGTGTGAGTGTCTCTATAGGTGTATAAGTGCATATAATAGTATTGTATTGATGAGTGACTGTATGTATGAGTGATTGTATGGGTGAATGAGTGGATGTGTGTGTAGACCTAGGTTATATTAAGGTTATATTAGAGTGTGAGGAGGTGCATCGTATTATCACATGAATGATATCATCAGTGATATGATCAATGATGTCAAATGGGATGTCATCAGTGATGTCATCAGTGATGTCATTTGAGATGTCATCAGTGATGTCATCAGTGATGTCACTGACCATGTCATGAATGATGTAATATGTGACATCATCAGCAGTGGATTGCGGGTGCGCGAAATATAGTTAGTCCAACTAACTATATAGGAGCAATTTCAATGGTTTTGTATGAGTAAAATGTTCAGCTAACTATAACACCACTAAAACTTATAGTTTTTTTAATGAATTTCAATGGTTTTTTAAATGCTAATACCTAACTATATATGACCTGAAACCTATGGTTTTTTCAGTGAATTTCCAAGGTTTTTTAAATGCTAATACCTAACTATATATGACCTGAAACCTATGGTTTTTTCAGTGAATTTGCAAGGTTTTTTAAATGCTAATTCCTAAATATATATGGCCTGAAACCTATGTTTTTTTTTAGTGAATTTCAAAGGTTTTTTAAATGCTAATTCTATTAGCGGATAACGTTTAAATATATTAATATCCTAGTGGGACCACCTGAGCAGCCCTAGGGGGTCAGGGTGTTTCTACCCTGCCCCCTTTTTGTGTTCTACACGTTTGTTTTTCTGCTTTCTTGTGCCTAATTCCTAACTATATAAGGCCTGAAACCTATGTTTTTTTCAGTGAATTTGCAAGGTTTTTTAAATGCTAATTCCTAACTATATAAGGCCTGAAACCTATGGTTTTTTCATTGAATTTGCAAGGTTTTTTGAATGCTAATTCCTAATTATATAAGGCCTGAAACCTATGGTTTTTTCAGTGAGTTTGCAAGGTTTTTTTAAATGCTAATTCCTAACTATATATGGCCTGAAACCTATGTTTTTTTCAGTAAATTTCAAAGGTTTTTTAAATGCTAATTCCTAACTATATAAGGCCTGAAACCTATGTTTTTTTCAGTGAATTTCAAGTTTTTTTTAATGCTAATTCCTAACTATATAAGACCTGAAAGCCCACCAAGAATCTCCAGTATGCACCAGGGGACTGCATTGCAGAGAGGTGTAATTAAGCCACTGCCCTTTTTACACCTCTCTGCAATGCAGCCCCGTGCATGTTTGAAGAGGGGGAACTCATTCCCCCTGCATTCTGGGGTCCCCTGGGGGCCAACTAGCCCACCTGGAACCTCCAGTATGCGCCAGGGGGCTGCATTGCAGAGGTCTAATGAGGCTATGCCCCTTGTTACACCTCTCTGCAACGCAGCCGCCTGGCGCGTTTGCAGAGGGGGAACTAATTCCCCTTGCATAATGGGGGTCCCCTGGGGCCAACTAGCCCACCAGGAGCCTCCAGTATGCGCCAGATGGCTGCATTGCATAGAGGTGTAATGAGGCCACACCCTTTTTTATACCTCTCTGCAACACAGCCCCCGTGCATGTTTGAAGAGGGAGAACTAATTCCCCTTGCATACTGGGTGTCGCTGGCAGCCATCTTGTGCCTTGTTAGAACCAAGGCACAAGAAAGCAGTGACACAAAGGTGTGAAACTCGCAAAGGGGCCAGAGTAGAAACACCCTGACCCCCTAGGCCTGCTCAGGGGGTCCCACAAGGACCCCCAAGGCAAAAAAAAATATATATTTTTTTTTTTAAAGTCGCGGGGTACAAAAAAACTATAAAAAATATAAAACAACAATAAGAATAAAAAAACATTTATTTTCAGAACTACTTCCAATTTATATAAAAATGCTACATTTTTAAAAAACTCTGTCTTTCTTTTTTTCTCCAGGGTACGCGTACCGGTACGTGTACCGATACGTGCACCGGGGCGCACACCCCCTCAAAAAAATAAAAAAAATAATGAGTGTGTGTGTGTGTGTGGTGTGTGTGTGTGGGGGGTGGGTGTGGGGTATGTGTGTGGGGGGGTATGTGTGTGGGGGGTGCGTGTGTAGGATGTGTGGGTGTGTGTGTGGGGTGTGTGTGTGGGTATGTGGGTGTGGGTGTGTGTGGGGGTGTGTGTGGGTGTGTGTGGGGGTGAGGAATGTGTGTGTGTGTGTGTGGGTGTGTGTGTGTGTGTGTGTGTGTGAGGTGTGTGTGTGTGTGTGTGGGGGGGGTGTGTGTCAGAGGTGTGTGTGTGGGGGGGTGAGGTGTGTGTGGGGGATGTGTGGGGTGTGTCTGTGAGGTGTGTGTGTGTGTGGGGGGAGTGAGGTGTGTGTGGGTGGGGGTGTGTGGGGTGTGTGGGTGTAGGTGGGGGTGTGGGGGTGTATGGTGTGTGTGTGGGTGTGTGGGGTGTTTGGGTGTGGGTGGAGGTGTGGGTGTATGAGGTATGGTGGGGGTGTGTGGGGGGGTGGGTGTGTGTGGGGTGTGTGTGGGGGTATGTGTGTGGGGCACCCCCTCAAAAAATAAAAATAATAATGAGTGTGTGTGTCGTGTGTGTGTGTGTGGGGGGGTGGGTGTGGGGTGTGTGTGTGGGGGGGTATGTGTGTGGGGTGTGTGTGTGTAGGATGTGTGTGTGTGGGTGTGTGTGTGGGGGGGTGTGGGTGTGTCTGTGTGAGAGGAGTGTGTGTGTGGGTGTGTGTGGGTATGTGTGTGAGGTGTGTGTGGTGTGTGTGTGTGTGTGAGGTGTGTGTCAGAGGTGTGTGTGTGGGGGGGAGGGGTGAGGTGTGTGTGGGGGATGTGTGGGGTGTGTCTGTGAGGTGTGTGTGTGTGGGGGGGGAGTGAGGTGTGTGTAAGGTGTGTGTGTGTGGGGTGTTTGGGTGTGGGTGGAGGTGTGGGTGTGTGAGGTATGTGTGGGGGGTGTGTGTGGGAGGGGTGGGTGTGGGGTGAGTGTATGTGGGGGTATGTGTGTGGGGTGTGTGTGTGTATGAGTAAAATGTTCAGCTAACTATAACTGGTGTCAAACCTATGGTTTTCTCAGTGAATTTCAAAGGTTTTTTAAATGCTAATTCCTAACTATATAAGGCCTGAAACCTATGGTTTTTTCAGTGAATTTCAAAGGTTTTTTAAATGGTAATTCCTAACTATATAAGGCCTGAAACCTATGGTTTTTTCAGTGAATTTCAAAGGTTTTTTTAAATGCGAATTCCTAACTATATAAGGCCTGAAACCTATGGTTTTTTCAGTGAATTTCAAAGGTTTTTTAAATGCTAATTCTATTAGCGGATAACGTTTAAATATATTAATATCCTAGAGGGACCACCTGAGCACCCTAAGGGGTCAGGGTGTTTCTACCCTGCCCCCTTTTTGTGTTCTACAGGTTTGTTTTTCAGCTTTTTTGTGCCTCAGTCTATTAAGACCCAAGATGGATGCCAACACTTCCTGGTTAGAAGCGTTGACAGCCAATGAGCATGCAGCTTTCTCGGGAAGGCATGCTGATTGGCTGTCACTGTCTGTCAACACTAGCACATGATAGATGCCAACACCTCCTGGTTAGAAGTGTTGACAGCCAATGACCATGCAGCTTTCTCGGGAAGGCATGCTGATTGGCTGCCACTGTCTGTCAACACTCAAAACCAGGAAGTGTTGGCAGCCATCTTGTGCCTTGTTAGAACCAAGGCACAAGAATGCAGTGAAACAAAGGTGTGAAACTCGCAAAGGGGCCAGAGTAGAATCACCCCGACCCCCTAGGCCTGCTCAGGGGGTCCCACAACGACCCCAAAGGCAAAAAAAAAAAGGGTTTTTTTTGGTAAATGTCGGGGTACGCGTACCGTGCGCGTACCCCGCGATTTGTGGGACCCCCTGAGCAGGTCTAGGAGGTCGGGGTGCTTCTACCCTGCCCCTTTTTTGAGTTCTACACATTTGTTTTTCTGCTTTCCTGTGCCTCAGTCTACCGAGGCACAAGATGGCTGCCAACAGTTTCTGTTTTGGAGTGTTGACAGACATTGGCAGCCAATCAGAATGCAGCTTGCGCTCTAGAGGTAAGTGTACCGGTAAGCTCACCGGTAAGCTGCTATAGATATATACATTTTTTTTAACCTAAATTACTCAAAATCCACTGGAGCACATATCTTGAGACATAGCAAAGGCACATCGGGCTACCAGTCTCTACAATGTTGCCAAGTTTGGTGAAAATCCATTCAGCCGTTTGAGCTAAAAGTGTGACAGACCGCCCTATGGAAATGAACATGGGGAAAACACGTTTTGGGACCCCCCTTTTATCTCGGCCCCCGCTTGATGGATCCCCCCCAAACTTTCAGGGAAGGACCGGAGCGCCGCGAGGCAAAGTTGCTGAAAAATTCAGGCCGATTCCTCAACCGGCGCCAAAGTTATTCCCAATAGAATGTTGCGATTTCCCTATGGAAATCAATCCTAACTATATATACCTACTGGCTATCGCCAGTAGGTAATATATATATATATATATATACTACTATTATAAAGAGAGAACTTTGAACCTTTGAGGCGGGTAAACTCAGGAACCACAGCACCAATCCAAACACCCGATACATCGTTGTAATTGTCAGGGTCTGCAGATGGACATAGGCTATATAAAAAAAAAATATACGTTCTTTAAAATATTTACGATTAAGAAAAAAGTAGTCCCTTGGAAGTAGCGCGGCTGCGACGTGCGTGCTGACATCAGGAGCGCGGGGAGGAGCGGCGTACAGGAGCGCGAGGAGGAGCGGCGGACATGAGAGCGGGGAGGAGCGGCGGACAGGCGGGGAGGAGCGGTGAGGAGCGGCGGACAGATGGTGAGGAGTGGCGGACAGGCGGGGAGGAGCGGCGGCTGAGGTAGGTGAAGCGGCCCGTGTGCGGCTTAATGGAGGGCCTTGAAAGTGACGGGTGCGCTCCGGGGGACCCACAGACAACGTCGGGGCGGGCAGGGGCCCTGAAGCCTGAGACAACGTCGGGGCGGGCGGGGGCCCAGAAGCCTGATTGCTCCTGGACAACGTCGGGACGGGCTGCTAGTTGTGTCATAAAGATTTGCAATTTAGACCACTTATGAAGCATAAGGGTTTCGTCTAGGGCCTCCAAATGTGTTCCCAGCCCCAAAATCTTTAAGATGGCATGGGTGCTTCATTTCCAGGTTCATACTTCCCATTATCCAGGTTTATCGTTCTTGGTCTCTGTTTTATCTTTCTCTGCATCTCCCTATGCCTCTTTCCTGTATCTCTTTTTACTCCAGTCTCACTTTCACGTGGTTTGCTTGTCCCACTGTGCCTGTCCTCCATGTCTTCATGTATCCCATTTCCCATAACCGTAACAGTTTGTTCATCTAGTCACAATTTTATTTTAGAAAACAGAAACACTTGTGAATGAAAAGCATTTGTGTTTAACATCATGACATCGTGATCATTGTGAAATCAATAAATGACACGTGAAAAGGTATAGAGGGTGAGCTGGAAATAATTTAACTATTCTGTTTTTAATTCCTCTTGTGTTATGTACTTTTTAAGATCTCTGTGATCGAAAGTATGGAATACATGATGGTGATGATGAAAAATTGCACGATGAGATTTTTAAAAGAATCTCGAAGGTCCACATGTACACTACTTCCAGTGTTAATATTTCTTTAAAATGTTTCAATTTTAGGTTAGACCTTGCTACTCCCCCATTGTATCACAGGGCTGCATTGAGATGCTGCCAAAACGTTATCAAATTAATGACGCTTTCAAGAAAATGTTTTGGAACGCACTTTCCCTTTTCTGCAAAATGATCCTAACATTGTCAAGTTATAAATCTATTTTTGTGTCAATGATTTTGAGACCTGAATGTTCTGTTTGTTCATAAACGTAGTGCATTCAGCCAAACGTTTTACTTGTGCCTTGCTTCCAGAATTAAATTAAAAGTCAAACCTCTTTTTTGTTCATTGCACTTTTTGCAAAGTTTCAGCATATGCTGTTTTGCGTTGTAGTTTGTTTGTATAATATTAGCCATATTTCTCAGTAAGATAATAAAGCGGAAACGAACGCTTAGATTAAAATACAGCATTTGAGACTGCAGGCCACCAAGAAGGGCCAATATAACAGATTGGAATGGGAACAAGAAAAAAATAGAATAACAACCTCATTTCCTTTGTGGGAGAGAATTCCAATATAGCCTTATAGCCCGCCGTAGCGGGCTATACCGGCTATTAAAGGCCCGCTGAATCGTTAAAGGCCCGAGCCCGAGGGCTATAAGGCTATTAGAACATTCTGCCACTAGAGGGCAGAATGTTCTACCAAATTAAACAAAGGGTTCTCGAAGCTCGAGGGGATATAAATCCCCTCGAGCTTCGAGAAGCCTTTGTAGAACATTGGAATGTTGCTCTGCGGGCCTTTACCGGCCCGTAGAAGCAGGGAGCACTCCATTGTCTGCAATGGAGCTCCCAACATTCCAATGTTCTAATAGAAAATGAAGGTCATTATGCACATTAAAAAGCACATGCTTTCAACTGAGACCAAATGAAAAATCGTCTTCCATATTTTTGAAAAAAGGGAAAAGGGGACAAAATGTCCCATGCATGGTTTACAGGTGGGTTTCACTCAGCTGAGTGCTCAGCTTCATTTGTACCTCGTATCCTGAATTTTATTTTGGTCTTAGCATCCAGTTAATCTAAGCAGGTGCACAAATGCCCAAGCTTGTCTCTGACTAGGAGAGGTCCTGGACCTTGCATGTGACCTGATAGAGAGCACCAATCGTGCCCTCATAGAGGACTGAGGACAACTGTCACTGCCTTGGCACTTCGAACAGTGGTGGCAGCATGCTGAGTTATACAATTGATAGTGTGACCAAACCTTTTTATCTGTTTCACTGAGATTGTGGCCTACAGGTCCCTCTTGTGTACAGTTTAATTGTTATGCGAGTGCCCAGAACTTTACGCTGACATCCTGTGTGTATGTCGGGTGCAGATTAATGTGGGAATGTAGAATGAGTGCAGTGGTAGATCTGTGTTTGTGTGTGTAAAGGTCTGCATTCTGGACCAGTGGGATCCATTTTCGATGTTCCTGGTTTGACATTGCACAAGATGGAGGATAGGACAGGTCCACTGACAATGTCTGTGAGAAGCATCACTCTACACAAAGGCTGTGTCTGAACACAGCTGTGTCTGAAGAGCAGCCTCAGAAAGACACTTGAAAAGAAAATCCATCCAAACAGGGTTCGAAGTCTGAGACAGTAGAACCAAATCCCCTGTTTAGGAAAAGCGCAAAAAAGCGGGACCCAAATGACCCCACATTTTTACAGTCCATCATGACCAACGAAAAGAGTGCTCTGGAGAGTACTTAAAGGGCTGTGGTATGATCATGGCTGTAATTTGTATGACATCCAGTCTCAAAGACCTGAGGAGACATCAACTGAAGTCTGCATTATATATTGAAGGATCTGAAGGTCCGGCTAGTGCCTTGGAGCCTGCTTGTCTGCTGATATAAGGAAAGAGTCTACTGGCCGTGTAGAATTAAGAGCATTCATGAGAAGCCCAGCGTTTCACTGGGACTAAGGGACACCGAGAGAAAGCAGATTGACTAAGAGCAAAGCCAGCAGTAGCCCATGCTGCTTAAGGCCCCCTGGTCCCTCAGGAACCAATACAATCCTTTGTGACTGTGTCAGCTCTATAAGGGCTAAAACTGCTGCGGTGACTGTGCTGGCCAGATTGTGGGCACAACCGCAGTGGTAACTGAGCTGTCTCAATCTGAGCTGCAAACGCTGTGGTGACTGTATTCATCCAATTGGGGCTGCAGGTCCCATGGTGATTAGCACAAGGTTAATCAGTAACAGTAACAGTAACAGTAACAGTAACAGTAACAGTAACAGTAACAGTAACAGTAGCACTGCAAGAAAGAATCGTAACCAGGATCATTGTCATGTGTACTGGATTGAATTGTGTAGTAGTTAGTTCTGTTGTGAGAAAAAGTACTTTACTTTCTAAAAACACAGTCACTGAAATGGACATTGAAGATACTGTGGCTGTTGCTAGATTGTTGAGGTCTGAGGTCGTGCTCCCCACACTACCACCCAGAGAAGCTTGTGACTGATTGCCTTGAAAATCAACTGCAGAAAGGTTTGTAATTGGCTCAGTTTGTAGAGCCAGACTAGGATGTTTCCAAGGACAATGGCGGCAAAGAAGCTCACCCATCACAGTCCAGCCCCATTAGCCCCTATTTGCCCTATGGCCCCATAAACAGGGCCTGACACAGTTCTTTTGGTGTGCTAAAACAGTAGAACTGGGAGGCCAGGTTCACTTTGCAGAGGGCAGAGTATCCATTGAAAATACGTTTTTCCTAATAACTTTGGCACCATTTGATGAATCTGCATGAAATTTATGAAAAAATATCATCAAATTCGGGGTTAGCATGACAAGTTTTATAGAGGTCAGTCAAAGAGGAAAAAGGGGTTAAAACAGTGACATTTTCCATGTTAACTCCCATAAGATTTACTGCTCACTGAAACAAAAATGGCTGAAGGAAATTTGTTTCAAACATGGCCTGAAAATGAAACTTACTCAGGAAAGTACCGCTGCGTCATTTGGTGTACATGCATCCAGAAGGTATTGACAAATTATCATACATAATATTTTGGGGTGTTTTTAAAAGGCAAAGGGCATCTGACTAGGTTACAGTTTTGCAGAGGTTGTACGTGGTATATGGTCGTAAAATCTAATGTTGCCCCCTCAACAGCAGATAGGGACAGTGGAATGAGCACATGTGCCCAGTTAGAGGATGTAGTATATATGAGAAGAAGGTGCTCACAAAAGCGTAAGAACATTTTGGAACCTTGGGTCACCTACTCCAATAATAATAAAGCTATTTAAAGAAGACAGAGGCAGGAATATTAAAACCACTATTATGCGTAACTCATGTTAGGTAATGTACAGAACGTTTACTACTTGGTGGTGTACGTAGATGTCTGTCTGTTCTTTTTCATCTCTTTGTATTTATGAGAAAATAAAAAAGGTTTATGAAAAATCTCAACAGAGCCTTCTTGGCCCCTCGTCCTTCTAGGATCAAAACACTCATCATTGCTTACAGTAACTTATAATAGAGGTCTAATTAGATGTTTACATAGCACCACGTTTGCCACTTTACAGCTCTTAGTTATGCTCAAAAAGTGTATAGTGAAATCTGTTTGTGGTTATATGAAACGTCAACTCTGCAGTAGTAAGCACTGCATATAAAAACACATTTGTAAGCAGGATGGGAGGAATCCTGTAGGTAGAGGAAAAAGATGATTTGGAACAGAAAAAAGTCAACATGAGGAGAAATATAAGAACGTTGGGCCATATTATCAAGAAAGGGTGATACATTATCGCTGCTTTTATCGGCAGGAAAATGACGCTAAAACGGCGATAATGGGCTTGATAATATGCCCATGTGAATTCCCATAGCAGCCCAGGTTCTGGTGTTAACCTGGCCTACTATAGGAATTCACAAGGGCATATTATCAAGCCCATTATCGCCGCTTTAGCGGCAGTTTCCTGCCGATAAAGCGGCGATAATGTATCGCCCTTTCTTGATAATATGGCCCGTTGTGCCTGGAAAGAAGCGAATGAGTTGTGGAGGGATGGGGAATAAAGGACAGCGAGACAAGTAAACAGAACGGGTAGAGGTGAGGAGAAGGACAGTTGTGATAAGGATGCAGAATTATGGATGTTGATAGGAGCAAATGATGGGGAAAGGATATAGGAAAATAGTTGTTATCTCATATTCTTTATATGGACCTCAAACCTACATATTTTGTGACCTTCGGAATGAGGTAAAACTAGGGCACCATATGACTGACTTTGCTCACTAGCTCAACTTGACATTCAGCAAGTGTAGAAATCAGGTAGGAAGCAGCCCAGTATGACACTATCCACTCTTAATCCAAGTTTTTCTTCGCCAGTTTCCTTCACCATCTCAATCCGGCACACACATGTTCCTCGCCATGAATCCAATTCCTTTCACACTCCCATTCTCTGTCACACTCCCATTCCTTGTTAACACCCACCTTATTTAACATTTTATTTTCCTGTCACAGCCTCAATTCACTTCCTTTCATGGTACCCATCCCTACTGCATAAAAACATTGGTGTAAAAAATATATTTAAAAAAATATATAGAATGCAACAATATCGACTTAAACAGGTAAGTACACAAATATTAAATCAAAAATATAGATGTAAAAAATATTGATTACAAATATAAATAAAATAAAATAATATATATTAAATATATAAAATATTAATATTATCTTTAACAAAATATTTAAATGTAATATTCATTTTAACTAAATATAACAAATAAACTTAATTAAAAAATATAAACACACAAACATAACAATTTATATATACATATATTTACTTTAAAATCATTTTTAACTATAAACTGTTACATTTTATAAAAATAAAATATATACATATATCAATAATTAAAAATAAAAACATTGTGTAATTAATTAAAACATTAAAATATTAAAACAAAATAAAACGTACATTTCGCAATACAATAAATACTACAGTAGGGAAAATGTTAGATAGTGAAATAATCAAATTTACTGTTCCAACTCCAGTGAGTGCAACAGAAGGGAAAGTGTTGGATAGCTCAGGATTAACAATTACTATGCGCACTCCAAAGAGTGCAACTGTAGGGAAAGTGTTGGATAATGGAGGGGTCAAAATTACTATTCTCACTCCAGTGAGTGCAACAGTAGGTAAAGTGTTGGACAGCAAAGGGGCAAAAATTACCATTTCCACTCCAAAGAGTGCAACAGTAGGGAAAGTGCTAGATAGTGGCGGGGTAAACATGACTATTCCCACTCCAGGGATTGCAACAGTAGGGAAAGTGCTGGATAGGGAAGGGGTAAAAATTACTATTCCCACTACAAAGAGTGCAACAATAGGGAAAGTGTTGGATAACGAAGGGGTAAAGATTAAGATTCCCACTCCAGTGAGTGCAACAATAGGAAAAGTATTGGATAGCGGAGGGGTAACAATTACTATTCCCACTCCAGTGAGTGCAACAGTAGGGAAAGTGATGGATAGCAGAGGGGTATAATTACTGTTCCCACTCCAATGAGTGCGACAGTAGGGAATGTTCTGGATAGCGGAGGGGTACAAATTACTATTCCCACTCCAGTGAGTGTAACAATAGGAAAAGTATTGGATAGCAGAGGGGTAAACATTACTAGTCGCACTCCAGTGAGTGCAACAATAGGGAACATATTGCATAGCAGTGGGGTAAAAATGACTATTCCCACTCCAGTGAGTGCAACAGTAGGGAAAGTATTGGATAGCGGAGGGGTAAGAATTACTATTCCCAATCCAGTGAGTGCAACAGTAGGGAAAGTGCTGGATAGCGGAGAGGTAAAGATTATTATTAATACTCCAGTGAGTGCAACAGTAGGGAAAGTGCTGGATAATGGAGGGGTAAAAATCACTATTCCCACTCCAATGAGTGCAGCAGTAGGGAAAATGCTGGATAGCAGAGGGATCAAAATTAGGGCCCCATTAGGATGACGGGCGGACTTTGTCCGCCCGCCATCCCATCGGTAAAACGGACTGCCCGCCTCAAGGTCAGGGGTCCCGATGTTTGCATTAGGATGCGCCCGCTATAGTGGCAGTTGCAACCCTCATTTTTAACATTGTGGCGGGCGGTGCTCACTACACCGCCCGCCACAATGTTAAAAATGTATGCATGCATTTGCATACACGAAGCGGCAGGCACCGCGCGGTGCCTGCTGCTTCGTGTATGCAAATGCTGGGGGATACCACAGGTACCCCCGGTGTGCACCCCCCACCCCTCCTTCACTCTGGGGGCCCCTAGAGTGAAGACCGCATGCCTTTCCGTGGCGGAATCGCCATCCTAATGGGCCCCTTAGTATTCACCAACCCAGTGAGTGCAACAGTGGGGAAAGTGTTAGATAGCAGAGAAACAAATATTACTAATAACGTTTAAATAATTGAAAAAAAATCTTAAAAATAAATAAACAATATTTTTAAAATACAGTAATAAATATATTAAACATATAAAAAGAATACATATTATAATGTTAATTCCTTCTAACAAAAAGGTACAAATATTATATGAAATTAATTAGTAAATATATTTATAATCAATATTTATTTAAAAGGAGCAATCATTAATACACAAACAAATTATTTAAAACATAAATGTGTTTATTTTATTTCCAACCCATAACACCACACCAATGAAAAAAGACTTAAACATTTTTATTTAATGTATTTCCATGGTTAACATAATTAATAATGAATTAAAACATATATTATTAATACAAAAAGATAATAAACTTTCATTGAGTACACATTCTTTAACACTATAATATCTACAACACACACCTAAAATTAATTATACAATTACTATAATTAATTACTTATTAATTGATTTAAATTAATTAACAACTAATTAAAAATTAATTAATAAAAAATACATTACTTCCCACCATTTTCACCTATAAACACCACAACAAACACCTAAAATAAATTACAAAATTGTCATCATTAATTACTAATGAATTAATTTAACTAAATTAACAACTAATTATAAAATAATTACTATCAAAATAATTTACACATTTAACACTATAACATCAAAATTAAACAAATATTAATACAAATTATTCAATAAATGTTATATAATTAAATTACTTCCCACCCTATTCCCCTATAAACCCACAACCTGCTACGGAACGACAAACACAAATTTCAAATAAAGAAAATTGATAACTACTAGCATTTTAACACATATAATAAAAATGCAAATAATTCCTATACAAAAAAACTTCCTTCACTCATATATAAAATATATGCTAAAATACATAACTTTAATAAAAAATTGGTATTTTTAACAACCATAGTTTTGCAAACGATATTAAACACTTTTATATTGTTTAAATCATTATTACGTACCTAAAATTGATATTCTTGACCACGAGAATATGTCTATCGATATTCCTGAGCCACAATATTTTTGCCTCGACATTTGTTGAATTCAATATTTTATTTACTCGATATTCTGTCTCTGCACCTCTGGTCAGTAGTTTTTGAGCAATTAAGGCTCAAAAACGTTATATACATCACGCCGCAGAGGACCGTGGAGCTGAAAGATTTCATGGAGAGACTGACTGGCTTCCACCACATCAACAATGATGAGGCAGCATCCATCCTTGGACTTTAGAAAAAAAACGTAAAGGGGGCAGGGTAGGAATACCGTGGGCCCCTATTCCTTGTGGTAAAGTCCCATAGGCACCCTGCTGAGGGACAGAAATGTTTTTTTTTTAAAATGTTGCCACAAATTTGGAAGTATCAGCGGATACTCTAAATTTTGTATTATAAAGTGCAGGCTCAGTGTGCTTCAAAGAAACACCCCTTTGAGTAGGCCGGGGCACGGGGTAGTGCATCAGAAATTAAGGGGGAGGAGGCATGTGACCCCCTCCCCAAGCCTGTAAGAGGCCCTGGGGACTCCATGCCCCAAGGCTGATATCTTATTGAAGTGGTGGGAAATGTACACCACCCCCTCCCTGAGCTCAAAACTACCCAGGAGATCCCATCAACTGAGTCATACAGAATATTTATGAGGAGAGGGGTGTGCCCCACCTTCACTGAGCTTGGATAAGACCAAGGCACACCACCCCTGAGGTCCACAATTCACTAGATGAGGAGGGGAGCACACAGATCCCATCTCAGAGCCATACCATGGCCCCAGGTACCCCATCCGCAGAGCAGGCTCAGGGAAGGCATCTTGTGGTCCCCAACCCATGGGACACCATCCTTTCTTTGCCCGAGAGTGCAGGCAGGGAAAGAGTATTATGTTCCCACTCAGAAGGAGCACAAGGCTGCTCCCGCCAGGTAGGAACACAAAACTTGTTCCCTGCCTGAGCTCTCAGGTAGGGAAAATAAAAAGAATTGTTTCCACCCAACAGGAGCAAAATAAAACTGCTCCTGTGGGGTGCTGGCTCCTGCTGCACCCGGAATGGGTGCATGCAGGGAGCTGGCGGGTCTGTGTGGACCCTGTGATTCCCCCTGCAGGCTCCAATGATGGACCAGCTGTGGGGAACCACTAATTACCTCACATATTACATCACTCATGACATGTTCTATGACACCATCAATAACATCAATGCAACATCTGAAATAATATAATTGATGGCAACACTGAAATTATAGTATTGATGACAACACTGTGAATGGTGGGGCATTGAGTTATAGTTAATTTAGGGCACGAGCTATAGTTAATTGAGATAACTATGGCTGTTGAATTTCAATGTTTTTTATTCATTTAAAACGGTGTGTTTTAAATAACATTTTCACCTAATTATAACACCCCTTTAAACTTTGTTTTTTTAGTGAAAAAATGTATATATATATATATATATATATTAACACACACAGATATTTGTGATTTAATTAACAATATGAATTTTGAGGATGATTCCGTTATTTTTGAATTATGATAATATGTAATTGATTTGATACATGACTTAGACTATGGATGTAATGTGTATATATATATTTTTTTGACACAGACAGAGAAATTGGACTTTAGGCCCATCCAGGGCAAGATCACAATACGTCTATTGACTAAATAAGTGCAGACTTTATTGTATCCAACTAACTGTTTGCATTGGAGAACGGTATACCCATACAGGGTTTAATTTGCACATCGATATCAATTTGAGATAACATGATGTATACATGCATTTATCGCTATGATTATTACCCGTTCCAATATGGCGACCATACATATGTTTTCAGTTAAGTCCGTTTTCTTTGTCTATATGTCATGTGATGTTTTTAAATGGCAGAGGCATACCGTGACTGTTGACTCATTACTGAAGAAGGCCGGGTGCCGAAAGCGCGTTCTTGTTGAATAAATATTGTGCATTTACCCTGAGAGTGCTGCCATCTCTTTTTCCGCGCGATTGCGGTTTGAGAAATCTTCGGAGCAGATATATATATATATATATATATATATATATATATATATATATATATATATATTTATATATATATATATACCCACATACATGTATGTATATATGTGTGCGTGTGTGTGTGTGTGTATGTATATAGTTATAACTAAAAGTACTTTTAGGAACATCCCTCTGAAATTCAGTCACTAAAACCACTATTAAGGTGAAGTTGTAGTTACATAACAAGTCCAAAAAGTCACTGAGAATCGCCAGTTATGGTTAGGTAAACTAAGCATTACTCACGCCTCCTCATTCACTACTTATAAGCTTGCATATGAAAACCCTTCTGACAGGTTAAATGGTAACATTGATGCCACTACTACAGCCAGGTGCAGCAGGGATATGCCACATGGCCTGGCCTTTGTACCCAACCTATGCCAGCAATCAACCCACACTGTGCATGACCATTGGCCGTGCTCAATGGAAGATAGGTTACTAAATTTGCAGTATTTAAGTAGGATTAATTCAAAAAGATCGAATCAGGGTGCAAGGTGTTTTCACCGCACCTGTCCTAAACATTCAATAGATTATTAGTCAAAAATATAAATATATACACAATACACACAAATTCAATGCGCCCACGGGGGAGAGGGGAAAGTGCAGGGAAAATGATATACATTTTTTGATAGTTCAACATCACTAGTCAAAAAATTCCTCAATTGCATATGTCCACATTTCAAAATCACAGAAAAATATAGATCCCCATACGAGGGGTCAAATACAGTGTATAAACATCAGAGTGGATTTCAAAACAGAATCTCCTATTCAGCTATATACATTAGACTGTTCTGTAGGAGTTCAAGTTAGTAGAGAAAGTCTACGTTTCGACCCATAAGATGTAGGACGGTAGATCCTTACTACGCGGGTCTTCGTCAGGACGTGAGGGAAGGGGAAGGAAGGTGGGGCTGTTCCTAAAGACAAAACAGTGAGACACGAATTTAAAAAGGTCTCTGAACGGAGTCCCTAGACGTTAGTTAACGCATACATTTCAGAAGATTGGAAGTTATAAATAAAAGGAGGTGACTAACACGGAGGTAATACTGATGACAGAGCCTTAGGTTACACGAAATTACCTGCTGAGGAGTCAAATGGCGGCCTGAGAAAACGTGGTCCTGGCCAGTGCCGTGCGTATTAGTAGAAGTAGCTGTATCTAAGAACCAAATAGTAAAGGCGCCAATCAATTTGTACGTTCGCCGTGAATTTTTTTTTCAACATTGGAATTCACTTAAACAAATAGCCTACCTCTGCCGTAGTGCTAGGTTGGACTCGACCATTCAGTTTAGTGTATTACTCTCCACCATTGTAGCGGGGGAGTTGTTCGTAATTAGGTCCAAAGAGCGTCAATTTATCCCATCAGTATATCTGTAAGGTTATAAGGAGCCGAATTAGAGATTATGTTAGCTAGCGGCTGAATCCAAGGGAGGTTAGTAACAGACGTCAACAGACGCCGCCTAATTTTCACTCACCCGATATGATTTGGGTTTGAGAGCGTACGAGCCAGCGTCTTCCCCCGTCAGTGAACAAACAGGAAGTGCTGCCTAGGTAACCCGAGGTCTTTTGTAACACCGCATGAAACGAGACTAGCGTTGCTATAGTTACACAGAACGCTTTCAGGAGACATGAATGTGGGAAGAAAGACTTACATTGCAAAAAGGGGGCTAAAATAAGTTCCAGCATTTGTTATTGTTATAGCTAGTGAAACGTTCTCTACCAGGTTGAAAAAATGCACCATAGCTCAATGATTTAGACAAAATTGGAAAGAACACAAAATCGGCTTTTTTAAAAAAAAAGGGGTTTACACATGTTGTGCGCGGACCTGCCGAATACAAGGTAGTCAAAGCGCACATTGGGGCGCAGGACATGTTATCTTATCGATAGTTACACAGAACGCATTCAGGAAACATGAATGTGGGAAGAAAGACTTACATTGCAAAAAGGGGCTAAAATAAGTTTCAGCATTTGGTTATTGTTGTAGCTAGTGAAACGTCCTCTATCAGTTTGTAAAAATGCAGCATAGCTCAATGATTTAGACAGAAATGGAAAGAACAAAAATCGCCTTATTTTAAAACAAGGTATACACATGTTGTGCGCGGACCTACCGAAATACAGGGTGGTCAAAGCGCACATTGGGGCACAGGACATGATATCTTATCGATAGTATATTTATATAGGCAAAACACGTGCGGACCTACCATGCAAGGTGGTCTGAAGCGCGGTATCTCAACACAATTATATGTCCATAAGAGATTGACACAAGACCAAATGGATAACAATCACCATTATTACATACCGATCTGTCCTGGATTCACAGTTGTGGTGTATCAAACAGAAGACAAGTAATGTAATTCAGCAGATGCAATGACAAAATTCACTCAGAGTCTATGATAAGGAAAAACCCACTAACGGTGTCACAAAATTGGCGTGAACCTACCACATGGTGGTTAAGACGCGCAATTGATTTAGAGGGTGGCCATCTGAGCAAAACTGCTCTCAGATTCATTAAGGCCCCTGCGCACTGAATCAAAAAACCGGATCCATTTGATCTCTCTGACGTTGAGGATGGGTTCTATACTGCCACCCCTTGGACCCAATCTCACTTGTTCCAGAATGGTCCACTTAAGGCTTTCCGGGGGGTGATCAAAGTTTTTGCAATGGTCTACTAAAGGAGCTCCCTCAACCTTACATCTTATGCGACTGCAGTGTTGCAAGAAACGCACTTTGGCTCGTTGTTGTGTCTGGCCAATATATATTAAATTGCAGGGGCAAACTATGCAGTAGATTACATTGGATGAGTTACAATTGGTATGTGACTTTAGTGTCACTTGATGTTGTCCGTGGGAAAAGATTTTGGTCTGAAGTGTTGCTGGACAGGCTTTGCAAGAACCACAACGGTAGTGACCCACAATGGGGGGTAAGTTCCACATGGATGTTATAGATTGTTCCTTCGAGGTCGTCAGGAATGAGCACACCACGTGGTTGCGGATATTCTTCGCTTTTTTAAAAGCGTGAAGGGGTGGGTGGCTGCAGTTGAGATCCTCAGAGATCAAATGCCAATATTTATTGATGGTTTTCTTTATTGCATTACTTTTAGTGGAAAAAGTGGTTACACAGATAATGCGTTGTTCATTGTTGTTCCGTTGAGACCCAGATTGCAGCAAGGTTTCCCTTGGGTTATACCATGCTCTTTTTTTGGCTTTTTTGACCAGTCGCCTCGGGTATCCTCGTTCAAGTAAACGTTCCATCAGATTTGTTGCTTGCTCAATATAGTCGTCTTTTTTACTGCAATTACGGCGAATCCGTAAAAATTGACCAAATGGCAAGTTATCACGGAGTCCCCTTGGGTGATGGCTGGAGTATAGAAGCAGAGAGTTTCTCTCCGCAGGCTTCCTGAAAAGGGTGGTTTGTAGGATCTCATTCTCCACGAAGATAGTTAAATCCAATAAGTCAATAGATTTTTTGTCATAATGGATAGTGAACTGTATGTCAGAGGTACGACCATTTAGCCAGTTGAAAAAAGTTACGATATCCTCTTCATTACCAGTCCAGATACAAATGATATCATCTATGTATCTCATCCACATATTTATTTTGGATCTGAAGGGGTTGACATCGTTGAGTATGAACACGTCTTCATACATGGACATGAAGATTATGGCCAGGTCTGGAGCAAATGCCGCCCCCATCGCAACACCCTTGGTCTGAAGGTAAAAGGAATTGCGAAAGATGAAAACATTCCTCATCATTGCAATCTTTAGTAATAAAATGATAAAGGATGTTGGTACTCGGGTCGGTGCCTCCCGTTTATCAAGTGCAATTGTCATAGCTATCAGGGCCTCATCCTGGGGTATGCTGGTGTACAGTGACACGATGTCACAGGTTACCAAAAATTCCTGCTGTGAGTTGTATGGACGTCCGTCAATCAAATTAATGATGTGTGTGGTATCTCGCAGGTAAGTTGTAGTTGCTTCTGCTAGAGGTTTTAAAAAGAAATCAACATACC
This sequence comes from Lissotriton helveticus, assembly GCF_964261635.1. Lineage (NCBI taxonomy): Eukaryota > Metazoa > Chordata > Amphibia > Caudata > Salamandridae > Lissotriton > Lissotriton helveticus. Next base: position 278,165,517 of record NC_136068.1, read on the forward strand.
TACACAATGGTTCCAAAAGGGAGCCGCACCCCGATACTATGGGTCGGCCTGGAGGCTGGTGAAGATCCTTGTGTACTTTTGGTAATGTATATATGGTAGGAAGGCGTGGGTTCTTTTGATTCAGGTACTGAAATTCATGTTCAGACAAGAAACCTTGTTGTAGGCCATCCTGTGTCACTCTCAGGATCTCAGCTTTTAGCTCTCTAGATGGGTCCCCATCTAATCGTTTGTAACTCACCCCGTCACTCAATTGTCTCATAATCTCACTGGTGTAGTTATCCAGGTCCTGTACAACAATTGCACCACCCTTATCGGCAGGCTTCACTACCACATCGGTGTTGTCCTTGATGGATTCCATCCACCTACGTACCTTCTACTTACGCCATGACCCAACGAATCCTGGCCTATGAGAGCCTCGTCCTACGGGACGTGAACAAAATTTTGGAAGAAAAGAAATTTGTTAAGTTCAATACTAGCAAAGCCGAGAAACTTGCGCTAAAATCCATAAAGGACAACACCGATGTGGTAGTGAAGCCTGCCGATAAGGGTGGTGCAATTGTTGTACAGGACCTGGATAACTACACCAGTGAGATTATGAGACAATTGAGTGACGGGGTGAGTTACAAACGATTAGATGGGGACCCATCTAGAGAGCTAAAAGCTGAGATCCTGAGAGTGACACAGGATGGCCTACAACAAGGTTTCTTGTCTGAACATGAATTTCAGTACCTGAATCAAAAGAACCCACGCCTTCCTACCATATATACATTACCAAAAGTACACAAGGATCTTCACCAGCCTCCAGGCCGACCCATAGTATCGGGGTGCGGCTCCCTTTTGGAACCATTGTGTAGGTATGTTGATTTCTTTTTAAAACCTCTAGCAGAAGCAACTACAACTTACCTGCGAGATACCACACACATCATTAATTTGATTGACGGACGTCCATACAACTCACAGCAGGAATTTTTGGTAACCTGTGACATCGTGTCACTGTACACCAGCATACCCCAGGATGAGGCCCTGATAGCTATGACAATTGCACTTGATAAACGGGAGGCACCGACCCGAGTACCAACATCCTTTATCATTTTATTACTAAAGATTGCAATGATGAGGAATTTTTTCATCTTTCGCAATTCCTTTTACCTTCAGACCAAGGGTGTTGCGATGGGGGCGGCATTTGCTCCAGACCTGGCCATAATCTTCATGTCCATGTATGAAGACGTGTTCATACTCAACGATGTCAACCCCTTCAGATCCAAAATAAATATGTGGATGAGATACATAGATGATATCATTTGTATCTGGACTGGTAATGAAGAGGATATCGTAACTTTTTTCAACTGGCTAAATGGTCGTACCTCTGACATACAGTTCACTATCCATTATGACAAAAAATCTATTGACTTTTTGGATTTAACTATCTTCGTGGAGAATGAGATCCTACAAACCACCCTTTTCAGGAAGCCTGCGGAGAGAAACTCTCTGCTTCTATACTCCAGCCATCACCCAAGGGGACTCCGTGATAACTTGCCATTTGGTCAATTTTTACGGATTCGCCGTAATTGCAGTAAAAAAGACGACTATATTGAGCAAGCAACAATTCTGATGGAACGTTTACTTGAACGAGGATACCCGAGGCGACTGGTCAAAAAAGCCAAAAAAAGAGCATGGTATAACCCAAGGGAAACCTTGCTGCAATCTGGGTCTCAACGGAACAACAATGAACAACGCATTATCTGTGTAACCACTTTTTCCACTAAAAGTAATGCAATAAAGAAAACCATCAATAAATATTGGCATTTGATCTCTGAGGATCTCAACTGCAGCCACCCACCCCTTCACGCTTTTAAAAAAGCGAAGAATATCCGCGACCACGTGGTGTGCTCATTCCTGACGACCTCGAAGGAACAATCTATAACATCCATGTGGAACTTACCCCCCATTGTGGGTCACTACCGTTGTGGTTCTTGCAAAGCCTGTCCAGCAACACTTCAGACCAAAATCTTTTCCCACGGACAACATCAAGTGACACTAAAGTCACATACCAATTGTAACTCATCCAATGTAATCTACTGCATAGTTTGCCCCTGCAATTTAATATATATTGGCCAGACACAACAACGAGCCAAAGTGCGTTTCCTGCAACACTGCAGTCGCATAAGATGTAAGGTTGAGGGAGCTCCTTTAGTAGACCATTGCAAAAACTTTGATCACCCCCCGGAAAGCCTTAAGTGGACCATTCTGGAACAAGTGAGATTGGGTCCAAGGGGTGGCAGTATAGAACCCATCCTCAACGTCAGAGAGATCAAATGGATCCGGTTTTTTGATTCAGTGCGCAGGGGCCTTAATGAATCTGAGAGCAGTTTTGCTCAGATGGCCACCCTCTAAATCAATTACGCGTCTTAACCACCATGTGGTAGGTTCACGCCAATTTTGTGACACCGTTAGTGGGTTTTTCCTTATCATAGACTCTGTGTGAATTTTGTCATTGCATCTGCTGAATTACATTACTTGTCTTCTGTTTGATACACCACAACTGTGAATCCAGGACAGATCGGTATGTAATAATGGTGATTGTTATCCATTTGGTCTTGTGTCAATCTCTTATGGACATATAATTGTGTTGAGATACCGCGCTTCAGACCACCTTGCATGGTAGGTCCGCACGTGTTTTGCCTATATAAATATACTATCGATAAGATATCATGTCCTGTGCCCCAATGTGCGCTTTGACCACCCTGTATTTCGGTAGGTCCGCGCACAACATGTGTATACCTTGTTTTAAAATAAGGCGATTTTTGTTCTTTCCATTTCTGTCTAAATCATTGAGCTATGCTGCATTTTTACAAACTGATAGAGGACGTTTCACTAGCTACAACAATAACCAAATGCGGAAACTTATTTTAGCCCCTTTTTGCAATGTAAGTCTTTCTTCCCACATTCATGTTTCCTGAATGCGTTCTGTGTAACTATCGATAAGATAACATGTCCTGCGCCCCAATGTGCGCTTTGACTACCTTGTATTCGGCAGGTCCGCGCACAACATGTGTAAACCCTTTTTTTTTTTAAAAAAAGCCGATTTTGTGTTCTTTCCAATTTTGTCTAAATCATTGAGCTATGGTGCATTTTTTCAACCTGGTAGAGAACGTTTCACTAGCTATAACAATAACAAATGCTTGAACTTATTTTAGCCCCCTTTTTGCAATGTAAGTCTTTCTTCCCACATTCATGTCTCCTGAAAGCGTTCTGTGTAACTATAGCAACGCTAGTCTCGTTTCATGCGGTGTTACAAAAGACCTCGGGTTACCTAGGCAGCACTTCCTGTTTGTTCACTGACGGGGGAAGACGCTGGCTCGTACGCTCTCAAACCCAAATCATATCGGGTGAGTGAAAATTAGGCGGCGTCTGTTGACGTCTGTTACTAACCTCCCTTGGATTCAGCCGCTAGCTAACATAATCTCTAATTCAGCTCCTTATAACCTTACAGATATACTGATGGGATAAATTGACGCTCTTTGGACCTAATTACGAACAACTCCCCCGCTACAATGGTGGAGAGTAATACACTAAACTGAATGGTCGAGTCCAACCTAGCACTACGGCAGAGGTAGGCTATTTGTTTAAGTGAATTCCAATGTTGAAAAATTTTTTCACGGCGAACGTACAAATTGATTGGCGCCTTTACTATTTGGTTCTTAGATACAGCTACTTCTACTAATACGCACGGCACTGGCCAGGACCACGTTTTCTCAGGCCGCCATTTGACTCCTCAGCAGGTAATTTCGTGTAACCTAAGGCTCTGTCATCAGTATTACCTCCGTGTTAGTCACCTCCTTTTATTTATAACTTCCAATCTTCTGAAATGTATGCGTTAACTAACGTCTAGGGACTCCGTTCAGAGACCTTTTTAAATTCGTGTCTCACTGTTTTGTCTTTAGGAACAGCCCCACCTTCCTTCCCCTTCCCTCACGTCCTGACGAAGACCCGCGTAGTAAGGATCTACCGTCCTACATCTTATGGGTCGAAACGTAGACTTTCTCTACTAACTTGAACTCCTACAGAACAGTCTAATGTATATAGCTGAATAGGAGATTCTGTTTTGAAATCCACTCTGATGTTTATACACTGTATTTGACCCCTCGTATGGGGATCTATATTTTTCTGTGATTTTGAAATGTGGACATATGCAATTGAGGAATTTTTTGACTAGTGATGTTGAACTATCAAAAAATTTATATCATTTTCCCTGCACTTTCCCCTCTCCCCCGTGGGCGCATTGAATTTGTGTGTATTGTGTATATATTTATATTTTTGACTAATGATCTATTGAATGTTCAGGACAGGTGCGGTGAAAATAAAAACACCTTGCACCCTGATTCGATCTTTTTGAATTAATCCTACTTAAATACTGCGAATTTAGTAATTTGTTGTGTTCTGTCTGGGACCCTTTCCATATATACCGACCAATTACCCAGGTCCCACTGACTACATGGGTCCAACCCCAAAATTTATAATATAATAATAATACAATGGAAGATAGGTGCAGGGCCCAACCTCATCCCCGCCCTACACACAGCTGAGCATCGGTAGATATCTGCCACAGTGTATACCTTTGGCTTTGCACAGAGGGATTTGGTTTCACCCATGCCAAAAACACCACCGAGAACCAATGCCTGCTGCTTATGGCCGAAGGCTTTGTACAATGGGGGCAAGATTTCTTCCAGGATTTGTGACTCATTTGTGGGATTCATGTACTATGAGATCCCAGGAAGGTCCGTAGGATCCCAGGGCTAGCATTTGTGGATCTGGCCCAGAATATGCAGATCCCCTTCTAAAAAGTATTTATTTAATACTATTTTAAGGACAGAAAGTCTTTTTGGGTACCCTCACATGGGTCTGAGAGTCAGAGTAGGCTGACCATGCCCATTATACCATTTATATTTATTTGTTTTTACCAACACTGTCCTCAGTGTACCATGTTGGGTAATAACAGATGCAACAGAAACTTTTGGATGGCCTGCCTGGCAGAGTGCAACAGATTTGTGTACCTGCAGCCAGATTCACGAATGTGCAATGGATGAGGTGAAAAATCTCCCAAGTCCAACTGTGTGCCTTTATTTTTTTAACTAAATTCATAAATGTTCAATGGATTTGCAAATCTACAGTGGATCTGTGTTAAAATACTCAAGCTAAGATTTAACTTGCGAATACGAAGGAACTCTTTTTAAATGAACCCTGCTGAACGGATTTACCCCAATCTAAGCAAAGGCACGTCTTTCAGTTAATTTTGACTTGCATGGCAATTTTGGTGCAACTTCATTCAGTCACATTTTTCTGTGTTGAGAAGAAAAGTGTCCTTTGGCAGTTAAAACGAGAAGCTTTGCTTTTGATACCCCACCTCGTTTATTCCCCCTCCGGGCTTGACAGATATGCACAAACCTGACCATTTAAAACATAAAGTGGATGAACGTTTTGTTGGAAATATTCAAGCCGAATCTTCAAATTGCCTCATTAATAATTTAGAAAGCAAAAATTTCTTTTCAATGAAAACTCACATCTAATCAAAAGTACAAACTGGCTATGTACATAAGTATATATATTACAAAGTGGTGGTAGAAATTTGCAGTTATAATTCAGCTGTTGTCTCCATTGAAAAGGCATTATAATTTACCTATACCTTTTGAACAGTTTTTCACAAAATGAGGTACTCTACTAACTTTGTTAACTAAGTTTCAGCATGCAAGTTTTATGAAGAGGGCCCTTGCCTTACACTACTTGTATATAGATCCTACTGGCAGTCGCAAGTAGGTAGTGATAGGTAGGACCACGTTTACATGGGAAAATCATTTTTTGGCCTTCCTATATGTATGAAACTGTTTGACAAATCTATTTATTTTATTTTATTTATTTAAAACATTTATAAAGCGCAACTGTCGCCTGGCAGGCATCCTGGCGCTAGAGTAGCTTACTCCTAAGATAGAAAAAAAGACACTGGGAGGAAAATAAATGGTGAAGGGGGGAATCTAGGGAAAAAGCCAAGTTTTTATTAGTTTTCGAAAAGGAAGGAGCTGTGAAGTGTGGCGAATGTCAACAGGCAGACTGTTCCAGAGCTTCGCAGCCGCCACTCGGAATGATCTTCCTCCAATCCTGGCTCTCTTGAATCTGGGCACTATTACAAGTCGAGCGGTAGCGGATCGAAGAGCTCTGGTGGGGGTGTACCAGCTAAACATCCGTTGTAAAGGGATAGGTCCTAGCCCATGTAGTGCCTTAAAGACCAGGCAAAGAGACTTGAAGGCAATTCGTTGCTTCAAAGGAAGCCAGTGCAGCTCGGCTAGGGCAGAAGTGGTTGAGGCTCTCCTGGACCATCCAAGTGCCAGTTTCGCTGCTGCTGATTGGACCCGTTGGAGACGGTCCAGCAGTACCAAGGGGAAGTCAAGCAAGAGAGCATTGCAATAGTCGATGCGACTAAGGATGGTGCACCTGACTATCTGTGCTCTGGCGGGAAGAGGAAGTAGTGGCAAAATTTTACGCAGTGATCTCAAAAGGGCAGAGCAGGTGGCAACTGTTCTCGAGACCTGTGTTTCCATGCTCAGCTTGTTATTCAGCATGACGCCCAAATTCCGCACATTAGCCACAGGTGACGGGTTGTCCGAGTTTTCCGGAAGCCAGAAATCCGCAGGCAGAGGGCGAGGTATGCGGCTGGCTGGGCAGAACAGAACCTCGGTCTTCGAGGAATTAAATTGGAGGGAGTTGTGGTGTAGCCAGCCAGCAGTGTCTCTCAGACAGTCGTGGAATGCTTCTAAAGTTATAGAGTCTTCACCCTCCCAGGAAACAATAAGCTGGGTATCGTCTGCGTAATTTACTGTGGTCATGTTATGTGATTTAATGAGAGAGACCAGTGGTAGTAAATAAACATTGAAGAGAATCGGGCTGATAGAGGAACCCTGGGGTACACCATGAGGGACTGGGGAAAAGGCAGATTGATAGGGGGGAAGGGAAACAGCCTGTTTCCTGTCGCTGAGAAAAGAGTGGAACCAGAGCAGGGCAGAGCCATCAACACCCGCCGCTCTCAGCCTTTCTAGCAGGATCACGTGGTTGACGGTATCGAATGCGGCAGACAGGTCCAGCAGGATCAAGGCCGCCGCCTGGCCCCTGTCTGCCCGCAATCGAAGTTCTTCCATGGCCGTAAGTACAGCTGTTTCAGTGCCGTGGGCTGGACGAAATCCAAATTGGAAAACGTCCAGAACGTGATTCTGCTCGAGGTGAGATGATAGGCAGGTGCTGACCCATCGCTCCACCACTTTCGCCGGAAAAGGCAGAAGCGATATGGGACGAAAATTAGAAAGGCATTCTGGATTCAGGGATGGTTTTTTCAGCAGCGGGGTGATTAATGCTTGCTTCCAGGGGTTAGGAACCACTCCACTGCGGAGAGATTGGTTACAGATCCTTCGCAGAGTGTGGAATAGCTCGTGCCCGTAAGCCTTCCAAATTTTTGGGGGGAGTGGGTCAAGAGGGGACCCGGAGGTGATGCTCAGTGCCAGTCTTTCAAAGTCTGCTTCGGGAATCTGGGGGAGAACCAGAAGACTTTCCCTGGACAAGCCGACTGGACTGGGGGAGTAATGTGCAGGGCTGGTAGCATGAGAGGTAGGCGGGTGTTGGGATAAAGAAGATCCCAGGTTGTTGATGATTGTCCTAATTTTATCCAGAAAGAACTCTGCGAGGTTATCACAGAGCGTCTGAGATGGGGGAATAATTTTTTTCGTACAGTCCGGATGTAGGAGATTCTCTAAGATTTGAAATATGTTTTTTGAGCTGTTAGCTGCGTTGACAATAGTAGAGCAGTAATAGTCCGATTTACTCACTCTAATGGCCGCTTTGTATTCGATAAGTTTGTTTTTCCACAGGGTTTTGTTGGTGTCACAGTAGCCGTGTCTCCACTTCCTCTCGGCCTGCTTACAGGCTAACTTGAGGGTTTTAAGGGAATCGGTAAACCAGGGGGCGGATCTTCGTCCTTTAGTAGTACCTTGTTTCAAAGGAACGATGGAGTCCGTGATAGATGTTATCCTGCTACTGAAGGTACTATAGTTGATTTCCACCGAGCTAGTGGGGGAAACGCTGTCATCTATATTAAAGACTGGGGAGGCAGAGCCGGGCTTTCCAAGAACTTTCCAGTTCCGGTAAGTGAATTCAGCTGGACGACAGTTTTTGGGCTTGTAAGCGGTGGTACTAGTGATATATATTTTGATGAGTGCATGGTCAGTCCAGCTCATAGGCAAAATGTTGCCCACTTGTGTTAGGCCTGCACTCGAAAAAATAAGGTCTAGTCGATTACCAGCACAATGGGTTGGTTGCCGGATTAGTTGGCGAAGCCCCACACTGTCACAGGAGACCAAAAGGTTATGTAGTGCAGTGTCAAGGTTGCCATTAGGCCAAAGATTAAAATCGCCCACAATGATTAGTTTGTTATGGGAGGTTGCCATATTGGTAAAAATTGTAAGTAGTGCTTGTTGTTGCGAAAGGGAGAAGGCTCCGGGGGGCCGGTAGCAGATTATGACCGTAAAAATATCTCCCAAGTGGCAGTTAATGGCCAGACCAAGGAGCTCGACCCCAGGCACAGGGTCTAAGTTTATAGTGTCGACCGTTCAGGAGGCACGGAATATAATACCGACTCCGCCCCCACGGCCCTTAGGTCTAGGGAGGTGCAAGATGTTAAAGTTGGGTGGGCAGGCGGATGCGAGATCAATATTACAGTCGGCCTGCGTCCAAGTCTCGGTTAGAAACAGGACATCAAGGTGGTGTGTTTCTATAAGGAGACTGATCTCCGTCGCGTGTTTAGGTAAAGATCGGACGTTCAGCAAGCCTCCGGTGATCAGGCCCGTATGGGAGAAGTCAGTCAGGGGAAACGCAGTGTCCTCAAAGGATAGCGTTCCTTCCGGTGCGGAACCTTGTAGTTCAAGCAGTGTGTCTCGGGAATAGCGTGGGGGCAGCGAGTCGATTTGGCCAGAGGTGGAGGCGCTGGTCGCGGTCTCGTCGCGGACGAGCGCAGACGAGCTTGCCTTTAGCGCGCCTTCGGCGCGCAACCGGCGCGCCCGCTGCGCTCGTCCGCTGCGCTTCCGATATTGACACATGGCTTATAGTGGCAACTGATGACGTTAGAGGGGGCTTTGCCAGCAGATGTGGGCGTGGCTACACTCTCCCTCGGCGTCCCAATGGCGCCCAGAAAGCAGCGTTGTGGGGGACAAGCAGTGACAGCTAGTTGTCAGCTGTACTGCGGAATCAGGGTGAGTGCAAAGTTACAGCAGTGCAAGTTTTCCAATTTTAAAAACACAGCAATACACAAAATGATTAAAATAGGCTCAGACAAAAGCTCCCGGCTTTCCGCCTCAGGAGTAGCACGTTAGTAACGCGACGCTCGTTTTCAGCGCTTCATGTGATGCGGAGGCGGGGGGCGTGGCCAGCAGATGTGGGCGTGGCTACACTCTCCCTCGGCGTCCCAATGGCGCCCAGAAAGCAGCGTTGTGGGGGACAAGCAGTGACAGCTAGTTGTCAGCTGTACTGCGGAATCAGGGTGAGTGCAAAGTTACAGCAGTGCAAGTTTTCCAATTTTAAAAACACAGCAATACACAAAATGATTAAAATAGGCTCAGACAAAAGCTCCCGGCTTTCCGCCTCAGGAGTAGCACGTTAGTAACGCGACGCTCGTTTTCAGCGCGCTTTATGTGATGCGGAGGCGGGGGGCGTGGCCAGCAGATGTGGGCGTGGCTACACTCTCCCTCGGCGTCCCAATGGCGCCCAGAAAGCAGCGTTGTGGGGGACAAGCAGTGACAGCTAGTTGTCAGCTGTACTGCGGAATCAGGGTGAGTGCAAAGTTACAGCAGTGCAAGTTTTCCAATTTTAAAAACACAGCAATACGATATTTTCAGGTAAAATGTGCCGGTAATTTTAGTGGAGCATGGGAAGTTTCAGGGGGATCCATCAAGCGGGGGCCGAGAAAAAGAGGGGGTCAATAAAAGTGATTTTCCCATGTTTAATGGTATAGGAACTTGGAACTCTATTACAGCTCGAACTGCTGGAATGAATTACACCAAATTTGCTAGAAGACTAGCTCTTCGTGCAGAAAGAGCGCTTTTTATTGTTTGGTGTAAATTCGTTTAGTAGTTACCGAGATATTAAAGAAAAACACATTTGTATATATTGGGACGTAAAGGCTCCACAAACCCTCCTGAACTCGTGTAGAGATCTGATTGCGTGCTAACACTTTAATCCGGAAGTGCTGGCAGTAGAGTTTAATTTGTAAAAAGATTAAGTGCTAGGGCCCGTCTTGGAAGGCCACAGCAGCCTGCACCATGCAGTGTCCCTACCAGTGCTGCCAATGACAGTACCAACATAACACCTAATAAACATGGCTGTTATGCTCATGTCAGACAGTGCCACCATGTGGCGGACTGTCACTAGAGCCTTTGCTGTCAATTAAGTGCTGGTGGCGAGCACCAGAAACCACCAGCTCAAATTAAACACTGGTTTGTAGGCATCTTGGGACTCGGTCTCAGTCAAACAAAATGATTAATAATGAGGAAAAGGGGGCAAGGAAGGAATACCCTGACCCCTTAGCCTTGGTGCTGGGGTCCAGCAAGGACACCAATAGAGCAAAACAAATTACATTTTTTTTTGCCTAAAATCATGGAGGAACTGTGACCACTGTGAACATTAAAAAAAAATTTGTGTAAACTCCTGAACTTGTTTTGAAAAGAGCCGCCGGGTGGGGCCACCAGGAGGCATAAAAAAAAAGGAGGACCCGCCTCCTACGGCTCTTAAGAGCCCCAGGGATCACCACCTACAAGGGGCTTATTAATAATTTAGGAGGGGGGGACGCATGAACCTCCTCAATGATCTCAAATGAGTCCCGGGGACCACCAACTCCTCAGGGCCTTATTTGATTAAAAGAGGGGGGACTGCAAGGACCCCCTCCTTAGCAGTTTCAAGCCCCATGGATCACCACCTCCCCAGTGGTAATTAAACAATAGTATGGTGGGCTCCTAAGTGGGAGAGGGGCCACGGGACCCCCTCCTGGGCCTTGTACAGCCCAGCGAACACCATCTACCTGGGGCCAGCAGGTGAACACTGAAGGGGGGTCACACAGCCCCCTTCTGGAGCCACTAATGCCCTTGATGACCACCACCCATCAGGGCCGGCTCCCTATGTACCGGGGTGCCAGCTCCTGGGATATAGCTGTTTGCTCTGACTTGGCAGGAACTTTGACACTAACTCCGCTCCCAGCGAGTGGAAGCTGTGAACCTGCTCCCACTTGTTGAGAGCGCAGTTTTCATCTGTCTCCCTAAACAGACAAAACAATTGCTTCCACAAAGAGGGAGCTGGATTTTTAGCAGCTTTCTGCATGTGGGAGCAATGCCAGCTCCTGCCGGAGGCAGGGAGCTGACAGGGACCACAGCAACATTCAGGCTCCCCCTGTGGTCATCAACGATGTAGACTGGGTGCCCTGGGTGGGCGCCAGGGCACCCATTATAACAAGGCCAGATCCCAGTGGATGAGGTCAGGGGGACCATGTGGCCCCCTCCATTTCAAATAATTTGCCAGCTAGCCAGAGGTGATGAGCAATGCATAGCGGGATGTAAGTTATAATTAGCTTAGAGAGCTATAACTGCTGAATTTTGTATGGGTTTTGTACAAGTGAAATTTTAGCCTAACTATAACGTCCCTGTAACCTTTGTTTCTTCAGTAAATTTCTCACTTTTTTTACACTCTATTTCCTAACTGTAACGTCCTTTTAACCTTTTGTTTTGTCTAGTGAATTTATACGTTTTTTATGTTAATTCCTAACTATAATGCCCCTGTAACCTTTGTTTCTTTTTAGTGAGTTTTTTAGTTAAAAAAAAAGTTTATTTCCTAACTGCGCCAGCTGAGTAAGGCGCTAGCTTGCAGCAAGTGCGACGATTGTTTTTACTTTTATTTTTAAAATTGTGCTCTAAAATCGAAACCTGTTCCTACCTGCACCTTCCAGGCACCCTGCAGTCCCGCGCCCTCTCCCTGGTCTGAGCCCCGGTCCACCACGGCCTGTGCCCATTGAGTGGAGGGCGTCAGCAGACCTGTGTCCGGCCCCCTTGAGGGTGACACACTTCCGTTTTGCGGCAAAGGCGGGCCCTCCGAGGTTACAAAGCCTGTATGTCAGCACTCCCGTGCAGCGGACGCGCCAGCTGAGTAAGGCGCTAGCTTGCAGCAAAGGCGGCGATTGTTTTTACTTTTATTTAAAAAATTGTGCTCTAAAATCGAAATCTGTTCCTACCTGCACCTTCCAGGCTCCCCGCACTCCCGCGCCCTCTCCCTGGTCTGAGCCCCGGTCCACCACAGCCTGTGCCGGTTGAGTGGAGGGCGTCAGCAGGCCTGTGTCCGGCCCCTCTGAGTGTGACACACTTCCGGGTTGCGTCAAAGGCGGGCCCTCCGAGGCTACAAAGCCTGTATGTCAGCACTAACGCGCAGTGGACGTGCGCAGCGGACGCGCGCAGTGGACGCGCGCAGCGGGCCCGCCGCTGGCGCGCCAAAGGCAAGCCCGTCTGTGCCCATTTGCGCCAGTCCGCCACCAGACGCCAGAACCCCTGGTCCGAGGCCGGCACAGAGGCGCTTCTATCCCCGGGAGTACCTGCTTGCCCTTCGTGCCAAAGCACTTTGTGCTGACCATCTCTGGCACCCAGACACCCCACACATTAAATGCATCAAATGTGGGTTCTGGGCCAAAGCAGACCCTTAGGCATCCTCGGAGACTCTCAACCCCTCAAGTCTCAACATATATAGCCTTAACTGTAAGACCCTAGTAAGGCACCATGAAGAAATATTCGATCTTCTTCTGGACCGGTCACCGGACCTACTTTTCTTAACTGAGACCCGGCTAACCAGTGACTCGACGGCTATTCCGGCCCTGGCCCTCCCGACAGGCTATCTGATGCTTATTCAGAATAGATTCAGCGGCAGGGGGGGTGGGCTAGCTGTGATATTTAAATCTGCCTACTCCTGCACTCTCTCTCCTCTGATTATACCTGACTGTGAATGTGCCCTATTTAAGATCAGGATTTCTGACAATTTTACTTTTACCAGGCTTCTTATTTATCACCCCCCTGGGCCGGCGGGCGCCTTCCAGGAAGCCCTGACCCTCGCCATTTCTACACTTGCCCTGCAGACAGCCAATTTTAGTATTCTAGGAGACCTGAATCTACACTTGGAGCACCTTGACTCCCACGAGACCACTAACTTTTTGGGAGACTTGGAAGCCTGTCAGTTAATTCAGCTAGTTGGGGGTCTGTCTCATCTTGCAGGCCACCTACTGGATCCTGTGTTCTCCAACATTCGGGCACTTAAAGTTCATGCCCCCCTTCCATTAATTTGGACGGACCACTTTCTTATCCACATGTGCCTTAGCACATCTGCTGCCTTCCGGCAGAATCTCCGCCCTCCTCTCTGGAAGCGCCCCTGGCACGAACTGGACGCTCCCAGCCTCGAGTCCAGCTTAAAATCTTCTCGCCCAGATTGGCCCAGCGATCTGGAGGAAGTAGACAAAGCCTATAGGGGGTGGATTAATAACTCGCTGGACCACTGTATCCCTAAAAAACTGTCCCGGGCCAAAAGCGAGCAGTCGCATCCATGGTACAACGAGATATTAGCATCAGAAAAAACCACTGTAAGACTCTGGAGCGCGCTTGGAGGCGCTCCTATGACCCTCTAACAAAAAAAAACTATAGGAAAGCCACTAAAGCATATCACAAACTTATACAAAAAACGAAAGCGACATTCTATACCAATATGATTAATTTAAGCCCCAATCCATCTAAAACTATTTTTTATCTGATAAATGATCTGACTAAAGCACCAGCGGGAACTAACAACATAATAGCCTCCAACTCGCAATGCAAAGCCCTGGCACGTTTCTTTATCAATAAAGTTGAGGGTATCTACAACTCATTGGACATTAGAAGATCTACTCCTAATTATTGCTTACCCACCTGTCCATCTGACCTCTCCTATTCCCTACAAACCCTCCCATCCTTGTCTTTTAAAGATCTAGAAATTCTGGCCACAAAGGTGAAGTCTGGCTCGCCTCATGATCCAGTTAAACCAGACACCTTTAGGCAACTCCACGACTCCATCTTGTTTGAGGGATGGGAACTGATCAACAGATCACTCCAGTCATCAATAATCCGTCAATCGTGGAAACATGCCAAGGTTATCCCCTTAATGAAGAAGCCCACTTTGGATGCATCCCTGCCAGAGAACTTCCGGCCTATTTCTCTCCTCCCGTATCTGGTCAAGGTGATGGAATCTCATGTTAATTCCACCCTGACCAAATATCTGGAAGCCAATGGGATCCTGGACAAGTCACAAAACGGGTTCACCCTGCTGGCAGTTACTGAACAACTGAGGGCACCACAAGACCTAGGTAACACCTCAGCGGTGATCCTGCTTGACCTTAGCGTGGCGTTCGACACGGTCTCCCACGAGATTTTGCTCCATCGCCTCGGGGAGATCGGGGTCAGTGGCGGGGCCCTGGCTTGGTTTGCGACTTTTCTATCTGACCGCTCCTTCCAGATTCATGCCCCGCCATATCTGTCCGGCAGGTTCCCCCGCAACTGTGGTGTCCCTCAGGACTCCGCCCTCAGCCCTACGCTGTTTAACGTGTACGTCTGCCCTCTTGCCCTCCTGGCCAAAGAGCGGAAGATCAAAATGATTTCATATGCGGATGACACCCAGCTGATTTTCACCTTCTCTAAGAACACCGTGTCAGACCAGTTAAAATTCCAGGAAGATGTTCTGGCCATCTCAGACTGGATGACGGAGAGCTATCTCCAACTCAACTCCTCAAAGACGGAGGTGCTCCTGATTGGCCGTGACTCGCATAAGTGGGACCACCAGTGGTGGCCTTCGACAATGGGTCCTCCCCCTAATCCTAAAGAGGTAGTTAAGAATTTGGGTGTCCTAATGGACAATTCTCTCTCATTCGAGCTTCATGCAAAAAAAGTTGCTGGAACCTGCTTTGGCCGCCTGCGCGGCCTCAAACCCATTTTGGAATTTTTTTAGCCCCCTACCCGCCAAGTAATCATTCAATCAATGGTTCTATCCCATCTGGACTACTGTAATGGACTACTACTGGGCACTAATAAAACGGTCATTAAAAGACTTCAAAGGGCTCAAAATGCGGCTGCCCACACTCTCTTTGCCCTACCCAAATACTGTCGCACCTCCCATCTACTGCACCGTCTGCATTGGCTGCCCATGAAACAGAGAATCCAATTTAAGACCCTTTGCCTAACCCATAAAATCCTATAAAGCCAGGGCCCCCAGATACAGCAGGGACTCTGTACCTTTTATGTTCCTACACGTGCCTTGCGCTCCACAGACCTGCATCTTGCCTGCACCGTTAGGGTGCGCAAGAGCAGAGCGGGTGGTCGCTCTTTCAGGTCTTTGGCCCCGGCCTTATGGAATTCTATCCCTCTTGAGGCATGTTGCACACAAGATCACTGGCTCTTTCGGAAACAGATTAAAACCTGTCTGTTCGCCTCCATCTAGGGAGGCTGCCACGCCTGTTTCCTGAAAGTGACCATATCCTGCTGTCCTTCCTGCTGTGTCTTGCCCCCCTGGCCCTGTCTGTGAGCGCTGGGACGCCCTGTTGCTGGGGCAGCCATGCGCTATACAAGCTAATTTAACATGACATAACATAACTGTAATCTCTAACCTTTGAGAACGGGTGTGTGAGTGGCTGAATGGGTCTGTGACTGGGTTTGTGAGTGATTTTGCGGGTGTGAATGGCTGTATGGGTTGGTTAGTGGGTGAGTGAGTGGCTGTATAGGTCTGTGAGTGGGTGCATGAGTTTCTGAGTGGGTCTGTGAGTGTGTGTGAGACTCTGAGTTGGTCTGTGAGTGGATACGCAAGTCTCTGAGTGGGTCTCCAAGTGGGTGCATAAATGTCTGAGTGGGTCTCTCAGTGTATGCATGAACCCCTGAATGGGTCTTGAGTGGGTGTGTGAGTGTCTGAGTGGGTCTGTGAATAGGTGCATGAGTCTCTGAGTAGATCTGTGAGTGGGTGCATGAGTCTCTGAGCGAGTGAGCAAGTGGGTGCATGGAAATCTGAGTGGGTTTGTGAGTGGGTATATAAATGTCTGACTGGCTCTGTGAGTGTGTGCATAAGCCTCTGAGTGGGAGATTGAATTGCTGCGTGAGTCTCTGAGTGGATCAGTGAATAGGTGTGTGAATGCCTGAATTGGTCTGTGAAAGGGTGAGATAGTGTTTCTATATTTGTAAGTGTGCATGAGAGAGGGCATGTATAGGTATATCGGAGGATGTGAAAGTGTCTCTATGAAAGTAAGAGTGAGTGTAAGAGAACCTTGCACTTTTTACTTTTATGTGATTTGTATCTGTCTTTTAGAATTGCTTACCTTAAACCATTGTTTAAGAAATATGAAGCCAAAATCACTAATGCTGCTATGACCCTACTTTTCATGCTAAGAGAACCTGAGATTTGTTTTTATACTGCAACAATTATTTTAAGTTCAATTAACGCTAGTAAGAGTATGTTGTTCCAATGTAATTAACCACCCCCCTTAAGTTAGTGGATGGTTTTACTAACTTAGCACTTTGCACTTTCTGAAGCCTACGTGCTTTGGATGTGTCACCCAAAAAAATGTAATGCTGCTTTGAGTTTATTGTTTACATTATGAGAACTAAAGTTGTGCCATTTTATCTTACTGAAAAGTTGCTATGAGTCTACTGTTTACATTAAGAGAATTGACAAGTGCCATTCTCACTCGTATTTCTGCTGAGTAGTGTATGATGTTTTAATAATTAGTTTATTGATGTTGATTCTTTTATTGATTGTCTCTCATGTATTTTCATTATGTATTGTGCTTTTATGGTTGCTTTGCTTCAACCGAATAAAGCCTATTGAATTGAATTGGGTGAGAAAGGGTTTCTATATGTGTAAGTGTGCATGTGAGAGGGCCTGTATAGGTATATGGGAGGGTGTGAGAGTGTCTCTATGAAAGTATGATTGAGTGTAAGAGTAGTTATATATATTTTTGGGAATACACTAGCTCCACATCTCCCTCATAGATCTATAGGGAGGCCTCGCTGAGCCTCGCAATAGGTCAGCGGATCTCGCTAGTGGGGAAAACATTTTAAAGTATTTTCTACTATATACACATGCTTGCCTTTCATTTTAAACATACACAAGTGGTCAGGGAACCTCTCACCCAGCCCTTTCAATTAGTATTCAAGCAACATTTCAGCCCGAGGACCATTACCCCTCGATATAAAATGGTAAGCTCAACTTTTCTCTCAAGTTGCGGCCATCCAATCAGGGCCCTGCTGAGGCATGTGGATCCATGGATCCTCTGTGGGTAGATACGCAGAGGATCCGCAACCCTAGATATACAAATTTGGATTTTCGTTACTATCTCTAAAACTACTGAACAGATTTACTCCAAAGAACAAAAAGGCACCACTCTCGACCAAGATCTACCCTTCTGTCAAATTTTGAGTAATTCTGTTCAGTGGTTCGGGGTGCAGTTGTATTCAAAATCCCTATGGGTTTTAAAATAGGGGAAAAGAGTTTTGGGAACCTCCCTGTATCAAGGCACCTGCTTCACGGATCACCCTGAATATTTCTAGACACCAGCTGTATTGAGTGTGTCATATTAGTTTTAAAAATTCCATATAGATTTGTTAAACATCACCAAAGATATTGGCAAAACAAAGAAACACTCTTCCGGTAGAAACTAGGTCCTAACTATAACTACCTAACTAACAATCGCCAGCAGGTAATATATATATATAATTATTTCACTGAAATAAACGAAGGTTACAGGGATGTTACGGTTAGGCTCAGATTTCCCTCGTATATCACTTATAACAAGGATTGTGACATCACTCATAACATCACTGGTGATATCTCAAATGACATCACTGATGACAAATTTGCATACGACTATTAGAAAAGTGGGGGTGGCCAAACAGGGAGAGCCTGCAGATCATTTTGGGCATTTGTATACTTAAGTAATTAAAAGGGAGACCCTTGGTTCCTGTTTTTATACTCTTCTTAGGGACCCCGGTCACCGGGCCAATTTTGGCCCTGGGGACCCCATCCCCCTGGGCCCTCCCAAAAGTTAATGGGGAGAAGCCTCTCGGCCTCCCTCGCTGTGCCGATTTGAGCCACGGGCACCCCATCCCCTGCGGCACTGTCTCTTTATGCTGGGTGCCTTGTCTGCTCCATTGGGGACCACAGGGGGAGCCTCAATGACCTCACAGACCCTACTAGCTCCCCACCCCAGCAGGTGCTAGCATTGCTCCCACACATATGGGGCAGCAAGAATTGCTGCTTCATGCATGTGGGAGCAATTTTTCCATTATTTTCCTTCCTTTTTTTTTTTTTAAACATTTTTATTGGGAAAACGACAAAACAGCATATTCAAAGGATAAAGACAAAAGAATACCAACATAGCTTACATCTTGTCCTTCCCCACATTTTTAGCAATTTTTTTCTATAAATAATAACTTTCTTTCTTGTACATTCTTATCCATATCCCCGATTCCCAACATTACCACCTGTGGAGAAAGTTTAGTCATGTAACCTAACATCTGTCCAAGCCGTTGCTCGACCGCATTCAACAATGAGGACAGACTAGGGCATATGAACACTGTCTACAGCAAATTCCCCGCATCTAGGACAATTAACTCCACACACCCCACCCCATTGTTGTATACGGTGTGGCGTAACATACAGATTGAACCACGTCTTGAAGCATTGAACCTGGAGGTTTGCTGATATGGTAGCTGTTTTACTGAAACCTAATGCCTCTTCACATATTTCTCGACCTGCCTGTACATCGATCAGCCAGCGACCGCAATGTTTATCCAAATCATCGCTTCTAGTTTCATTCACCGTTTTATAAAGCGTGGAAATAGTGGATTCACAGCACTGAATCATATCCACCAATGGGATATGGACCCAACTAACCCTTTTACGGCTTAGAAAATCGCGTATCTGCAAGAATTAAAAAAAATGTCGGTTGCCCATACCAAATTTCTGTCTAATACATTCAAAGGACATGACCCCTGTTTCCGTAACAATGTCCCCATTACCAGAACTCCTTGCATATACCATTCTCTAAAATAACTATCCCTAAAAACCTCTGGTAACAAAGTATTACCAAAAACAGGGGTGTATATATGTAATCTTCCAATTTTAAATAATTTTCTCACAGGTGTCCAAACCTTAAAGGCTGCCAACAGAGTCTTGAACCTTACCCTTTTAAAATAGGCAAAATCAATATGTCTGAAAAGCAGCCCCTTTGCTTCCTCGCCATAGATTAACCGATAAATAGAAATATCAGCACCAGCAGGTTCCTCCCCATCTAATAATAAACCTAAACACCTGAGCATAATTGCCCAGTAATAGCATTGAAAATTAGGTATTGCCCAACCTCCCCTCTCCCTTGATAGCGTCATATATTTCATAGCCCGTCTGGGTCTTTTACCAGCACATACAAACCAAGAAATAATACGCTCAATTTTCTTAAACCATATCAAATCAACTAACAAAGGAATAGCTCTAAAGAAATACAGAATCTTCGGTAAAAAAATCATTTTAACAACATTACATCTCCCCATAAGGGTTAAATGTAAATTATTAATCCGTCGTGCCTCGGAGTTAATTTTGTTTAATAGAGGGGCTAAATTAATTTCTACAATCTCCTCGGGTTTGGCACTTATCTCAATCCCCAAATATCTTGCCTTGCCAATCACCCGTGAGTCTGTCAAGTTAATTTCATTACAAATTATTTGTGTTTTAGAGTCATTAAGATGATATCCAGAGATCTTGCCAAATTTAGTTGTCAATCTCTGAATTTCTACTAAGGCAATCTGTGGGGAGTCAGTCAATATGGCAAGGTCATCCGCATACCCAAGGATTTTAGTATCCCCTCCTTTGGCTCTAATCGGTTGAATCAAAATATTAGAAATACATTTTTTAATTAAAAGATCGATATAAATGGCAAATAATAAGGGGGAGCAAGGGCAGCCCTGCCGAGTACCTCTTAAAATGGTAATTATACCGGACTGATTACCCATGAGAGAGATTTGAGCGGTAGGCTGTAGATACATGCTCCGAATAGCACAGATATAGCTATCACTTAGACCATAATGTCGCAAAACTGCCCATAAAAAAGGCCAGGAGACCCTATCAAAAGCTTTCTCCGCATCCAGCAGAATTAGAGCCATAGGGTCTCCTGCAAGTAAAATCAAAAAGAGCAATAGTGCGGCGTATGTGGTCAATCGTTTCTCTTCCGAGGACAAACCCGTGTTGTTGTGGGGATACTAGCTTCTTAATCACACCGGAGAGCCGATTAGCGAGAATCTTAGCATACATTTTTATGTCACTATTTATCAGTGTAATGGGCCGATAAGATCCCGTGTCAGTAGGATTCTTGCCCTTCTTTAAAAAGGCAACAATTCTAGCTCTTTGCCATGATTCCGGGGGCTTCTCCCCCTTTCCCTGCGAAACAGCTCCAACATGACAGGAGTAAGCTGTTGCCGGAAAGTTTTATACAGCTCACCTGGTATAGAATCCGGACCTACCGCTTTACCCGCCGGAAGAGAATCGATCCCTTTCCAGAGCTCATCAATTCTGATTTCAGCGTCCAAAATTCCCATCTCCTCTGTAGAGAGGGCATCAACCTCTATTTCTTTTAAATATTCCTGTATCTCGGCCTGTAAAATCTCGTTATCCAAAATATCCTCATGATATAAATTTTGATAGTATTTTTGGAAAGCTAAGGTGATGGCCCTCTCCTCTGTCACTAACCCCGCATCCGGATCCAGAATAGCATTAATCCGAGTGGCAGACTCTCTTTCTCTAATTCTAGCAGCTAGTACCTGTCCCGCTCTTTCACTATTTTCAAACATTTTGCAACGCCATGCCATAAATTTCCCTGCCGCTTTAGCCTGTGACACTTCTATAATAGCTGACTTGGCTATAGTGATCTGAGTTTGAGCCCTATCGCTATCTCCACCCCGTGAAATTACATGAACTAATGATAACTCAGCCTCTTCTAGGTCTTTATAAAGTCTGTGCATTTTAACCTTCTCTTCTCTCTGGCTTTCCCACCCATAGCGAGTTGTCTCCCCCCTGATCCCAGCCTTCAGCGAATCCCATACATTTTGAATTCCAGTACTATTTACATTTTCATCTAAAAATGTCGAAATCCAAGGAGCCATAACTTCAATAAATTTAATGTCTGTAAAAAAGCCTCGATTGACGGTCCAAGTATCCGGTTTATTTCTACAGGTTGGCATCGTGACCTCAAGCACAAGCGGATTATGATCCGACATAACTCTCGGAAACCTGAAGATACTAGAACCAGCCAAAAGAACAGAGGAGATGAAAAAATAATCAAGCCGAGAACAGGTCTTGTGAGGGGCTGAAAAAAAAGTATACCCCGGGTCCTTCTGCTTCAGTGCTGCCCATACATCAATCAGCCCATGTAACTCCATAAAATATCTCATGGCCTGATAAACTTTGGGTTTTCTACCTACATAAGGCACCCTAGAATGATTCAGCCATTCACAACCCAAATTTATATTAAAATCCCCACATACAATAAGTGGTGATGGCCAGCCAACCAGTTCCAAACTCAGCCACTTATATAATTCAGGGTCGTCAAGTATAGGGCCATAGATTGAACATAAAGTGACATTTTTATCTAAAAATCTGCCATGTACTATAACCCATCGGCCGAGACTATCGACCGAAGATCGAATAACACTCATCTCCCCCTTCGTGTCAAAATTGCCACTCCTTTAGTTTTAGCCTCCAATCTAGTCCAAGAAAATAATTGATACCCGTCAAGATCCAGAAGTTTATGCCGGCTAGCTTCGATGTGCGTTTCCTGAAGACAGATAATATCTGCCCGCAGGAAGCGCAGATCTTCTCTAACCCGACGCCGTTTTCCAGGGTCATTTAATCCACATATATTAATGGTTGCTATTCGGATATTAGCCATACTCCCCACCACATGTTCCTAGCAAGAAAAAAAAGACTAGAAAAAAGAAAAAGGGCAAAAAACATCCAAACTCTTACAGCAATTTAAATTCATTTTAGTTGTTTCCGAAAGTAGCACAAACCCTGAACATGCCTCCTCCCACAGCTCCTCCCCCACCCAAGTATGCCCTCCCCCCAACCCCCCCCAAACCCCCCCGCCACCCACAAAAATGGCAATAGGGGTCCATGGACCCGTGTGATGCCTCCCGCCATCCGAGTGCCCGTGGTCTTCCCCCGTCTGTAACAAATCCAACCATAAATTTGAGAAAACATATGACATCCACTGAGGTATAAAAAAACACACAAAAAAACAGATAGACAACTACTATATCTAAAATAGAGCAGATAGAGCATACAGCATTTGAGAAAGTGTTCTTGAGTTCAAAATTAACCTTTAGGCAGGTCATTCAGATATGACTCAGCTTGTATTTCTGAAAGAAAAACCCGTATTTTGCCTCTAAAAATAACCTTTAGCCTTGCGGGGTTCATTAAATAAACCTCGCAACCCTTCTTTTGAAAGGGGCTGATCAGAGTGCGGAGTCGCCACCTCCGTTCCACTGTTACATGGCAAAAATCAGGGCGTACAAAGAATGAGTGCCCTTCTGAGCTTCTCTTAGCGTCCGGGCGGGCTTTTTCAAAAATAGCTTGCCTTAACAGAAAATTGCCGAAAAAAATTAAAATAGCCCTTGGTTTAGACTCAGCGCCCGAGTTCTTTTTTAACATGAAAGGGAATCGATGAACTTGTTGAATTTCTGTTTCCCAACACCAATGTGACAGCTCCGGAAATGCGGACTTGAATAGATTAAGCACAAACCCTCTAATGTCCTGTCCTTCCACATTTTCTTCAATACCTAACAGTCTTAGATTATTTCTACGTAACCGATTCTCGAAATCTTCCAACTTCCACATTATATCTGTTAATTTGTCGTTGTTGGAAGTGGTTTTCTGTTCCGCACACTGTAATCCAGCTTCAAGCCCGACTATCCGCTCTTCGAGGACAGTTGTTCTGGCAATAACCTCTGCGCAAGCCTTTCTATTCTTACGAATAGCCCCTTGTATCTTCATGGTAGCCAGCTGGGCTCGCTTATGTTCTTGCCGCGCTTCACTTTGGATGGACTTCAGCATTGCATAAATGATAGAGTTGGGGGGAGATGTTTCCGCCGCCCCTCCCAATTCTTCCTGAACACTCGGACCATCTGCCCCGGCTAGAGAAGTGGTAGCATGTAGATGGTCCCATTGATGATTGTTATTACCAGCCTTGGACCCATCGCTGTCTAGTGCCCTGCCTCCCTGTTGAATGAATTTCCTTGATTTAGTACGTCGAGGGGTCACCCTCCTCAATGTATCTCCGGTATTAGGGGGACTACCAGTTTCATCTCCAGACATTGCGCCCCCATCAGCAGAGTCAGTTGAGTCTGCGGTGGTCTCAGAGTCTTCAGGGACCGAGAAAAAACTGTCTCCTTCCTGAGCCTCATAGGACCCCCCTGCAAGTCCTAAATGTAGATTTCCTCCAGATGGAGTGGAAAACTTAGAAGTTTCGCTCTGGTCACTGTCGAGGATCTGTGTTAAATTGTCGGTAACATTGATGATTACTTCATTTCGTCCAGGCACAACCACATCAGACATTACTAATTGAAAGTCCGTATTAGAATCAGTGCCTTGTTTTATCTCTAGCCCTGATCCCAAGATCATAGTATTACCTGTATCTTGCAATAAGCCATTATGCTCTACTGTATGAACTTGCACCCCTTTCCCTTTTTCTGACACGGGCTGCTCTTCATTGTTGCACTTTTCTGCCCCCCCAGTGAGTACTTCGACGTTTTGATGCTGGTTTTTGCTCCCTGACCCATTCCCGGAAAACATCCCAGGGATTACTGCCACTCTCCCCCGTCCGGCGCTGGCAAAAGTTAATGCCTGTAACCCCATAGCTTTCTCTTTACTGTCCTCGCCCCCGTTTTCTGGGGGTTGTGATTTTTCCATTCCTCTCTCCTTAACTGCACCTTTCTTGAGACTCACCGGTAAAGCCTTAGGGCCGGTTCTCTCCGCTTTAACAGTTTTAGCAGTCTTTTCTTTTCTGGAATCAAAACTGGCGCCGGCACTCCTTTCCGAGTAACAGCCGGTTGTTCCTCCATCGCGCCGGCAGGGATCTTTCCATTCTTGCGCGGCGGCGGCATACGAGCACCCGACTTGCCGATCACGGCAGCTTCCTGCTTCGCACACAGATTCTTCGGAGACCACACCTTCCACAGGTGTGCTCGACTCCGGAGGAAGGTTGCCGCCAGCCGAGCCGCCCGAACCGCAGTGCTGGAATACTGCCGTAAGATCAACATGAGCCTCTCAGGTAACTGCACAGACCGATAGCTCTCCTTGTTCTTCACCTCTCGCAAATATGCTTTTCTCAGAGTAACCTTATTCCAGAGTAACCTTATTCCATCAGGAACAGACAGGGGAGACGCTCACTTGGGATCAAGCGGCCGCCATCTTGCCGACTGCCTCATCCCCCTGGGCCCTCCCAAAAGTTAATGGGGAGAAGCCTCTTGGCCTCCCTCGCTGTGCCGATTTGAGCCACGGGCACCCCATCCCCCGCGGCACTGTCTCTTTATGCTGGGTGCCTTGTCTGCTCCATTGGGGACCACAGGGGGAGCCTCAATGACCTCACAGCCCCTACTAGCTCCCCACCCCAGCAGGTGCTAGCATTGCTCCCACACATATGGGGCAGCAAGAATTGCTGCTCCATGCATGTGGGAGCAATTTTTCCATTGTTTTCCTTCCTGTTGTCAGATGAAAGGTCCACTCCCAGTGAGTGGGAGCAGTTTTCCAGCTCTCATTCACTGATGCAGAACATTACTGTTTACTGAGAGGGGGAGATCTTGTTTATCGCAATTCATACATAAATATACAAATCTTCTTCTGCGTTGAAAGCATTTGGAATTTTACTAACCAAATCCAAAATATATTTGGTTTCTAATTGCCTGAGGTTTCTTTCCAGATTTCCACCTCTGTAATGCCCTTGAACTGCATCTATTACAAAGTACTGCAACTGGATCACATCATTCTTAGGCTGTTCATCAAAATGTCTGGCCATTGGATATGCAAAATGGGTTTTTTGTTTTGCCATTATCTTTGGTACTGTTTGATGAATCTTCACAAAATGTTAAAAATTAGTATGACGCTCACCTCAGCTGCTGGTTGAAAGTTTTGGGGTGATTTGTAAAGTGGTGTCCGAGAAAATGGGCGGTCTCAAATCTCTTTTACCCCACGTTAATTTCTACAAAGATTTTAGGCACGACTACAGCTAGAACCTCTTGACGAATTACCCTTTATGGTATTTGGTGTGATTCTATTCAGTAGTTGTTGTGATATTTTAACAAAAACTAATTTGTATATCGAGGGTTGCGAAGATTTTGTGACGATGATTAGCGAATACACATGCTAAGAGGAATACTGTGACTGGCTAACTGCAACCTGAGCAGAAAGTTACGGCTGCCATTTTATGTAATGGACATGGTCCCAAGGGTTGTAAATATTTATTCAAAACAATAGGGGTTAGAGTAGAGGTACTCTGACCTCATGGTTGGTATATAGGGCTGTTTGAGGGACCTCTTATATGTAAAACACATCAAAAACCATTTTTTGCCATGTACAAAGTTCACGAATATCTAGCGACACTCAGCACAGCCCCCATATAATGTTATTATGAGTTCGCGAATATGGCCAGAAAAAGAATACATTCACAGACTGTTTCAGACACTAATGCATTCACACACAGGCACACTCATACTCTTTTACATCCACTCATAGACTTACACACCCACTTACAGATCCACTTAGACACACATACCCCCACTCACAGACCCATTCAGAGACACATGCACCCACCAATTGACCCACTCAGAGACTCACTAGCTCACTCACAGGCCCACTCAGAGACTCATGCATCTACTCACAGACCCTCTCAGAGACTCGTGCACCCACTCACAGACCCACTTAGACTTACATACCCACTCACAGACTTACATACCCACTCACACACCTACTCAGAGATGTATTAACCCACTCACAGACCCACTCAGACACTCATATTCAGCTCACAAACCCACTCAGACATGCACTCACTCACACACTGTCAGATCAAGTAACACTAATTGCAATGGAGCAGAACAACATACATTCCCAATTCCCCTCTACAACTTCTCAGCCACTCTCTGTCTATTGTGACTGCAGAACTCAAAAGGGGGAAAGGGGTAGGGGACAGAGAAGAAACAGCCACACTTTTTCTTCTGGTTCCTCTCTGGATGTTTTCTTCCTATTTTTTTGTTGTGAGGAACTGTAAAAAAGAATACTCTGTAATCTTACAATTTCTTACATTACTTTCTCATTTCCATTTAAACATGTTTGTATATTTACATACTGTAATTGTTTTCTATTATTGTACCTACCAAAGATAGCTGTGACCAATGTCTCTCTTAATATTGTATAATGTAATACAGCTTCTTGTGGTAAAAGATTTTATTTATTAGGAAAATGAGAACCAATTATAACGCTCTCTGTTAATTTTCTCTTTCAGGATGTTTCGCGAGTGAATAGTCGACAAGAGTAAACTGAATTCTGCTCTAGCTGGTAAGTATCCTTCTTTACTCTAATTTAACAACCTATTCACTTCCCAAAAGTATATATCCTTTCTACTCAATGTATGAAGTAAAACATGTTTTCCTAAAATTCTATGCTTCTCATAGCATAGAATCCAAACTGCCAGTGTGCGTGTAACAAGAAAACCAACTAATAACTGGCATACCAAAATAAGCCTTAGATATTTACACTGTGCCCATAAATGAAGCTTGTGCTGACTTTGATTCAACACTCTATGTGCAGACTTGAACACAATTCCAAAACGGAACACTAGTTCCCTCAATGGTGCACTGCTTCTCCTGTCATGCGTACACAGAGGAAGAACCTTTTAGTACTCGCCTGCTCAAAAACGGAACACTTGTTCCTTCAATAGCGCACTGCTTCTCCTGTCATGCGTACTCAGGGGAAGAACCTTTTAGAACTCACCTGCTCAAAAACTGAATATTAGTTCCCAAAAAACAGACTACTGAAATGCAAAGTGAAAACTAAGACGAAAAAAAAACAAGTGACGTATGCTACCCTGACTGAGCTATCCGCGCCGCAATACATAGCTGCCATACCTCCAATTCCTCAGGTGAAGTGCGAAGATTCTTGTTCATTCTCTGCTAACATTTTAAAGCTGCCTTTTTTCTTCTTGCAACACTAGAATGCTGAACTACAGTTTCTTTCCCTTCTTTCCCTTCTTGGCGGCCATCTTAGAATTTCTCCACCAACTGTGCTTATAATTGGCTGCTTCATTTATAACCTTCCTGTAAGCCTTATGTGTAATGAAATGTACAGAAACCTTGTTAAAGGTAGCTGGTGACATGGTTCTTACATAGACCTACTCAAAGACTCATGCACCCAATCACAGACCCATTCAGAGATTCATCCCCCCACTCACAGACCTACTCAGACACTCATGCACCCATTCCTCACAGATCCAATCAGATGCTCACTCACCCACTCAGACACTGACACACCCACTAACAGACCCACACATAGACTGATACACCCACTCATAGACAAACTTTCACACCCAGCCAGACACTCATGCACACACTCAGAGACCCACTCAGCAACTCATGCCACCACTCATAGGCCCTCGGAGACACTTATGTATCCACTCATAGACCCATTGGGAGACTCACACACCCACTCAGAAATCCATGTATCCACTCACAGACCCACTCAGAGACTCATACAGTCACTAACAGAGCCACTCAGACAGCCACACACCCGCTCTGCAACCCATTCAGAGACTTATGCACCACACTCACAGACCCACTTGAACACCTACGTCCCCACTCACATGCCCACTCAAAACTCACGTATCCACTCACAGACACTCTCAGACACTCTTACACCCACTCACAGACCCATTCAAACACTAACGCTCCCAGTCAGATACACAGAGTCACAGTGAATTTGAAAAAAAACTTAAAAGAGATTTTAAAACAAAATTAACCACTGCTTGAAAAATAGGATGCCTCTGAGAAGAGCCTCTGTGTTTATTGTGTGTAGATGATGTTGCAGGGATTCTGTGAAATCACAGAACTATGCGAGGGCTTATTGGACCTTAGAAGGCAGGGACTGAGTTACCTTACCACCTTAGTAACCATGAGCCCCGTACCAACTAGCTATAGTGTCTCTTTTCCCCTCCTACTCACTCACAAAAGAACAAGGGATTAGACACCCCAGAACACAACCCTGTTTGCAGATATTTTCACCACAGGTTTTAAGCCATGCTGTCTTTCATCTGCAACAAAACAAATTCTCCTCTTAACAAAGTAACTGATTTCTTTCAGTGTAAAGAGTACAAAGCAAGGCATGATCCTCATATTCATATGTTGTTATGGATAAAAGATGCACTGAAATTTGTAACAGAGAGTGATGAGTCTGTACTCTCTTTTATAGAACAGTATGTGATATGCACCATTCCAAAAGACAGTGGGGAAAAAGGTCTGGGGCACAAAGTTCTGAACTTTCAAACACATAGATGTGGGATGTATCTTGAGAGAGGCAAGATGGCGGCTGAGTAGAGGCCGTTAGCAGCAGTGCACTATGAGCTGGTAGATTGGGGAACCCCTTTGTAAGATTAAAGGCGAATCACCCACGAGCCTTGTTGTCCACCTTCTGCTGATATCGCGGGGCCCTGATAAGAGTTTTTTGTGGCTGCGGCGGCTACAGTGGATACTCGGACCTCGGTTGATCAAGATCGTGTCATTACGGCTGCTGAAATATCTGACTCACCTGACTGTAGGGGGACTCCGCTGTGAAGGAGGAACGGCGCAGAAGATTGCCACGGGCTCTGTTGGTGTCAAGGGCGCCGCCACTGCACGTAAGCTCCAGGGGGAGATGCGGACACCTTCAGGACGCGAATCATCAGAGCAGACTGCTCAGAGGCTGGGAGCTCCGGGGCAGTCCCCTTCGCCCGGCCCAGCAAGACGAGCGAAAGGAAGGGCTCTGCTGAAAAGTCAACCGTTGCCGTCAGCGTCTATCGCGGAGATGCTGACTCGAGGGAAAGCGCCGCGGCAGCAAGTTCAGAAGGGAATGCCCCTGCAGGGACGGAAAGAAGCGGAGAAAAGAGCGGTAGAAGAAGAGCTTCATCAGGTGAGCCCGAATGTACTCGAATTCCCGGGGTCTCTGGCTGAAAAAACGATAGTAGCAGCGGCAGCAGTAGTGCTGGGCACGGGGGATAAAAATGCAAGTGCAAGTGCAATTACAAGCCCTGGACTCAGTATAGAGGCTGAGGGCAGAAATAATGGAAACGAGGACTCCTTGAATGTTCCAATGTTAGACAAAGTCGATACTTTAGACAATGGCCAAGTTCAAGGTCAAGGTGTTCTAGTAGAAACGCTGGAGCCTAATCGACTTGCGCTTATTTTTGGGTCTCAGGAGGTCATTGGTGGAAATGAAATAGGGTTTTTTAGCCCGGGACCGGAGTTAACTCATGCGGAGGATTTTTTGCCTGAGGGGGATAAAGAGAAAGATAAGGAGCCCAGTGACTGTTTTTTTTCAGTCTCAGATGGGGGTGAATAGTCTGAGCAGAGCTCTTCACCTGGTAGTAGTAACCTGGACTCCGATTCTGCTGAAGAGATCGAGCCAGATCCTCCTATAACGGTAAAGAAACATAATCTAACAACTGGCAAGAATCGAGGGAAAGACCTTAAGTGGGATTATTCCTCTACTACTCCACTATCAGCCCAAGAAATGGATGTCTCCCATCCCCAAATCAGTACCACTCCATCGACGCTTGAAATAATTCATCAGGCTATCCTCTCTCATAGGGAGGAAACATGCCAGGATAGCCGTAAAGCGCAAGCGGCGATGAGGAAAATGCAAGGTACGGTTAAGAAACTCTCCAAAGCATGCTCAAACATCACGGATAGAGTGACAAATCTTGAAGAGAGAATAGTAACAACAGAGACAGAAGCCTCCAGTGCTTCCGCCCAGGTTGAGAGTCATACCTCGCAGATCAGGGACATCCAATGGAAGTTAGAGGAGTCCGAGAACAGGCAGAGGAGGAATAACCTTAGGATACTGGGTGGCCCTGAAGGAGTGGAGGGGCAGGACACAAGAGCATTCATAATCACCCTGTTTAGCTCTGCCTTTCCGGAACTGTCTGATTGGAACTGGGCGATTGAAGTCCAAAGAGCTTATCGTATCCCGATCAAGCCTAGAGTGCAAGCAAAGGAAGGAGCCAAACCCAGGGCAATCCTGATATTTCTAGGCAACTTTCTTCTAAGACAGGCCATATCTGAAAAAGCCAGGCCAGAAGCGAAGAGGTCCAATGAGGGGGTCTCATTCTTCGTACGCCCCGACTTTTGCCACTCAACAGAAGAGAGGTGATGGAGACTCCGGCAATTATTTAAACCATTCCAGGATAGAAACATTCAGGGTTTCCTCAACCCGGCACAGTTGAAGATTATTCATGAGGGGCAGACACGCTATTTCTCCTCCGAAATCAAGGCCAAGGAGTACCTTGATACTCTGGGCAAATAATCAAATAAGCAAGCCAATTGTGACAGTATGAATTCCCGGGAATGATCAGGAAAAGTTTGTATCAGGGTGGTTCTGTGAATAAGGGTTTTTATGGAGCTGTCTTCTATTTCACCTCATTCTATTTGTTGATTTTTGTGTTCTTTCTGCCCTGTGCTAGAGGAATTTGAGCAGGGTAGTAAGTTGAGAAGGGAATGTGGTTAGTAGGTGGGTAATAGATGTGACACAGTATTAAGGTGATTTGCTTACCATTTGTTCATTATGAATCAATTGAAGCTATTCTATCTAAGGGGGTTCATGAATGAAATGTGGGAATTTGATTTTCGCTCTCCAGTTCACTGCTACTTTGCACATCACATGCCCAGATTAAGGTCTGAGAGCCTCATTAGATTAAGGGATGGGGGAGGGGTAAGAGGGGGGTGCTGTGTGGGGAGGGGGGTAGCACAGGGGGGTTGAGGTGGTGGGGCGGGGAGGAAAAACAGAAAAAAGAAAAAGAAAAATTCCTGGCACGAGCATGCATGGGTATGTCTTGTTTATGTAGAGATGCTGCAGTATGTATTCAATGTACTATTTTAACTCAGGTATGGAGGGAGAAATTAATAGGTAAAGTATTGGAATCCGAGGATGTTTAATATCTGCACAATGAATATTGGGGGGTTGAATGACTGGAGAAAGAGACAAAAGCTGGGTTATTTTGTTAAGTCAAACCGGATTGATATGATCTGTCTACAGGAGACCCATCTCCCATGGTCAAAGAAACATCTATTGAGCCTAAGGGGGTATGACCTTCTGGCCTGCTCCTCCCAAACATCCACAGTTAGAGGTGTAGCAATTTTGGTAAAATCTATAGGTGGAAAAGCTAAGCGCCAGATGGTGGACGCGTTAGGGAGATGGGCTCCGGTGGAGTTAGAAATGGGTTGTACGATTTGTACAGTTTATGGTTCTAACCAGGACGATCCGTAGGTGTTCAATTTCTTGGAGACAGAACTAACAAATTGGCCTAGTCCAATGATAATATGCGGGGACTTTAATATCTCAGCCGACCTGACTAACAGTTCAGTTTATACAGGCCGCAAACCAAGGGTCTTTCGGGCTCTTAGTTCGTTAATTAAGTCACATGGGCTAGCGGATGTTTGGGGGAACAAGGAAACGAATGGAGACGGTTTTACATATTTCTCGTGTCCCTATAAAAAATATACTAAACTGGATTTCTTCCTTGTTTCCTCTACTGAATTGAATAAGGTTGGCATTAAAAAGTTGCCCAAACTTATTTCAGATCATAACCCGCTAATTCTACAGCTTGATACGGGTATCTCCACTACTAGTCGTTCCAGGTGGATGTTTGAGAAGAGGCTACTAGCTAATCCATCTTTTGTAGAACACCTAAGGAAATGGTCAACTGAATATTTTGATATGAATCGTTATAGTGCCTATAGAAATAGTGTATGGGAGGCATTTAAAGCCGCCCTGAGGGGAGAAACTATAAGTTTCTCTGCTAGAATCAGAAAAAAGAGCAAGAGGATAATGAGAAGCTAATTATCCAACTTGCAACTGCGGAGGAACATCATATACAGGATATAGTCCGGGTCAAGGATGCTACTGAGACGCAGCAGAGGATTCTGGCTATAAAATCAAATATGTCTAAACTGATAGCCGAGAAAGCTGCAGATGATTATCAGACTCATAAAACTAGTCTATATCAAACAGGGGAGCAGGCAGCGAAACTCTTAGCTCTAAGAATCAGGCAGGAGTCTAGCAGGAATATGATATTAAAGATAGAAGAGGGCACTCAAGATTTCACGAAGCCTGAAGATATCCTAAAGGTATTTAAAAACTTCTATCAGAAATTGTACATGTAAGAGACACAGGGTGCTAGTCCTGATACGGCTTTTAAGGACGAGGGCCTTCAGCTGGCTGCTATAGAGAGTATGAGGCTGGATAGGGATATGGATATAGAAGAGGTTCTGATAGCCATGCAGGAACTCTCATCTGGGAAGGCATCGGGCCTGACTGTATTCCCCTAGAGGTTTATAAAAGTTTGCAGAACGAGATTGTTCCTATATTATTGGATTTATTTAATGGTATTATTTACTCAGGCGAGGTACCACATTTATGGAAGGAAACGAATATTGTCGTATTCCATAAAAAAAGGTAAACCTAAGGAGAAACCAGGCTCTTACCGTCCAATATCCCTCATTAACACAGACACAAAGATCTATGCGAAAGTTTTGGCTAGGAGGCTGGGGGGGATAATTGGCGGTCTGGTTTCTCTGTGGCAGCATGGAATTGTACCAGGCCGTAGCACTACGGATCACATCAGGCGTGCCATCTCTCTGTTTGATGTCCATGCTGCCACGGGGGCCAGATGGCCATGCTCCTCCTGGATGGCGAAAAGGCCTTTGATCGTGTCGCGTGGGAATATCTGTGGAGGATATTGGACCAAAGAGGTTTTGGCCCTAAGATCATCAGAGCAATCAAGGCAATGTATACTGGCCCAAAGGCCAGGATTCAATTAATGGGAGGCTCGTCAGAGCCATTTTTTTATCTCTAGGGGGACACGTCAGGGGTGCCCCTGTTCACCCATTCTTTTGCCATGTATATAGATCCGTTGGTGCGATATATATTGGAATGTACAGAAGTCGAACCAGTGGTCTGTAATGGCTATGAAACAAAATTGCTAGCGTATGCGGACGACTTGGCTATTATCACTCCAAAACCAGAGGATGCTATGGTAGCGATTGTGGACATGGCGAAGAAGTTTGGGCGTAACTCGGGATATCTCCTAAATGAGAGTAAAACACAGATAATATGTACAAGTAATATTTTTAAAGCAGATATGAGGTATCAAGATTCAGCGGTTTATCTGGGAGTTAAGAAAAATTCTGTGATGAGAGAAGTTGTAAAAGATAATTTTATTCCGCTGATAAAATCAATTGATACAGACCTCAGGAGAATAGATGTGATTCATCTATCCATAATAGGAAGAGTAAATGTACTCAAGATGACCATGCTCCCTAAGGTACTATATATTTTCCGTTCAATCCCCTATCTGCAATATTGAAATCAATTGAGTCTACTTTTATGAATTTTATTTGGTGCTATGCTAAAAATAGGCGGTCGTTGAAATATATGTCACTTCCACAACAAAGGGGAGGGCTGGCAATGCCTAACATCAGATTCTATTAACTGGCTTGTCTCCTGAGCCAGATGGCTATAGCATTTGATCTTGCCACGAAAATATCAGATACCCGATACGTTAACCAGGACAACCCTTCTATTTATGAGTTACTGCTAGGTAGAGAGGCCCTCGGAGTCCTGTTAAGGAAAAATACTAGGCGATACTACAAGAAGATGCGTTATAAGATCATCGATAGCCTTTGGGAAGTCTGGAAACATGCATGGAAGGTGTTGGGAATTCCTAAGATTAATTATTATACACCTCTATGGCACTCTAGCATCTTTCCGCAACTCAGCTATGATAGCATGGGTACAATATGGGAGCAACAAGGGATTAGAAGAATAGGCGATATATATGAAAATGATAATCGTCTGGGTTTTAATGAATTGCAGCAGAAATTTGAAATCCCTTCGAGTCAGAGCTTTAAGTTTATACAAATCTCGGGCCTTTTGAATGGAATTAGTAGTAGTAGTTTGTGAAAACAAGGGTACCCCAATAATTAAACCTGGGGTTAAAGTCGTTTTTGAGGAAAAACAATGGTTTTTGGTGGCCTAAAAAAGGAGGCAGAGCGATCGTACCCACAGAAGCGGAGATTAACTCCTGCCGGGACGAAGACTCATTAACCGAATAACAGGAACCAATTAGCCAGTATCGAGCTCGCCCAAATCCTTGAAACCAAACCATTTGAATATGGATTGAGGCCGCCATGAAAATCCAAAACCTATGAAATTTAGCTAACACCACTGTGTATGTGCCCCCTGACTAGATACCAAATTTATAGTTGGCAATTCAATTAATTACTCCTTTGCCTCTATGGGATGGAATGTTTTTTGCCACCAACCTAAGAAAGCTCACCATGTCCTGATGATGATCTAAATTGATATAGATCGAAACGCCGTCGACCCCATCAAGGAAATTCCTTGCCCCATTGTATATATTTATGTGGAATATATCCTTGTGTGTGTGACATTTGTATATATATTTTTGTAAATTTTCACTCAGTCACCTTATGCACCTTGTCACCAATGTGAGCACCTGTAATATATGTTTAAAAACATTTGGTTATAAATAGAATAAAGTTGCCTTGTATACGCTATCCTACAAAAGAACGCTCCCCGCTTTTGATTAATTCAAATAATATCTATTAATTCCCACATATATATAAGGACCTTTTTTAGGCCACCAAAAACCATCTTTTGAATGGAATTATGCCTTGTTTTGTTCCAGGAGGTCAGATTAACATGATGGAATATTTGTCAAGAGGTGGTATAAAAAGATTTAAATGATCTATGGCTCATTATTGGCAAGTATACAGGATGACACCTGGAACAATTTGAGAGGGCTTGAGTGTCTAAATTGTCTGACCCAGATGCCAATATATACAAATCCCTGAAGCTGGCCGATAGAGTATTCCGTTCATCAAACTTGAAAGCTCAACACTACAAAACGATTTTTAACTTGTATTTTACTCCTGCTAAATTATTTAATTGGGGGAAAAGAGAGGACGATAAGTGCCCTAGATGCCATGAAGGTCCAGCCAACTTGTTACATATGTTTTTTCACTGTGATAAATTAATCTTAATTAGGGGACAGATTGAGAAATTTTGGGAGAGGCTGCTAGGTTTTAAGATCTACCTATCCCTTACCCTAATGTTAATAGGAACGGATAATAATCTGAATCTTAATAAGGAGAATGAAGCCTTTATATTTATTAGTGTAGCTGTGCTTCGGTTATTGCTAGCTGCTGGTTGGAAAGATGTAGCTCCACCGTCTTATCAGATGTGGTTGGCTAGACTTTTAAGGATCTATAACATAGAATCTGCTCTATAGTCTCGCAGGGGCAATAAAATGAGAGTTTGGGGGCAGGCCATCTGGGGATCTGTCACTAGCTGGCTGACTTCGCACATATAGGGTCTAGCCTAATGTCTAACTGTATGCAGGATAATATGAACGGAAATTGAAATTGTGATTCACTATTTATGAAGTAATGGCTGCTCTATGCTATTAGTGTTTTTTGTCTTGTGAAATTACTATCTGTATAATGGTACTCGTATTTTTGTAAAGAAATGTTGCATGCATCTTTTATATGAAATCGGATAGTTTTTAAATAATTCATATGATTGGATAATATGTATTTATTTATTGCTGTCTATACCAGGTCTTTTTCAAATAAAAAAAAAAGATGTGGGATGTATCGCCGTTGGAAATACAGATGCAAAGGAAACTTTTACACAAGATGTTGGTTTGGTTTCCATGACCTGTCATTTCCCAAAGAAGAGTAAACAACCTTCTATCTGCAGTTAGACATACAGTGACATCAAAATCACTGAAATATGCATACAACCTCAGAAGAAGAGAGTCATTTAAGTATAATAATGACTATTACTCTGTGATTCTCAAAATGTGGAATGCTAATATGGATATACCATTGGTTGCAGACTACACCATTGCTATTGCAGGTTACTTCACTTCATACATTACAAATCAGAGAAGACAGAGATGAAGGAGTTGTGGGAGCAGATTTCAGCAGAAATTACTCTAACTAAGAAATTGTACAGCTTCAGCTTGAAAATGCTTTCCCATGGAGAGACTGGGTCCTATTTGTTCCCAACGTCAGGGGGAATTATTTGGGTAATGATAGGCCAAGAAAGCATACAAAATAGAGTGTTGAAGTCTTTCCCAGATATTCCGTACCTGGCAGAATTTGACCCAGAAAGTACAGACATTGTTAAATCAAATATGTTGGATGAATACTTTCCAAGAAGGCGTCCACATCTAGAAAACAAATGCCTTCATGAAGTACTTCAAAAATACAGATATAGAAACAATGTAACAGAAAACATAGAGGAAGGGAAATATGCCGTAGGTGGACATTATGGTTATTTGTTCAGACACTCAAAAGGAAATTTAATTAACCACAGAAAACTTAGTAGCCAAACTTCAGATAAAAGAGAGTTTTTCCGAATAGTAGTTCTACAACTCTTCCAGCCTTGACATGCTGAATCAGAATTACTCAGAAACTATGACTATTATGAATATTCTTTCAATGATGTGAAAGACAGTATTCAGTGTTCTGTCTTTCCAAACTATTTGCACATGTTAAATGATGAGCTTGAACAGGAAGAAACAATTGCTGCTGAGGTAGCTAAGGAAAGTTCACAAAGCAGCCAAAGTTTGTTACCACTGAGTCATGATCCTCTTGGACAACCAATATTGAAATTATTGCTGCAATAGCCATGAATGAGGTAGAAAGTGCAATGGAACAAGCATGACAAGAAAGTGTTGATTTGGAACAGTTAGTTGGACAACTGTATGGTGAACAGCAGGAAATTTATATGGAGGTAAAAGAGAAAATAGAGCATGAAGTCCTCCATGAGAAGAAAGAATGTAAATGCTCATCATTTAAGCCAATACTGGTATACATCAGTGGACAAGCTGGCTCTGGGAAAAGTTTTTTAAAATAAAGTTCTCATCGCTTACCTACAGTGGACTACATAATCAAATGTATTGTGTCTAGTAACCGCACCAACTGTATTAGCTGCACACACGATGAAAGGAATTAATTTACATTGACTACTTATGCTACCTGTTGAACATGACAAAAAACTGGAATACCAGAAGTTATCCAGTGAATCTTGTCACAAAGTCTAAAGAGTACTGAAGAAATTGACGTTTTTAGTCATCAATGAGTGGAGCATTGTCTCAAACGTAATGCTTGCCTATGTACACTTGAGAATGCAACAGATTTTAAAAACAGAGTACG
Source organism: Lissotriton helveticus (assembly GCF_964261635.1). Lineage (NCBI taxonomy): Eukaryota > Metazoa > Chordata > Amphibia > Caudata > Salamandridae > Lissotriton > Lissotriton helveticus. The sequence continues at coordinate 278,203,166 of NC_136068.1, forward strand.
ACGTGGTTATTGGAGGAAAGCATTTAATTGTCTTCCGTGACCTACTGCAACTTACTTACGTCAAAGGACAGCCTGTTTTCAAGATACTTCTCCATGATGAAACTCAAGAATTCTTTGGGGAGTATGGCAATGTAAACATGTGACAAAATTTCCAATACCAAGAACTACTTAGAAATATACTTCAAGCATCTGACATGGATTACGGAAATATTCTGAAAGACATTAGAGTGGGAGCTCTGACAAAGGAGGGAAATGTTCCTTAGAAATATGTCTTATCAACAAACTATTTTCTTCTAACAACACAGCAGCCCAACTAATGTTCAATTTAATTGAAGGTGGAACATCCATAATCTGTTTGTTGCCTACACGTCAGGAGTCCTCCAATTTTAACCAAGAAATACTCAAACTGGAAAAAGAACAAAGTTTGGAAATTAAAGCAATTGACAAAATGGAACACCAGGGTGTTACAGTACTGCTAAGTGGAAAACTACAAGCAGGGTCTGCAGAATTAGAAAAGTGTTTACCCCTATGCAAACAATGTAGTGTAATTTTGCGCTGTATTTTAAATGTTGAGGAAGGATTAGTAAATGGTGCAATGGGTAAAGTGATTGATTTAATACATTTTCCAAATTGGTATCAGGTTGAATTCCTAGCCATAAACATTTATCAGATTGATGGCATGAAGCAGATTGGTAGATGTGTTGTAAATTCTTTGCTTGTAAGAAATTTAAATGTTTCAGTGTCCCAGCAGTTGTCAGTGTCTTCAGCCTACACTGTGAGTATCCATAAATGTATTGTTTTAATAGTAGCTGCACCTTTTACTTTTTAAGGGTAGGACTGTATTTAAAAAAGGAATGTCTTATGTAGCATAGGCTTGAGTTAGAACATTGTCCAGTTTGCTTTTGGTTGATTTTGATGAGCGGTAAGTTAGTGCTGATGCAAGTTGTGTCAGAGAGTACAATTGGTTAAGAAGTGTATACGCTCCTCATTTAGGACAGTATCCCGTTTATGAAAAACATATAATCTGTCGAAGGCGGAAGCTCACAAAAGTATCTATGGAGGAAGGAAAACAGGGAAGGTGTTAAGAAGAAAAACTGGAGAATGAGGCAGATTTTGTAGGTTACCAATTGTCAAACACTTCTGGTGTCAACTGTTCTGCAAATGTTGTTCTCAATGTACTGTTTCATTTACCACATCATATAAATGCAATTGAACAGAAAGTACAAATTAGACTATGGGCCAGATGTAGGTAAATCATATTTACCGACTCTTAAATACCGAATTTTACCGATTCGGAATTTAAGAGTCGGTAAATATGAAGAGGGGAGATGTAGGTATTACAGATTCTGTAAATACCGAATCGTTAAGATTCGGTATTTACCGAATCTGTAAATACCGAATCGGTATTGCCCATTGATTCCTATGGGCCTTGAAGCCCATAGGAATCAATGGGCAATACCGATTCTGTAATTACAGAATCGGTAAATACCGAATTTGGCAAGGGTGCAGGGGGTGTCACTTTGACACCCTCTGGCACCCCAAAAATAGGCATGTGCGCCATGTGGCACACAGACATGCCCTAAGGGCGTGTCTGTCTGTCACATGGCTAGGTGTGCATGCACACATGTGCATGCACACCTGAATTTGGTATTTTAACACCCAATTGGATTGTGTGTTAAAATACCGAATTTGTAGGGCCTTTGGGACTCAGAAGAGTCCCACCTACATCTGGAAGGTACCAATTCGGTAAAAATACCGATTCGGTATTTTACAGATTCTGTAAATTTACCGATTCGGTAAATATACAGAATCTGTAAAATCTGGCCCCCTACATCTCAAGATGCCAAATACCGGTCGGAAACGGCCGAATTCGGCCGTTTCCGACTGGTATTTGCCACCTACATCTGGCCCTATGTTCTGTACTGTGTGGTTTGCTGCAACGTTTGCATAGTGATAGGACTGTAATACAGTGTGATTCAGGCATTCAAGATCTAGTAGACATATATAGTGGATCTGTACTATTTACTCAGAACACTCAACAAGATGCACAGGACTTTATAATAGTCATCCTTGGAGTTCGGGAAGAAGAAGAAATCAGTATTGATGACTTATTTGGACAGAATGACAGAAGAACCATGGGTGTGACGATTTCCCTTTTATGTCTACCACGCAAATAAGGGGGCAAAAAATGGCACAGATGCGCGATGCATCTGTGCCGTTAAGGAGGTGCATTGCTGGAGTTGCGTCGAAGCGCGACGCAGCTCCAGCAATGCTCTGGGGGGCCCTGTCTTCACAATGCTGTGTCAATCCTTATGCCTGCTTTAAGCAGGCGCAGGGTTTTGACGGAGCATGGGCTCAAAAGTGACTGAGTGAAATCTTGTAGATTTCACTCAGCCACTTTTGGAAGGCGTTCCTGCGCTGGTACGCCCCCCCAACCTGCGCAGGAACGCCTACTTCTGGCGCAGGGCTTTACAATGTGACGCATCTTCCAGATGCGTCACGTTGTAAATACCCCACAGCATGGCGCATCTTTTGCAAAGAGAAGAAAGAATCAAGAAAACTGACTGAATAAACCTAGCTGTAATAGAAAAAGAGAGGCGAAAATGAAAGACAGGGACCAACACATAACAAAGACAACATAGAAACATAAATAGAATTCTTGAATCGCACACACAAGAATTACCAATCCTGAAATGCCCTTTTAAGAATTTCTGCTATTTAGGCTATTTATAAAAGAAATTTAAAGCAAAGTTCTCAAGTATCATTCTTATTAGTTTCCATGGAGAGCTGCGAATGTTGATCTAAATATTAACAAAGATCATCAGGACATTGGAAGGACTTCAAGAAGCCATCTTTCCATATTCACATCGTGGAGGGATCGAATAAGCCATATATGAAACCACAACTTCTCATCTTTGTCGAAGATCAAGGAACTCTTTGTGGATTTTTACATTGTCCTTGGCAAAGTCTTGGCGAATAAAAACATTGTTTCTATTGACCATTAAGGATGGAATTTCCCTTGCCGCTTTCCGTATCAGCACTAGATGATGCTAATGCAAAACTTTAAATATGTTATGTTATGTTATGTTATGTTATGTTATGTTATGTTATGTTAGGGGATGTTTTATATAGCGCTCAGCTACTCCGAGGAGTGTCCCGGCGCTTCTGACCTAAAACAGACACGGGACAGACAGAAGGGAAGCAGGAACTACTGAACAAACAGCCAGGATTTTAAACCTCGCCAAATATGATTTGGCGAGGTTTTTTTTGGTTTAGACTTCTATGGGAAGTGATTCTATGCACCTTGTTAATGTTAAAATTTACAGGACATTTTATGGGTAAAAGGCCAGTGAATAGATTTTCCAAATACATCCTGCAATCATTACCTTCCGATAAATTAAAAATTCTCAAGTTGTACTGTTGATTAAGATTTTCTAAAACAAGTAATAATTTACTCATAGGCCATATTTTTACTGAAATAGATATAAGACTATCTAGTTTGACTTTATTGTCCTGAATTTTGATTGTATTGGTAAGTCTTTGAGTATATTTTTTATTTCTGATGCAATAGTGTCTGTGTTGAAACGAATAGCTTGTATTTCCTCAAATAATACGGTCAAAGAAGGTTCACTAGCTTCTACCAATTTAGACTTGACTGAGGGGAAGTATTTTGTTTACGCTTGCTCTGCATCACAGGAGTATTTTTTCCTTCCATCGTAAGAAACAAATTATTTTACAGCTATTTGCAATAATCATTAAACCATTAGACAAGCTAAAATAAAGGCTGTACAATATGAGGCTGTGCAGCAGCTAAACTCAAGTGTGAGAGTGACCAGGCCTCAACCGTGCCCTTTCCTCAGAGTGACTCCACCCTCCTGACGAGAAACTCGGCAGTACTTGGAAGGAAGCAAAGCTGAAAGCCTCAATTGAAGATTCTCTGTATTTTCTGTACCTAACACTACCAGATTCCAAAACTGCGTCTTTTGACAGATTGATCAAAATGGCTATCTAAAATATGACATGCCCAAATTGTAGAACAGATGTTATGTCTACACTGCATGTACAAAGAAGTGTTAAGCACCTTATATTAATTCTACAGCTATGCAGAGCAGGTGGAAGTAAATTGAAAACCAAAATTAGAAATTTCAAAGCACAGCACATATCAATTTCTAGAAGAACTTATACTAAAATGGCTATCATCCTTCATGATGAATTTAATGTAACATCTGGACACAGTATACTGTCTATTTCAAGAGTGAAACTGGATTGACAGAATGCAATCACAGCAACCTTAAATTAAAATAAAATGTCTTTCAAACTTCAAAATTCTTACCTCTTGTTCCTTCAACCGAAGTTCTTAGGCATAAAAAAAGTGGTGTAAGGTATTTCTTCTACATGGATTGTCAGTGTTTGATACATCATTTGGCCTACCAAGGCCAAAAAGATCTCATACATTCAAGTGTGCTTTGTATCTATTACTAAAAGTGTACCTATTATAATAATACAACTGTTATTTTTAATATATGTTTGTTTAGATTAGTTCAGTAACTGTAGGCAAAACAATTGACTATGTAATTGTAGTGAGTGCAATGCATATTGTCACTTATTTGTAGTGATATACTGTGCAGTGTTTTTTCTAGAATCTAGGTGATTCTTTTTTACCCACTGTTCAAGGATTACTTGATACAGTACATCATTTATGGTGTACATGTATGAAAGCTGAGAACAGTAATAAAGGGAAAATGAAATGTTTCACTATAATGTGATATATTGTTACAGCATAAGCAATGTGTAATGTTTTGTTTCTTAAATTTTATAAATATAATACTAACTTATATTTATGTTAATTTTTTCAACAGTGGTTAGAGTTATATGTCTTTAGATGTGTCAACATACCCATAGTGCCACACACATATTTATTTGACCTACCCCTGGAGAGGGTCTTGATGCATAAACAACATGACATGCTTTGCCACCACTTTCTTAAGCATGGAGGGGATGGTGAAAAACTCCCATGCACTTGAATTCAGCTTTCCTGGGGGTTGGTCCTCTGAAGAACTGTGTTCAACACAGTATGGCAACTGATCCTCACTGCCACCAGATGACGTTTTATTTGTAAATTATGTAAAAAGCATTCAAATTGAGTTTAGAAAAAGAAAAGAGCATGTGCTGAATTGAGAAAAAGGGTTTCTTTTACAATCTTTATGATTGTTTTCCCCACTATTCTAGGATGAATCTTTATACAATACATTGATTATAGTGTACAAATACAAAACCTGAGAATGGTAAAAAAAAAAAGGATATGGTTTTCTATAGTGTGAAATACTACGGCAGCAAAAAAAGCAACTGTTTTGTTTATACTACAAATGTATGCATTGCAGAAACCAAAAGATTAGCGTAGACTTTTGTAAGAACTAATGCTAACATTTATCTATTTTTTTTTGTTTTGAAACAGATGAGTCTCACCATCTATTAGAGTGAAACTGTGTACGAAGAGAGACTGTCATATGGCCTCTCAACACAAAGTCACTCTCCCGTGCAGCCAATCACACACACACTCACTCACCCACACAGTCAGTAACACACTGACTCACTAACCAATACAGTTCCTACCACATGCACTCACTTACACATACAGATACTCACACACCTCTCACTCGCTCATACAGCTACTAACACACACATTCACTCACCTATACATCCACTAATAGACACACTCAGTCATCCGCAGTAATCCATACAATCACTAACACACCCAGCCACTCTCCCATGTTGGTAATAAAAACATCCAACCACTAACCCATGCAGTTACAAACACATCCACTCACGCATCCAAACAGTGACTCATATACCCACCCACACACATATACAGCTACTAACACAGCCAGTAAGTCACCGTACAGCTAGTGAGACACGCACTCAGTCTCTCAAACAGTCCCTGACACAGTCACTCACTCACCCACACAGGTACTCACACACCCACTGACCCATCCATATAGACACTTACACACCCACTCTCTCACCCATGCAGTCCCTCATACATCCACTCAGTTACCCATACAATAACTAACACACCTATTCACTGACACACCCAATCACTCACCCATACAGTTATAAACAGATCAACTCACCCACCCAATCACTCATACATCCAGTCAGTCACCAATACAGCTACTAACAAAGCCTGTCAGTCAGCCACATAGCTAGTGACACACACTCAGTCTCTTATCCAGCCACTGATACAGTCAGTCACTCACCTGTGCATGCACTGACACACCCACTCACTCACCCATACAGATACTGACACAGCCACTCACTCACTCACACATATAGACACTCATGCACCAACTCACCCACATAGTTGCTGACACATCTCCTCGGTCACCCATGCAATAACTAACACACCCAGTGACTCTCCTTTGTAATCACTGACACACCCAATCACACACCCATAAATTTAAAAACACATCCACTGACTCACCCAAACAGTCTCTCATACTCCAATGCAGTCACCTATACAGCTACTAACACAGCCAGTCAGTCATCCATACAGCTAGTGACAAACAGATTGAGTCTCTCATCCAGTCACTGACACAGTCACTTACTTACTGGCATGGGTACTCATTCACCCACTGACTCACCCATACAGACACTCACACACCCACTCACTCACCCAAACAGTCATTCACACATCCACTCAGTCACACATACAATCACTAACACACCTAGTCACTGTCCCATGTAACCAGTGACACACAGAATCACATATGCCTACAGCTACTAACACACCCACCCACTCACCCATACAGTCACTGACACTGTCAATCACTCACCTATACAGCTAGTCATATACCCACATATTCACCCATATAGCCACTCCCACTCACATACCCATACAAGAACACACAGTCGTCACTCTCACAGTCAGTCACTCACCCATACAGCCACTTACACACCCATTCACTCCCTCATATAGCCACTCATACGCCACACAGTCACCCATATAGCCACTTACATACCTGGTGACTTACCCATACAACGACTCACACACTCATTCATAAACCCATTCAGCCACTGTCACTTCCAGTCATTCACCCACACACCCACTCACTCAAACAAACACTTACACATCCAGTTACTTACTCATGCTGCCAGTCACTCACTAACACAGAAATTAACTCACTCATACTCTTTCTTATATATACTCACACATACAGTTTATTTTTTTATACCAGGAAAGGTGGTTGTAACAAAAACCTTTTTTGTGATTTTTCAGAACTTTTTTTTAGCTCTTTCTATTTTTTTACAAACAAAATGGCAACTGGAAAACGTATTAGCTGAAAAATCTAAAAACTGGGGATACAAGTGCCACTCAAAAATCTGTGGTGTTTTGCTACCTCTGGAACTTCAGTAACCGATTGTTCCCCTACAACGAGGACTTTTTTTGCAGTCCAACCAAAATGGGCCTAATTTAGATCTTGGCAAAGGTGAAAATTCCCTCAAAAACATGACGGAGATCCCGTCTGCCATGTTAGGATCCCATTATATCCCATGGAGATCGCAAAATGACATATGGGATATCTCTCATGTTTGTGACAGTGTATTCCATCTGCCGAGATCAAAATATGACCAAATGTCCATAATCTTAGCAGCTCTTGGGACTTCTCAGGGAGAAGTTGTTGAACTTCAGTAAGTATAGGGTACCCTGGTACAATGGGTATCACACTTGACGCTGATGCATCTGCTGCACTATGCTCCCTCTGGACCCTAGCCAAGCGGTTGGAATGCTATGTCTTCAGGTGGGTCAACACACTTATGTCACATGAATATTTATTTTACGTACCCCTGGAGAGGGTTATCTCACACAAAGAGAAGTTCACATACTTTGCCACTATTTTCTTGCTCCCGGGAGGGGATGGCTAAAAATTCAAATGCAATGGATCATTGCTTTGCTGGTGGTTCCGCCTCCAAAGAGCTCTCTGCATCAGGGTGTGACTGCTGACCTTCTGGGCCACCAGATGCCATTTTTATTTGGAAATAATTTCCCAAAAATAAGCTGAATCAATATTAAAATTTAGAAGAGCAGGTGCTGGATTGTGAGCCTTCAACCTCAGCACTGGAAATCTAAAGAAAAGAAAACTGGGTGAGGACTTCCTTTCTAGAATAATGAAAGTGTTTGTCCAATGAAATCCGTTTCTTTCATAGTCATGTGATAATCGCAACAGCCGACATAATTGCGAACTGTGAATTATTCATTTAAACGGCAAATAGAATAAAAAAGTGTTGAAGCATAAATTACTTCTGAAAATTTCACTTCATATGTTATATCAGTAAACTACTGAACAGAAACATTAATTTCAATAAGTTTATATAGATTTTTTAGACCTTCTAAAAATCACACTGATTTCGTGACTATTCATGGTAGCGGAATATATGTATCAGAACTTTTCGCTACAAATTTGCTCATATAAAAAAATAAAATAAAAAAAATAAAAGCCTTCCAGGCACATCTATTTCTTGATGCAAAAGAAAATTGTGCTATGCTCTTGATGCCCCAAAAAATGAGGACATCGCCACCAAACAAAGAAGACCTTTCTTCATATAATTATGAGAAAGTAACTGTGTTTGGTAGATATTCACCTCTTTGTAGTCTTGTTTTCTTCTCTATCACAGATTTCTTGATGAAGACACAACCAGAACAATCCTAGTTCCAAAATGCACAAAAAGTCACTGGAGACATTTCCTCATGCTCCTTTATGCAGTTACAGTGTATAGTAAGCACCTGGCATTTGCCAAACGAGATCGCTCTTATTATTTAACTAGTATAAAGTACTGCAGATGGGGAGACATTTTGTTAAAAACTGTGGACTCTTGTTGCATTAATGGGTAGGGTATGTTCCTTTTTGGCCTTGATGCTCATTTCACAGAAACTAATCCTCAACAGAAAGCAGTTGTAAATATAAATATAGCAGGTGGCCCAGTTCAAGCTCCACTTCTGTTAAGGACGAATGATCCTAACTTCTTGCGCTTGGCAAAGGCAAAGTAAGTGTGTGTTCTTTGCAATTTTACATTGAAAATCAATCTGAAATATTTGGTAAAGGCAAATGCATTGTTGATCTATTAGAATGTAATCTGTAGTGGTATTTCTTGGCCTCTCCTGGTGATAGAAGAGTCCATTGTTCTCCCTTTAAATGACTAGGAATATGCAAAAGGGCAAAATTATCTGGAGCCGTCGCCCATTTGGCCCTGCCCCTTCCACCTCAGTAGCATCCAACTCACATAACCATACAGCCGCTCACACAGCCACAAAACACATCCATAGAGCACTTACAGATCCAGCCACCTACCCATACAGCCACTCAAAAACCCACTCACAGACCCATACAGTTACTTGTACACCCACTTACAGATCCATACAGCCACTCACATTCACAAATCACTCACACACCTACTCACAGAATCATATACCTACTCAGAGACCCACTCTCTGACTTATACAGCCACTCACACAACACAATTTTAAACCTTAGAAATTGTTAGGCTCATATTTCATTCATACAATGATTGATGTCACTTAACATAGTTGGAGGCCCCTCTTCCATTCTCCATGACTCTGTAAATGTGACAGTTAAAAAAACATAGGAATTCACTTAAAAAATCTAAAGGTTACAGGGACGTAATAGTTAGGAAATACAATTTGAAAAACCTTAGAAATTCACTGAAAAAAACAAAGGTTGCAGGTACATTATAGTTAAGAAAATAGAATTTTAAGAACCTTAGAAAATCACTGAGAAAAACAAACGTTACATGGACGTTATAGTTAGGCTCAGATTTCACTTGGACAAAATAGGTGCCATTCTGCAGTTATAGTTATCTGAGCTAACTATAATCTATGATCCCGCAATGCAATGCTTATAATCTCACTGGTGACATCATGCACAGAACCACTCACACACCCACTCACACACCCACTCACACCCCCATACAACCTCAAGTATGCACACTCACATACCCACACAATCACTCACATACCCATTCAGAGATCCATACCAATATTCACAAACCCACTCATACGTCCATAGAGCTACTCACACATCCACTCACTCACTCATAGCAACTCAAACAACCATTCACTCACCGTACAGCTGCGCATACAACCAGTCACTCACCAATTATGCCACTCACAGAGCTACAACTCACCCATACAGGTACTCACATACTTGCTTATTCACCTGTACATTCACTTACACGCCCACTTACACCCATGCAGCCACTCAATGCAGCCACTCACTCACCCATATAAGCACTCACACACCTACACAATCACTTACATACTTATTCACTCAGCCATACAAGCACCCACACATCTGCTCACTCCCAGATACAGTCATTCACACAGAAACCCACTCTCTAAAACAAGTACTCACACACCAACTCACTTACTCAAACACCTAAGCAAATTGCCACTCACTCACTCATACAGCTACTTACACACCCAATCGCTCACTCATACAGCAATTTAGAAACCTACTCACTCACCCGTTCAGTCACTACACACCCAGTTACCCCATAGAGCCACTCACACTGCCACTCACTCACCCATACAGCCGCTAACAAACCGACCCACTCACCAATACAGCCACTCACACAGCATCTCAATTAACCACACAGCTACTCACACACCCACTTATATACTGATACAGCAACTCACACACCTGTACACACAAGGAAACATACAGTCACATAGCCACTCACATAATATATGTTAGAAGTAATATCCCTCAGTAGCAGTTCATCTACTATACTGATTTAACTTTTGTAGTAGGTTAGTATATATGTGTAACAGCCATAAACTCTTAAAACCACTTAGAGTCAATTTCATGATGTCATGAGTGATGTCCTTTGAGGTGTCATCAGTGATGTCACTTACCATGTCATGAGTGATGTAATATGTGAGATCATAAGCAGTGCATTGCGGGGTTGTAAGTCATAGTTTGCTCAGGTAAATATAACTGGAATTTCACTGGTTTTGTATGAGTGAAATCTGAGCTTAACTATAATTTCCATGCAACCTTTGGCCTTTTCAGTTAATTTCTATGTTTTTTTTTAAATTCTATTTACTAACTATAAAGTCCCTGTAACATTGTTTTTTTGTGAATATAAAAGGCTTTTAAAATTGTATTTCCTAACTGTAACCTCTAACCTTTCAGATTGGGTGTGTGAGTGACAGTATAGGTCAGTGAGTGGGTGTGTTTTAGTGGCTGTATGGGTCTGTGACTAGGTACGTGAATGGTTATGTGGGTTTCTGAGTGGGTGTGTAAATAGCTGTGTGGGTGTGCAGGTGGGTTTGCAAGTGGGTGTGTGAGCAGCTTTGGGGGTCTATGAATACCTTATTGGGTGTGTGAATGGGTTTGTGAGTGGCCTTATGGGTCTGTGAATAAGGAAGCGAGGCCTCCAATAAGGTCTTAGCAATCCCGCTGTGGGGAACCTCACCTGTGCTAACAATAGGGGTTCCTGGCCCTCAATGACCCTTAGCAGCTGTGGGAACTTTAGTCCTCAGCCAGTAGTGCACTAGGAGGCCCCTTTGCAGAGTTGTTGAGAGAGGGGGTGGGGCCTCCAATGAGGTTTTAGGAATCCCGCTGCGGGGAACCTCACCTGTGGCAACAATAGGGGTTCCCTGGACCCTAACGACCCTTAGCAGCTTTGGGAACTTTAGTCCTCAGCCAGTAGTGCACTAGGAGGCCCCTTTGCAGAGTTGTTGAGAAAGGGGGAGGGGCCTCCAATGAGACCTCAGCAATCCCGCTGTGGGGGACTTACTTGTGGCAACAATAGGGGTACTTGGCCCCAACAACCCTCAGCAGCCAAGAGTACTTCAACCCCCAACCAGCAGTGACCAGGAGGTCCCTTTGCAGAGTGGTTGAGAAAGGGGGCGGGGTCTTCGACGAGGTCTCAGCAATCCCGCTGTGGGAGAATTACAGGTGGTAACAGGAGGGGTGTTTTGTTCCCAACAATCCTCACCAGCCAAGGCGACTTCATCCCCCAACCAGTAGTTTGCCAGGAGGTGTGTTTGCAGAGTGCTGGACATAAGGAGGCAGAGTCTCCAATGAAATCCCAACAATCCTGCTGCATGGGAGATACTGGTGGTAACAGGAGGGGTTCTTGGCCCCCAAGGTCACTCAGCATCCAAGGGGACTTCATCCCCCGACCAGTAGTGCACCAGGAGGCATGTTTCCAGAGTGGCAGAGATAGAAGATGGGCCTCTGATGAGCTCTCAGCGACCCTGCTGTGTGGGACTTAGTGGAGGTAACATGAAGGGTTCGGCACCACCAAGTACCCTCAACATCCAAGTGGACTTCATCCCCCAATGAGTAATGTGCCAGGAGGGGCGTTTGCAGAGTGGTGGAGAAAGGGGACAGGGCCTCCGACGAGCTCTCAGCAATCCTGCTGTGTGGCACTTACTGGAGGTAACAGGAGGGGACCTTCGACCCAAAGGAGTAATGAACCATGTGGCCTGTTTGTAGAGTGGTGGAGAGAGAGCGCAGGGCATCCGATGAGCTCTATGCAATTCAGATGAGTGGGACTTAATGGCGGTAACAGGAGGGGGTCTTGACCCTCAAGGACCCTCAGCATCCAAGGAGACCTCATCCATAACTAATATTTTGCCAGGAGATGCGTTTGCAAAGTGGTTGAGAAAGGGGGTGGGGCTTCCAATGGGCTCTCAGCAATCTCGCTTAGTGGGACTTAGTGGGACTTACTGAAGTAACAGTAGGGGTTCTTGGCCCCCAAGAACCCTCTACATGGAAGGGGACTTCATCCCCCAACCAAGAGTGCTCTAGGAGGCTCATTTGCAGAGTGGTTAAGAAAGGGAGTTGGGCCTCTAACGTGGTCTCAACAATCCCACTTTGATCGACTTACTAGTGGCAACAATAGAGGTACTTGGACCCAACAACCCTCAGCAGCCAAGAGGAATTCATCCCCCAACCAGTAATGTGCAAGGAAGCATGTTTGCATAGTGGTTTGAGAAAGGGGCGGGACCTCCAATGAGGTCTTAGTAATCCCACTGTGGGGGACCTTCCTGTGGCAACACTAGGTGTTCCTGGCCCCCAATGACCCTCAGCAGTCAAGGGGACTACAACAAGTAGTGCACCAGGAGGCCCCTTTGCAAAGTGGTCGAGAAAAGGGACGTAACCACCATCAAGGTCCCAGCAATCCCGCTGTGTGGTACTTACTTGTGGCAACAATAGGGCTTATTGGCCCTCAATGACCCTCAGCAGTGAAGGGGACTTCATCCCCCAAGCAGTAGTGTGCCAGGAGGCCCCTTAGCAGAGTGGTTGAGAAAGTGGGAGGGGCCTCCAAAGAGTTCTCAGCAATCTTACTATGGGGAACATACTTCAGGCAACAATAGGGGTTCTTGGCCCCCTATGACCCTCAGCAACCGAGGGGACTTCATCCCCTAACCAGTAGTGCGTGAGGAGGCACGTCTGTAGAGTGGTTGAGAAAGGGGGTGAGACCTTCGATGAGGTCTCAAAAATCTTTCTGTGGGGGACTTACTTGTGGCAACAATAGGGGTTCTTGGCCCCCAATGAGCCTCAGCAGCCAAGAGGACTTCATCCCTCAACCAGTAGTGCGCCAGGAGGCCCCTAAGAGGAGCGGTTTAGAAAGAATGCAGGCCTCTGATAAGCTGCATCAGGATTGACGTATGTGTGTAGTAGTCTGTAGGGAGGGACTAGCCTCTCCTTTCAGACCTCTCTCTCAGATAATGGGTGTGCGTAGTAGTGTGTGCTGAAGGAGTGATCTCAGACCCCACTCTCAGATGATGGATATACGTAGTTTGGTGTGGGGGGTCTGGCCTCTCCTTTCAGACTCCTCCCTCAGATAACAGGTATGTGTAGTTTGGTGTGGGCAGGTACTGGCCTCTGCTGTCAGACCTCTGTCTCAGTTGAAGGGTGTGTGTAGTAGGGTATGGGAAGAAACTTAACTCTACTCACAACGTTTCCCATGCCAATGGGAATAAAAAGTAGACTCTGATAAACACCATCTCTAGGATGACTCCTTCCTCCTCCAACAAGTGTGCATACCAGAGTACAGTGTAGGGGAAGAAGTGTGGCGCATCGGCCAGGGCGATTGATGCTGGAATCTGGGGCTCACGGTTCAATCCCCGGCACTGGCGGCAGGTAAGCCCAGCACCATGTGACTCTGGGCAATAGCTTGCTTAATCTTCCCGAGGACCCCCAGTGCCGGGACACCACTTCGGAGGTAGCTGTGCGCTTTACAAATACTGGTATTTCATTTTCATTTATTCAAACAACACCTACTTCTTCCTACTTTTCACACCCCCTGCAAGAGTATCACGGGATCATACCTTTATTTTTTTAAAGATTGAAGCTTATACTTATCACCATAGCTTTCTGTTCCATACTTCTTCTCAAAACAAGGACCACAATATGCATTCCTACTAATAGTGAGAACCCATTTACTCTTTTTTACTATTTATGATCCTGCGAAAGTCACACCAGATCCTAAACATTAGTTAGAATCAATATACATTTATTTTATTAACAGTAGTTATCCCTTAGAAACCTCCTCTCTAACTCTAAAGGGGCAGCATACCTTTCCGCTGACCCCTTCTATAGCATTTTACTTAATTTCCACAACACCTCCAATTTTACAGTAATCAGTAATGGCAGCCATTTGATTTCTAACATTCCAACAGTCAGCCATTCAGAAGGCTCCCTCTCGCTAGAGTAGCAGGAGCATCCAGCAAGAGTGTGAAGACTCATGGGAAAAATTAGCCTTTTGACCAATCACAGGCCTCCATTTAATTCATGCTCTTGCATAGTTTGAAGAATGTTCATGAAACGTTCCAAAAAAGAAATTCATCCATGTCAGCTCCTTCCTAGAAAGTTTTAAGCTGAGCCATCAAATGGGGCATAGAAAGAAATGCATCCTAAAACACAATTTCTCCATGCAGTTTTCAAAAGAGATTTTGGACACCACTACATCTAAAATGGCTGAATCGAATTACACCAAATTTGGCAGAAAGCTAGATCTTTAGAGAGAAAGCATTTTTTTCTGTAAATCAATTTAATAGCTTTCAAGAAATGATGTAAGAAAATTTTCAGATAGGACTGTTGGGCTGATATTCACTAATTCAAGCCTTCTGATTGGCTAAGGGGATGTTTTCAGAATGAGTACTCTGATTGTCAGGACACACCTAAGGGTGGGTGGTAAACTCCGGTCTGCCAGTTGAGTTCAAAGAGTTTTTGTCACTCCGCTTGGAGGGAGGAGTTTGGCAAAAACTCTGCCTAAACTGTGTAGCAGCGATTATCGGCATCCATAATTAATTATTAAGGCAGCTCAAAGTTATGTTGTCAACAGCGTTATTTAAAAAAACAATAAAACACTTCTCACCTGCGTTGCAGGGAGCCAAGCAGCTCTGGTTGGCCCCAGACACTGCAACAAACACCTGTGCCACCCACCCACCAGCAGCGGCTGCCTCAGCCAAACGTGGTGGGGACTTGTCGTGACACAGTGAGGGCAGTGAAACTGAGCGAGACACAGAGGGCGAAGGACAGGAGGCCAAGGCCCAGCCATGCGTCTCCACCCTGCCACTCTGAGGACCATTCAGCCCCAACACCGTGGACAACCCCCAAGGGGCTGCGTTAAGTGCACTGGGTGCACTTCTATGGGCAGCAGCTCCTCCAGCGTCATATCACAGCTTGGCTCGCAGAGAGCCAGAAACAATAAGTATACAGCTCCCAGATCTCCCGGCACAGGCATCGGCCTTTGGCTGCAGGCATGACGACCTGCGGGAAAGACGAGAGCACTGTGTGGATGGCTGTGGTGAGTGAGGGCTGTGTGAGGTGGATAACTCTGCTAAAGTTATTGCACCTCGATTTTCTCAGAATAAACTTCAAATAATAATGTGAATGGTAGATGGATGTGGCCCTTCAGCTGCATCTGTACTTGTGGAGTGGTGTGGCTCACTGCTTAGAGGTGGCAGACCCGGAAGCAGAGGACGGCCCGGGACCAGGGTTCAAATCCCGATGAGGCAGGGTCGTGGACCAGGGTCAGCGGACTCAATAATTCTCGCCTCGGTGCCTACTCTAACCAGGGATCACACTCGGCAACTCTGGGCATTAGCTTGCCTCATCTCCACAACGGCCCCCCACATACGCCGGGGATGCCTGGTTTCACCTTGGAGATACCCAGTAGGGACAATCTCACAGGGAAAGCCAGGACGGGTTCCCCAGCGGTCTACAGCGCGGAGATACCCCATGTGGGGTGATTCATGCGCTTTACAAGACATCATTACATTACATTACATTACATTAGATGTTTTCTTTTTGACTGAGGTTTCGGTTTGGTAGCCAGCAGCTGTCCTGCAGCAGCATGCTCTTATTGCTGAACACAAAGCCCCGCCACCCCTTCGTCTACCGATGGAGAGTAGGTAGCCTGTAACATAGGTTGCTGCAGCAGCGAGTCGCATTGGGTGGAAAGTCTGGGAGGTGATGTGCACACATGGTACGCTGTTAAGAAGCATCCACAGCCAATGTAAAGCGCAGAGATAGGAGGGTGGAGCAACTCCCCCTGCTTGCGCAACTATATGGAATTTATTCAACTCCACGGAATTCTGCGTAGTGGAACTCCGTGAGCTCTGTCCAAAGGAATGCTACAGTGGCTATTACAGGACTTGGGGGCTGATTTCACCTGTCCTGAAAAGATTATTGATAAAGGACAAAATGGGCTCCCTAGTCTGTGAAAGTAGGTGTCAGGAGGGACAACTCATTCCAAATATTTTTTTTAATTTGTTGCATGGTACCGCAGAATCACGCATGAGGATCCCCTCTCCATACCAACTTATAGCCCCAGAGACCCTTTCCCCCGGGGCAGATTACATAGTACATAATGGTGTCCCATTCCCGGGCCACTGATATACTAAAGGGCAGAATGTTACCTGCTCCCACCAGCTCGTGGCTGGCCACAGAGCACACTGCCTGCCCTGAAAACACAAAGCAATCTTGCCCATAATACATTATAGTGCACAAATGTCTCTGTTGGTACTAGGCAACATCCAGCACAAGGAGAAAGCAGAAATGCTCCATATCTTTGTAAATATGGAGCAAATCTGCTCTTTCCGTTTCACGCAAAACAATGCAGTAAGTTCCCTTGCTGTGCTGCTTTGCAGGAAATATAAAGTAGATATACCTCTTATTAATCACTGCTCCTGGCCAGGAGTGCCCAATAATAACCCTTCTTGGACTAAGTTGCATCTTTTTTCTTGCTTCCTGGTGCTCTTATCTGGACAGATGCACCATCAACATGTTACCAATATGGGCCTCATTATGATGTCGGTCAGAAAGCATTCCGACCGACTTGTTGTCAGAATGGTTTTCAGACAAATCGGATTCGGGGAGTCCGACCGACCAATTACGATGCTTCCAAAAACCGTTCGGTCAGAATCCTATTGACTTCAAAGGGACCCTATGCTCCGACCGACAACTCAGGCTCCCATTGAAAAAAGGGGTGTTTACAGAAAACCTTGGTCCCTGTGCAGTACATGGTTGTAATGAGGGGAACCATGGGTACCCCCACAGGCCCCAACTGAAGGTCTTCGGGTGAAAGGGGGCCTCCTACAGGCCCCCAAGGTCAGTTTCTGACACCCAATCTGTGTCGGACAAACCAAGTCGGAAAGGCTATCTGAATCCGACATCGTAATGTGTTGGTCGGAAATGTGGTCCGTAGACCTGTACGATTCGGCTCCTACCGACTCGGTTTCTAGGAATGCCAATCAGAACTGAGTCGGAACGACCGAATGATTTCCGTATATCGTAATCGGTCATTCGGATATGTTTCTGAGTCGGTCGGAAATGCGGGTTCCGAAACGGATTTGGACAAACCGAATGTCATTCAGAGCCTGTCCGACCGACATCATAATCAGCCCCATGTTGTGGATGGCTTCAGAGAATGCAGCTGCCTCCCAGAAATTATTTATCAAAAGTAACCCTATTTTTCCTGGAGTAAATACTGCGTGACCCCAGTAAAGGTTTGTAGTGTTTAAAAGTATTATTGCAGGATTCCTATGTTGTTGATCTTATGGATGCATTATGTAGTCTGAGAAGTGTAAACAGCGACTCTGATAGTGTTTATTGTTGTTGACAAAACAAATAGGTTTGTCTTTGTATATTGATATAATGATCCTATGACAAAGCCAATTGGCTTGTTTTCTTGTAATGACGTACTGATTCACTAACAAAGCCAATAGACTTGCGTTGTATATTGAAGTTGTCACAGTATAGCGATTTGGTGACCACTTGACAAATCCAATAGGTTTTACATGTATTTCGATGTGATCACTGGTTGACAAAGCCAATAGCTTTGCGTTTATATAATGATGTGGTGACCCCTTGACAAAGCTAATAGGCTTGCCTTCATATAGTGATGGGTTGACCCCTTGACAAAGCTAATAGGCCTGCAATTTACTTATGTGATGACCCTTTGAGTGAGCCGCTGGACTTGCATCTTTTAAAATGACACCTCTTTATAGTGTGATGTAATCACTAGCTGTGCAGGGACGGTCTGGGTGCCCCCCATTGTGGTTGGGTGCTGGGTTTGTTGGCCATAGGCCAGTGACGTTACAATTAGGTATGGTAGTAAGATCTTACTTTGCATTTAAAAACACTAGACATTTACTGAAAAAACAAAGGTTAAAATGACATTATAGGTAGGCAGGGTAATACCATTTTACATTATGTTAAACATAACCTCAGAAAAATTCACCGAACAAACACAAAGGTTAAAGTGACATTATAGTTAGGTGAAAATGTCACTTAAAACATATCAGAACAGATTAACTATGATTTTGCGCTATGTGGCGTAACTATTGTGGTGCAGCCCCAAAGCAAAATCCTTTTTGGCATTTACTAAGGCACAAAGACACTTTGCATGGCTTTGCATGGTTTAGTAAATACAGAGTAAAGCAATGCAGTGCATGCCAATGCCATGTGTTACTTTGCATCAGGTAGGCGTTACATGTGTGTTTCCATGCATCGACCCATGTATTTTGACACAATCCAGATTTACTTTTAAACCTGGATTCACCTACCCGATAGAGGTGTAATTAGGATAAATATCTTTATGCAGCACAAATAAAAAGAGGAATATGCCTCTAAGGATTGAATTTGTGCAGGAAGGTGTCTCTTTACACACTATGGTGCAAGGTTGCATATATTGGCACAAGGCTAAACACAGTGCATTAGTGAAAGGAGAGAACAGAAAAGCTCCATATCTTTGTAATACATGTTCAAAGACATCATTGATAACATAACTGATGACATCATCTACCATACTGCTATTCAATTTACTGTGTAAACTAGTACAGCCTATGAAATATGTAAATACATACTAAATGGCACAGAATCATGTAAAACATAAATTACATAAATGTGTGTGGTTATATAAAATAATTAGACTGTAGTCTAGACGCAAAAACACCATTATGCTCACCCTTTCAATGTGCACAACTTTTCATAGAAAGTACACTAACTCCAGACACACATGCACCATTGTGTGCCCAAACTACTACTACACACAGCCTTCACCCTATGCAAAATTAACTCTTCAAGGGAAGCCAGCTCCTTCCAGGCACCAAAGCCCCATAATGTGAACAAACATCTACTATGTACAGACTTCATCTTGAGCAGAGCACTGCACTGAAAGCTCACTCCTCCAAGCACCCAAGACCCATGAGATGGTCAACCCCCTACTATGCATAGCCTTCACACTGTGCACAGCTCCTCACAGTGAGCTCACACCCTCTAGACACCCAAGCCCCTTTAGATGGGTAAAGCCCAACTACAGAAAGCCTCTATCATATGCACAACTCTTCATGAAGAGGCCAGTCCCTGAAGACACCCAAACCCTACTATTTTGCTGAGCAACTGATAAGAACTGCCATGGCCCCATGGCCAAAGGTTCAATATTGTTTTGAATTTGAAATGGTATGCTTTGTGCAACATTTTCACCTAATTATTATGTCACTTTAACCTTTGTTTTTTTCAGTGAAACTCTGTGCCGTTTTAAGTTAAGAAATTATTAACAAACCAGTCACTTTAAACATTGACATTCACTCTCTGTTAAGCGCTGCTCACATGGTGAAAGACTTGTGTAGCAGTTTCTTAATGTAAAGTAAGATCTTCTTTCAAGTATAAGGACCCCAATACTCTCCTTGCTGGGACCCCCATTGTAGCACTTGACTATCTTAGGGTAGCGAAGCAGAGCAGCTCAAGGCCTTTTCTGGGGAGGTGGTGTATGCTAGCCATCTCCATTCACTAACACACAAAATCAAAACTCAATACATTATTGTTCAGTAAGGGCTTTTTTTCTATTTTAAAAGGAAAAGTACATTTATTACACATACTATGCACTCAAGTAAAAATATATACATCCTGGTACATGTAAATACCTTTAGTGACACCATCAGATCATATTTGACCCATAGTGGGTCATGACCCTATAATAGCAACCCCCCAACTATACCAGATGCAACATGACAATATAAATGGGTATCACTTTAAATAAGGCAGGTCTACTGACTTTTGTCAACAATATATACAATGCAGGCCTATTGGCTTTGTCAGGGGTCAATACGCTGATATATGAAGGCAAGCCTCTTTACTTTGTCAAGGGATGACCATATCTATAAACAAGATAAGCCTATTGCCTTTGTCAGGGTGTCACCACACCAATATATGAAGGCAAGCCTATTGGCTGTATCAAGAAATTACTACCTAAATAAAACAATAATCACATGTCAGAATGCAACATTAAAACAAATAAAATTCAAATGTATTATTTGTAGAAGGCATTGCAATGTGTGTTAATAAACCTTTAATTAAGCATTTGACATGCTACAACACTGCTTAGTCCATATAACGCAGCCATAAAACCAACCGAAAGGAGCGTCTGCAATCCTCACAAACTTTTCTTGGGGTCACTTTCTTCAAGCCCCAGAAAATATATGGTTAGTTTTAATAAATAAATTCTGAAGCAGCTGCTGCACTCCCTGCAACCCCCACAAAACACTTTGTACATTTAGTTAGTGCCCCTGCCCAGATTGGAATCCACAAACCATACACAAATATGATAATTAGCCCACAAAAGACATTGTGGGTTGACTCTTGCTGGGAGCTGTGAATAAGAAAGCACGATTCAGTCATTTTAGTATTGCTTTTTTAGCCTCTCACCCATCTTTTAATTTTAATTCTAGGTTCCCCGTTCCCACCTGGGACACCCATAGCTTTCCTAATTGGCCTACGAGGGAAGCCCAAATACCATCATGGTCCCATCAGATCCCCGCACGCAGCCTCTATCCTCTAGGGATGCATAGGAGCAGGCAACTATTTTCTCTGTACTCCCTCTGGGAGGGAGCTGTCTTCCTCTTGTTGCTGGCTGGAGATACCAAAACACAGTTTCACCATGCTGTCTTTTTCATCACTTTGTCCCAGGGGATGGGATCCCACAGACAGACCTGCATCAGGCCCCTAGGGATGGGGTCTCCAGGACAAGAAGTTGGCCAGATTCTGGGCCCTGGACCATCACTGGGGAAATTCAAATAAATACAGGGCTCACCTTGCTTTTATTTTGTGTGGTACTCCAGCGGGGCTGCAAACCCCAAAATATATATATATATATATTTATATATATATATATATATATATATATATATTTTACATTTTGGACCTGAGGAGGCGGTTCCTCCTGGATACCCTCTACCCATACAAGAAAGGGCTACGGTGTCAGGGTATCCTATAGTGCCCCATTATGTCCTTTTTGTAAAACATTTTCAAGACAGGGAACCAATTCCCTGAGTCTGGTAATGCTAAAAAAAAATTGTCCATATAGCGGCCAGCAAATCAGAGTACAAGCCCTATAAAAGCTCTCTCGGCCAATCAGGTTTGAATTTTTGAACTTTAACACAACACAACTGTTAAGACATCTATACATTTTTCACTTTAATTTCTCAAAAAAACTGAACAGATTTACACCAAATCACAAAAATACATCTTCAAGGTATATATCCAGGGAGCAGATTTGCCAAATATTCATACAACGCAGCAGGCCTCCTTGCTGCGCTGCATGAAAGCGAGAGTGCAGGAATGAGCCATATTTAACTTTATATAAGTATTCCTGCTCTCTGTTTGTGCCGGAGCACAAACTGCTGCCTAGTGCCAATGTAGGCACCCCTGCACTCTGGTGCAAGGGTGTCTGCGTTATAGGCAGAAATGTTTTTGTGCAGGAAGGGATACCATCCTACACAAAAACAATCCTCTGAGTTTTTCCTCTTTCTATGGACCCATGCTCCATGCATGAAGCACTTCCCTGTGGCAGAGTAACACAAGGTAGCAACTTGCAATGCCTTGTGTTACTGTGATGTATTCCTATAGGTTCTGTATAGATCCCCCTATTCCTGACCCGGTTCTGGTTAACAACTAACTAGCAGCCATCCCATGATGCAAAAACCGTTATCTGATTAAGCCACACCACGGCACAGGAACGCGTTATCTGATTAGGTCATAACGCTTGCCATCTAATTAGGCAAGCACTATTCCTTCAGCCCCTGATAAGGCATACAGAGTTCTCAAAACAAATCAAACCTGTGACAACCTGGGAAAAACCCTGCGGCCATTGTTTTGATTTCACAGAGAACTTCAGTAAAGAATGTGCTAACGACCAGTTCGTATGACATCCATATTGACGTATCTATGTCCATCCTTACGTCAATCTCGGCACCTTATAGGTATAAATATTACCGACATTGCCCTAAGCAAACGCAAGTGGTGGTGACGAGATCGGAGCAGCGAGACTTGCAGAGGAGCCCAGCAGAGAGCGAAGCCCACTGGCGCTGCCCCGCCTTCCTGACGCGCTGAGAACGAGACGCTGCTTTCTCCTGCCGAGAAATCCAGCTCCGGCGCTTCCAAGCGGCCCTTGCAGGCAGCCTGGAATATCGAGACCAAAGACGAGAGATACCAGCCCTCAACCATTCTAGATCTCAGGTACAGAACTGAATAACCCCTTACAGAGAATTCCTAAGTCAGTCACTTGGCAAAACAACCTTAACTTAAACTGCTACTTATCTACTCCCGCCCACGTATTCGGCTTAGGTCAGGTACACTGGGGTAGGCGTAGTTAGAAGCACCAGTTGAGTACGATTAGTCAAATGTATATATGTATGTATCTATTTTATCCATTTTAAACCACCATATGGCTTAGAAACCATATAAATGTTTTTACAGTATTATTTTATACTTCTACTTTTATTGTATGCACTTTACTTAACCATAAGTATTGCAATAATATCGATTCATTTCTCTTGTACGAGAAAAGAGACTGATCAATAAATACCATCTTTTATTGAACACGCCCGTCTCTTCCTTTTCTCGACAATCTGGTGAAGCTAAGAATGCACTGAACTGACTGAGTAAAATAAGTTGTCTTTTATTTTCACACGACTCTAGAGATACACTCTTGATTAGGAGAGAGCAAAGTTGTCATGTTCTATGGTTGTCAGAAACTAAATCCCTTCTTGTCTATCCAGGGAGGTTCAACTCCTCCCTGCCTATTCGAGAAAGTTTCTAGTGAACTCTGAGCTAGCTGGCAGAACCCAAAACTTTAAGTCTAATATCGTCAGTAGAAGACCTAGTTAACCTCCGTCCTAGGTCTATACTATTGAAGGTATTATTCCAATGCGCAGAGCCTATTGGGATAATAGGAACTACACTACATGGCGCCCAAACGTTTGGATAGGCGATAAAACTAACGCAAGACATTAGAGTAACTCAGTCGTGCTTTTTCACACAGAACCCTTTTTTCCATAATACTCCAAAGACGTCTGGAGTGGGTGAAAGGTCATATCCGCCAGACCTCGCAGGAGGAGACTCCTATGTATGGTTCTTGGTTTAGTCAACGTTGAAGGATACACTGTTCCAAAATATTGTGCATCTAATATTTGTTTCCATAGAAACCTGATCGGCAAACAAACAAAATAACCTTCCTGACAGTAGAATGTCAGACACTGAAGAAGAAAGAGAGACAGCTAGAATAGCAGCTGAACTACTAGCAGCTGATAATACTATGCAAGAAGCAGACCCGGATATAATACTCATCCCGGTCAACAAAAGGAAATCAGTAACTTTAAAACTTATAGAAAATGGACTGACATAATCCTATTATTCTTACTATAAGAGAGTTTGGGCAATCAAGAGAGGTCTCTAGATGGAGTTTTGAGAAAGCTTTATTATATGATCCAAGCTATATTAATCATATGCGAGGATGGATCCCAGAGTTCCTGGAGAGTAATATTGGCTCCACTTCGCAGATGATAGTATGGGACACCTTAAAAGCAGGGATTAGAGGGGAGACCCTTAGGTTCTCAGTTTATAAAAACAGAGCAGAAAAAGCCCAGGTTAAAGACCTTCAAGAAAAATTAAGAAAAATAGAAATGAAGCTAACTCAAACAATCCATGCAGGACTAGATTGCCAATCAGTCCAGCAAGAAGCGATCTTAGCTAAAGCGGAAATAGGGGCGGTATTTATGGGTAAAATAGCAGCTAAGCGGGCAGCAGTAAGAGAGAAGACATATGAGTGCAGTGACAGTATTGGACATCACTTAGCTGTCAAGACGAGACAACAAATTACCTCTAACGAAATACACAAAATTAGATCATCTTCAGGCATTGAGGTCTCCGATCCTAGCGGCATACGACATGAGTTCCAGGAGTTCTATGCTAAGTTATACAAGGAAGAGAATTATTGCCTGACCGATGATCTAGATAGAAAGATCCTTGAATATCTTAGCGAGATCGACTTAAATAAGCTTAGCTCGGAAGAAAGTGAATTACTAGACCTTACCCCTATATGGGAAGAAATCCTAGATGCCATCAAAAGTCTTCCTGACGGAAAAGCTTCTGGCCCTGACGGCATTCCAGTCGAATTTTATAAAATATTTGCCAGCCAAATCAAGGATATATTCTTAGAAGTAATTATCTCCATCTTCAATGGCACTCTACCTCCAATCTCTTGGTCTGGTGCCAGAATATCTATCTTTCCAAAAAAAGACAAATCTCCACTAGACATGAGCTCCTACAGACCAATAACTCTTATCAACTGCGACTCAAAAATTTTCTCCAAGGTATTAGCCACCAGAATATCTCGAGTAGTGGAACCCCTTGTTTCAAAATGGCAACATGGCTTTATACCAAAAAAAGGGACCACTGAACATGTCCGAAGAGTTATTACTCTGTTTGACGCTGCTCAAGTCGCTGGAGACCCGATGTCATTAATACTACTCGACGCCGAAAAGGCCTTCGACCGGGTCTCGTGGCAATTCCTTTGGAGAGTAATGGATAGTATGGGATTTGGGGGTCGGTTCATGCAGGCGGCACAGGCACTCTATTACAATCCAACAGCAAGCGTCGTCATAAATGGACATTTGACACAGCCCTTTAAAATCTCGCGAGGTACCAGACAGGGCTGCCCCTGCTCCCCACTACTGTTCGCGCTTTACCTAGACCCTCTCATCAAACAAATAGAGAAGAATTATAACATTTCTCCAATAACATACTTTCAAAATAGCTGTAAAATTTTGGCCTATGCTGATGATCTCGCCATCACTACTCCAGACCCTGTCAATTCTATACAGGCATTAGAAAGGGAGGCCCACAAGTTTGGAATATTATCTGGGTATGCCTTAAATAGAAGCAAAACACAGATATTAGTAAATAATAAAATCACCTGGGCTGATACAAGAGTGGTATTAAAGGCCAAATATTTGGGAGTATTAGTAACACCTAAACTGGAGGAAATAGTTGCAGCTAATCTGGCTCCCCTTGCTGTACAGACTAAGAAGGCACTAAAAAAAATAGATAATCTACATCTAACGCTGGTTGGTAGGTGCAACGTTATCAAAATGACCTACTTTCCCAAACTATTCTATTTTTTCGCTGTATTCCTCTTGAGTTTAGTAAAAAAGATCTACTTAAATTTCAACAAATCTTTACACAGTTCATCTGGTCATACGCTCAACCCAGACGTGCATTAAAACATCTCACGCTACCGAAAGACAGGGGGGGTTGGGCTTTTCCTAACATTATCCTATACTACTGGGCGGCAGCCCTTCAATACAGCTCAGTTCTGTTAAGAGAATCCACTTGTGGAGCTGATTCATCTTTGCCCTCACCCTTCTGGTCCTTGCTAGGGGAACAACAATGGGGCTGTTTAGTTCGAGAAACAGCCTATGGATATTACAACCGCGTTAAATTCAAGACGCTAATGAATTCTTAGTTTTTCGCCATATACGGAAAACATTTGGACTGGGTAGATATAATTATTACACCTCCATAATTAATAACAACAATCTACCTGCTATATTCAGTTCATCCTATCTATCTGAATGGCACAGAGCAGGGGTCACAAAATTAGGGGACCTTATAACAACTAGGGGAATTGAGACCTTTTCAACTTTGCAGATTAGATTCAAATTAAAGAGTCAAGAACTATTTAAACATATGGCTATTTACGATTATCTTGCCAGGAAAGTGGGAGGAGTTAATGGATTTGCCGAGGTTGAGCTTATGAACACTCTCCAGAATACCGCCTCTACCCGTATTGGAAGTATATATCAATTAATAAATAAGGAAACCCTTGACGATCTAGAGAGTATCGCTCTCAAATGGCACACTAAACTTGATTCCCCTCAAAGTATATTTTTTAACTCCTTGAGTTTATCACAGCAAATCCTTATTTCGGCTAAACTACAAGCACAACATTTTAAAACTATATTTTTCTTATATATGACACCTAGCAAAATTATTAAATGGGGAACTGGGAGAGGCACATTATGCCCGCGCTGCTCTGAGGTAGGGGCAGACTCTATACACATATTCGCAACATGCCCAATTATTAATTCCACCCTACTCAGAATACAGAACTTACTGAGTAAAATAACAAATCAACCAATCCTTTTGAACCCTACTACTATTCTTCTGGGTACTCAATCCGATTCTCTGAGAGTAAAAGAAGAAGGGCTAATATTTGTAGCAATGGCAGTATGGAGGATATGCATTTCTTCTGGATGGTTAGACTCAGAGTCCCCCTCTTATGCACAATGGCTGGCTAGATTAGTTGCCACATATCATCTTGAAAAATCTGTATATGCTAAGAAGGGAAAAAGAAAAAGGAAGATGGGCATCGAAGTTTGGGGGGCATTCTCCAAATGGATTGACCAACAAGGGCAGGCGGAAGTTGAGATATAGAAGGGCCATTATAAATTTACAAAACTCTGTTTCATTTTTACTTTCTTATTTTCCTTCTTTCCTTTATTTTCTTGTCTCTTATTTTTTTTTTTATAGACATATTTTTTTGTCACTTTTTTTCTAACCAGCTTTACACCATTTGTTATTTTTTTCATCTTTGTTTATAAGTATTTGTGCCACTGATTTGTAAAAAAGATGGAATGTGGGAGGCGGGTGGGGGGTGGGGGGGCTCGAATCTATCTTTTTTGTGTAACTTGTTAAGACTCCGATTTTGTGAAAACTAATAAAAAAACAAATTTAAAAAAAAAAAAAAAAGAAAATGGACTGACACCTAGAGGTGGCACAGTCATATTCGTAATAGAGGCACACGAATATCGGCAGACAGAGGTATTCTATTCATGGATAAACTTTCCAGCAGCAAACGCTGTAACAAAGGACTTCCACTATTACAAAATAGAGGAACCTCCTAATGAGTACACTCCTTCCGAGGAGGTGGAAGTACCACTCAAATTCCAAGAGCACCTGCTTTTGTTTAATGGCGCCCTAAAACATAATAATCACATCACCAGGCTCGGTCCACTAGGTAGACCAGGAGCAACGTGGCCGGTCCTAGCCGGATACACACCACATCCAGACATTGAAGAAATGCCTGCACCAGAGCTTTTAGCACAGCTAAAACAACTAATTAAAATACACAGACAATTAGTCCAATATGTAATGCGGACTTCAACAGTTCAACCAGCTATTAAAATTCCACAGCTGACCCCTCATCAGGGGAACACAAATAAAATTACACCACAGAACATACAGTCCTGTCTAGGTAAAGTACCCGCAAAACGGGAACAAATACCTTTCTGGCTAGCACAAAAAATCACTCAAATAGAGGCGGTGTTTCCAGACACCACTCCTCTTGAGAAACACAGGATTCTGACTATCTGTCTTCCAATGGGAATCGCACCACACGTGGAGGACTGTGACACTTGGGGAACAGTCTTTGCTTCCATTTACACAAAAACACATGGTGTACCATCCATGTCAGTAATACCAGATGTACTAAAACAAATTCAAGATGAATATGGTCCAGAACCCGCTTTAACTCTCGGTATGAAATTACTGAAAGACTTCAAGCAGGTCTCGGCTATATTATTAGCCAACATAAAGGGAGAAGCAGCAAATGTGGCGATCCGCCAGAGGTTAAAAGAGACAAATATAGCAGACCAACCATCTGAAATTGCCAGAATCATAGAAAAATCCTATGAAGAACTAGGTAGAGATAGTTTGGGTGGAATACCGGTAAAACCCCAACTAATTGAAAGTCCAGAAAAAGTATTTATTAAAAATAATTTAAACACTCAAAAGAAAAGCTGGGATGGAAACAAACAATCCAATCCTAAAGAAAAAAGATTCCAGTCCAGAGGAAGGTCTCCTCGGCGGAGAGAAAGATCTCCTGACCAAGGACGCAAGTCTCCCCAAAGGGAGCCCTCTGGGAAAAAATACAACCTTAGAAATAGGGATAATATAAAGAAACCTGATAGATATCAAGATATTGATACACGTCCCTCTCAATCTTTTCAGACTTCCTCGCAGAAATCGGAAAGAAGAGGACGATCAGAACACAGGGAAGAGCACGTCAAGTCCAAAGACAAGGAACCTGCTCATCCAAATAAAAAATTACAATTTCCAAAAAAGAAGGTAGCCAGCATTAAAGTAATTAAGAATGCCGAGAATACCGAGGACACAACTGAAAAACGGAGAATGGGCTCAGACAATGCTAGACAGCGCAGCAGAAGTGAGCATAGCTCGCAAAGTCCTTATGAATCATCTGGAGACAGTGGACACGAATGAATACATTCAAGTGGAAACTGCAGATACCAGAGTTAGCAAACCTCATAAAATATATGAAATAACATTGCGTATAGAGGGGGATAAGACTTGAAAAATATACAAGGCCTATTTTGGGATAATCTCTCCAAGGGCTATGACATCCTTCTAGCTGAACAAGACTGGCCACCCGAGTTTGTCAGGGAGTGCCCACATGGCGAAGAAATAATTATGCCTGCCTTCTCAAATCATATTCCAATTCATAAAAATATACACTTGCAAAAAAGTGGGCAGTAGCTCAAGCCCCTGCCTTATATAAAAATCATGTGGGATGGGATGAGAACTCTCCTCCTCACAAAATCCAGTTAAAATCACAACCTACTGCACAGAGGCAGTACCCAATTAAGCAAGAAGCTAAAAAACAGGTAAAAGAGATCCTAGATCAACTTGAATACCAGGGGGTGATTGAAACTTGTACCTCACAAATGAACAACCCTTTGTTTCCTGTCGCCAAACCAGACAATTCATATCGTCTTGTTTTGGATTACAGACACCTTAACTCATGTTGCAAAACTTTTGCAGTGCAAAACTCGCATAGTGCTGCACTAATGAATAACATAGTGCGCAAAAAATACAAAACAACATTAGACATCTCTAATGGATTCTTTTGTAAAAATACAGCACCAGAGAGCAGATATTTGACCGCGTTCTCAATAAATGGCGCTCAAAAAAACTTCTGTAGGTTACCACAAGGGTTCAAGAACAGCCCAGGATTATTTTCAGCGAGAGTAACAGAATTACTACAAACATATGATGACGAGGCATTATCCTATGTCGACGACATTTACCTAACAGATGATGACTTGGATACTCACTTGAAGAGAGTGAACACCATAATACTTGGGTTCGCAGTAGAGGGTTACAAATTCAACTTTAAAAAGTCTAGAATTGCCCATCTAACAGTCCTGTTTCTAGGATATGAACTATCAAGTGAAGGCAAAAGCCTGGCTGACAATTTCCTAGAGAAATGTGCTGTACTCCAAGCACCTAGAACACTAAAAAACTTACAATCAATTCTAGGCTTCCTAAATTTCGGAAGAACATACATTGCAAATTACGCAGAAAGGGTAAAACCCCTTTATGATCTAATAAAACCAGATTTTAAAAGAATCAATTGGACTCAAATACACACAGAAATTTTGAGATCGTTACAAACAGACATGTTAATTAAAACAAAATTAGAAACACGTGACAACACACGCAATCTTGTGATTCGAGTCATCCCAGGAAGATGCGGATTCACATACCTGACCTCTAATGAGGGAGAAAAGGTACCAATTGCATACAAATCACACTCGTACACAAAAGCTGAAAAGAAGTTCAGTATTAAAGAAAACATTGTTCATGCAGTTCAAACGGCTATAGCAAAAGAAAAAGACAAAGCAGACGGTAGACGTATCACAGTCAGAACAGCTGAGTCAGCCTTTGAGGCATTAACAACCCCATGTAATTTACCAACAACAGCGTTGAATCCAGAATGGATACAATGGGTGAATTCAATTACAACGGACAGAGTAAAATACTACTTTGACCCAGAATTAAAAGAATTAAAATATCTAGAATATGAAATGACATACCCTCTGCCAATCGACATTCGGCCCTTACGACAGTACGCCTATGTAATCTATACAGACGGCCGTGCTCAACCACCAGGGTGGGGAGAACAAGCATATAACCCCACATGTGGAATCA
Source organism: Lissotriton helveticus (assembly GCF_964261635.1). Lineage (NCBI taxonomy): Eukaryota > Metazoa > Chordata > Amphibia > Caudata > Salamandridae > Lissotriton > Lissotriton helveticus. The sequence continues at coordinate 278,234,050 of NC_136068.1, forward strand.
CAAAAGAAGTGTGGCACGGAGGGAAACTGAGACCTCTGCTAATAAAAACACACTCAGTAGAAACTAATTCAGAAGAACAAACTGAAATAATAGCATTGAAAATGGCGCTAGATAATGCAGATCGCGAATTCCCGACACTTATAGTGTCCGATTCATATTACTGCGTCAAATCATATAACAACGATTTGCAGAAATGGATTCAAAACAGTTATAAAGATGACACAGGTGCAACAATAAAGCAACAAGTGCTTTGGAAACAAATAGTTCTTTTGCAGAAAAAACTACCAAAAACTCACGTGATACACTCACTGAGTCATCAGCGTGATGGCGTTCACGTTGCAGGGAATTCATTGGCTGAGACAGCCACAACGGTAGCAACTGAATCGGCTTCCGTAGTTAGAAAAAAGCGTGCAGTAAAATATATTGACGGTGAAACAGTGCTGGCGGTGAAAACGTCATCAAAAGGCGACTGCTCAGCGCTACCGATCAACTATCCACTCAATTATACATACATAATCGATGCAAACTCCGTCCCTTTTGCTCGAATCCCTGGAGTGGGGGACAGAGTAATTCCAAACACGGACAGGAGAGGCTTGTTAATAGCAGACGCACATATGGGTGAGGGTCTTAGACACCTCAAACTAAAAGATTCACTGGAAGAATTACAATCAGTGTACTGGTGGCCAGGCATGAGCCTGCATCATCACATCTTTGTAAAGAACTGCCCAGACTGCAATAGAAATCGCAGTGGCGAGAGAAACGGTATATTACCATGGCGTTTCACTCCAGAATGGATCAACAGTAAAAAGCAAAGCGTCCAATTAACATATACAGGCTAGTTTCCACTTATAATGTAGATCCCCAGCACTCGGCTGACGTCTGAACTGTTATAAAAAGATTTGCGAGTCTATAATGGCATATACGCTAGAAGCATGCTACGTTAGGCTAAAGTTTTTCCACGTACCCTAATGCGTGTGGAAAAACAAGGTCAAATGAGCATAGCATAGCGGGACTCTTCTCACTTCCTACCTGAGGGAACAGGATGGTGTAAAGAAAAAACTAAAGGCATAGAGCAATCTATAACAGCAAAGGTATTAGGTTCGGGAGCTGGGTGGGTCAAACATCTAATAAGTGTCCAACGTAGTCTAAACAACCTGCCAAGAAATTCTCTGAAGGGATTCAGTCCGTACGAATTATTGTTTGGGACTAGAATGATGGTCTTAGATCTTGACAGTCAGACTTCAGTGGTTAAAGACAAAAGCTTTGATATCAAAGATCGTTTGGCTATTTTGCAGGACTTAAACAAAACAAGGAAAGACCTGAGCAACATAAAGTTGAAACAACAGCCAACAACCACTGAAGAAAAACCACCTGTCCCAGCAAGACCTGTCTGGATTCCAAAAGTCGGGGATCTAGTCAGAGAAAAGATCGCGGTAAAGAAGGAATTTGGGCCTTCTTACAGAAAAGCAGTTCCTGTCTTATCTATCAACGGAACAAGATCAGTAGTACTACCGCCCCTTGCTGGTAAAAAGGAGAACAGAGTTGTATCAATCGACCTGGTAAAACCACAATCATGTGGCGATAACAAACAGTAGGCCAAGTGGACTCCCGATAAGTAGTAGAACACCAAGGTTTGCTACAAACACAGAGGTTCAATCTAAAAGGCTACTCACATTTGAAAAGTCTACAGAACAACAACAAGGACTATGTAACAATGCTATGGAACTTAAACCTCTAAAAACCCAAATAAAAACTTTTAGCAGAGACACACCAATCTACAATGAAGTAACTAATGACTATGCTGCTGCAACAAAACACACTGATAAAGCAAACAGTAATCCTGAAGCAATTGAAACATTAGACAGAACGGCATCCGGCTACTTCATCAACTTCGATGATTCATCTGAAGATCTAAGTGAATCAAAGGAACAGACATCAACAAAAACTTTTAAAGATAAAGCTAAGGAACTTTTTAAAGAACTGAAAGAAACCTATCTGATTTCTCCATGGATTGAATTCTGGGTGGCCTTAGGTGCACTTATCCTCATACTTTGGCTCGTCATGATACTATGTTTGGGACATTTCATTAAGGGAAAATATGCTAAAATGGACACAGCAAGCCAGAAAATCAACTTGCTCCTCAAACCACACACGTCTTCACACGTAGAGAAAAGAGAACTTTCTTCAGTCAACTTCACAGCCAATCCTATACCCGGTGGGGTAGCATGGGACAAAACTGATTATGAAATCTATGGTCCGGTTGAAATCCTGAAATATCCACATCAAATCAAGATCTCATTGAGTGACTTTGTAAAACCAAACTCAATTGCTGATGATTGGGACTTTGAAAGTATTAATGATATGATGTCTGACCTAGTAATGTCTGCTAAATTTACACAACATGATTATTTGCAGGGTTCGTCTAATTATGATAAGATGTTCTGCTATAATCACTTTGGTAACCATTATCTGCATAAATCTGCACAACCTAGAAATGTTTTAAATTATAATCAATGGGAACACTGTGCAACTCCTCCAAAAGGTAGCTTAAGAACTTTTTATGACAAATATTCATATTTTTCTGGGTTCAACACAAGTAATGCAGAAACATTTTATTTCAAATTGTCAAATAAGACAGGTTCAAAGACCATGCTTACAAACACTAAATTGATATATTCAGACTCATTTTTTGAGCAAATGAGTACATTCGGGTTTGATTATTGGGACAAAAATGTTGAAGTGAAAAGTGTTTGGGGTACAAAAGAATGGCAAGTACAAGGTATAGAATCATTGTTTAGAGCCTGCATGATCCCTGAACAAATTATATTTTTGAATGACACTATTCAACAAACTCCCTGTCTTGGCCTAGCCAAAATCAAAGATTTGAACAAACCGTCTATTCCAAAGCCAACTATGAACAGTAATAGCTCTATATATGAGGAGATAGATGTAAACCATATATTAAGCCAAAACAGAACACATCCTGATTGGAAACATTGGTTAATCTGGCCCACAGATACTAATAACTGTCAAGACAGATTCCTGAACAAAAAACAGGGGTTCAAATCGACCAGGCCAGACCCTAGATATTCCCAAAGACAACACCCAGGGATAATTACCATGTACAGTGTGGGCAAGCTTTGCCTTCAATGGCTACAAACATCCACACTGACATAAATTAAGCAACACCTAACTTTACTTACTGATGGTGCTGACTTGCGTGATTTCATTATGGGACCGCGCAAACAGCGTCAAAAACGCTTCATAGCAGCCTCTGTATATGCAGCTTATAATGAAGCCTGGAAAATAACTCAAATTGAAACATCAGAGAGAATACGGGAAATTGACCGTATTAATTTGGAAAAATCACTTTCTGTAGTGGACAACGGGTTAATGACTCTGTCCTCCAGAATATACTCTTTGGACAGCATTGTGTCTTCAGCAATCGACATAATATCGCGAGACTTACTTGTGTTACAACACGGTCAGTCCCAATTGCGTTCTATTATACAGCTTGGCTGGACGTTACAAAATCTGCGTTCAGGCTATGTGCCTTGTCGTTTAATCAACACAACGTCACTATTCAATATCTTTAACCTTACTGATAAACAAATCGGTATGGCACAGAAGGGTGCTGATTATACAATCCTGAGCATTGAGAAACTCGAGAGATTACCTTTGACAATGTCAGAACGACCGGTCATTGAATGGATAATACATGGAATAATTAATATTCCAATATCTACTTTCAGGTTTCAATATTGCCAAAAATATATACAGGCTGGCATGTACGAAAAATTGGGTAAAGGGTACATTAAGTCAACATGGAACTTGCCCTATTCACATGCATGTGTCAGTAATAAAGGCCAGAAAGTGTTTCTTAGTGGCAACAATTGTGCGATGTCACTAAGCGGTACACTACTGTGTAATGGAATTAGTTTACACGGAGCCTGTGAAGGGTCTTCAAATAACCTTTCATGTCACCAGCTAGGCACAACTGCAACACAAATAGAACCATTCTTTAGGAGACTATCGAACGGGAGTTACATTCTGATTGTAGAACGCAGATGTTGTAGTTTGCTGCCCGGAGTACCTTATCTCGTAACTACGACTGCGAAGGTCATGTGCTGTGAACGAGTATTGTTCCCCAGCGCAATGCCAGACAGGGAGGCGAGGTTATGGCCGAGTTTGAAATTTGCTTCTATTCGAATTGATACTTTAAGCAGAATGAAAACAGTGCTTCTTCAGACGCCGACCATGCTCACGTTATCAAAAGAAACGTATGATCTCCAAGTTGCAAGGACAATGGCAGAGATTCATTCGTTGTTATCAACTAATTCCCCCATACATTTCGCAGAAGTCCTGAACGAAATCTTAAATATTTCTGATACCAGTGGAGTCTCAAATGTATTTAAGACAGTGTTTTCGGGGGCTTTAACACCATTCAAAGCCATTCTGGGTATTTTTCCAGACTTTGTCCACTCCATCTTTGGTGGACTTCCTCTCCTTTTGGGACTAGTGGCAGGAATCCTATTTTTGATCCTGTTATTTCGCTATGGCAGACCGAGTCACAGACAAAACACCTGCGACAAGGGAAGAAACAATCCTAGCCATTGGATACCGGGACCGGATATCTAAAATCCTTGGACTATCCCGGCTTAGAGACCTGAACATGACTTGGTTTCTTTCATTTAGACCAATGTGGCAAAGATGTGTTTTACCTGTATTAAGGTGCTTGCTATGCGGAGAAGAATGCGTGTTGGACACCTGTCTGATGCTACAATCGGATGCGCCAATGGATGCAGGAACTTTGTTGGGTGCGGTCACGGCTCATGCATTGTGCTGTCCCCAGCGGCTACCAATCCTGATGACGGCATTCGTGGAAACTTCACCACCACGATTGAGGGGTAGTGAGGTTCGAGATGAAAGCAGCATCGATCAGGTACGACCTTCTGTCAGCTATGCTGATCAAAACATCAATGGAGGCAATCATGCTCATGAATGCATGGTTACCACTTTTTCCGAGTTAGTAGAACTCTCACAGGAAGCTGTTGACAGCTTTTTCGACAGTCTAAATGATATGATGTTCACACCAGAGCAGAAATAATGACTTTTGAGCAAGCTAGCACACGGCATTCCCATCACCCTGAATTTGGCCTTCAACTTTAAAGATAAAGTAACATGAACAATTTTTTCTCCAGTCCACGGACAGCAGATTTTTCATAAACCCCAATATATTTTTCCGGGACACTTATCTTCTGCTTAAAGTAGAGAACTATTCTTAAAGAACTGAATTTCTATTTTAGGAACTTTAGAGACATTAGCTGCCCTCTGGCATGTTCATGGATATTTTATTTTGTGATGAAATGGACTCGCATTTTTTCTTCTGT